>NC_051186.1:21783360-22383360 GCF_013339695.2 Rhipicephalus sanguineus | reverse complement strand
GATCAGATAACTTCACTGCGTGCCCTGCGAATTGGTGGGATGGGTCTGGAGTCCGAAAGAAAATAAGCTTCTTCGAAATAAACGCAAAATTGAAAATAGAGCAATGACGTGCTGATCACGACAGCCTGCTCGGTTTTCCGGGGGTAAAAATTAAAAGTAATAACTCTTTGGAATGCGACATGAGGGATCCTCGGCCGTCATTATAGTTAAAGACCTGCATGGCCATAACCACGCACTTTAAACAGTGACGGTAAAGGTCCGACTGCGTAAGGACATGGGGCGAACTCGGCGCCCGGGCGCACGCCTATGAAAAGGTCATTACAATGATTACATCTATTGAGATCCAGCGGGTTCAACCAACTTGAATGCAAACCCATAAAAAAGCTAGTTGGAAAAATCAGTTAACATTTCTTCTTATAGATGGCGCTTGCATTCGTGAGACATCTACTCAGGACCTGAAAAATGTTTGTATTTCACAAAGTTGGCGGCTACGCTCCCTACTGTACTCCTTCGCGTCCGCACCATCCGCACGCAGGCGCTGACGACGCTGACGAAGCATCGGCCAAAGGGAAACAGCATCCACAGCCTGTTGGCGTGGGGAACGAAGCGTTGCTCGCTATGGTGGCGGGCAACGGGATATCGGAGGGCGGACGGAGGAGCCGCATCAGCTACTCGCGGCCCTGCGTCGACGGCGTACCCGCTGCCCAACTGCAGGCTGTGAAAAGGGGATCGTCGGGTCGAGCGAGTCCGCGCACCCGATGAAGGCTGTTGGCCGGTGCGCTGACGCTAAATGAGGAATGCGGCGCCGCTGCTATGGAGGATCGGCGCTCCGCTGCTGCTGATGCTGGCAGCAATGACGCTACTGGTATATGGCGCCGAGGAGGCACGTACGTATATTCCTTTTACACTTAGCGCGTCGGTCGCAAAGCACCGTATTTTCCGAGGTTCGCTTTGAAGGAGCTCACTTTTTTTTACATTGTGGTATACTGTTTACTACACTTTCTGCCTAATTACGTGCAGTGAAGTTGTTAGCGTTGAGAAATCTAGTAGCAGCAGCACTCTCGTCGAACTTGCAGCTCTTCCTGTAATATGTAGTGCTATCGCTTAGCTTTGTCACAATACCGTTTGCTGAAGAATTTACTGTATATATAGTCAAAAATATCTTTCATTCAATTTTTGAACTAAGGTTACCGCAGAATTTGCGGCCCGGGTTCTGAGTGTCACATAACAGCGAAAAGATCCAAGTCAGAAAAGGCTCCCCAAATGGACAATCTGACTTCAGAAAAAAAAAAAAAAATGTCACAGTTTCGCGTGAAGCAGTGCATACAACAGCAACATATTGGAATGTTACACAAAGTCAGGGTTGCCGTTGGCGGCTTTTTTGCGCCAAACTAGCTACCGTATACGACTCCAGCTGGCGACCAAAATTTCAGATTGGCTCCATGGCTACTTTCTGGCTACTTCGAACTTCCGTTATGGTGCATTTTGTGGCCATTATTCTTATCATTCGCACAAAAAAAAAATCAGCAGATTCCACGCATTGTGGAAATCGGTTTCATTCGAAGCAGCCAATGGGTACTTTTATGCTGTATTTTATGGCTTTGAGCCAAGCGTATTGACGTGGATAGACGTGTTTTGTAAGTGAAGTAGCTCTGTGCACATCATGGGCTTACCAGGCACGTCGACAACACTGGCGTTTAAAGGGTAACTTATGGCGCGACGTAACGTCAGCCCTCACGTTAGAGCAGACACGTAAGTGCTATCGAAACTAAGTGCACTGTATGGTGCAGTCATGTAAATATCATACGTAACTTTCGTTAATGTATTCCTCCGGGGTCGAGCAATGCTTCAGTATAGCTGCTGAATCATAGGAATACAAATGCGATGTTTATTAGACTGCTCTGAAGGCGGAGCCAACACTGGAACCACCCACATTAATCTGATATGACGCCTGTATCGTAGGAGTACATATGTAGTGTTTATTGCTTTCTTGTAAAATTACATAGCCAGCACCACAACCGCAATTGACGTTGCAATCGACTTTACGCCTGCATAGGCTGTTTTTCTAAACCAGTTTATAGAGCTGGCGTGGCTCTGTGGTAGAATACCCGATTGCCACGCAGAATGCTTGGGTTCGATTCCTGCTGGGACCCTAATTTCTATTCTTTCCGTTCGTCGGGTCAACGCTGCCGACGTCGGTTTTTCTTAACGCTCTCGCAGTTAAATTGCGAATGTCTGTTCTCGCCGTTCCTTGGTACATATAAACTGTCAATCACCTGTGGCGCATACCCATACACCGCGGTCCGTGGTAAACGGGTGTGTGCCACAAGTGTCTGGAGGAAAGGGTTTGACGACGTACGCGACAGGATTTTCACGTTATGCATGTCATGACCCGATAGTCATATTCGTCAAATCCTCGTACCCTCCCATGCCAATTTTGGTCCACACCAAGTAAAGGAGGCGATCATGAGAGCACCCAGACGTAGGCGGCTAGATAGATAGATAGATACGTAGGTAGAAACGCTCAAAGTGCCGAAGGTTCACTAAGAAATGCTTCACATATAAAATTGCAAGCCAACTTAACGTATCACCATTGTTTCCAAGCTTTTCCAAGCGCATCGAGGCATCCAACACGCGGTGCGACTGCAGAGACGGAGTGAAGAAGCTGCGCGCATGTAGGAAAACGCGTGTTTTCCGAGGCAGCAACAACTATAACAACAGTAGAGCTAGCACGCTGCTGACGCTGCCCACCATCTACGTTCACGCTGCGCACCAGTTTCTAATGCTGAAGCAGAGCGCGTGTTCTCGTGTGAACTTCGCGAGAATAGGTATCCGCAATGAACTGAACTGCTGGACTCTTAACCTTCAGCGAGAATTCGCTACTTGCAGCTCTTATTATGGTAACTCTCATAATCAACCTCAGTCTGCGGCTTCAAAGAACTGCAGCTTCACTGTTTAATATTGCTGCTGAGTTGCTGGCGCAAAATCTCTCTGGAAAAACTCTGATCTAGACAAACGGCATGCAGGCGCACTGAACTTATAACAGTTTATTCATATAAGTGAAACCTCGGTGATACGATCACGACTCGTACGAATTTCAGTGTGATACGAATTTATCTGTGGTCCAAAGCCTGTTTCACATGCGAGCGATTTTGCTCCAAGAGCGGAGCGGCTGCCGTCGCGGGAGCCCAAAAACAGGTTTTAAGAGCGACCAGTGGACGCTCGTAACGCCGGCGATCGAGATCGCCGGAGTTGGAAAAAAGCCGGCAGATCCCACGCATTGTGGCAATCGATGTAATGCGAAGCAGCCAGCAAAGAGCTACATACATCGTCTTGTATGTCATTGAGGAAAATGCGTGTCATGGTTTTCATGTTAACTCCTATTATTTACGTTCGTCACACAGTAACGTCTCGCAATACCAACTTCGGGGTCGATCAAGCTAGAGAAACGGCCGCCAGCGTCCCATGAGCGTGGCACGTAAGTCATGCTGTACCTGACATACGTGTCATGACTTTCATGTTAACTCGTGTTATTTATGTTCCTCACACGGTCACGTCGCAAGATACCAATTTTGGTGTATATCAAGCTAGCGAAACGGCCGCCAGCACCCCATGAGCGTGGCACGTAAGTCATGCTGTACATGACATGCGTGTCATGATTTTCATGTTAACTCGTGTTTTTATGTTCGTCACACAGTCACGTCGCGCAAAACCAATTCCGGCATAGATCAAGCTAGCGAAACGGCCGCCAGCGCCCTATGAGCGTGGCACGTAAGTCATGCTGTACGTGACATGCGTGTCATGATTTTCATGTTATCTCGTGTTTTTATGTTCGCCACACAGTCAGGTCGCGCAATACCAATTTCGGGGTAGATCAAGCTAGCGAAATGGCCGCCAGCGCTCCATGAGCGTGGCACGTAAGTCATGCTGTACATGACATGCGTGTCATGATTTTCATGTTAACTCGTGTTATTTATGTTCGTTACACAGTCACGTCACAAGATGCCAATTTTGGTGTATATCCTCCTGAGACCTGAGCGAATTTGTGGCCACACAGGTGAAATCAGAACACATTTTTGGAATGCACTCACATGCTGCATTACACCAGAAAAAAATTGCGTCTGTACGGCGAACAGTTTTTGCACAGCAGTGTGTGCATTATAATGCACACTGGGTCTCAATGCACGGAAAACGAACGACACTCGCCTATAACGAAATTTTAGATTTGCTCGCGAAAAGCACGCTTATTTGTTGTGAAACTGCTTGGAGAAGTTTCGCGCAGATGTGATGCAAAGAATGATATTGCACGTGATACACCGTAACTTTGTGCGCTGAGCATAGGCGTGCGCAGGGTTCCCCATCAGGGAGGGGGGTGAAGGTTCATTGCAGTGTCCCCCCAACTAAGTCAATGTACAAGGCAGATTTTGCGTCCCCCCCCCCCTTTTAGGTGACTAGGGGTGTCAACGTATGGGGCAGATTTTGCGCCTCCCCTCTTAGGTGACCACAGGGGGCGGCCGACCCCCTGCACCCCCCGCCCCGTGCGCACGCCTACTGCGCTGAGAATATCCTGGGTTTCGGCACCTCGAGCAGGATTCCTAGTTCCCAAGCTCTGAAATGTGGCTTGCTTGCACAGTTCTTAACTCAGAAGGCATGGGCCCGACCTTGGCTTTCAGCAGCTTCCGTGGTGACTCATTAGGGAGCTTTCGAGTAGCGTACACAAAGCTTTGCATTGGCTTTTCGCGCAACCGCGCATGCGTCGTACGCTTCCGCTTGCGGGCTCCCGTTAAGTGACGGAAATAGCGGGCCGCAAACGCTAATGCTAACTTAGCGAACGCTATTCGAAAACTGCCTATTGTCAAATTCTGCACCACACCTGTCTTGCGGCAACAGTTAATGAGGAAGGGACAGCCTCATCGTATGAGAATTCTAGGTCCGAAGTGTCGTTGCTGGTCATTGACTCAAGACACGCTTCTTTATCACTGATTCCTAGGTGAAACAAACGCCAAAGCTTAATGCCAAAGAGTAACAAACCACATGAGATTGGCAAACATACGCAGGAAAAAGCACCAATTGAGACCGAGTGTGCATTATAATGTACATTTGAAGAAAACAGCTTGTGATAACAAAAATACTCGCCCTTAGAGTAACATGACGTGCGGAAATTATCCCTAAGCCCTTCCTAAGTAGAATTAAACAATAATTAAGAAATATCGCACGATGATTATTGAGCAATTTGTGAATTACTTGGACGCTGTGAGGAGAACGTCGAAGACGAGAATGACGCCATGTTTCAAAGAGGCAAAACGGGGCTTCCCCTGTAGTATGCTTCCTGTATTGCTGACCAGATGGCACCACATGATAGAGAATGCGATTGCACCAAGATTGTTGGCTCTAATAGCGGCGCGAATTTCGAAAACCGGGAAAAAACAAATGTGCATTTTAATGCACGCGGGGTCTGAAGAGGCTATAAATCTAGCGAAACCGCCGCCAGCGCCCCATGAGCGTGGCACGTAAGTCATGCTGTACATGACGTGCGTGTCATGATTTTCATGTTAACTCGTGTTATTTATGTTCGTTACACAGTCACGTCACAAGATACCAATTTTGGTGTATATAAATCTAGCGAAACCGCCGCCAGCGCCCCATGAGCGTGGCACGTAAGTCATGCTGTACATGACATGCGTGTCATGATTGTCATGTTAACTCGTGTTTTTATGTTCGTCACACAGTCACGTCGCGCAATACCAATCTCGGGGTAGATCAAGCTAGCGAAACGGCCGCCAGCGCTCCATGAGCGTGCCACGGAAGTCATGCTGTGCATGACATGCGTGTCATGATTTTCATGTTAACTCGTGTTTTTATGTTCGTCACACAGTCACGTCGCGCAATACCAATTTCGGAGTAGATCAAGCCAGCGAAACTGCCGCCAGCGCTCCATGAGCGTGGCACGTAAGTCATGCTGTACATGACATGCGTGTCATGATTTTCATGTTAGCTCGTGTTATTTATGTTCATTACACAGTCACGTCACAAGATACCAATTTTGATGTATATAAATCTAGCGAAACGGCCGCCAGCGCACCATGAGTGTGGCACGTAAGTCATGCTGTACATGACATGCGTGTCATGATTTTCATGTTAACTCGTGTTATTTATGTTCGTCACATACTCACGTCGCAAGATACCAATTTTGGTGTATATCAAGCTAGCGAAACGGCCGCCAGCGCACCATGAGCGTAGCATGTAAATCATGCTGTACATGACATGCGTGTCATGATTTTCATGTTACGACTTGTCATTTATGTTCGTCATGCAGTCATGTTACGCCATACCAATTTTGGTGCACATTCGATGAACCAAGCGACCAGGAGAGCACAAAGTCGTAGGCGGCTAGATAGATAGGTAGATAGAGAGATAGATACGCTCAAAGTCGCAGAAGTTCGCTAAGAAATGCTTCGCATTTAAAATTCGCTCGCGGCAGAGCGTCTGCCCAAGGTCACCCAATGGGAGAGCAGTGACGTGGAGAGCACGTGATTGCAGGGGCGGTGTCGAGGAGCGGGCGCGTGCGCCAGGAGGAACTCGGTTTCCTAGCAGACGACATTCGCTGTAACGAGCTGGCAGTGTAGAAACGCCGTTCTTTTCCTTTTGTTGTTCTTTACTGGGCCCGTATTCCCAAAAGGCGACAATCGCAAAAGTATCGCCTTTGGTGCGCGCTGATTGGCTATTGAGCAAACCGGAAAAGTTAGGGCGCCATCTGGTAATTCCGCCGACGTCAATTTTGCGTCATGGTGCTCGACGGTGCTCTCGACATATTTGCAATAAGCGAAGGCACCGTTAACCGTCGGTTCGTGGTGAAGTCTAGCATTTCAGTGACGTAGGCGGTAGCTTCTAGTATTCAATCCTCGGTGGATATACGCAGCATTTTTTACGCTGAAGCTTTCATCGAGCATTACCTTGGGGTGTTATCAGCACTCGTTCTTTGCCAGCGCGTTGTTTTTTCGTGGTTTGAACGTTCCAGGAGCATGAACCGTGCGTTGCTCGCGTGGCTTATCGCGAGCCGGCAACATGTTGAGATCTTGAGACGATGTCGCTGCGGCGGCACGCTACAGCTGAACTCTCCGAGTACGCCGTGTTAAACTCTCAACGAAAATACGTTTCACGCAAAGTTGCATTGTTTAAATATTATACTGTGCATTAAATATTCGAACAAAAAAACGTTGAAAGCACTTTCAACACGTCTTACACTTCAAGTAGCCACAGCCAAGCCGGCCAAGCCTGGCCACTGCGTAGAAGCAGCGGCACACGCTCGAAAACGCCGTACTCGGGTTGCTCTGCGCTCGTACAGTGCGCTCACTCCCGTGTTGTGAGACATTCGTACTACCAACGGCCAGTTGCAACAATGACGTCACAGGCAAGTCTTTTTTTTACTTATCGAACGCATCAAATTCTACGTCACCAAACGCGATACTATCGCCTTTTGCGATCGTTTGAGAATACGGGCCCTGCACTTCCATCAAAGCAGACAAATCGTTTGCACGTGTCATTTTGTTCTTTTGTATTTTTATCGAATCGTGGCACGAACACAGGTCCGTACAGGGGGACCCTACGGCACTGCGCACTTGTTGGTCGCAGGGCATGTTTCAGTTTTTTCTTTTTTAACACGAAAGTGTTTTATGCCGGGGTCCACCAAGTACATCCGTCACGGATATGACGTTGATAAAATGGACACCAACGGGTGAGAAAGAAAAACAAGTAAAAGATGCCCCGCTGGGAATCGAACCCACGACGTTGCGGCCGCGACGGCAAGCGCCCGACGCCCTACCCACTAAGCCATCTCGGGAGATGCTATGCACGGCGCTAACGCGCCTTATATCTTTCACAGATTCTCTTTCGCGGCGGGCGGAGCGGGGCAGTGCCGCCGTCTGTGAGAGGTGAAAAGAAGTAATGCTTCAGGATAGACACTTAGGGGGCGATCGGAGATCTCTGTTCTGCGCCGTTCGTTCGCGTTCGTTCTGATGATCGCACGCGATTGGCTGAAGCCGGACAACTCACGCCACTCTAAGGGGCGTGGCCATTTCTTTTTTTTCCTTGATGTTTTTTTTTTTTGGTGACGTCATGCCGCGTCATAACGAGCATGTCGTCTGCTAAAAGTGAACGGAGAGCGAGCCCGTTCGCTCGCGTTCTCTCGAGCGAACAATGGCGTCGCACGGCATGTATTTCGAGTGATGCGGCGGTTGCGGCTGCCGCAACAGCTGATTTTGAGAAAATGGCGCTTGCAACGGTGCTTCCTTGCTACGTTGGCGTTTCTCGAAGCAGATGCAGAATGGTAGGAGGTGCGAAATGCGTTTGAAGAGATGAGCGAGTGTGAATTCCGGCGTCGCTTTCGTTTCTCGAAACGTACTGTACCTTGGTTGTGCGACGATCTCGGCCCCGTCATCGGTGCCAACGAACCAGTGGGATTTAAACAGAGCGGAAGGCGTTGTGCGCGCTGAGATTTTTTGCGATCGGATGCTTCCAGCGAGCTGTCGGCTGCGAGGAATTCAGCGGCCTGTCGCAGTCGTCCGTCAGGAACACGCCATTACTGTCGTTCGCGGGCAACAACGGTGGGTGGCCTTTTCCGGAGACCACAGACGCGAAGAGCGAACAAAGGCGGCGTTCGCGCGGCTCGGGCAGATTCCCGTTGTGGTCGGGTGCGTGGATGGTACGCTCATCGCAATCCCGAAGCCCCATGGCCTGAGCTCCGCGGACACGACGCATTACATGTCGGGGAAGGGACTCTACGCATTCAACACCATGATCGTGAGTATTATTCATGCATTGTATGCGTAGCGAATTGTTTAATTTATATCGCTTAAACTTTCCGCTTTACTGAGGCTGTTGCAACTGAGTATAGTGGGAGCGGTATTTTCGATCTATCCAGAACGGGAATTGGTTCGTTTAAGGGCACTTCGCTTAGGATAAGCGATGAAATCATGTGACGCGGAGTACACTTTGTTTCAGCGGCCTGCACAGTGCATAATATTACCGTTGCTCGTTCGCCATGTGTACCCGAAGCTTGATTCTCGATTTGTATTTGTTGAGATTAGCGCTCCCAGAATGTGCCGTAGTATGTCCTTATTGTTCATTGTCGTGATGGACGTTACATAGATCAATACATGGATGGATGAATAAGCTTTATTTCGGTCCCTCGGAACGCGCCCTAGCATGTACATTAAATACGCATTGTTTCATAACCCTTTTTTCAGTCGAAGTTTTTCGTGTTGTAGATATTTTGTGATACATTGCCTTAAAAATACAGCGGTAATTTGGTTAAAAGGCTTTGGTGGCTGGAAGATGGGTTGCTCCAAGCAGTAAACATGCAGACTACCCTTTGACATTGCATTGTCCTCGTGTTAGAACTTATGGTACAAGTCCTACCCTGTCGATGATTTGTCCATAGCTATGTTTCAACAGTCAGTAACAGTGAAGACAGATGTAGTTACATTAACATAATACCCAACATTGTACCCAAGGTCATTTATGGGTACAATTTTGACTGAATTGAATTCTGCAGACATGTGATGCCGACCTCTGGATGTCAGTCCATGTTTCCTGGGGTCATGTCATGACTCGTGGGTATGGCGGGGGAGCCCTCTCCGTCAGCACCAGGAAGCAAAACTTCGGCTTGCTTGTAAGTGCTGTCAATGCTTGCCACATTCAAGACGTTATCACTACAGCTGTCATGCCGACCTCGTGCAGGAGACTCCAGCTATACATTAGAACCGTGGTTCCTGACACCAGTGCCCGGACGACCAGCTCGTGGCACCCCTGATAACCACAACAAGGCCCACACCGCCATGCGCAATGCTGTGGAGTGGTGCATCGCTGTAAGCTTGTGCGCAGCTGCTCAAGCATCATTGCTGCTTGTGCAGCTCTGCACGACATTGCGTTGGCGGCACATGAGCCTGTTCTCGAAGGGGACGATGACGACACCGACGATGCTGAGCTGCTGCCAGCAGCAGCTGAGCTACCACCACCACAACGGGAGCCAGCAGCAGCGCAACCGTGTAGTGAACCTGTTTCAAGAACCACAGGGCCTGCATGCTTGAGCACCTGCGCAGAGTACGCCGCCGCCTGCAACGACCTCGGCAGCATTGTGTGGTGCGTGTTTGTCTTTGTTCATTGTGTTTGTCACTGTGTTTTTTTTTACTACACTTCAAATGTTTGCTACACATATCAACGAAACAGCGTTCTCCTATCAATGAATAACCCCCTTGAATAGGTTGGCAAAAAATGTGAAGCTCACCCTGACTCACTCGTGAAATATATTTTGCTCTTGGGGCTCACTCGAACTCAGACTCACCAAAATTTTCCTCAGGCGGATTCACTCGTACTCAGGCTCACTAAAATGTTTTCACCCGGACTCGAACTCACCAATGTATTACTCACTTGGACTCGCAGCTCGATCTGAATCTGAGTGAGTCGACTCATGAGTGAGTTTGCCGACCTATGCCCCCTTGTCACACAACGCCATGCTGATGAAATGCTTCGACCAGGTTGTAAAATATGGCGCTTCACACTAAGCACAAGTGAGAGCTCAACTGTGAATGGCACATGGTGCCATTCACAGCCAAAGTGGTAACCTGAAAAGGCTGTTTGAATCAGGACAGCAACATGCGGTAGCTTTAGTGCAACAAGAATGGTGCCTGTAAATGAAGTGAACAACATGGGTGGTGTCAGAATTGAAACTTTATTACAAGTATCACGAGCAATGCACATAAAAAGCAAAATAAATAAACATCCCTTAAATTTAATGCCAAGGAAAAGAATATAAAGTAGCTTCCTTTTATAATATACAAATGAAGTTATTACAAAGTGCCTGCTGCTCCTCTGCAGCAACACACGCGTCTCGCAGCACGAAAGTCATTGTATTACATGAAAACAAGGCACAGTCGAACCGGTATTAATCGAACTCGCAAAAAAAATGCAAGTTGTTGGTTGCTGATATGTCTTCCTCTATTATTGATTTCTGTTTGTACCCAATCCTATTGTCTAAACACTTCTAAGCAACAGAACACGTATTCGACAACTATTTTTTGGTCTTGCAATATTTCAAAATTGTTGTGCAACCTAGACCGTTCACAAACGCATTTCTTTTTTTCTAGGATGTGTAAAAATCGATAGAAAACGTACAGTGTGCCACAATATTCTACACATATACACTATGAACATAAAGATACACTACAGTGCACTATGCGCATATACTACAAAATTGCTGAATGCATGACTTTGTATAATGAGATTTTAAAAAATGACATGGCAAAACATGATTTATAAATGAAACCACACTGTGCTATGCACATGTACTACAAAACTGCTGAATGCATCACCTCACACGATGAGATTAAAAAGAAATGACATCGCAGGACACGATTTACCATTGAGCTACACTTTACTATGTACAATGAAACAGCACATCAGTGCTTCTGGTATGCAGAAAAAGAAAATTAACTGAGAAAAAATTGCAGGGCACCATTGAAGCAAGCCAGCGTATCATAGCTCGTGATGTGAACAAAAATAAATCTACATATATGTACAACTAGTCTTTACAAATCACTGTGCAGGTGCCTTCCGCTGCAATGGGGGCCCGGGCGAGGGTACCAACGCCTTGCAATTCGTGGACCACGTCATCGAGAAGTTGAACCTGGCGCAGCTTTCCAATGATGCCTGGCCCTGCCGCCTGGTGTTTGCGGCTAGTAACTCCAACGCCTCGGCCTGCCGGTTGCCCCCATCTCGCAGCTGCGGCATGAGCTGGAAACCAAGAAATATGTTGCCATTATCATCTATAAATTTCCTGCTACCGACTCTTCGCTGGAAGCTTCTGTTCGTGAAGAGTTTCAGTGTGTACAACAATTTCCTCTCTGTTGAAAATCCACTGACCCAACGGCATCCATGAATGGTGATTGGTTCACCGCGCAACCAACGCACTTTGTTTGGACAGACCAAAGCGGTGCCGGAATTCATTTTCGCTCATCTCATCAAACGCATCTCACGCCTCTAACCACCTCTGCATGAGAAGCAACCAAACAGCCCTTTTCAGGGCTACACAATCGTTTGCCCGGCTTTACCGATGACCGACACAATCTCCTTCCGAAACCCTAGCTGCTGCAGTATGCAAAACATACAGCAAGCAGGTGTAACACAGGTGCAAACATGTGCATTTGTGTATGATGGCTATGTGAAAAAGCTATATAACGAGCTTGCTTTTTGAACAGTATATTTAGCAATAGCACATTTTCATTTCACTTTTGAAGCAATTGACAAAATAGGGAAACATTTCAAGATGAACATTTTTGCAATGCTACCTTTTTGCTACATTTCACCATAACTGCAAGGCAGGACACCTGTTTATTCCATCTGACAGTTATGCATACAACTAGCTCCTGCAACCGTTTGCCAAATTTTTTTTGTGCAGCTTTTTGTCTTTATGCCCACAGATGTCATCTCTTCACAAACATATGCCTGCACGCATGAGCATCACCTGTGAGCATGTAACACCATCTACAGTTAATCAAAAACATCAGTGAAACTTACGTGTTGGGGCACGGGGAAGATCCTGGGCCACATCCTCTTCAGCCACACCATCAGCAGCTGGAGCAGGGCTCACCTGTTATAGTAAGAAGTTTCTTGATTGACACACTGAGTGCAATAAGAAGTATGGAGTGGAAGTGGACAATAGCAATGTTTTTTTTTAGAATGTTTCAACAGCGGCATGCTATGACACACAGACTTCGGAGAGAGGGGTGGAGGGAGGCAAGCCTACTGGCTACGCACCTCACTCGACTCGAGGGTCTGAGAAATGGGTTGGAACACGTAGGGTGCTCTAATGAGCTTCGGAATATAGTTCGCGGCTGTTCTTTTGTCATCACCGCAAATGTGGCTGTTTTGCTTTCTGTTCTGAGCGGCGCAACGTGTTAGCACCTCAGCCAACGCGGCGGCCGGGTGATTCACTCGATATTGTTTGAAAAAGTAAAACTGACAGCGCGTAATGGCTCGAAGCAAATGAGCACACTAATTCGCAGCATACAAGTAACAATGATATTCTAAGCCAGTGCTTACCGATTCAGATCACCCGAACTTTGGGCCTCGCGTACTGTCGACCCGCGCGGTCCCTGTCAAGCACGACGCGGCCGCGGTAACCCGTAATCTGGCCGCCTCCGGTTCCGCTGTAAAGCACAAGCGGGACGTGTAAGATGACCGACCACAATACAATTGTGCTCGCACACACCTCTGCTGCTCTCGGAGTTTGGCAAGGCTGTGGTGTTACGCGCAGGGACTTCGTTCAAAAGCGCTACCAGCTCCTGCCACATGTCGTCCCGGTCCTCCCTCGTGAACGACGGCTCCAGCGGGCACGACAGCGTCGCGATCTGTGGGTGCTCTTTCACAAAAGCCAGCAGAAGCTCCTTTTGACGATCCGACACCCGAGAACCAACGCAGACGTTGCGATGGGACGACATTTTGAAACTGCGTCAGCCGCTACTTTTCTCTTTTTTTTTTTCGCGTGCGCGACACCATCTAGCGACGACGTCGAAAAAAACTAACATTATTAAATATCATTACTCAAAGCTGTTGCCGTTTGAAAGAGTGTTTGAGCTTGAGAAGCAAAAACAATAATTTTCTGTAAAGTAATTATATTTATTAAAAGGCGAGAAACGCTTCACGGTCCCCGTGCCGACGTCACAGGATGCGCGTCTACTTCCGGAAAGCTCTCCGCTTCACGATTGGCTGTTCTCTTCCTCTCGGCGGTTCTAGGCGGGAGAGCTGCGCCTCCTCTCACTTTTGTGACGTAGGCACCGCAGAACGAACGCGAACGAACAAAGATCTCCGATCGCCCCCTTACTAGCGCTTACTCCGAGATTGCACGCTATATCTGAGGTCATGGTTAAAGCGTCTCGATACCGGAGAGGTAGGAGTGGCCGCGCTGGCGTCGCCGAGGCACCCTTGACGCAGTTACGTTCTTTGCCAATGTTCTCTGCTTTGCCTTTGGCTTCGTGTTAGCGTGCGTCGGCTCATCGGAGTAGTGCGGCTTCCACGTGCACCAACGGGATTTCTCCGCCGCCGACCCCGCCGACTGCTTCAATTGCGAGAGCACCGACTAACAAAACTGCTGCAATATGCGTTGCAGAAAGGACGCGATTTCGACGGGCGAATGTCGTGCCTTGGTGGAGCTAGAGCAGCGCCTGCGAGTCAGAGGCCAGCGGGACGCACGCGTTTGCGGCTCATACCAACCTCTACCTCCCGTGTTGCTGAAGCGCAGTGTGTGTTAGTGTATGCATGAGCACAGGCGTCGGCTACCCATTACTAGAAAGCGCACACCGTGCCGTTTCTCTCCTTTATTGACGACGCTTTGAAGAAGTGCATACCGGGTACCAGTGTTGATTATGAGCTTGTTGATATCATCCTTACGCGAAATTCACGATTCGCTGTGTCCAAATATATGTTCACACCGTCAGCTACCACAACGGTTTAATCATGATCATGGGCGTTAGTCGTCGCGATAGAGACATGCTGTCAACATGGGTGCATCCACATCAAACGGTGCTATAGCTGCCAAACACGAATAGACGTTGTACAAGCTCTCATATATCATTACACAATAAGCACTACTTCTGTGAAGGCATGTTTCACTTTCGTGTTATACCGATTCCTATGACGGAGGGATCAGCCATGTTTTTTGTACTACTCTGGCCCAGCACGTTCGAATAGTTCACTGTTTTTTTGTTTGTTTTTTTCAATGGTCACGTACCCCGAAGACGACAAATGCGAGCCCCCCAGACGACGACATTGTGGGTTTGCAGTGGTTGCTGGCCCAGATGGCGCACCAACGCCTTGCGGCATTCGAGAGCAAAAGCCACCGAAAGCACTGTGAAAGCTTAAAGCCACAAAAACTAATTCTTTCTTTTGCTTTTCCATGGCCAAGTGTATGAGCGTGCAAGAAGACTTGCGTGGTAAAAAAAGAAAACTGGAACAGAAATAAACGTGACTACTGAAGTTGTTTAATTGGACTCTGATACACTGCACATTTTCGTCATTCAGGTTTAGGCGCGTGAAAATCGAGCACCGAAGTAGAGGGCTGGTGAAACTCGCTACCCAAGTGCACCAAAACAAGCGAACTCGGAGAAAGGAAACCCGCGGGTAACGGGCGCTTTCCACAACCATCACTTGCATCGCAGAGGCGCGCGCCGCGTAAAAGCGGTGCATGTGAAACGAAGCCGCGCCCGAGCGTCCTGTCGCCGCTCAATCGCCGCGGGCCCCGCCGCTCATTTGCTCGCATGTGAAACAGGCTTTAGCCTGCAATGTAATGGAGTACGTATGTTGCGAACCAGTTTTCACCCCGTGACGTTTGATACGAACATACGCTACCGCGCAGTACGCGACAATCACGCGCAGGCGCGGGAACGCAAGCGCGATCATGCGCGCTGCGCCGCCATTTTGTGAGAATACGCCATCAGCGGCGCGTCGTAGCCTCCGAGATTGTGCGCGCGAATCTTGGAGGCCATAACGCGCCTTCGTGTGCTTTCGCGTTTAGGTTACAGATGGCGTTTTTGTTAATTAAAATAATTGATAATTAAAACAAGGTGCTGCGCGAAGAAATATACGGACAAAAAGAGGACGAGGACGGGCGCAGCACCTTGTTTTAATTATGTACGACCGATCCCCCAGCAACATGCATTTTTCATAGAGTTTCCTAAAATGACCTAGAGGGAACTCTGGCGCTGCGATCGTTCAGCCACCATGGGAATGATGGGTAGTACACGGATTTGCCTAGTCTTCGTGCTTGTGGGCTTCGAACGCACTTGTGTCTTTTGTTTATTGCTGTGTTTTGGCGTTCGTTTCGGATAAAGAATGGAGCCTTGTGAACTTCGCGACCAGATTTGAATCGGTGAGCCTAAAGAAGTTAAAGTGGTGAAGTGAAACTGCTGATTTTTGCTGAACTTCGTTTTGCGACAAAGCGGATGCAGGCGACGCGGAGCCAAACGGAGCCGAAAGAACGAAGTTTAGACAAATCCGTGTACTACCCATGATTCCCATGCTGGCTGAAGTGCGATGCATTGCAGCTCCCATAGACACTAGCGCCAGAGTTCCCTCTAGTAAGTATTGTAGGAAACTCTATGGCATTTTTGACGCACTTATTTTTTTCTTCAACGCGTCTACGTGCTGCTGTGCTCGAGGCAGCGTCATTGTACTGTGTTTGCACGCGCTTGCCACGTCAACGCAATCCATGTCCTCGCAATCAGAGGTCCTATGAAAGGCGGATGAGGACAAAAAAACATGGCTGATCCCTCCGTCATAGGAATCGGTATAACACGAAAGTGAAACATGTCTTCACAGAAGTAGTGCTTATTGTGTAATGATATATGAGAGCTTGTACAACGTCTATTCGTGTTTGGCAGCTATAGCACCGTTTGATGTGGATGCACCCATGTTGACAGCATGTCTCTATCGCGACGACTAACGCCCATGATCATGATTAAACCGTTGTGGTAGCTGACGGTGTGAACATATATTTGGACACAGCGAATCGTGAATTTCGCGTAAGGATGATATCAACAAGCTCATAATCAACACTGGTACCCGGTATGCACTTCTTCAAAGCGTCGTCAATCAGGAGAGAAACGGCACGGTGTGCGCTTTCTAGTAATGGGTAGCCGACGCCTGTGCTCATGCATACACTAACACACACTGCGCTTCAGCAAAACGGGAGGTAGAGGTTGGTAGCCTGAGCCGCAAACGCGTGCGTCCCGCTGGCCTCTGTCTCGCAGGCGCTGCTCTAGCTCCACCAAGGCACGACATTCGCCCGTCAAAATCGCGTCCTTTCTGCAACGCATATTGCAGCAGTTTTGTTAGTCGGTGCTCTCGCAATTGAAGCAGTCGGCGGGGTCGGCGGCGGCGAAATCCCGTTGGTGCACGTGGAAGCCGCACTACTCCGATGAGCCGACGCACGCTAACACGAAGCCAAAGGCAAAGCAGAGAACATCGGCAAAGAACGTAACTGCGTCAAGGGTGCCTCGGCGACGCCAGCGCGGCCACTCCTACCTCTCCGGTATCGAGACGCTTTAACCATGACCTCAGATATAGCGTGCAATCTCGGAGTAAGCGCTAGTAAGTGTCTATCCTGAAGCATTACTTCTTTTCACCTCTCACAGACGGCGGCACTACCCCGCTCCGCCCGCCGCGAAAGAGAATCTGTGGAAGATATAAGGCGCGTTCGCGCCGAGCATACCATCTCCCGAGATGGCTTAGTGGGTAGGGCGTCGGGCGCTTGCCGTCGCGGCCGCAACGTCGTGGGTTCGATTCCCAGCGGGGCATCTTTTACTTGTTTTTCTTTCGCACCCGTTGGTGTCCATTTTATCAACGTCATATCCGTGACGGATGTACTTGGTGGACCCCGGCATAAAACACTTTCCTGGTAAAAGAGGAAGCGGACAGCCTTGGCGAAGGAGCTATAGGCCTCGCAACGTCAACATGCACGATTGTTGTTGACGCGCACACCTGCCAACTCTCCGATTTGCACGGGAGACTCCCGAATTTTTGGGCAAACCTCCCGATTGTGCGGGCATGGCCGTAAATCTCCCGAAAAACATCTCCAACACCACCGCGATAAGAAAATGATAACAACAAAAGATATCGGTTGTACAATTTTCTAGCTTTCACCTGTCGCGTGCAAAGCACTCCTTAAGTCACTTTCGCCGCAGTACTCTGGTGTCATGCAAAAAAGCGTATTAAGAATTGGAAGGAGCTACTAGCTCTCACGGGTTACAACGCATCTGGTTCAATACTGTTGCGGATGTGATGGGTTTATTTACAATGCGAAGTAGAAGCTGGAGAAAAACACGAGACGGTCGCCAACCGCCGGTCAGCAATCCCTCGTCCAGTTATTCTTCTACCTCCTCCTTTCAGCGCCGCGTTACATTTCCCTCCGGGCAAGACGAAGCTCACCGACCGAGTCAGAGTGATCGGTTGTTGTACGGCTTCAATCGTGCAATATGCACAACCTGCGTGTTGCGCGAACGGCGGTTCTCAGCTGTCACTTTCGCAACGTAAGTGACGTCACTCAAGCACTGGGTAATGACATAGGGACCGGAACACTTGGAAAGGAGCTTCTGGCAAAGTCCCTTCTTTCGAACAGGCGTCCATAGCCAGACAAAATCACCTTTGGCGAACGTGACTGGCAGGTGTCTTGCGTCGTAACGGTCTTTAGCACGAACATGGGAGGAGAGAGTTCTAAGTCGCGCAAGTCGACGCGCCTCTTCGGCGCGACACAAAGTCTGCGCAATAGTGGCATTTTCGTTTGTCGAGAAAGGCAGTATGGTGTCGAGAAAGGTTTGAGGATGACGAGCATAGAGAAGGAAGAAAGGCGTATATCCTGTGACTCGTGTTTTGCGGTATTGAAGGCGTATGTAACGAAAGGTAATACAGCATCCCAGTTCTTATGGTCCGCTGAGACATACATTGAAAGCATATTGATGATGGTACGATTGGTGCGCTCTGTTAGGCCGTTGGTCTGCGGATGATAAGGTGAGGAATGCCGATATTGACACCCACAGAACCGTAGCAACTCTTCAACAACATCAGCGGTGAACTGCCGGCCGCGATCACTGATCACCACACGAGGGGCTCCGTGACGGAGGATAATCGAGTGAAGCAGAAACCACGACACATCTGATGAAGTGGCTGAAGCAACTGCCATCGTTTCAGTATACCGCGTTAGGTAATCCACGCACACGATAATCCAGCGGCGGCCGGTGGCAGACTTGGGGAAGGGGCCGAGTAAGTCTATGCCGACTTTCTCAAAAGGTGAAGTCGGGGGTTTAACAGGTTGCAGTGTGCCTGCCTGATGAGTAGTAGGTTGTTTGTGGCGCTGGCAGACATCACAACTCGCGACGTAGTGCTTGGTCGTCTTCCACAGTCGAGACCAGTAGAAAAGTTGTCGGACACGGTGAAGCGTCCGGGCAAATCCAAGGTGCCCAGACGTAATGTCGTCATGCATTGCGCGGAAGACCGCAAGGCGCAGACATTCGGGGACGACGAGTAGCAGTGGGGCGCCATCGCTGGAGTAATTCTTGCGATATAGAAGACCATCATGGACTACAAATGGCGTTGCGCGTTCAGAGCTGCGGGTCACATTGATAATTTGTCTCACTGAAGGGTCGCGCTGTTGCTCGTGACCGAAGGCGTCCAAACTAGGGAAGTTGGAGGAAATCGCAACGAGGTAGTTGTCGAAATCATCGTCATCAGTGTCCACATTCTGAGATGGAAGACGAGATAAGCAGTCGGCGTCTGCGTGGCAGCGACCACTCTTGTAAGCAACAGAAAAGTTGTATTCTTGAAGCCGCAATGCCCAACGAGCTAATCGACCAGCTGGGTCGCGTAGTCCGACAAGCCAACACAGTGAATGGTGATCTGTGACGATCTTGAAATGTCGGCCGTACAAATAAGGTCTGAATTTTTGGACGGCGAAAACAACCGCGAGGCATTCAAGTTCCGTTACTGTATAATTGCTCTCAGCCTTCGTCAAAGTACGGCTTGCGTACGCAACGACGTGTTGACGTCCGTCATGAAACTGAACGAGCACAGCGCCAATGCCGACACCACTAACCTCTGTGTGTACCTCCGTGAGTGCCTCCGGGTCGAAATGACGTAAAAGTGGCCCGGAATAGTGAGCAAAAACTTCAGGTGCTCGAAGGCAGTCTCACATTGAACGGTCCACTGGTATGGGGTATCCTTCGGGAGCAAGTTTGTCAGTGGATGAGCAAGCTGGGCGAAGTCCTTAATAAACCTGCGAAAATAAGAACACAGGTCCAGGAAGCTACGAAGATCCTTCACCGTCGTCGGCTGCTTAAAGTTGCGGACTGCAGTAATCTTGTGGGGATCCGGTCGTATGCCGTCCTTGTCGACGAGATATCCGAGAACCAGGGCTTGGCGCTCACCAAAATGGCACTTCTTTGCGTTTAAAATGAGCCCAGCTTGTTTGACGCAATCCAGAACAACGCTGAGCCGCTGATTGTGCTCGTGGAATGTCCGTCCAAATATAATCACATCATCCAGATAACACATACAAGTCTCCCATTTGAGACCGCGAAGGATGGAATCCATAAATCTCTCGAAGGTTGCTGGGGCATTACATAATCCGAACGGCATAACGTTAAATTCAAATAACCCATCGGGCGTAACGAAGGCAGTCTTCTCTCTGTCAGACGGATGCATTGGTATCTGCCAGTACCCAGACCATAGGTCGACCGATGAAAAGTATGCGGCAGAGTGCAGGCAATCAACAGCATCGTGGATGCGTGGTAGAGAGTAGACATCTTTCTTTGTAACGGCGTTAAGGCGGCGGTAGTCAACACAAAATCTCCACGAGTTGTCTTTTTTTATCACGAGTATAACAGGAGCTGCCCAGGGGCTGCATGACTCCTGAATAACGCCCTTCTGCAGCATGTCGTTGACCTGTTCGGCGATCACTTTCCTTTCAGAAGAAAATACGCGATAGGGTTTCTGGCGTATCGGCGTAGCATCTCCTGTGTTGATTCGGTGGTGCATACGGGATTTCGGCAACGTGAGACAACGCTCGTCTTGAGCAAAATCAAACACTGCCACATAGCGTGCAAGGACTTCTTCGAGGACATGCTGCTCGGAAGAAGGCAGCGACTTGTTAATCATGCGTCGCAATTCGGCCGAGTAGTTGGGCGTTGTCCGACTGATGCCTGAGGACTCTACAACCATTCTGATGTCAATTGCGGTCTGCTCTTCAAAAGTTCCCAGTTTAAGTCCGGCTGGGAGAGCAACAGGCTCTGGGGAGGCGTTGACCGTCCACAAAAAAGCATGTCCGTCGATGGCTCGAATAACACACCGCGGGACCATTAGATTCTTCTTAATAGCGTTGGTGCGATCAGGCTCTACGAGTCCGGTGCAGGGTCCCAACCGGGCGCGAGAAGAGCATACGGGAACAAACACTGCTGTCCGACCAGGGATCGACACATCTTTAGAAATTGAAAGCACATCAGTTGGGTGAGTTGGAAAGTCATCAATGGCGGCAGTGGGCAACGTGCTTTGTAGAAGACAGGACGTGCAATTCTAAAAAGACAGGACGTGCAAACACGGACACAAGAAAGAAGTCAGGAGACCACAAACGTAAACACCGACTGACAACTGAGTAGATGCACAACGGCGGAAAAGAAAGAAGGCACGAAAACTTGTGTGCGCATGCCCATGCAATAGGCGAACCTATCAATCCGGCACGCGTGGGGGCCTATGCGAAAGATAACGGTTAAGGCATTTGATTTCATCTTTATGCAAGTTAAGCGACGGTTGGCTCACGCATGCACTACCACTATTCTCGATATGCCATGCCTCAATCATCAGACGCGTTTCTTCATTTCTATGTCGGTACAAAACTGCGCATTCATTGAATTTTGGCGTGCATTTACACTCTGGACAATGTAACGATAGATTAGAAGGTGAGCCTCCGGTTAGTGATCTTTTATGTTCTAATAATCTCTGGTTAATGCAGCGGCCCGTCTGTCCTACGTAGAAGCGGCCGCAGCTGAAAGGAACGTTATACACCACACTTTTACGGCAATTAGTGAATTTGTTTGTGTATTTTACGAAACAAATATCGGTTCGCTTCTTCAGGAGGGTTTCGACTTGGGCTTGTTGGTGATTCATCTTGATGGGAACTGATGCGCATCGGCACGACGGTATGCAGAGCAAGAACGCTAGGATTTTGCATAAAGAACCGTATCCTCCCAGAAGATGTTATAGCTCTCTTCGGCGGGTTCTCTCCATCGGCAAGACATGGTGTGAGGCTGTGCAAGATCCTGAGATCAGAAATACTTCGACAAGCCAGGTTTTACAGGCAGTTTCTATCTGTACAAGTCAACCAGACGACGCCGCCACCGAGAGCAAACAAGGCTCTGCGAGAACTTCAGCGCTACGCGGACCGCGCCACGGAATTTCTGTGACAGCTGCAGCTGAGACAGTTACAGAGCCAGCTTCGAAAGAAGGAACCTTCTTCTTCGAAGAGCAACGTGCACCTTCCCGAGCAAGTTAATCTGCCGGATGATGTTCATCGTGTGCTAACGCTCGGACCGAAATTCACCATACAAGAAAAAAGAACCTCGCCGGAACTGCTTTCCTACGTCAGGCAAGTTTCACATTTCGCCTCCGATGAAGAATCCCAAAACTGTATCTCGCAGGGTGTGGACATTCTAAATCCGTGTAACGAGACGGACACTCCGCTTCCTGTAAAACGCGTCGTACGTTATTTAACCGATAATACTCTGCGTGTGCTGCAAGCCGACAAAGAAGGCGGTTTCGCAGTTTTAAGTACTGGCACCTACAACGAAAAAGCAAGACAGGCGATATTGAAATCCTTCAACCCGCACGAAGGAATTTCAGTCAAGAAGCAGAAAAGTGAAGCAAAAAGACTATGCTCACGGTTAAACCTAACACAGTTAGAGAAAAGTATAGATAAGAGTTCCAAAGATTATCTAGAAGTTTTCTTTACCATAAAAACCCACAAAGCGGACGCCCCATTCAGAGTCATTGTGTCGGAACGGGACACTTGGCAAAAGGCATTCGGTCTCTTTTTACAAGAAAAACTGAAACTCTTGCCCGTCAAGGACCCGTTTCTCATTAGGAACTCCAAGGAGGTTCTAAATTTTATTAGTTCATTCACAGGCAAGAACCTGAAAGGTTTTTCCGTAGATACCACCGATCTATATTATAGCTTACCCCACAGTGGTTTACTAAGTTGCGTTGAATGCGCCATTGAAAAGTTCGGTGAAATGGCTTTCCAAACTGAATCAGGCATCTCTAACAGCCATTTTTTAGAATCACTCCAATTCTACTTGAAATCGACCATGGTAAAATGGAATGACAGATGCTTTCTGCAAAAAGCAGGCATCTGGATAGGCTCATGCATAGCCCCCATTCTTAGTGATTTGTTTTAATGTGAACTTGACAACGCGCTCGCCGCTCATCTTAGCTCCACGAATGTGGTAAAGACTTTTAGATTCGTTGACGACTACTTGCTTCTTTTACAGTGTGACGCGGCATGTTTTGCTCAAGATTCCAAAAATGTTCTTGCACTTGTTGAAAAATGCTTAGACCCGTTGCATGTCACTAACGAACTTCCCAGCGAAAGAAGTATTCGTTTTCTAGATGTAAAAATCAGCTTAAAAAAAAAAAACGCCAGGCCTGCGCTGAAACCGCAGCACGGTCAAAGCGAAAGCTGGAAGAGCGGCGCTTCTAAAGCACCGTTGTAAGCTCTCTTGGGGCTACTAATACAAGTACACCAGCAAGGTACCCACTACGCCATAAATTACAATTTTTGTGAAGTTCAGAAGCACTACTAAGCCATTATCTGTCATTCTGCGGAGAAGCGAGGCACCAGCTACACGTCTGTAAGCATTATGTGCACTTTGTTGACGCGACGACTGATGACGATGAAGAATTATGGCTCAACCCTTTGTAATGGGTTGGAAGCTTTAAACGGCCCACCAGTTATGTAATTTGCATTAGGTGACGCCCGGTCGCTATGTCCCTCTCCCGCCATGCTGTATAACATACGTTGACGTGGGAGAGAGCGGTGGGGGGGGGGGGGGGGCGAAGTACTTTACTGAGACCCCGAGGAAATAGATCATGCGCTTATGGGCTTCCCTGGCAACTAATACAAGTGCAGCACTTGCGAGGAACCGACTATGCTATAAATCATTGTAATTTTTGAGAAGTAGGAAAGCAGGCATTATGCTATTTTTCGTCATTCTACGGAGAGCCGTGGTACCTGCTAAACGCATGTAAGGCATTATGCGCACTTTGTTGATGCTGTGCCTGATGACGATGAAGAATTATGGTAGAGCCCTTTGTAATGGGTTGGAAGCATTCAACAACCTTCTCGTTGCGCAATTCGCATTGTGTGACGCTTACTACAGAATTCGCGTTGTGCGACGCTTGGTGTTTATTTTACTCTTCTACCACGCTATATTGCATATGTTAATGTGGTTCCTTCCCGACATGAAGCCTGTATAGGACCTTTTTGCAAAGCAGTTTCAAGCACCGGCATGGCTCAGAGGTTGAATACTGGGCTCCCACGCAGAGGGCCCAGTTTCGAACCTCGTTCCATCCTGGAATGTTTTTCTTATTTCGTTTTTTTTTCTTATTTCGAGCGATAGTGGTTACGGACACCGGCGGCGGCGGCGGTGGCGGACAACTACGGCGCCAAAAACGGCCGGTGAAATGATCTCATAACAGCTTTCGCTGTAAAAACCACGTCTGCTGGGGCTACGAACCCCGAGCGAAAAACCGATTCTTCCTTTTAACTCAGCGCACTCGAAGTTAGTGAAAAGGGGAATTGCCAATCTTTGTCTAAAAAATGCCCTGGAAAAATTCTGCCCCCATCAAATGATTCAAAGCTTCTCTCAGCAAACAGGTCGTTTATCACAGGCAGGTTACCCTTGTGAACTGGTCGTTTCCGTAACTGAGAAGCTACTTGGAAATGTAAAAGCTTCTGCCTCGAACTTGCGCCCCGCCTCTGAGGAGAGGGATATAAGAAAATTTGTTGTAATCCCTTATATTCGCCTGCCTAACTCGCTTCAGTGTGCAAAATGACGGACCCTAACTGCAAAGAAAAGGAATTATGTAAAGAGAAACATCAAACCAGATATGTAAACTGCATTGAAGGGGTTGTGTATCGCATTCCGCTGACATGTAACCGCGTGTACATCGGTCAAACAGGTCGCTGCATAAACGACCGCCTCCGCGAGCATGCGTACAACGTGGAAAACAAAACAGGGGGGTGGCTGGCCATTCATGGCGAAAAATGTGGTTGCAAACCTGATTATCAAAGTTGCACTGTAACTGCAAAGAGCAAAAGGGAAACCACACGCCTAATCATGGACGCTCACAATATCATGTCTCAAAGACAGATGCATCAGCATGCCATCTATCTCTTTATCAGCTAAAGAAATAGCATATCTCACTGGTACTACACGTGTTTGTTAGATTGTCTTTGCTTCCTTCGTAACACGAAATGAATGTATTTTGGCATATAAAAGGTCACATTTCCCGTCAAAAACTGTTGTTAGTTTGCGCTTCGTCTGTCCATGTATGTTCCTTCTTGTGTCCCTGTCTTCTGTGCGCATCAGTTCCCTTCAAGTTCGCTTCTTCTCTATTACTCGCTCATTCTTCCTCTGCACAGCGGCACATATCTTACCTAGCTTATTGGCAGCCGTGAAAACAACATTAACGCCACCAATTTTTCGTCGAAGCACTCGAAGGTTGTAAAAAAACGCCAGGCCTGCGCTGAAACCGCAGCACAGTCACAGCTAGAGCTGGAAGAGCGGCGTTTCTAGAGCCCGTTAAGCTCTCTTGGGGCTACAATACAAGTACACTAGAAAGGTACCCACTACGCCATAGATCACAATTTTTGTGAAGTTGGGAAGCACCTACTAAGCCATTATTCGTGATTCTGCGGAGATGCGAGGCACCAGCTACACGTCTGTAAGGCATTATGTGCACTTTGTTGACGCGACGACTGACGACGATGAAGAATTATGGCTCAGCCCTTTGTAATGGGTTGGAATCTTTAAACGACCCACCATTTATGTAACTTGCATTGGGTGACGCCCGGTCGCTATTTCCCTCTCCCGTCATGCTGTATAACATACGTTGACGTGGGAGCGCGAGGGGGGGCGGGGCGAAGAACTTTACTGAGACCCCGAGGAAATGGATCATGCGCTTATGGGCTTCCTTGGCAACCAATACAAGTGCACTTGCGAGGAAACCACTACGCTATAAATCATTGTAATTTTTGAGAAGTAGGGCAGTAGGCACTATGCCATTTTTTGTCAATTCTACGGAGAGCGTTGGTACCTGCTAAACACATGTAAGGCATTATGCGCACTTTGTTGATGCTGTGCCTGATGACGATGAAGAATTATGGCAGAGCCCTTTGTAATGGGTTGGAAGCATTCAACAACCTTCTCCTTGCGCGATTCGCATTGTGTGACGCCTGATTACAGAATTCGCGTTGTGCGACGCTTGGTGTTTATTTTACTCTTTTACCACGCTATATTGCATATGTTGTGGTTCCTTCCCGACATGAAGCCTGTATAGGACCTTTTTGCAAAGCAGTTTCGAGCACCGGCATGGCTCAGTGGTTGAATACTGGGCTCCCACGCAGAGGGCCCAGGTTCGAGCCTCGTTCCATCCTGGAATATTTTCTTATTTAATTTTTTTCTTCGAGCGATAGTGGTTACGGACACCGGCGGCGGTGGCGGCGGACAACTACGGCGCCAAAAACGGCCGGTGAAATGATCTCATAACAGCTTTCGCTGTAAAACCGTATCGCCATGTCTTGCCTTAAGTCTGCCCTCACCAAGTCGTATGAGCACAAAATGAGTGATAGCTTTAACGCACAGCTTACGCGTCTTTTAGATGTAGGTTATCCCCGTGATTCAGTGGCCACTGTCGATGAGCGTTTAAAAAAGTCCATTATGTGAAGTCCGAGCATGGTTGCAGAAAGCAATAGCAAGAAACGTGTCGTAGCTATACCGTACATTCATTGCGTATCTCACAGGGTAAAGAAAGTAGGAAGTCGATACGGCGTTAATGCTGTTTTCACGGCTGCCAATAAGCTAGGTAAGATAAGCGCCGCTGTGCAGAGGAAGAAACAGATTATTAGAACATAAAAGATCACTAACCGGAGGCTCACCTTCTAATCTATCGTTACATTGTCGAGAGTGTAAATGCACGCCAAAATTCAATGAATGCGCAGTTTTGTACCGACATAAGAATGAAGAAACGCGTCTAATGATTGAGGCATGACATATCGAGAATAGTCGTAGCGCATGCGTGAGCCAGCCGTCGATTAACTTGCATAAAGATGAAATCAAATGCCTTAACAGTTAACTTTCGCTTAGGCCCCCACGCGTGCCGGATTGATAGGTTCGCCTATTGCATGGGCATGCGCAGATAAGTTTTCGTGCCTTCTTTCTTTTCCGCCGTTGTGCATCTACTCAGTTGTTAGTCGGCGTTTGTGGGGTCCCGACTTCTTTGTTGTGTCCGTGTTTGCACGCCCTGTCTCTTTAGAATGAATACTTACCATCTAGCTCAGCTCTCTGTTATTCTAAGGTTCAATCACACGCCCGCACGCGCCGTATGTTTAAGAGCACAAGTAAGATCGTTGACGTTTAAAAATTTTACTGGCATTCATTCACATCAAGTAGAAAACAGCGCTACGAGACGGGACAAAGAAAGGGCACAAACACAGCGCTGACTATCAACCAAATGTGCTTTATTCCACCAGTCCGCATATTTATACTCCACCATGACTAAAGAATGCATAACAAAAAAGCAGAAAAAACCCGGTCAGCCTGCGCAAAGGCAAGAAAATTTTTAACTCGACAGAAATGTTATCTCCTTCGGAAGCAGTGAAATCGAGAGGAGGCTAACACATGCCTCGCCGCCTTTACAAATGTGATACACTTCAGAAACGAGACGCGCACGTTCGTCATAGTACTTTGATAGGAAACTCGAATCTTTAAAAGATGGCTGGCAGCCGCATTCATTGCATTGAATGGACAGTTGACTGTCTTTTGCTTGTTTAGAGACCTTGTTCGCGTGCTCGCGCAAGCGGTTATTAGCACACCGGCCAGTTTGACCAACATAGTAACGCCCGCAGGAAAGAGGAATCTTGTACGCAACAGAATCGCAACATTCAACAAACTTTTGCCGGCGCTTGTTGAAAGTTTGTTGAATGTTGCGATTCTGTTGTGTACAAGATTCCTCTTTCCTGCGGGCTTTACTATGTTGGTCAAACTGGCCGGTGTGCTAATGACCGCTTGCGCGAGCACACGAACAAGGTCTCTAAACAAGCAAAAGACAGTCAACTGTCCATTCATTGCAATGAATGCGCCTGCCAGCCATCTTTTAAAGATTCGAGTTTTCTATCAAAGTACTATGACGAACGTGCGCGTCTCATTTCTGAAGCGTATCACATTTGTAAAGGCGGCGAGGCATGTGTTAGCCTCCCCTCGATTTCACTGCTTCCGAAGGAGATAACATTTCTGTCGAGTTAAAAATTTTCTTGCCTTTGCGCAAGCTGACCGGGTTTTTTCTGCTTTTTTGATATGCATTCTTTAGTCATGGTGGAGTATAAATATGCGGACTGGTGGAATAAAGCACATTTGGTTCATAGTAAGCGCCGTGTTTGTGCCCTTTCTTTGTCCCGTCTCGTAGCGCTGTTTTCTACTAAAAGTCATGCGCCAACCAGCCCAAATTCGTACCCTACTGCAATTCATTCACAGCTGTTCATGACATTCTGCGGCCCCAAGAAACAAATGAAAACGTACGGCAGCTTTCTTTTGATGCATACTTACTTTCCATGTGTTCTGGTAATACGAATTTCGGATCATAAGAATATTTTTGATGACCCCGCGAGATTCGTATCACCGAGGTTTTACTGTATTTCCAACTTACCTGTGGCTTGAAGACCAAGGAAGAGGGGAAGAAGTATTGTGCCCTTAATTACATGTTTCCGCTTACTTAAAACCATGTGTTGTTCAATAATAATTACCTTCACAATATCAGTCTTCTTCTATGTGGCTACAAACTTGGCGTTTAAATAAAATGATATGATCACTTTCGAATAAATTTAGCTTTAGCTTTGACTCCTTTTCACGTTTACCCTGCGGCAACAATGCGCGAAGTACGGCTAGCAGCTGACTCCTTTAGCACCCGACCTGGTCTCACTGAACAAAACGCTGGCGTAAGGAAACGCGGCCTTTGCAGCGACATTTCTACTGTCTATCGCAGAGGTGTTAAACTCACCTCAGGCCGCAGTCACGCAATTTAGTCCCGCGGGGCAGTGAAGAAGCTAGGAGTGGGGGGCGAGGTGGGGAGCTCGTAGAAATAGTTAGCAAACGTTGCCATTTCAAAAAAAAAAACATTTTGCCATATATCATATGCGGTCATTTCTGAAGGAGATTTAGTGTCATGGATTCCAACAGCATGACGATACCGATCTACAAAATGACTAAAATTGGGACGCCGATTCTGAAATATAGTTTTTGTGTCACGGTTATGTTTCAAAAGATGGGGTGCCTCACGGTTATGTTTCAAAAGATGGGGTGCCCCCCCGGGCCTTCTGTGCGACGGAAGACGGCCGGAATGAATGAATGAGTTCGCCCTCGCGCTGCCAATTGCTAGCTTCCTGGTTAGCTCAATTGGTTGAGCGACCGCCCCGGGAAGGCGTTGGTCCGGGGTTCGAACCCCGGACAAGGACGAAGTTTTCGGCGACTTTCAGGCTTTCTTTCTGAGAAACTCATATGAATTTTCTTGTGGCTTCGTGCTACAGACGGGTGGTTGTCTATTTTCCCTTCCTTAACCCTTCCGCCACCTTGCGGGATTCCGCAGAACTGATTCCCAATATTTTTAAACTCTGGCTAGAATTAGCTGGGCACCCTGTATGGTCTATTGCCGGCGAGTGTTCATACATTTCTTCTATTAAAATGAATACCTGAGAGAATCTTGACATGCTTGCTTGACTTTGTTTCTGCAGAGCCTCTAGGTGCAGAGTGCTCCGGGGCGTTCGAGTGCCAGAACCCTGAAATGGTGCACTGCATAGATGGTGTCTGCGCTTGCCGCTACGGCCACCACAGTCCGTACCTCTGCAAGGAAGGTGGGCATAGTCAGTGGATTCACACATAAGGAAAAGTGCTATAACTGCAAGGAAAGTCACTTTGTAATTATGCGTTTATCGGACGTCGTAGTAGCTAATGCCTCAAACACTGCAAACCAGTTGTAAAAACAACCACCATGTCATGGAAACAGCGACATCCAAAGCGAGCACAAGTGGAAAAGCACTGCTTTCCATTAACATTTGCAGCAAAATATAGCTCGACTAACAAAGAATTATGCAGAGAAGAAGACGCACGTACAAGAGCGAACAAGACGGACAGCACTCGTGTTGTTCAGTCCTCTTCTGTGTGTGTTTTGTCTTTCGCGCTGTTTCAAAATGAACCCTAACCAACTGGCTAACTCTCCGTTTCGACGCATCGCATGTTCATTCTAGAACAGACGATACCTTATAACACTTCTTTACAGCATGCCATTGTCATTCAGATTTCAAGGTATGGAAACTCTTTTTCTGTAAGGGCGAGTGAAAATACAAAGTTTATAATGCTTCCTAATTCAGAAACCTTACAGGAGCACATCCACATCTACTGCTATGATGGTCAACCTCACCTGCACAGGGCTTAAAGTCAGGGGGATGCCCTTAAAGTTAGGGGGTGGGGTGCCCTTCCACATTTAATGAGGTACTCGGCCCACCTTCGTCAGGTCAACTGTAGCTCTACGGCTACCATTTGAGAAGCGCTGGAGTTGATTTTTTTCCAGTAGTGCTTTGCACGGCTAAATTATCTCCCTCCAATTTTCCGACTAATGATTTCATCGTGATTATTCGGCTGACAGGAGGCTAGCAAAACAGAAAAAAACGGGTATCGACGTACAGCTGAATGCACTTCAATGTTCGCCGTCGAATTCAAAGATGTTAAGCTCGAGGATAAGTGCTAAAATAATGCCTAGGGTGGTATCTTCGATGGGTTTCTCATCTACGGAGTCGTTATAAGCATGGAGTACAGACTGAATCCCGTCTCCATGGGGAATGTTCGTGTACAGCGACGCCATATCCAGTGTGACCAGAAGAGCATCACCTCGAATATGCAAATCGGCTATGTCGGACAGAAAGTGGCTAGCATCCTTCATATATGAACAAAACTTAGGAGGAATGGAACTGATTATGCTATCTACGTAGCGGGTCAGGTTTTCCGTGACAGTTCCTATTCCTGAAACTATTGGTCGGTCTGCATTATTGTTTTATGAATTTTATGGAGAAGATAAAATCTACCAGCTACCGGGCTCAAGGGGACTAGGGATTTTAGTGCAGATGCTGGAATTTTATTTTCTTTTACTATGTCTTCTAAAGTTTCTTTTACCTTGGTCTTGAACTCTTCGGTCGGGTCGTAGCTCAAATGTCTGTAAAATACATGGTCATTCAGTTGTCTATAGGCCTCACGAAGGTAATTAGTTTTATCCATTGCGAAGATTGCACCACCCTTATCAACCGGCTTAATGACGATGTTGTCACGGCTAGCTAGCGTTTTCATTGCTTCCCTTTCTTTGGCGCTCAGGTTGCGGTGAAATCGCGATTGACTTTTCTATGCTTCGAGCACACCTCGCTGCACTGCTCTGATATAAAGGTCGAGACATTTATCTCTCTGAGAAGAAGGAGTCTAGTGCTTAGTAGAAAAATAAGTTTTCTTGTTAGAGGTAGGCCGATCGTGAAAGTATTCACGTAAACGCATGTTTCTTTCAAGATTATGCAAGTCACTGAATAGTTGGAATTCACTGTATCCGCCAGTAACAGGACAAAAGTTCAAACCACGTGACAGAATATTAATGAGAACTAACAGACATTAATGCCAAAGGAAAGTATAGGGGGTGTTATTTCTAGTAATTAGGATATAAATGTGAAGAAAGTAAAGTGGACGAAAAGATAACTTGCCGCCGGCAGGGAGCGAGCCTGCGACCTTCGAATAACGCGTCCGATGCTCTACCACTGATATACGGCGGCGGTCATCCTCTCGTCCACTTTATGGGGTATATATGTACATTTAAACTTAGGAGTGTTAGTCAATGTCACATGTAAGAGGTGGCAGCAAAAACACGGGAAGAGAAGAGGAAGATGCCAAGGGTAGCGTAACGTAAAACCAAGATGATGGAAGAAGATGAAAACGAAGTCAGAGGTATAAAAAAGAAGGTAATGTGGCCATAGGGGGGCCCTGGGTGTTCGATGGTGAGCGCGCGAGCTGGGGACGAGCGTCGCCGGCTTTTGTTCCGGGCGTTTCGACTCCTTTTCTGCTACGGCATCGCACCGTAGCCTACGGCTTTCCAAGACACTTCCAAGCAACCGGATGGCGGTCACGAAAACCTGCAGCGGCCCAGGAGCGTCGTCGGCTCATGTTCCCAACGCACCGTCCTGCGGCACCGCTCCGTAGCCCGTGCTAGGGCCAGTCATGGTTCTGGGAAACGTCGTGCGTCTCAAGTATCTGCTACGCCCAGGTCACTGAACCCTGTGCTTCCCACCCTCAACCACAACGCCAGCCCGCATTCTGCCACAGATAAAGTCTGCGGCATCGACTAAGACGCCGACTTCAATGCCTGTGAATCTGTAAAACGCCTCGCCTCTTCCAGCGGGACAGAACGCCATGAGTGGTGTAAGCGATGGACGCTTCGTACTTTTAGCTGTTTATTTCCAATACTCAATTATTCTTTGAGTGATAACTGTGTTTAGCGCTAGTTTTATTTAGTGTGTTCCTTTTTCGTGTTTGCAGTTGTTTTCAGGTTAAGGTGTGTTTTCTTTCGTGCGTAATTAAAATAAGTGTGTGAAGGCGTTCACGTCGTCCGCTCGTTCTGGTCGACTGTTGTCCGGAGATCCGTGACAGTCATACCCCATAAAGTGGACGAGAGGATGACCGCCGCCGTAGCTCAGTGGTAGAGCATCGGACGCATTATTCGAAGGTCGCAGGTTCGGTCTCTGCCGGCGGCAAGTTATATTTGCGCCCACTTTACTTTCTACACATTTATATCCTAATTACTAGAAATAACACCCCCTATACTTTCCTTGGCATTATTGTCTGTTAGTTCTCATTGATATTGTCTAACAAAGAAAAACGAGCCCTTAAAGGTCACCTTTCATTAAACCACGCGACAGAACACTCTTGAAATATTTACAATATTTTCAGTATCTGTGGAGGGCGAATGCGCCGAAGATGTTGCATCATTAGGGGTCATGACGTTAGTGCAAATATTATCGCGAATCAACTTTTTATTTTTCTTGTCGTTGAGTTCGCGAATATTTTCTTGTCTGTAATTGTCAAGCAACGCTCTTTCTTCGGCAGTAAAATTATGAGTGGCAAAAAGTTGATTCTCCTTGTTTGTAACTGTTTTGCGAATGACTCATAATGGTTAGTAACATGTCGCTTATAATGGTTAGTAACAATGCGCGTGAGCTCCAGTGAAGCTTGTTTGAGGGTGTTGTCCCACCTCCACAAATTATTGTTAGACATTTCAGACGTGGCAGGCCTTAAAGTAAGGCATATACCTTTAGGCACTGTAGATGCAGCAATATACGTTTTCTAGGTGCAAGCATGCAGATCACAACGAGTGCGTTTTTCAATGACTTTCCTAATGTTCAAAAAACGCACAGAGGCGGCCCCAAAGGGAGTCTAGCCCTGGCTACCCAGTCGAAAAATACACCAGCCCGGTTTGGTATGTTCTAGTGTTTTTTGGTATTAACACTAGATAGGTGTGGTGTCTTCTAGTGTGCAGACCGGACCAGCTTGGTGTGCTCTAGTGTGTACGCTAGAGCGGCTTGGTGTGCTCTCGTGTGCAAACCGGACCAGTTTTGTGTATTCTAGTGTGCACACTAGAGCGGCTTGGTGTGTTCTCGTGTGCAAACCGGACCTGTTTTGCGTTCTAGTGTGTAGACCGGACCGGCTTGTTGTGTTCTAATGTGCAGACCGGACCGGCTTGGTGTTCTAGTGTGCAGACCAGTACGGCTTGGTGTGTACTAGTGTGCATACCGGACCAGTTTGGTGTCTTCTAGTGTGCACACTGGACCGCTTGGGTGTCTTCTACTGTGCACACTGTACCGGTTTGGTGTCCTCAGAGTGCACACCAAAGACCGGTCTTCTGGCCTTTATTGAGCGCACCACTGGCCTCGTGAAGGAATATGCGTGTCATGTACAATTAGGCAAATGCAGGTGGAATATATTTCGATGGTATTGAGGTATATTTAGTAACAATTGAAACCTGCATAGGCTATAAACAAATCTTAGTCGTGCAGTTTACAGCAGCACAGCTGCATCTAAAAACGTTTTTTTTTCCAATTCCTAAAGTGCAGTTAAAAAGTCAGGTATGCCATATTTCAGGTGCATGTTAAACGTGATACGGACATACGAGCGCTATGGGACGGGGACATAGACAAGAGGCACACAGGACAGGCGCTCAACTTTCAACTGAGGTTTATTGAGCAGACATGTAAAATTTATACAAGCAACCAGCAAGGGCGATAACAATTGTGAATCATCCACCCGATAACAAAAGTGCCAAGACCTCACCAAAAAACTGCGTCATGGCCACGCACCACGCCAAATCAAGTTCCTACCGCTCAAAGGCGTTAGAAAACGTCCGATATTGAAGACCGCGACACACTTGCATTTAAAAAATATATACCTGGAATGACGCATGCGCACTCAAGAAACCTTAACATCAAAATCAACAAGCCTTAACATCGAAACCCAAAAGGAAGCAGGCGCCATCAAAACCGAACAGGCCGTCAACGAACCAGCCTAGCAATGTGGAAACAAACTAGCCCACCATCGGACAAAAAAGAAATGTGGGCTACGGACTCTGCACATATGCGTGACGGAACTCCTAAAAAACCTAACCACGAGCCGCGTAAGTAAAATAAACAATTTTTCCCTAACACCATAAAAACCAAAAACAAAACTTGAACACATAATTAGTCACAAATATTAAATGAAAAGAGATGTTTGGTAAGTAGCATAGCAGTTTGAGTATCAGGCTGTTGAGCCAAAGACACATTAAATTTCACCATTGGGCACATATTTTGTTATTGACTAGCCATGAGATGACCGAACATAAACCTACTACAAAACATGTGGTGCAAGGCAATGAAGCTTTTTAGCCTTGCATTGGAGGGAATTTTTCGTGGTGCCATCTAGGAGCAAAAAATTGTTGGCTGATACAGAAGACAGTGCAATATTGGGCCGACTTGTGGCAGAGGTTAAGCAGCATTCAAGCACTCATCAATGTGCTGTGACAACACAAAAACAGCGCATAACCAGAAATGCATACTACGTACACAACAGCGCTTTTCTATAAATAACATGCCCAAAATAAGCATCTGAACCTCAAATTGACGATAAACCTCTCCTCATAACAATGCAAAGCACATAGCACTCCCTGCATAGCTGCCGCAGCAACGTAAACTTGTGACGCTGGGAATGACCTCACTAGCCTGTAGTATATGAAAGAGCCTGCATCTGTTATTCTAACCTGCATAGCATCTCATTTTACTATAGTTGTAACATACTTATGGGCAGGCAACACTTAGGATTCCCAAGGTGCAGCAAAGGGAAATATAAACAGCAATATAGCCATCTGTGACCTGCTATCAAAATTACCATTACTACCATTGCAACAGCATTGCAATGAAGCATCGCATACATCCGTCAGCAGTTGTGGCGATTTTCAGCAGCTTTGCTGGACATTCACTTTCGCAGGGCTGAAGTGGCAAGCAAAATTTTATCATAGGAAGGAATTGTAAGTTATGAATTCATGGACTACAGGCTGCCTTAATAAGAAAGAACAATTTCGTGTCACTGTCGCTGCACTTATTCTCAGGTTCTCTTTCTAGACTAGTCATAAAGTAAACATATCCTTTTTGTCAGCCATTGATTGGTACATTGATTATGCTGCTCAGCTGCTCACCAGAAAGTCGCGGGTTCATTCCAAGCCGTGGTGGTCACATGTCGATGGAGGTGAAATGCTAGAGGCCGGTGTACTGTGCAATGTCAGTACACATTAAAGAACACCAGATGGTCGAAATTTTTGGTGCCCTCCATTACAGTGTGCCTCATCATTATATTGCGGTTTTAGCATATAAACCTCGGATGTTATTAAACATATCCATTATCTCTATCTCGCGCCAGTAAAGAATGCCACAGCTCTATGGTAAGAATACCTTCTACAGCACAAAAATAAGTGAGGGTAGATAGAACGGTTCTGATAAAACATGCTGTGCAGCCTTCACTGCTAAAGCAATGCAGTATCCACCATGGTGGCCTAGTGGTTATGGTGCTCAACTGCTGACCCGAAGGTTGTGGGATTCAATCTTGGCTGTGGCGGCTGCATTTGGATGGAGGCGAAATGCTTGAGGTATGTGCACATTAAAGAACACCAGATCGTGAAAATTTCCGGAGCCCTCCACTATGGCATCCCTCATAATCATATCGTGGTTTTGCGACGTAATACCGCAATTATTATTATTTTCAAGCACTGCAGTGTTGAGCACACAGAAAAGTATAGATGAGTACCAAAGACCACGGTTTCAACCAGACGCAAAAATGCCTTATGGTACAGCTGTGCTACGTATTTATATCGATCAAATTGAATTGGTTCAACACAAACAAATAGACTTGACCATTTAATTTCAAGACGAATGCCCACTTACAATGCAAGGGAAATAGTATTTTAGAGCGCAGCTCGTAGGCACTCATTTCAGGGTTGAGTATTGTCCTCATTGTCCTATTGCCCTCATTGCCCATCGTCGTAACCGAGTGAACGAGCACAGTGAAAGATCCCCCAGCTCAGGCACTTCGAGCCATATGATGCATTACTCTAGAAACTTCCCCTTTGAAACCGAAAATAAAAAAATCACAGCATATCCACGTGGTGAATGATGATGAGTGGGGTGAAGCGAACTCGCGCTGCAGCACGACGATGGCATTGGCGCGAGCGTGGTCCTTCTTGATGGAAGATATTGTGACTAGATTGTTTGAGAACCACAATCTGTTGCACACACCGCAACTATGGCCGAAACTGTTATCAAGAAAGTCCCGCTGGAAGCGCGCGTCGGCGCCTTCGGGCAGAGCCGGCCTGATGCATTTTGCAGCCACTTCACGTGCTCGCACAGCCTCGGGCTCTGCCTGCCGGTACGCGCGCTTTCTCGCCTCTTCACGGTCCTTCACATTTTGAAGATCCGATTCGCGCCGCAGCCGTGCAGCTTCGGCCTCGCGGGCTCGAACGGCGCGGTCTTCGCGCCGCAGCCGTGCAGCTTGTCGAGCAGCTTCGGCCTCGCGGGCTCGAACGGCGGGGTCTTCTCACCGCAGCCGTGCAGCTTGTCGAGCAGCTTCGGCTTCGCGGGCTCGAACGGCGGAATCTGCTTCGCGGCGTCGACGTGCAGTTTTGGCCTCGCGGGCTCTCACCTCAGGATTCTGTCTGCGAGCGCGCGCTGCCGCCGCCTTCCGTGCCCTCCGTTCCGCAGCCTTGTCTTCCATCTGGCGACTCCGAGCTAAAGAGAAAGCGTGCCAAGAGTGTCACTCGTCAATGTCGTCTTCTTCTTCCTCTACTGCATACGAGAACGCGCGCAGTAAAGAAAGAACGCCACACAGGCGAACACGCACGAGAGTCTCACTCGTCAACGTCGTCTTCTTCTTCTACTGCATACCAGAACGCGCGCTTCTCACGAGCTAGAGGTGGCTACTTCAACGCTACAAACAAACGGATGATGGACAGACCCACGGCATAAGGAGCTTCGCCCCTAAAATAAATTTTTAGAAATAGCCGAGCAATGACCAGAGTGAAAGATCTCTTGGTCAGGCGCCTCGAGCCACGCGATGCTCTTATTAGGGGCGAAGCTCCTTAAAGCGGCACCCGTTCGTCCCTCGTAGTCGTAGTGCGTAACCAGTCGTAACGCTAGTACCAGATCTTGACCTCCAAGGTGGTGCCGGTGGGAGATTTTTCCTGTGCGTTGTTGAACAATAAAAAATTCGCAGCGTGCGTGTTAACTAAAAGCCGAATTCTTCTGTCTCTCATTCCCCATTAGCAGCCATTGGCATGTTCCAGTAGGAAACGTTAGTAGAAGTAGAAGTGTAAGTGTTAGCTAAAAGCCGACTTCTTCTGTCTCTCATTCCCATTAGCAGCCATTGTTTACCTCCAAGGTAGTGCCTGGTGAGATTTCTCCTGTGCGTGATTAAACAATAAAAATTTTGTTCAAAACGCCGTTGATTGATGAAATAAACCAACGAAAGACGCCAGATGTTTTGTAAAAGCAAAACGAAAGAACGACAGATGTTTCTAAAGCAAAACGAAAAGACGCCAGCTGCTTAACGAAAGACGCCAGATGTTTTCTAAAGCAATGGTTTTCTAAACAATGAAAATTCACAGCGCACATGTAAAATTAAAGTGAGCTGCAAGTCGTCATAACTCATCGAACCTTTAGTATAAACGCGCCCGATCTCACGTCGGTGATGATGTACTGGGCAGAATTCACGGAAGATTCACGGTTTACCGATGAACCTCCGCAGCTTCGCCCACTCATCATCATTCACTCCGTGGATATGCTGTGATTTTTTTTCTGAGGCCGGCAGATTACTCACAAACTTGCTGACGAAACAGGAAATAAATAAAAAAATCAATCAGAATAAACAAGACAAAAAAACAAAAGAGGGAGGTCGGCTGGATTACGCTGGAACCTTTGCCACCAGAACAGAATATAGAAAGTTAAGAAATAAACAACAAAATGCTTGAGCCAATTGTTTTCCTCCCACACATCTTCAAAATAAAAACAAACAAAAAGAAACAGCGAATCGTTATGCCTCAGCTGCCGTGTGTGCACCTTTAAAGAAATGAAAGGTAAAATAAAGCAGCATTTGTAACTGCAGTTTGTGCTGCTGAGACATAAAATAATAAAAAATAATAAAAAAACTACAATAAATACATGCCTCTATAATTCTTTGTTTCAGTAGATTGCTAAATAAAAACACGCTTACAGCTGTACTCACACATTGCATCAGGGAGTGTCATAATCATGAGCTAATGTTTTTACATAGCACATGTGGTATTCACGTTTGCTCACAGGTGTACATTTTACATTGAATTTAAAAAAATTGTTAATGTAAACATTGGCCGCCATGTTGGCGCAGTGGTTACAGTGCTCGGCTGCTCACCCGAAGGTCGTATCTTCGACAGAGATGAATATGCAAGTGGGCCACATACTTACATTTAAGTAGACAATAAAGAACCTTAGGTGGTTGAAATTCTTACAGCTGTCCATTAGGCGTGCCTCATAATGATATCACAGTTTTAGCATATAAGATCTGAGCAACTATTGCTATTAACCTAAACACCATTTGGCAAGTCTTTGAAGTGTAATGACATTACCTCGACTGGGCGTGCAAATATGCAAACAAAAGAAAAGTCGACACCAGAAATAAAAACCGGTGTTTGTGCTGTCTTGACTTCTCTATTGTGTATTTGTTTGCACACCCAGTCTTTTAACATGGCTACGTACCAACTAGCTCAACTGTGCTCTTCTAAGACGTTGCCTCATCTCACTGAAACATAATTCAAGAGTTTGCCTTGTCTATGCTACGAGGAACCTAATCTCTTTCGTAAAAAATTGGGAATCTGCAGTGAACGACTTTCCATTTTGCTCCGCGTAAACACATACTGAAAAAATGCTTTCTTCTTGTACCAAACGCAACCCAACACCAGGTGGCGGATTCTCAACTTCATAGAGGGAGGGCATAATACTCTCTGTATACAACAGTTCCTGACACAGCAGTGCTACGGTACCATTTATGAAAAGGATGCTCACTATTAAATGCGAAGCATTTCTTAGCGAACCTCAGACACTTTGGCCGTTTCTATCTATCTATCTATCTATCTATCTATCTATCTATCTAGCCGCCTACGTCTGGGCGCTCTCCTGGTCGTGTCCATAGGTTGTAATGTACCAAAATTGGCATAGCAGAGGACCAATGTACGAACAGCACGATTCACTGGTTATGACATGAATAACGCACAATACCTGTTGCGTACGTCATGAAACCCTTTCTCTCAGTCACGTGTGGCATATACCCGAATACAAGAGTTCATGTTATGCGGGTATGTGCCACAGGGGATGCAGATTCTCAATGAACACAGTAACCACGAACATACACATTCACACACGAAGAAAGTGATAACTAACTTTAGTCAGTGTTTAACCAGTCTTCTATAACGTGCACTGACATCGCACAGCGCACGGGTCTTTGTCATTTTGCCTCCATCGGTATGAAACCGCCGCGGCCGGGATCGAACTCGCGACCTTCGGCTCATCAACCGAGCATCGTAACCGCTACACCACCGCGGCGGACGCAATGAAATTGAGGGAACAGAAGACAAAACAGCCTTGGAAGATGCTCAACTACCATCCACTCGTTCACGTGGTCCGCAACGTGGACCTCGTGGATTGCACAAGAACCTGGGCCAGTGTTTCCTGCAATAATGTAGGAATGCCCCTCATCATTGCCGGTGACTTGAACATTGATTCATCAAAACCCAACAATGCCTGCTTCTTACACTGCATGAAAGACGGCTTGGATGTGAACCGGACATCACGAGACCTCGTTGCCAGGTCCAGGACAGGAGGCATCATAGATCATTTCTTCGTAAGAGGCATCCACGATATCCACCAGCTGTAGTATACCTTGCATTTCGCTACACTTCAACCCCTCGTAACCGCGACCACGAACGGATTCGATAACGAGTCCTGTCCAGATGCTGGTGGTTACTGATCACGGTGATGATGACCTTTTTCAAAAACTGTCAAAAACCCCTTCCACACATGGACATGAGTTAGTGAAACGTGCGTGCGTTGTCCGTCATATGGGACAAATATAAGCATAACAACTGAAACGCAACTGTAACAACTGTAACTGCGAGTGTAACGTACGTGCAGGGCGCCTGCACGTGCCCTATATATCTAGAGAATTTTTTCTGAATAAAGTTTAGTTGCGCATAGAGCCTGTCCTGTGCATCTTTGTTCCTTCTTTTTCCTGTTCGAATCCGTGCCATCCAACGTTGAAGAATATAAGCACTATATAGCTTTCCTTGTCTGGTTTTGGTAACAGCCATGTTGCTTTTGCCGTCGTTGCGCAACTGTAAACAACTTTTTATGTGCGACTCTTCAACATATGTGTGTGTGTGTGTGTGTATACCATTTGCACATTTCTCTAGCGTCATTTTGTCATGTTTTGCTCAATGAGAAAAATCGCGCCACAGTCACTTTCCCGCGCATGCTCCGCATAACATCGATTACCTCGGTACGTGGGATCTGCCGAATTTTTTTGCTTGCTTTTTCAGAAGATGTTGTCTCATTATTAAAGCATGCCTGCTGGTCGGAGCAGCCGCATTTCGGTTTTAATATGCACAACTGTCAGTGGTGGGTCCATCGCTGACGGCCCACTGGGAAGCGGCTACGCCATGTTACACTTTTCTCGCTTTCCAGGGTCAGTAACTGATGGCTAAAAAAATCACAGCTTCACTTAAGGGCGAGGCGATGAACGCGATACCAATAAATTGTGTTGTTACGCGAAGTAAGGCTACCCGCTAACTCTTTTGGATCCGATCTCGCGCAACTCAACAAAACGCTCGTTTAAGGTAATATGGCCGCTCCAGGAACCGAAGCGGTTTTCGTACTGTCAGTTCTCTCAACGCGAAGCAAGCGTTCAGAGCACAGCAAGTTTACGAACCGTCTCCTGGTGCCTCGAGATAGCGCGCGCCAACGACTTGCGCGCTTCGAGCGACGCAGCCTCCCCTCCCTTGACGTCCCTTCATGCTCCTTACGAAAGATGGGCGGGGCGTTTGCTCTCTCTTTGATGGGCAGTCGACGGCAGGCCTTGCACGCGGGGTAACGTTATCGCGTGCGCCCTCCGTGCGACAGAAACGCCCGGCTCGTTTCATCTCCGCTTCAGCCGCGTTCGTCGCCAGCGCTCGCGAGCTTTTATCCGCAGGTAGAATGCGCGGGGTGATGTCATCAATTGGAATTTATACTGAAAATGACGGCAGCGACGGCAAAAACTCGTCGCGAGTGCCCATATATAATCTCTATCGCAATAAAAAAAAATTGAGGCATTCCACTTTTTGAGGTGGATGATCAGCGAAGCTCTTTCGCGCACGGCACAGAGGTGACATGGTGGAGGCCAGTTTAAGATATAACCCCAGGTTCCTAAGGACAGGCTGTTAACGTTCAATACACCATATTAGTGCGAAAGCCTTAGATGCCTAATCAAACACGAAAATTGGTCGGTGGCGTCACCACAATGTATGCAAAAAATAATCATCATGTGATGATGTCATCGATCACCAAAAGTTGTGACGTCATCATGACTTCAAGCATCGTGACGTCACGTGATAACGTCATCACATGATATTATCGCTCTGCACTGCTTCGGTGATCGGTGCGCCGATCTGGGGGCAGTGCAATGGAGCCGGGCGAGGTGCAGAAACTTCCAATGCCTTTGATCGGTGCAGAACCACGGTAGGTGCAGAACGCTTGCAGAGGATAGAGGGAGAGGATCAATACATCGAGTGAAAAAAAAAGGGGAAGGTGGCTTTCGTCTTCCAGTCGTCTTAGGCGAATGCATAAGATACCCTGTGAGTTCTTTTTTTTTCTTTTTGCACAGCTCCCTAGAAGGCACCAGGGGGTTTTCGGCGTACAAACGGAATGTCCTAGCCATATACAGCTTCCTTGTAAAAGGAGAACGATATTTGTTATATCATTTAGTCCCCCGTTGAGCGCACTTTCGGACACTTGCACGGAAGCTCGACTTGAAGTGGACGTCGGATGTCGATTTTCCAGGCAAGCCGGCGCATCCGCAAGTGATAGTCTAGAAGCACTGCGAGAATACTCTTGTTAGATCACAGAGACGCTTCAGAAAGAGGGAAGGGAGTCTCGGAGGAGGTTGGCTTTTTGAGGCTAGCTAAGCGACGTCATGCTGCGCCCAGCAATACAATCGGTTTAGGAGAAACAGAAACTGCCTTTCGCCTTGGAGTAGTTTTAGTTCTATGAATTAGGGAGCGTGTGGCTCTTTAGCATCGAGGTACTGTTGTACGTCATGGCGTTTGTCTACCACGTCTGCTAATAACCACATAGGTGTTTTTATTTAATTATTTATTTATTTATTTATTTATTTATTTATTTATTTATTTAAAAATACCTTACAGGCCCCTGGAGGCATTGCGTAAGGGGGGTAATGCAAAAAAATGTTACATGTGAACAGTGTAGAAAATGAACGCGTATGTTGCCTAATGAATGCCTAAGAAATACATAGGAACAGCAAAAAAAAATGTTACAGAAACATATGCGGGAACGTAGTGAGCATTACGTTACACAATAAATAGAGGCAAGGAAAGAATACAATTTCAATCACGACAGCGCATTTACACAACAAAATGTGGCACATTAAAATACGAGCAATATAATTAAAGAACGAATGCGACATAACTCTGCTGTTACAAAAAACATTTAACGTAAAATTGCTTACAATAACAATAAGGCTATGAAAAGGACAATGTAATAGGTATAGTATCAAGCATTATTTTAACAAATGTGTGGTAAGTAGATGCTTGAAGTTATGTTGGTTACTTACGGAAGCTATGGCGTTAGGAAGGTCGTTCCACAGGCGAATGGCTCTTCGAAGAGCGGAATAGTTAAATGAATTAGTCTTCCCGTAAATGCGCATAAAATTAAACTGATTGTATAAACGTTGTGACCTATATTGTGGAGTTTCAAGTTGCAGAAATGATGACGCTGTATTACAGATGTATTTATGAAACAATGATAGCAGGGCGATATCCGGAAGATCATGCAAAGGATGAAGCGAAAAGTCGAGTTTAATTTGTGTAATGCTTGTGTTATATTCATAGCAACGCGAAATGAAACGTGCAGCCCTATTTTGTACATATTCGAGTTTTTCGATTAGATATTTCTGATGGAGAGACCAAATGGATGCTGCATGCTCAAGCTGAGGTTGTACACACGTTAGGTAAGCTAGTTTGCGAATATCGTTAGTAGAATGATGTAACTTACGGCGTTTGTAGCCCAATAATTTTCATAAAGTACACCTTTATTGATCCAGTATTCTGTTTATTAACAAAGAGTTTTCTACAGATAAATGCAAGAACTGTGGTTCTAGGGGCACACTGGAGCACGTACTATGGGCATGTCGAGGGATAACGAACAATACTGGGGACGCAGCCTCTAAGCAATCGCTTCCGCGCGCGCTGAGAGACTGTGTTGCACAGCTCTGCCCTTGACAATCAACTCTGGGCTGTCCAGCGGGCCGAGGAAGCCGCCAGAACTCAAGAACTCCTTGCCGTCACCTAGGCGGGACCTTTTGCCCGTCCCACAATCTCGGAGGCCCTTTCATTAAATTTACTTGTACGTATGTATCTCGCAGCACCGGTGACGCACAGGCCTACCAAGGAGGGGGACAACGGATGGTCAGCAGAGCGGGAGTGCCAAACCGACCATCAATGCCACCGCGGTTACTGCTGGCATGGCATCTGCTCCTGCAAAGATGGCTTCGTCAAGGAGCGGAGCTTCTCTGGAAGTTGGAGCTGCGTTCACAGTGAGAATAAATTCATCTTTCTTGTGGGCTCACTTGTTTCGATGCTCGCCAAGGTTCGCAGACCTCCGAATCTCAAAAAAAAACTGCGAGAAAGTTCACGAAGCTGCCATTGACAGGTAGACCGACAGATTCCCAGTCAATGATTATGCCCTCAAACCACCGATACAACAGTAGTGAAGAGTACTGTTGTGTGATTAGCTTTTTGGTATAAATCTTTTTCAGTCTTAGCCGCTATGAACACATTTGTGTCATCCGCGTATAAGAGACATTCTTCCGGTATGTAGGATGGGAGATCATTTATGAATACAATGAACAAGAACGGTCCTAATATTGACACCTGTGGGACACCTGTACTAATGGGTTTTTTACCAGAACTTCGTGCATTGATGCACACATACTGCTGCCTGTTCGTAAGATAGCTTTCTATTAACTTGTTAGGAGTGCCACGAATGCCGTAGACCTCTAGTTTTGACAGCAGTTTCTTGTGATTAATAACGTCGAATGCTTTTGTTAAGTCAATAAATATGTCCATGGTGAGGAGCTTATTTTCAATATCTTGCCTATTTTTTTCCGTTAAGGTCAGCAACGCTAGTTCAGTACTTTTCGCTTTCAGGTAGCCATATTGTGCGCTTGATAAATGTTTCTTTTTTAAATAAAATATCATTCGCTTAAGAAGTACTTTCTCTATTACCTTAGATAGAAGTGAAAGCAAAGTAATCGGCCGGTAATTTTCGACGAGTAGTTTGTTGTTCTTTTTAAATACTGGTATTACATTGCCGATTTTCAAAGCTGTCGGAAAAACACCAGCTGAAAACGCTGTGCTTGTTATATCAGCTAAGGATTCCGCAATAAAATTCACTGATTGTTTCAACAGGGCTACAGGTAAGTCATCATGCCCTACAGAATTTGTGTCGTTTAACGATAGCACGGCACTGCGGACCTCAGTAGGATCAGTAGGTGCCAGATAAAAGGAGCTAGTGTGATGCTTTATTATAGGTAAATCATCAGGCTGTTGAAAGTTCGCAGGTCGTTGTTTTAAAGTAAGCTCTGCAAGAACCTCAGCGAAGTAACTATTAAATTTTTCTGCCAGCGCATATGGTTCCGTTATGACAGTGCTACCATCAGTAATAGCTATCGATTTACTTTGGTGTGTCCCATTATTCATTGTAGAGTTCAGAACTTTCGATGTTTTAGCAGTATTGTTAGCGGCACTAATTATCTGGGAATGATAATAATCAGCCTTCGAAATATGCAATAACTTTTCTAGACGTTTTTTATACATTTTGTATCTCATCTCCAAGTCTAATCTGTAAGGAAATAACTGAAGTTTTTTATTTAGATTATTCTTTTGATTTATCGACTTTAATAAGCCTTTTTTAATCCATGGCTTTCTTTTTAGTCTTTTTCTACTGCCGGATACCGTAGTGCAAGAGGTGCTCATGTGACCATGTGTCATGACTAAAGGGGCGCGAAGCGCGTGCCAAAAGGCGGAATGTGGCGATGGTGTGCGGGGCACGGCAATTTCCCGATGGTGTGCACTCCTGCCACGACCGCGCACGCCATTGGCCGGGGAAAGGTCGTGCCTCGCGACCCGAGCTGAGGTGAGGGACCCCAGGAGAAGAAGCAGTCATTGTTCGGTGGAGTTGGAGAAGAGCAAGGTGGTGCTAGCCAACGTCGCACCCGCGACGAGAACAGCACGGCCTAGTTCTGGAGGCAGCGGCACGAGAGGCCCGGGAGGGGGGCCGTCGACCATGGTATCTACTGAGCGAGGCTCCCTGGGCTTGCCCTATGGTTCCCTCTGGTTCTGAAGGGATCTGTATATTATAAGCGTGGTTTTTGTTTTATGCGTTACACAACGAATTGATGTGGCAATAGGAGGAATTTCTATGAAGAGTGATTCACACCACTCCGTTGTGAAACATAGGTCCTGTCGTACTTTGTTCTTGATGCTGTCTTTAACGTACAGAGCTACCCCTCCGTGCAAAGAAGCGCCTGTTATGGATCACCGACTTTCTAATTCAAGGTTGTAACCTGGGATATTGTAGTTAACAGATGACGAATCTCTGTGCCAAGTTTCAGATAAACCAATCATGTCAAATGAATGTTGCAAGGTGACGCATAGATGGAAAAAATCATCATATTGACATTGGAGACTAAGAATATTTAAGTGCAAAAGAGACAAGTATGGAGAATGCGAAATTTGGTATTTAAATGTTTCTGGAGAAATCAAGCAAACAGACAACAGACATTTCGAGCAGCGAGGATAAATACTCATTATGACCCTCCGTAAATATACGAAGGTCTGCCTCTGACCTGATTTTGTGTACCGCACTTCATGCATTCCGACGGTCTTTTATCACACATTGATCAGTCTACAGAAAGCGCCATTCATTCGCTTTTTTAAGCTGCACGGCAGCAGAGAAAATGGCTTTTTTCTGGGGAATTAAATGGTCATTGAAGTAGATGTTCAATGGCTCATTGCATAAACCAAGCTCCTTATCTGTGAGCCTTGCTTTACGCACTTTCATTTGAAGTTCATTCCTTTTGTCACGGGAAAAGAACCGAGCTATAATATTATTCGCTTTTGGGTTATTTGGTGTAGGAATCCTGTGGAGAGTATCAATGTCTGATTGTTGAACTTGACATTTCACTTTCATTCCAGTTCTACAGAGCACTTCGACCAAGTTGTCATCTTCAGCTCTTGGAACTCCCCTGATCTCTAAATTGTTAAGACGAGAGTACTGCTCCATCTGCTCAACTTGCTTTGTCAGTTTGTTGTTCTCTGAGGTCAGAGCATCGTTTCTTTCTTTTAGTGCCTTATTCTCGCTGAGGACAGAGTCAAGCCTCGTGGCAATGCCATCATACTGATCACTCGCAAATTTCACACACTTTGTGAGTTCGCTTACTTTCGCCTCGTAAGCGGTAGCCCTGTTCTCACCCAGAACACGGACTTTCCTTAATTCATCGGCCAACTCTTTAATCTGTCTGGTCACGTAGTTTTTTTAGTGTATTATCTCCTTGATAACCTCCACGTTAGAAGGCATATCGCACGTTAACAATAAACTGCAGTGACAACACACACAAGACCCACAGAAAGGGGAACAGAATTAACTTGGAAAGCGATTCGTATACTACACAAAATGCAGAAATGAAAGTGACATACTGTCACGTACCTGTAGCAAGAACAACATCAGAGCACGTCTAGATGCTTTGCGTAGCACGGATCGCTTTCCAATGGTCCCAAGCCGCTGCCGCCCAAGTTTATGTAGGTTTCTCCCGGAGGAAGTGACGTCAACCGTATGCTCACGCAGACGCTGGGTCATTCAGGCCAGGTCAGTACACATCAGTCAAACAGCAGGCATGCGTCGAGGGAGGGGAGGGGGGTATCAATGCAGCCAAAATTTGCCGTCAGCAAACGGACAGAGATAGCTGCAGCAAGAAGAACAACAACATCAGTGCACGTCAAGATGCTTTGCGTAGCACGGATCGCTTTCCAATGCTTTTCTTTTACGCATTGTATAGCGTTTTGTTTTGTTTTGTATACCCCTATGTATAAGATCTTTTCACACGGATATAAAAAAGTCACAGTTTCGCCGCAAGGGCGAAGCAATGAATGCGATAGCAAGAAATTAATGCTATACGAAGTGAGGCTCGCCAATGGATACTCTCAGTTTGAACAGCGCTCCTGTTGCAAAGGCGGCCGAAGCAGCGAAGGAAACTAGCGTGCTTCAAGTGTCGAGGTGTGACACTTGATAGTTCGCGCTCATCTTCTGTTTGTTCGTTTAGCGGCGTCCCTTGAGCTCGAGTGACTTTCGTACGCTCCGTAACATGAGCGCGGACATCACGGTGAAAGCTTGCAACATTCCTCTCCCCCTCACCACGAGAAAACCGCGCGAGCAGACAGCGGAAGGGCAAGGTTCTCCCTGCGCGAATATAAGAAGAAGCGAGCTCGCCGACGACTTTTAAATGCGCCCGTCGCGCTCCTAGCGCCATCTCGCTGGTAATAAAGAAACACTTATTATCGCCTGCCGTCTCTGAGTCCGTCCAGCGGTAAAGGGTGTGTATATAACGCTCGCCGTTAGCTACCTGAAGGATCTGCGCTTTCTGGCGTAGTGGTTAGCGCCACGCGCTGAGGAACGAGAGGTCGCTGGTTCGATTCCGCGCTTCGGAAGCATTTTTCTGAATTATTTTTCTTTGGGACTTTGATACATATATATACATACTTATACATATACGGTGCATGACGGCGGCGACGGCAAAATCCAGCCGAGACTGTCCATATAATTGCTATCGCAATAATAGCACCATCTGTCAAAAGGACCCCTTCCACAACTCACGTCGAGTTCTGGGGTCCCAACTGTATAAATACTATTACGCACTGTACTCAATTTTGTTATGAATAAAACCTGATTTATTTATTTATTTATTTATTTATTCATTTATTTATTCATAGTGCCAACAGCTGTGACGTTTCGCGAACCTGCTTCACTAGAGTGAAATGTTTTTCCCAGCCGGCTGAATTCTACTGTAGAGCTCTGTCGGACCTTGAGATGGCCCGCTGCAAAACTGCAAATCTGTCGGCATGCTGGTGCACAGAAAAGTGACACCTTTTTCGCGGATGTTTCGTACCCAAAATTGCACCCTATAGCACGAAACATGGTCGCTGAGTTCTCTTTTCTTTTTGCAGACGCCATTTCTCTCGAGGCACACTGTCACAGGGAACGCAAATGAAGCTGACAAGCTTCCGTTGCAAGTAGCCTACACGGTCAGGTATTATTTGAATATATGGAAGTCAGTGCACTACATTTCTTCGTGTGAAACGGATATATCTGACACTGCGTACAGAGCTGCATGAGCGGCTACATGTAATATATTTTCATGTCACATACTTCGTGCACCGAAGCCTGTGGCTAAGTCAGACAACGCATTACCATTGTACACCAACAATAGCTTTTTGTTTCGAATATTCCGAGATATCTCCGTGCGCTGTGGCAGTAATAAAAAAGGGGCAAGAAAAGAAAAGGGGTCAGACTGACAGCCGGTAAAGCATCTTTTTCGTCCAAAGCTGCGTCACTAGAATTGAACATAGAGCCACAAACCATGCGGTTTCCACTCATTCAGTTTGTAAGCAGGTGAGTGAATACAGCGCATTTCTGGAGTCAGTCAGGAAAAATCGACCTCAAGCTACATCCTGAATTGAAACTACAACGTCAACAGGGCCCTTGAAGGTATACGTGGGGTCCTCGCCGACGAGGACATTGGGGCAGTTACGAAGGGGGGGTTTGGTCGGCCTCCCCCCCGTTAGTGCGCCACTGCCTAAACCGCCACCTCCCCATATACGGCTCTGCACCTCCATAGCAGACAGCGCCCCTGACTGTCGCGCTAAATTTCGGCCTAACGGAGAGACCGCGCATGGCGACACCTCTGGGCAACGGGAAACACGGGCCGCTTTTCACATCTCCCCATTCTGGCCACCTTGCTTAGGGGTGGCTAAAATGCAAAGCTCTGCATTCAGCGATGAAATGCAAAGCGATGCAAATCTAGGCGAACATGTGCATGGTTAAGCACTGAAGGAACCTCCTCTCCGCTTGACCTCCTTCATGTCCCCAACTTACATATCAGCTTCCTCCTCCACTCACCTCTGTTGCGATGCGCGGGGCGATGTTATTGATTCTGACTTTATATGGAACATGACGACGATAGCAAAAACCCGTAGAGAGAATTGCTATCGCAATAAAGCGGAAAGATAAAACAAGCTAACAAGTGGTACCTTTTTTCGAGGATACGATTGTCTTTGCGCTACACCGGCACCAAATGGCACGCGAAATAATCGAAGCGTTCCACATAAGAAAACAAGAGGTGTGTATTACAGTAAAATGGAGAGTTGGGCTATTTCGAACACAGTTACAATTCGATCTAACAAAACGCGATTTTATGAAGTTCCTAGTGTAACAAAGAAATTTCGATTCCCTAGCAAGCACCCATAGGGCTCAGTGTTATTGTCACGGGATCGTGACATCGACGAAGACAGCAGTCGTCGTGTTCAAGATGAAACTCTTTATTTGGCCGAACTTGTGGCCGTGGAATGAAAACTCAAGCTACAGCAAAACACGCTGTACACTGATAGCGGCGAAGAGGGCGTCGGCGTCGATAAACTGAACATCGCTGGTATGCGCCGTCTTGTATACATCACGCATCGAACTTTCAAGCCTTATCACTGGTGGTCGCGCAAGCTGTGGAATAATCTTGACTATTCGCATCATGTGCGCAACCTTAACAAAACGATCTACTACAATCTGGAATCTTCTCAGACATTCTGGCGCGCTTTGCACAAGGCAGGAGCTGCATGTGCAATGGGCCGGTAACAGAAAACATGGCAAGGAGCGTGGCATTGCCTCCTTCTGAAAAGGCATCGTCCCAATGCATGTAACAGAACATGGAAGGGGAAAACAAATAAAGAGTGCGTAATCAAGAGTGCCGAGACGTCGAGCACCTTGTATGGCCCTAAGTATCGCCGAAGAAGTTTTTCACTAAGTCCATGTCGGCGTATCGGTGTCCAGAGCCAAACACGATCGTCCAGCTGGTATTCCACGAAGCGTCGTCGAAGATTGTAACGGCGGCTGTCGGTCGGCTGCTGATTCGTGATGCGTAGGCGGGCGAGTTGTCGAGCTTCTTCGGCGCGCTGAAGGTAGGCAATCACGTCGAAGTTTTCTTCGTCGGTGACGTTGGGTAGCATGGCGTCGAGCGTCGTTGCTGGGTTCCTTCCGTATACCAACTTGTATGGCGTCATCTGCGTCGTTTCTTGCGCGGCTGTGTTGTATGCGAAGGTCACGTACGGATGGATTGCATCCTACGTCTTGTGTTCGACGTCGACGTACACGGCCAGCATGTCGGCGATGGTCTTATTTAGACGCTCGGTTAGGCCATTGGTCTGTGGGTGGTAGGCTGTGGTCCGGCGGTGGCTTGTTTCGCTGTATTTCAAGATCTCTTGAGTAAGGTCAGCAGTAAAGGCCGTACCTCTGTCGGTGATGAGGATTTCTGGGGCACCATGACGCAGGACGATGTTCTCAACGAAAAACTTTGCTACCTCGGCAGCACTGCCTTTGGGCAGGGCGCTTGTTTCGGCGTAGCGGGTGAGGTAGTCGGTAGCTACGACGATCTACTTATTTCCGGCAGTCGACGTCGGGAACGGCCCTAGTAAGTTCATACCTATTTGCTGGGACGGTCGGCGAGGTGGTTCGATGGGCTGCAGAAGTCCTGCTGACCTTGTCGGCGGTGTCTTGCGTCGCTGACAGTCCCGGTATGTCCTCACGTAGCGAGCGACGTCAGCGGTAAGGCGTGGCCAGTAGTACTTTTCTTCTATCCTCGCAAGCGTGCGGGAAAAGCCGAGGTGGCCAGCCGTTGGGTCGTCGTGCGGGGCCTGCAGAACTTCTGGTAGCAGTGCCGAAGGTACTGTGTCGAAGCTATTGCCTCAACCCGAATCGGGCCCCCAAACCCGATTTAACAAAATTTTTTCCAGAAATTACTGAGTAAAAAATCACAGCATATCCACGGGGTGAATGATGATGAGCGGGGCGAAGCTCCGGAGAGAATCGTCGGTAAACCGTGAAACTCTTCCGTGAAATTGGCCCAGTACATCATATAAAGAGTGTGAAACACCTTGTATATATTAAACATCAAACTTTTATCGTACTGTTGGCTTACGTGGTCCCTTCATTATCAGCGCTTTGTGATCAGTGAAATGCAGGGAAAGTGTCCGCTCCCGAGCGAAAGAGAAAGCGCGCCAAAGAGCGAGCGCGACTCCGAGCGACAAAGAAAGCGCGCCAAGAGCGACCGCGTTGCCCGCTCGCCCTGTGAGAATTAACGGCAAGGCTAGAGAGAAGTCACGAGCACTTCCGCTCGGACGGTCATAAGCGACTCTAAACGAGCAATAACGAATTTCGCTAAAGGCAGCGTAGCCGTCCCTGCGGCAAGGATCCTTAAAAAAGACCGGGGAGAAGCAACCGTCGAGCTTGTGTGGGTCCTTGCCCACTCGGGGAACGCGGGAATTAGGAGGCCCATCGTGTATCCCGAGGTCTAACCAACCGGGAGGTGCGACCCTCGGACCCTGTTTTCCCGGGTGAGGCACTGATTTCATATAACGACGTCACAAAGTACTAGGCGAACGAACGGAGGCTTTACCCTCCGCCAGATGACGACCTCACGAGAGCGCAGGCCACAATCCTACGCCGCATACAAACGCACTCTTTCACCAGTCCTCACATAGTGGCAATTATCACGAACGGAGAATTCGAACCAAACTGTCAAAATTGTAGTCAAAATGCACTAGCTACCCAAGATCACATCCTGTGGGGATGCGGGGGTTTTCCCCCTCCAAAATCGCTCCTACCAGCTCCCTCAAAATTAACATGGGATGAACTTATCAGAACTCCCGACCGGGAGAAACAGCTGGCCCCCGTTTCCTGGGCCGAAAGAGTCGCTTCCCGCGTGGAGCCACCCTGAGGCGTCAGTTGACTCTTAGTCAAATACAGTTGATACCACCACCACCACGACGCGCGTAGCGTTTCTCTTCGCGTTCCACGACGCGAGGTCGGTACCATGCCCAACGAAAGCCAACGGAACGCGATCGTGCAAGTGCTCCGGCTTCGCGAACAATGCACGGCGTTTACTGCACATAAAGCGTCCCAAAACCAAACATCTTGCTCAAGGTGTGCTTTGCGTTTTTCGTAGAAATAATTCTGTTATCATGTACATTAAGACGAAAAGTTGAAAGCTCACTAGAGTATATCGCCCGCAAAGTATGTCTTTTAGTGTGATTAAAACAAGGAACACTACGATGTCTTGTAAATTATGATATCTAGTGATTGCTAATCTAGTGAGCAATTCATTAAACTAGAGCTGGCTACATACATACAACTACTACTACTACTACTGCTACAGAGGAGAAAACGACCCACACCCTGAGGAGCTTCGCCCCTAAAAAGCGATGATTTCCTTCCGCGTTTGCGGAGGCGGGCTCTTGTTGAAGCGTGCGCTCTGACACTATCGCATTAAAACATTTAGACGCCCTACTCACTGCCCTATACAGGGGCGTAGCCAGAAATTTTTTCGGGGGGGGGGGGGGGGTTCAACCATACTTTATGCATGTTCGCGCGTGCGTTTGTACGTGAGCGTGTATATATATATACGCAAGCAAAACTGAAAATTTTCGGGGGGGGGAGGTTTGAACCCCCCAACCCCCCCCTGGCTACGCCCCTGGCCCTATAGCTTTAGTTTTACGAGGCTGCACGCCGCGCCCATGCACGGAGCAATGGACTCGGCAGTCTTTAGCGCTCTTAACGGTGCTACGGGCAGCTGCGGTTGGTTTCGTGATTTCATTGCACTAATCGTCTCCTTGCAACTTTCTGGCTCGGCCTGCTCGCACAATCACTTCATTTGTTCTCCGCGCCTCGTTCGCCCGTCATTGCATCACGTAACCATCTTTCTGGATTTCATCGCCCGGGCATGGTGCCCCCAATTTTCGGACGACGCGAGAGGCTGCATGTCAGGGCCGCCTTTGAGCTGTCTTCGCGGACTTTTCACATGCGCAAGAGCAGGCTGGTGGTAAGAACAATAGAACTCTCCAGGGTACTTCACATCGCGGCGGCTGTCACTGCGTGACGTCCCCGGTGCACGTTAAAGGGCCCCTCACCAGGCCACATAGCAAATTTTAGTTAGACGCTGGATGTTATTGTGTGCCGAGTGACGAGCAGTATACCGCAAGAATTTTTGAAATCGGTTCATTACGAGCTGAGAAAAACAATAATTTGTAGCGGCGCGAAACCATGGTCGACGCGAGGAGGCGAGTTTCAAACCCTTGCCACTCGCCCCGTGTAGCCTTCAAAAGCGAAATCCCTTCCCTGCCCTCTTCACTTGACACATACGCATGAACACGTCATGCGCATGCATGGTCACGTGCGCATGACGTGCCTGAGCCAGCCCGAGCACGCTAGCGGCGTTGCACGGCCGCTGCCTTTTAGATGCGAAGCATCTTTTGGCGGAGCTCAAACGGTATGCGGCCTGACCACCCTCACTGCGCATGCGCAAGCCCTCTCTACACGCCTCCTCTCCACTCCCTCTCTCCACCCCCTCTCCACTTCCCCTCTCCCCCTCTCCACTCCCTCTCCTCGTTTAGGTAAAAGACTCGCGTTAGGTCGTACACACGCTCAGTCAATGCGCCGGCTGCGCCGGTGTCATGAGTTCTAACATCAACGTCGGCGCCAGTTGCAGTAATACCTTAACGCCTGCCGGAATCGCGGAGCAGCGGGTGGAGCAGCGGAAGGCTCGACGCGCCGAAGCGCAACGTAAACATCGGCAGGCGGACCCCGAGCTCCGGGCTAGGGAAGCCCAGCGCAAACGCCAACGTCGGCGAGAAACTGCTACGGATGAAACGCGGGCTCAACATGCCGAAACGCAACGCCATCGTCGGCAAGCAAACCCCGCCGTACGTAACGCCGACGTCGAAGCGGACAGACGACGTGAGTCCAACGCCCATGCAGAACGCCTCGCTAGACAACTTCAACGCCCGGGCTTCGACGGTGCCGACGCCTGGTTCGAGCGCGAATTTCTCAACCGGAGCCTCGGGCACAGCTGCAACGTGTGCGACCGACTTTGGTTCGATAACAATCTGACCGAGGTCGGTAGCATGCGCAACGAACGCCAACGAAACGCGATCGTGCAAGTGCTCCGGCTTCGCATCGCCTCATGGTCCCCTTTAGCGTGAGATGGTGTAATTTTTTTAGATGCGACGCATCTCTTGCTCGGGGGTATGTAAGGCGGCGTGGTAATCCGCACGCGCCGTGGTAGTCCACACTAGAGCACTGCACGGGCCGGATTTTACGGCCCGGGCCCGCTTTATGAAGCCCGAGCCCAGCCCGGGCCCGTGGTTGCAAGCGCGGGCCCGGCCCGGGCCCGGGCGTACATCACCGAACCCAGCCCGAGCCCGGCCCGGGCCCGGGCGTACTTGACTGTACCCAGCCCGAGCCCGGCCCGGGCCCGCCGTTCCAAGCCCGGGCCCGGCCCGGGACCGGGCGTTCATTTCTAAACTAATCCAGGGCGTTCATGACCAGGCCTGACCCGGGCCCGCTAGAGGATATTAGTTGTTGATGATGATTATTAATGATGCCATGCGCTCTGTAGAGGGCGATCGGACGGAAAATCCGGTGTGTACTTGCATCGAAATGTTGCTTTGCCCGCGGTGGTAGCTCAGCGGTTAAGCTGTTTTGCTGTTAAGTCCTAGGACGCGGGTGCGATTCCCGCGGCCACGGCGGCCGCAATTTGATGGGGGCGAAATGCAAGAACACCCGTGTATATACTTATCTTTAGGTGCACGTTAGAGAACTCGAGGTGGTCGAAATTGATCCGGTGACACTACGGCGTGCCTCGTAATCATATCGTGGTTTTGGCACGTAATACCAAGGAATATAAATGAAATGTACCGTATGTGTCAACGTCGAATAAAAGACCGAAATCTTTATTCCTCCCATGGGAACAACCGTGATCTGGCCCATTGTTAGTTCTCTTAATATATATATATATTGTAGCGAAGCGTTCGTAGTCCGTAATGGTTCGTCCTCTCGAGCGCCTTCTAGTGGGTCGCCTCTTCTCTGAGAGCACGTTCCTCGTGCAGAGAGTCGGCCCCGCTTTTGACTGTCGCCGTCGCCGAGTGCCCGCTAATAAACGTCTTGACAATTTGGTGGAGAGTGCGGTGCCCTTTCAACAACTACGGTCCGCATTCGATGCCCTTGGAGCTTCGATCCCGTACCGTGCCTGCTACCATGACTCAAGACGCCGCCCAGCAAACGCCTCCTCTTGCACCGACGCCATGTCCAGGTGTCCCCCGCATCCGCGACCCTCTTGTCTTCACCGGCGCGGATGGCACCGACGTCGAGGACTGGCTCGCGATCTACGAGCGTGTGAGCGTCCCCAATAAATGGGACGAGGCAGGCAAACTGAGCAACCTCGTTTTCTACCTCGCGGGTGTTGCCGGCCTATGGTACAACAACCACGCATCCGATTTCGCTACGTGGTCAGCTTTCAAGACCGCCATCATCGACGTGTTTGGCCGCCCTGCCGTTCGCAAGCTGCAAGCCGAACAGCGTTTACGTGAACGAGCCCAGCAGGCCGGCGAGTCTTTCACGAGCTACATTGAAGACGTGCTCGACTTGTGCAAGAAAGCCAATGCGACAATGTCTGAGTCCGACAAGATCCGGAACGTTATGAAAGGCATCGACGACGATGCCTTCACCATGCTGCTCGCCAAAAACCCTCGCACTGTGGCAGAGGTCATCACACTGTGCCAAAGCTACGAGGAGCTGCGCCGGCAGCGGCTGATGACGCGTCGACCTCCATCACGCGACGCCGATCTCGCTGGCTTGTCGGCCACGTCGGACCACTCCGTCTTACTCGCCGAGATCAAGTCCTTCGTGCGCGAGGAAATTGCCCGCCAGTTTTCTCTACTGGCCTTCGCTAACCCGCAGCATGCTGAGCAGCCGTCGACCACACTGCTGCCTCCCCTACGCCGGGCAATCGAGCAGGAAATCGCGGAGGTCATGCCGGAATACCACCAGCCCCCTCCAGCGCCTGCGCCTCTCAGTTACGCGCAAGTTGTAGCCAGGCCGCCCCCAGCGCTCCCTGTGGTGCCCCCGCTAACTTACGCCGGAGCCGTCGCCAGGCCTCAGGCCTTCGAAGCGAGTGTGCCGGCTGCGTACGCCGACGTCATTCATACGCCTCGACTGCAGACCACCATGTAGTCGTATCAGCCGCCGCCCCGTCCCTCGCGTCCTGCGACATGGATGGGACCTAGCCCGGCAAGCCAATGGCGCACTGCGGACAACCGCCCCATCTGCTTTGCGTGCGGTTGGGCCGGTCACGTCGCCCGCTATTGCAACCGCGTGCAGCCGCCTCGAGTCGGATCAACCGTCACCAACCAGTCCAGCCGCCCGTATTACGACCCGCCGCCGCCTATGTCGCCGACGTCACGCCCAGCTTCATCTACCCGCCGTTCACCGTCCCCACGACGCCGATCACTGTCGCCGATGCGGCCTCGTCCGGTCGCACGAGAACAGGAAAACTAGTCGTCGCAGTCCAAGAGGCAAGGGCTGCGACGCTATCGAACTGCCAAAGCCCTCAGCAAAGCCCATCAAACGTAGTAGACGTGTTTGTAGATGGTGTGCGCACATCGGCCCTTGTAGACACTGGAGCTGCTGTATCCGTTATGGACGCTAAATTTAGCCGACTACTACGAAAAGTGACGACGCCACTTTCCGGGCTCTCCCTCCGTACAGCCAGCGCCCAAAGTATTCACCCGACAGCGGTGTGCACCGCCCGTGTCATGATTCAGGACGCTCTGTACGCCGTCGAATTCATCATAATTTGTTCATGCTCCCACGACGTCATCCTGGGATGGGATTTTCTCGCACGTCACGACGCCGTAATTCGGTGCGCACCAGCCGAAATAGAGCTCTCACCATTCCCAGATTTGACGCCGGCGGACAGTCTACCGGCTGCGACCAAGGTACTCGTCAAAGACGACACCACACTTCCTGCAAACTCGTCAACGGCTGTATCAGTCTATTGCACCGGTCTCGCTGATACCGTTGCACTCCTTTCTCCATCTGACCGCGTTTTCAACAGGAAAGGCTTGCTGGTGCCATTTGCGACCGTGCAAGTCACTCAGGGCGAGACCGATATTTTTGTTACGAACCCATCCCCGTACATTGTTACATTGGTGCGAGGGGAATGTCTCGGCAGAGCGGAAGCCCTCGAAGACGCACAAGTTATGGACGCACCGGGTGACACGCACTGCGCCAGCTCCCGTTCGCTCAGTGCTGTTTCCACATCTGATTCGTCACCCGCTGATGTGTTTGGTTCCTCGATTGCTGACAACCTTACATCGGTTGAGCGTTCCCAGCTTCTATGCCTGTTGGAAGAATTTCGTTCTTCGTTCGATGTCGCGCAAACTTCTCTCGGCCGCACGTCTGCTGTCACGCATCACATCGACACTGGCACCCAACCACCACTGCGGCAACGTCCATATCGCGTATCGCCAGCAGAGCGTCGTGTAATTAACGAGCAAGTCGAAGACATGCTTCGCCGCGATGTTATTCGACCCTCCAACAGCCCGTGGGCTTCTCCTGTCGTTCTCGTTGCGAAGAAGGACGGCTCTGTGCGATTCTGTGTGGACTACCGACGACTCAATAAGATTACCCGTAAGGACGTTTATCCCCTACCTCGAATAGACGACGCCATTGACAGCCTGCAAGGAGCAGAATTTTTTTCATCGCTCGATTTGCGCTCAGGGTACTGGCAAGTCCCCATGGCTGATGACGCTCGACCGAAGACAGCGTTTGTCACACCCGACGGCTTGTACGAGTTTAACGTCATGCCGTTTGGGCTGTGCAATGCGCCCGCGACCTTTGAGCGCATGATGGATACCGTTCTGCGCAACTTGAAATGGCACACGTGCCTGTGCTACCTCGACGACGTCGTCGTTTTCGCCCCGGACTTCTCCACGCATCTTCAACGCCTGCGGCATGTTTTGACGCGTTTGAGCGAGGCCGGGCTACAACTGAACCTAAAGAAGTGCCGATTTGCAGCACGGCAACTCACGATACTAGGATACGTCGTGTCCAAGGACGGAATTCTCTCTGATCCAGCCAAGCTTCGGGCCGTGACAGAGTTCCCCAAGCCTACGTCCGTCAAGGAACTGCGCAGTTTCGTAGGATTATGCTCCTACTTTCGGCGCTTTATCCGAAACTTCGCGACTATCATATCGCCGCTGACGAAGCTCCTTGGCAGCAACGGGCCCCTCAATTCGTGGTCGTCACAGTGCGACGACGCTTTCGCAAAGCTCCGTCGTTTGTTGACGTCTCCTCCCATACTACGCCACTACGACCCAACGGCCCCTACAGAGGTACACACGGACGCCAGCGGTGTTGGCCTCGGCGCTGTCCTTGCGCAGCGCAAACCTGGGTTCCCAGAATATGTCGTGGCATATGCAAGCCGTACGCTTACTAAAGCCGAGACCAACTACACCGTCACGGAGAAAGAATGCCTGGCAATCATCTGGGCCCTTGCGAAGTTTCGGCCTTATTTGTATGGTCGCCCATTTGATGTTGTCACCGACCATCATGCACTGTGCTGGTTGTCGTCGTTGAAGGATCCCTCAGGCCGTCTCGCCCGTTGGGCACTTCGCCTGCAAGACTACGACATCCGCGTGCTGTACCGCAACGGACGCCAGCATGCTGACGCCGACGCCCTGTCGCGCTCTCCCTTGCCTGACGAAAATGCCCACAGCTCAGTGTCTCACTTTGCCGTTTCTTCCATCGACATTCACACCATTGCTACCGAACAACGCAAGGACCAATGGATTGCCTCACTGATAGACTTACTGACTGATCCGTCGGCCACACCATCTACTCGCGCGTTGCGTCGTCAAGCCCACCATTTCGCCGTTCGCGACGACCTGCTCCATCGACGCAATTACAACGGCGACGGCCGCCGGTGGCTACTAGTAATACCCCGCAGTCTGCGTTCTGACATATGCGAGTCGTTCCACTCTGATCCGCAGTGTGCACACTCTGGCGTAGCAAAAACCTACCACCGCATTCGCCAACGGTACTTTTGGCGAGGGATGTACCGCTACGTGCAGAAGTTCGTTCGCTCCTGCATCGACTGTCAGCGCCGCAAAACTTCAACGCACCTGTCGCCGGCAGGTCTGCACCCTCTACCTTGCCCTGACCGACCATTTGGGCGTGTTGGCATCGATCTGTATGGGCCACTTCCTCTGACATCCGCTGGTAACCGCTGGGTCATCGTCGCTGTAGACCACCTCACGCGATACGCTGAAACTGCCGCCCTCCCTGCGGCTACAGCGCGCGATGTGGCCTCCTTCCTGCTCCACCGATTCATGCTGCGTCACGGTCCGCCCCAGGAGCTGCTCAGTCATCGAGGCCGTGTCTTCTTATCGGAAGTCGTGGAAGCCATTCTCAAAGAGTGCAACGTTGTTCACCGCAAAACTACTGCTTACCACCCGCAGACGAATGGCCTCACCGAACGCTTTAACCGCACGCTCGGCGACATGCTCTCGATGTACGTCGCCGCCGACCACACAAATTGGGATGCCATTCTGCCCTTCGTCACGTACGCCTACAATACCGCCTCTCAGAGCACTACTGGTTTCTCGCCGTTTTTCTTATTGTACGGCAGGCACCCGTCGCACACAATCGACACCATCCTTCCCTACAAGCCAGATCAATCTGAATGTGCGCCTATTTCGGACACAGCCAGGCTTGCTGAAGAATGTCGCGAGCTTGCGAAGGCCTTTACAACGCACGAACAAGAGCGGCAGAAGACCATTCGCGGTGACACCACCACTTCTGAGTCCACGTTCCTCCCTGGAGCGCTCGTGTGGCTCTCGGTCCCGACCACTGCAACTGGCCTCTCTTCCAAACTACTGCCCAAATACGAAGGCCCCTACCGTGTCGTGGAACGCACATCCCCGGTCAACTACCTGATCGAACCCATCGAACCATCTTCGGACATGCGCCGTCGAGGGCGCGACATTGTCAACGTGGAGCGCCTGAAGCCCTACCATGACCCGCTCATAGTCACAAGCTGCTAGGTCGCCAGGCGGCTCCCTTTTCGTACCCGGGGTAATTGTAGCGAAGCGTTCGTAGTCCGTAATGGGTCGTCCTCTCGAGCGCCTTCTAGTGGGTCGCCTCTTCTCTGAGAGCACGTTCCTCGTGCAGAGAGTCGGCCCCGCTTTTGACTGTCGCCGTCGCCGAGTGCCCGCTAATAAACGTCTTGACAATATATATATATATATATATATATATATATATATATATATATATATATATATATATATATATATATATATATACATGGGCGTCCGGAGGGGGGTGCAAGGGGGGGGCAGCTGCCCCCCTTGGAATTTCGGATATAATTTTCTATGCAGTAGCAGTAAGCTACACAGCTTGATTAGCACACTCTAGTCCCGCATATCCGCGTGAAACATCATTCAGGATTACCAGCCAACTTTGCACGTTACATACTGCTATGGACTTATCTTACCGGTCATGTCACGGCAATGAAACAAAAGCTACCTATGCTGTATGCCCCCCTTTCCCACACTCTGCTGATGCAACCCCCTGGAAAAAGTTCTGCGGACGCCCTTGTGTGTGTGTGTGTGTGTGTGTGTGTGTGTGTGTGTGTGTGTGTGTGTGTGTGTGTGTGTGTGTGTGTGTGTGTGTGTGCGTGTGTGTGTATATATATATATATATATATATATATATATATATATATATATATATATATATACAGGGTGTCTACCGACCGGGAAAACCGGGACAACCGGGAATTCTCGGGGATTTTGGGTAGTCTAGAAATTCTCAGGGAAAACTCAGGGAAATTGTGCTCCCATCAGGGAAAATCCACAGTATCTTTATTGAAAGGCGACGAAAGTCGCGGTAGCGCTTGCTCGATATTTTGTGAACGCATTTTTCAAATCAAACGGCCGCTGCGGGGAAGTGGCGCACCTTGATGCTGTCATCGCCTTCGGAGCGGTGAAGTGCGAGAGAATCCGGCTAATGCGTGGCATGCGGGAACCGCGAACCACGACACATCGTATCGCGCAATGTTGTCAGGATGTTCTGGGAGTACGCGGTGTAGTTCTGTAATCTTTCTCGCGCGTGCTGTGCGTTAGCGCCCGATATGGTGTTTTTGTTATCGCCGCGTGTCAAGTAACAACCATGATTAGTTGTAGAAGCGGTAGCAGTAGATGTAACGAGCTTGAGTTATCTTGCAAGCGATCGCGATCGCGCAGGAAGCGGATGTCTTCGACAAGGCTCGTATCTGGCAAGCCATCCCGATCGGCGAGAAAAAAGACGCTTGTTGGCTATTATCGGAGAGCTCACTCGCTCTGATCCCGAGCTTCAAAGATGCTATTTAGGACTGCGTGAAGAATATAATAAATATCCGGGCGAGAGCTAGCGTAACTAACGGGCCCATTCACAGCAAGTGAAAGCTTTTTTATTTCTTTTTTTCCCTATGAGGGCACTGCTGAAACAAGTTTTAGGCAGTCGACTGAAATGTTTGGGGGCTGCAGCTGGCAATTACCAGCCACACCACGTGGCCGGGTGTTTGCTACAAAGCCGAATTACAAAACTTTTTAGAGCCATGGCATAGCGGCGACCGAAATTCGCGACACCGGCACGGGTCCCACATGCTCGATTCGGCGCGCGATGTCGGAAAACAGCAACGCTTCCACCATAATCGGATGTGCCGTAATTCAGGCTGTTGCCGTGCTTTCATGCGATCTTAGCCCGCAGCTATATTGCTTTTTTTTTTGCGATAGCAATTATATAGACACTCCGACGCGAATTTTTCGTCTTCGCCATGATCTTCCCTATCAAGTCCAAATCGCGATTACATCACCCCGCGCGTCGCATGCTCCATGTGCGAGTGAAAGTGCGCGAGCGCTGCCGACAAACGGGGCTTAAGCAGAGATGAAACGAGCCGACCGTCTCATTCGCGCGATGGGCACATGGATAGGAGCCGGCGCGTTGGGAAGGGGGGGGGGGGCTGAGTCCGACAGGAAGTGCGTACTTTGTTCCAGCGGGCGTGGTCGCGTGCGCCGCGGTATCTTTAGTGGGGATCAGCATACGGCTCATACCTTTGTAGGTGTTGTGCTCTAATTGCAAAACTTCCGTTGAAGCCATAGCAGTGGCAGATCACGGGGGGGGGGGGGGTAGCGGCGATCGCCCCCCCCCAAGCCAGCCCCCGCCCCCTCCCTTCAGTGCCTGTCGTCCACCTCCTTTGTCAGGCTTGCTTGTCGAGTTTGCCCCCTTTGTCAGGTTGCTTTGCCTGCCACTGTCCAAAAGGGGTAAAGAGAATCTTGTCCCTGCTCTCTACCTCTCATATCTCTACCCTTTCTTGCTTCGCTATGCACATTTCCAACGAAGGCTTCTTAGGCACCGCCATAATCCCCTCTGGGCTGTTGTAAATGTGCGTGACCCACCAAAATGCACTGCTGAGCATTGGCTTCAGCCTTTTACCCCCCCCCCCCCCCATTATGTACCTAAATCCGCCCCTGAGCCATAGATCATAGATAGGGCACTTCTCTTAGTGCAGCGGCTCCGTTTCCTGAAGGAGCGAGCTGCTAGCCTATATTCATATAAAATTCGTCTTTGTTGCTATCGGATTTACTATTTTGCTCTCGCGGTGAAACTGACTCTTTTTTTCTAACGTGGGATGGTTTTCGATGTTGTGCGTTCGTGGAGAGCAAATAGTTCGGTTGGGCAACATGATAGCAAAGGCGTTGCATTGCTCTGGGCAACGCGCGAGGATTTGACAACAATCCGCAGCAGCAGAACAAGCGCAATTCCACAGTGCATTAAACCCGCATTTGTTTCGTCTTTACATGTGACACTCTGGCAAGGCATCTAACTGTGATTGCTGCATCTCAGGCTCAACAAAATTGATTTTTTTTTCACGCAAAAAAATAATAAAAAAAGTTTTTTCATGTTGCCATATTAGTCGAGCATTCTTGTGGCCTTTTCAGTTTAAGATTAATCCTTCAGTAACTATGCCTTGCATGAAAGGTCGAATTTCAGTTTAACCAAGTTTCGATATAACGAGGTGAGTTGCCGCTTTTACCAACTTTGCTATATTGAGGTTTATCTGTTTCATGTACTATTCAAATGGGATTAAGTCGTTTTCATTTTCTAAAATGCGTATTAGAGAGTGACATCACCGAGCGATATGGTCTCTACCCATCTTGACATAAAACAAAGTTCTGTTTCACTCAGGGAATTTCAGCAAAAACACTCAGGGAAAACCTGGAAAACTCAGGGAATTTAGAAATGTCAACTCGGTAGACACCCTGGTATATATATATATATATATATATATATATATATATATATATATATATATATATATATATATATATATATATATATATATATATATACGGAGTTACTCTTCCGTATTTAAGCCTTATTACAAATGGCTGCTGCCCGCGCCCTTCGAAAACAGCTGATATGGAAATTTCCGCTCAACGTTCCTTCTTCCGCAATAATCGGTGATTCCCAACTAAAATATGTCCATAACCACTTCGATCCGGCCAGCCCCCATTCCCCAGCCTTCATCTGCCAACCGGGAGCCTATATTGACATCGGCGACCTGCTGGACTTTGTGCCTAAAGGGATCTCGAACTTGATTCTCCACGTCGGGACCAATGACATTGCCGGTACAGATGGCCAAACTGCACTCGACCGGTACGCGGCACTACTCGAGCGCATTCGATCGACAGACCGGACATCACTATGGTATTTGCTACCCTGGTGCTCCCACGAGGCCCCAATGAACGGCTTCTCCGACGCAACTGGCGGGCGGTGACGAGGTTCAACCGCGAGGCTCGAGAATTCAACTCTCGACTTTTGGATTTGTGCCATGCGAGAGAGGGTGTGTTCTATGTGGACCACGCAATCGACAGGTTCCCTCCATGGGCCGTGCACGCTGCTGATGGTCTACATCCGAGCTTTGCTGGAGTGTCTCTCCTCGCGTGGAACTTTTATAATCTGCTCCTAGATCTACGGCGGCCATACATCACCGACTGGCAGGACAACGCACCGCAGCCGGAGGCGTACGGGCATGGGGAGACGCCATCCTACGCACAGGCACTTCAACGTGACCATCCTGGTGACGCTTGTTGAAGCGGCGAGGGGAACAACGCAAACATAGTGGCCCCTGAGACAACAACCGCTAGCTCCACGAGCCAGCCGATCCGGTCGGGACCACCTTCACGGGGTGCGCGACCGGCTACGCGTGTACCACGCCTGTCGACGCCGGCCAGGAGACACAGCCCGGAAAAGGCGACAAGCGGGAACCCGGGCCAACGACCACGGCCAGCTGGGCCACAATCACCGGCAGCCAGCAGCCAGCACCATCCGGCATCGAGCAGCAGCACCAACCAGCAGCCTGCATCCACTGGCAGCAGTCGTCCACAGGCCACCACGTCGCGGAAGGCACGGCCGAATGAAGCTGCACCCAAAACCAGGTACGACCTCCGGGTACCTAGCGGCTCAGCACGCCGCGTCTGTGCAAAGTGACATGCTGGCTGTGCGAACGAGCAAATACCATCCCCATCAGGTGAAATAAGCCATAAAACAGGTCCAAATTTTCTTAAACTTAGAAAGCTCGTCGACAAACGGATTCGGCACGAACTTCATGTGCGTACCCTCAAGGCATATGTACTCGCAGGTACGGCACCGAAGGGGCTGCGCTTATCAGCATCACCTTCGATGCATAATTTTAGGGGCGAAGCTCCTCAAGGCGGCACCCGTTCGTCCCTCGTAGTCGTCGTGGTCGTAGTAGTGAGTAACAAGTCTTACGCTTTGACCTCCAAGGTGGTGCCGGTGGGAGATTTCTCCTGTGCGTTGTTGAACAATAAAAAATTCGCAGCGTGCGCGTTAACTAAAAGCCGAATTCTTCTGTCTCTCATTCCCCATTAGCAGCCATTGGCATGTTCCAGTAGGAAACGTTAGTAGAAGTAGAAGTGTAAGTGTTAGCTAAAAGCCGACTTCTTCTGTCTCTCATTGCCATTAGCAGCCATTGTTTACCTCCAAGGTAGTGCCTGGTGAGATTTCTCCTGTGCGTGATTAAACAATAAAAATTTTGTTCAAAACGCCGTTGATTGATGAAATAAACCAACGAAAGACGCCAGATGTTTTGTAAAAGCAGAACGAAAGAACGCCAGATGTTTTTCTTAAAGTGTAGTAGTAGTAGTTGCATGTAGCCACCTCGCCCGATCGTCAACGGGCGAGGTGGACCGGCAACGGCGCGAGGACCCTGCCGTACGAGAGTTAAATCACACTAAAAGACATACTTTGCGGGCGATACACTCTAGTGAGCTTTCAACTTTTCGTCTTAATGTACATGATAAAGAAATTATTTCTACGAAAAACGCAAGGCACACCTTGAGCAATATGTTTGGTTTTGGGACGCTAAATGGAACCATGAGGCGATGCGAAGCCGGAGCACTTGCACGATCGCGTTCCGTTGGCTTTCGTTGGGCATGCAACCGACCTCGCGTCGTGGAACGCGCGTCCTGTCTTCCCTCTAGCCTTGCCTTTAATTCGCACAGGGCGAGCGGGGAATGCGGTCGCTCTTGGCGCTCTTTCGCTCGGGAGCGGACTTCTTCCTTGCATTTCACCGATCACAAGTGATAATGAAGGGACCACGTAAACCAACAGTACAATAGAAGTTTGATGTTTAATATATACACGATGTTTCACACTCTTTATATTATGTACTGGGCGCATTTCACGGAAGAGTTTCACGGTTTACAGATGATTCCCTCCGTAGCTTCGCCCCACTCATCATCATTCACCCCATGGATATGCTGTGATTTTTTTTTCTAAAGCAGAAATGAGAGAGTGGAACAAAATTCTTGATCACGCCACACTCCATGGAGCTAACTAAGGTCACCATTAAACACTGTGAAAAGACTCTAATGACACTTATGGACGAGGAGCGGCATGCAAGAACTAACCTGCCTCTTTCGGAATTGGAGGTCAAAGAACTCGACTTATTCGAGCAGAAGAAAACGGGAGAAATAGAAAAGCTTAAAACAAAGAAATTTGCGCGAGATAACGTTCCAGAACAAGTAATACCCGCTGTAGCCTACAACAAAAATTCCAGACCGCCCCACATTCAGAAAGACCTACCGGCACACCCCAAAGAAGCAAACGTCATCAACCTTTCAGAAAAAGAACTTAGCAAAGACGAATGGACTGTACTATCACATGGACTTACGTTCTGCCCTAGCAATGGAAAGTACGATGAATTCACGCTTCTAAAAGATTTAGACGACTTCGCACGAAATTTACGATTGGAGGAATATTTCTTTGATAAACCCCAAAAAGATAATCCACTTTTCCGCGATAACATTGGCCGACAATGGACCCCAGACGCCAACAGGGATCGAAATTTGGATCTCTATATAGATGCGGTTCAGAAAGATGTCATACATGCGAACAAGGCGTACAAACCAAGTATGAATAATATTTGAAAGAAAGAAAGAGAAGCGCTTCTCGCGTTGAGCAACCGCGAAGATCTCGTCATTAAACCAGCAGACAAAGGTGGCGCGATTGTTATTCTTAATACATCGGATTACATTGAGGAAGGCAAGCGACAACTAAATGACAAAAAATTCTATAAACATCTCGATTCGGACCCTACAACCGAACATAAAGAAATAATTCTGACAGCTCTTCAGGAGCTTAGACGTGAGGACGAGATCGATCCACAGCTTCAAAAAGCACTTGTTACGGCACATTCGGCACCAGGTCGTTTTTACATGCTCCCCAAAATTCACAAAGAGGGAAACCCTGGTCGACCAATTATATCAGGAACAGGAACATTAACTGAACCCATATCTAGCTATATTGACTCTTTAATCAAAAACATACCACCCACACATGTCTCTTTCTTGCGCGACACAAACCATTTTCTTCGGGAAATATCGGACGTAAAATTTGCAGACGGCGCATTCCTGGTAACGTTGGACGTTAGTTCACTCTACACGAATATACCACATGACGATGGTATCAGGGCACTTGTAGAATCATATGGCAACCACAACCCTGACGCATATCCAAGCAAAAAGGTAATTGAAATTTTAACCCGACTTGTCCTCGAACTGAACAGCTTCGAATTTAACAACCAGTACTACATTCAAATCAGCGGCACGGCAATGGGTACAAGAATGGCCCCAAACTACGCTAACATATTCATGCATCACATATAGTCCAATTTCCTTTCAGGCTGTGATATCAGACCTTCATTCTATAAACGGTACCTAGACGACATATTCATGATTTGGACTGATTCAGAAAACGAACTCCTCAAATTCATACATGCATTTAACCAAGCACACCCCAGCATCTCTTTTACGTACTCCTACTCTAACACTGAAATAAGCTTCCTGGATGTACACATTCGAATAGAGGATGGTGCGTTGGTCACTAGTGTATACAGAAAACCTACGGACAGGCAACGGTACCTGCACTTCAAAAGCTGCCACCCGCGCCACTGCAAGACCAGTATTCCCTATTCCCAAGCACACAGATTCAAAAGAATCTGCTCTCGCTCTGAGGATTTCCAAAAAAAACACCGCACGTATGCGCGAGGTACTCCTCCATCAAGAATACCCACCAGCTATCATTGATGACGCGATCAAAAAAGCGGCAAATCTGGACCGCCAGACTTTACTACACCAACAAAAAGATACCGATCAGCAGCGCAAGAAAAATCTTGTATTAACTTTCACAAACAACCCACCCAACATTATTAAGATCTTAAAAAAAACACTTTAACATATTGGAACAGAGCAAGCGACTATCCAAAATTTTCACTTCCCCTCCGGGTGTGGTACACAGGCGGCCAAGAAGTATCAGGGATCATTTAATAAATTCAAAGATAGGCACAAAGCCCCAAATCGGGTGTCGCCCTTGCGGAAAAGGAAGATGCAAAGTATGCAAGCACACGCAGACAACAACCGTGGCGGAAAGCACACACTCAAATTTTAAGCACAAAATAAGTGGTGCACTTGACTGCGACTCAAACAACGTCATATACCTTTTGGAATGTGGGGTATGTAACAGGCAATACGTAGGCCAGACAGACACGCCTTTTAGAATTAGGTTCAACAACAATCGGTCACATGTACGTTCCCTGCCTGGCCTTCCACTTTCTAAACATGTCGCATTGAAAGGTCACAGTTTCGAGGGTATCAAGGTTACACTATTGGAAAACAATTTTCGAACAACCAGAGAAAGGGAGCAACGTGAATCGTACTTTATATACAAATTCGACACGATCAAAAGTGGAATAAATGAACACCCGGGAACCCTCTCCGCATTACGATCATTAAAAAGCGCAAACGCCATTCTCTAACAGTCCCCGGCCCCTTGCCGCCCAGTACGAGCATAACAATGTTTTGAATGACAGCGCTCCTCGGTGCAGCCTTGAGCTTATGCATCTCGCTAACCAGGATTCATCTGCCACTTCAATCACAGCCGGCATGCACAGTTAAGTGGTCCCGGACGTCGTACAGTGTAGTGTACATCGTACAGCACTGCACTTAAACTGTCATTACACGAACAAGCTTTTAGTCGGTCTTTTTCCTTTACAACCCTTACCTTTTTCTACATCTTTTCCTCTTCCAAAAAGAGCCGATGCGCTTAATAAATATTGACGACGCGGCAACACTACCGGCCACTTCGGGTCTTACACCCAGGCCGACACGGAAAAGCATACGCTGAAAGCCCTCACTGTCCACCCCACCAATTACTTTAACGCGGTAAACGACGAAGAAGGACGTCAAAAACGCCACCCGTGGCCCCACACCGGAAGGGGCCATACTAGATGAGCGGGGTCATTACATTGCCCGTTTGGGGGAAGATGGGTGCGCAGAGGCTCTATTGTTGTCGCTACCTAAACGAACACAATGTCCGCGACAAGCAAAACCCTTCTTACTGACCTTCCTGACTTTTCTTTGCTGTTTTCTTTTTTTGCATTGCTGTTATTGTTGTTGTTGTTGTTGTTGTCGTGGTCCCCCCCCCTTTTTTTTCTCCGTTACTTGTTACGTTCCTATTTCCCTTCCTTTCTGTCCTTTCTACTCCACTCTCAACATGCTATAAGAGGACACACACACGCTGTAAATATTGTTATGTCCTGAAGACGGGCCTCCCGTCGAAACGTAGACAAAATAAACAGTTGTTTTTATGAAGGCGCATATACTTTTATACATTATATATATATATATATATATATATATATATATATATATATATATATATATATATATATATATATATATATATCGATCATATATATATATATATATATATATATATATATATATATATATATATATATATATATATATATATATATATATATATATATATATATATATATGATCTGGCGTGTTTAAACCCACCACGATGTAACTTGTTACTTTGACAAAGTCTGGTCCAGCAGACGAAACGTTAGTGCAAATATACAGTGCCAATCTATATCTATACTGGTGAAAAAAAATAGCACTTCAACTGTGTTTCTATTTTTATTGCTAAGCTTTACTAAGAGCCAGCTCTTTGCACGTGTCACTTCAGCTTGGCACAGTATACCTTGTAGATTAGACCATGGAATGCATAACGTTCGCGTGTGCTCGAAGGCTCGACTTACGCCTTTTAATGAGCGGGTCCGAGTCCGGCCCGGCCCGGCCCGGCCCGCAGCCTCAAGCCCGGGCCGGCCCGGGCCCGCACTTTCAAGCCCGAGCCCAGCCCGGCCCGCCGGAAAACGCTTCGGACGGCCCGGCCCGGGCCCGTGCAGTGCTCTAGTGGTGGTGGTAGTGGTTTGAAGAGGAAAAGGCGCCTAATTTCTGCAGCCCGGTCGGGAGCACGGCGCAGCGCCTGCAGTGCCCTAGTCCGCACTCACACTACGCCTGCGCGCCTTTCCTTCTTCCCTCTCTCCGACAGTTGCGCGTTAATCTCTCCACTTCTCTACCAGCACCTGCTTGCGCTTCTCCTGCGTTCTCGCTTTTGCTTTCGCGGCGCATGCGCTACTCTCTGCGCTACTCTCCTCCTCTAAGCGGTTAGAGCGCAGCGCGCGTTCAGTGCAGCGCTTGCTTTGTTTGACTCCGCTTGACTCCATTGGTGCTTCCGATGAAGCGTGATGGAAGCAACAGCCCCGTCAGTGAGTGGGCTGACGCAAGCACGCGTCAGCATCAGCCCAATTGCGTCCACTCAAGACAAAGCAGCGAAGCGAAGGGCAGCGAACTCCCAATCACGGCACATGCATTGATCACGTCTTCACCAATTTCAAGATCCACCCACTGCACCAAGATCCCCTCACGGTTCACTTCAGCGACCACAAAGCCATCCTCATCAAAGCAAAGTGCACACCTCAACTGCTGCTCAATAAAGACCTTCGTTAACCGTTTCAGCTTCGTCTACGACGTTAATAACACCGTTAATAACGATCCGAGGTCGGTAGCATGCCCAACGAACGCCAACGGAACGCGATCTTGCAAGTGCTCCGGCTTCGCATCGCCTCATGGTCCCTTTTAGTGGGAGGGTGTGATTTTTTTATGTAGCGGCCGTGGGCGTTGTGTCGACGTTCTCTGTGGTGTACTGCCTGTTTCGGCGGGACGGGCATGAATGTTGCGACATTTTTACGGGCACGAGAGCGGCGGTATCATGAGCCAGTGCCGCAATAACGTTTACTTGGACGCGGTAGAATAAATTAGCATAATTAGTGCTCGAACGCGCCAGAAGATTACTTTCGTTTCCAGGGCTGGCGTCTGCTCGATGCGCTAACCGCGGGGGCACGAACGCATGCGAAACGGAGGCACATTAGCCCACCATCTCGCTGCAATTTACGGGAAATAAATGAAAAAGACGCACACATTCTGTTTGTGTGTCTCATTATTTCTCTCGTTTTATTCATCTACTCGAGCAACAAATTACACAAACTACACATGTCGTGTCAAATAATTATCGCAGTGTCACGTGCTACTATTAGCGACGTCAGAGCACAGTCGTCTACGTAGAGGACCGACGTCACAGCACTACCATCTACCAGCGCCCTCTATCTACGTGCACGTCATCCCCTCATTCTCTGTGCGCGCGCCCGCGAGAAGAAGGGCAAGCAGCGTTCAGCTTGAAATGTGACCCATTTCCGCGGCGCGTAGCGTTGCAAATTTTGGCAGACGTGATCGTGAACGCCCAGTGTGTGCATTGCGCTCGTCAGCTCAAAATTGTCAAACCTGGTGAGGGCCCGTCGGTGGTTGGCAAAACACCCCCACCCCCACTGCTGGCTCAGCGTAGTGCAGTCGCACGGTGCTTGGCGCATGTTCTTTCTTTTTAGGGGCGAAGCTCCTTAAAGCGGCACCCGTTCGTCCCTCGTAGTAGTGCGTAACTAGTCGTAACGCTAGTACCAGATCTTGACCTCCAAGGTGGTGCCGGTGGGAGATTTTTCCTGTGCGTTGTTGAACAATAAAAAATTCGCAGCGCGCGCGTTAACTAAAAGCCGTATTCTTCTGCCTCTCATTCCCCATTAGCAGCCATTGGCATGTTCCAGTAGGAAACGTTAGTAGAAGTAGAAGTGTAAGTGTTAGCTAAAAGCCGACTTCTTCTGTCTCTCATTCCCATTAGCAGCCATTGTTTACCTCCAAGGTAGTGCCTGGTGAGATTTCTCCTGTGCGTGATTAAACAATAAAAATTTTGTTCAAAACACCGTTGATTGATGAAATAAACCAACGAAAGACGCCAGATGTTTTCTAAAAGCAAAACGAAAGAACGCCAGATGTTTCTAAAGCAAAACGAAAAGACGCCAGCTGCTTAACGAAAGACGCCAGATGTTTTCTAAAGCAATGGTTTTCTAAACAATGAAAATTCACAGCGTACATGTAAAATTAAAGTGAGCTGCAAGTCGTCATAACTCTCATCGAACCTTTACTATAAACGCGCCCGATCTCACGTCGGTGATGATGTACTGGGCAGAATTCACGGAAGATTCACGGTTTACCGATGAACCTCCGCAGCTTCGCCCACTCATCATCATCCACTCCGTGAATATGCTGTGATTTTTTTATTGCGATAGCATTATATGGACAGTCTCTGCTGGTTTTTGCCGTCGCCGCCGTCATGCTGCGTATATATATATATATATATATATATATATATATATATATATATATATATATATATATATATACACGCAGCATGACGGCAAAAACCAGCCGAGACTGTCCATATAATTGCTATCGCAATAAAAAAAGAAAGAACATGCGCCAAGCACCGTGCGACTGCACTACGCTGAGCCAGCAGTGGGGATGTTTTGCCAACCACCGTGGATATGCTGTAATTTTTTTCGGAATTATATCTCTTTGCGACTTTTATATATATATATCGCAAAGAAATATAATTCCGAAAAAAATTACAGCATATCCACAGGTGAATGATGCAGAGCGTGGGCGAAGCTCCTGAAGCAATCATGATCCCGGGATCCGCTTCTCGTTGAGCCCGTTTCGCGGCCGCGTCCTTGGCGCGCATCGTCCCGCGATCCGCCTGGCGCCGCGCGCGCTTGGTGGCGGCTTCGCGGGCGCGTACCGCCTCGAGATCCGCCTCGCGCCGCGCTCGCTTGGCGGCAGCCTCTCGAGCTCGCACCTCGGGATCCTGCCGACGAGCACGAGACGCAGCGGCCTCCCACACCCGGCGCTCCTCGTCGTCCATGGTCCGCCAAGCAGCACGATCCGGCAAGCGCACTCCTCCACGTACGGCGACGATCAAGGAGAATGAGAGATAACGGGCGCAGCAGCCAATCTGACAGCATCGGCACCTATAACGCCATCTAGCGTGCATTCACCCAACCGCCATATTGCACACATCTCTATGGGACAGCGCCATCTAGTATATCGTCACCCAAATGCGCTTTGCATGCATCTCTATGGGACAGCGCCATCTATTGAATGATACGGGAGACGCGACGGTGGGGGAACGCCGGATGGAGCGACGACCGACCGGGTGATGCTATAAGGAGCTTTGCCCCTAAAAATCTTCGGAAGCGCGGAATTGAACCAGCGACCTCTCAGCCCGCAGCGCGAGGCGCTAACCACTAGTCTAGAGTCACTGGAAAAAGTATCGCATCTGTTTTCCGCGCGCCGCCGCGATTGGCTTACTCGCATCACGTGACCTCTCGCCGCCATATCCCTTCCAAGTGCTTTGGGTGCAGGCGCGTTCAATGCTGAGCGTGGCCGGACATTTAGTAGTACCAAGGTCCCCAGAGGTACTCCGTCGCTTTTTTAAACGCGTCATGCAGACATTTTTTTTGGGGGGGGGGGGGCACCTCCTTTATCTGAAGTGGGGGCCTGGCAGGCAGATGTGGTCGAGTGTTATTTCGTGCTATGTATGCCACGGGAAAAAATTCGAGGGGGGGAGGGCAGGGGCCCGGTGTGCCATACCCTGGCTACGCCACTGCATGCAGAGGCCAGAAGAGAGTAGCTCACCAGCAATCGAACGTTACTGGTGAGCTACTCTGGGAATCGCGTTTATTTTTGCATGCCGGGTGGGAAAAATGAATGTCAAAGAGCGCCGTTCTACGTGGCTGCATAGTTGGCCTGAATGAATTCACCCCCCTCGAATAGCACTCCTTCCTGCAGTGAACTACATTAACTTTGCTGGAAAAGGTCTTATGCAACAGGATACTTCACCTTTCGGTTCGCTATGGTCAGCGATATTGATAACTACATACCTTTCTATTTGCTCGGCTATTTATATCTCGATCTGTTGAACAGACTACGCATGCTATCCTAGTTATTAGCGTGTCACGCACGAGAGCGAGATCGAAGATTTATTAAATTAATAACTGTTTACTGGTATACCTTGAAGGCAATTATGGCGTGATCGTTCGCCTTTGCACAAAACAGAAGCGTGGAACTCTGTTGATAAACTTGGTATAGGGCAATGTTATCAAGCGTATTTTTAAATTTGTTGCAAGAAATGCTGCTAATGCTGCATTGCGCCGAGCGTACCCTTAAAATACTGTACAGTGGGGGAGAAATGGTCACAGCAAAAAAAAAAGGCAGATCCCACGCATTGAGGGAGTCGATTTTATGCGAGCCCTATAGGTTTATATACATACTGTGTTGCAGTAGCATGCGCTTTAAAAATTCCGGGATGTGCGATTTCTGATCAAAAGAACAGAAAGCACCGTGCCGAGGAAGTTTTAATAAGAGTGCATTATGAAAAAAAAATCCCCCGCACCTCCGCGAAGGGGATCGTGAGGAAATGCGAATGCATTTGGGTGCACCCGATGAGTGTGCGATTAATTAATGAAGAGACACGAGAGTGTGCACGTAGAGGCGTAATGCTCGAGTTGCATTGTGTTACACTTCGTTTTAGTGGTATCATTGCCGCGAGAGCTTCGACTTCACCGACTTCCATCGCTATCAAGACACCAAAGCGCGCGCTCCCAGCATGATATATATAGGTCCGAGCGCGCAGACGAGGAGCGCCCGAGCTCTCCGCCGAGCGAGCTCCACGATGCGAGCGCCCTCACCGGGTACACTCCTCCTCTCCCTTACCCTCCGCTGCTCCGCGATGCGAGCGCCATCACACGCCCGCGCACTCCTCCTCTCCCTTACCCTCCGCCGCTCACCACCTGCTCCGGTTGCTAGGCGCGGCGCAGCTGTTGCTAGGGGCGAAGAGGAGCGCGCGCGGAGAGATCTGTGCGCACGCCGGCCAGGGACGCAGGACAACCCCAGACTAAGAAATGCATTCGCATTTTAAAAAAAAGTGCAGCAGTGCAGAAACCGAATCCCAACTGTTTACGTGCTGGCAACGCCAAAAAAAGTGTTTGTCGGAACACAGCAAAATATTGGCAAATTCATTGCAACGTTGGGAATATTAAGGAGACAAGAAATACGAAATGAAACAATTAAGTAGTGATGTCAATCATTTTTGATGACCTATCTTCTACGTATCGCAAGATAACATGCACCTTACCTACCGCACGCCGATTCGCCCGTGCGTTCGGCTGCTGGCGTTCCGGATCAAGACGTCGCGCACAACTTCCAATTACCGTACACACACAACTTCTATTACACATATCAACCAATTGAACTGCAAGCATGGTGCGCAAGCAAGCTATGCGTCAGCGATCAGTCGAAGGACGCAATGTTGAATGCTCTCGATGTTCGATAACGTTCTCGAGTGCAGTGAACCTGAACACCGACTGCAAAGCTAGCGCAAACAGTTAAGATTCACCGAATGTCGAAGCAAATGGCATCTCGCACGATGTCACTGCGCTAATGCAACTATGTTTACAGCTCCGGACCTAGCGAACACACCCGGGCGTTACACGAAAAGAGACTGATGAAGCCATGAAGAGCGTTTGCGAGCACATGGCAACATTTGCAGTACGTTTCATTAGTTACACCGCTAACTACGCAGTCGATCCATACCTGTCGATGACTCGAAATCACTTCTAATATCCTCTTGAAGAAACACACACACACACACATAATGCCGTTCCGCCGAGCGTAACACGGCACCGAGGCTAAAAGATCGGTCACTTCTCAACACACACTAGCAACGCGCCGGACGGTCTGGAAGGGAAATGGCCGCCGCCGCCCAATGTTGCCCGCGTGCATCCTACCTTTGCGGTACTCTGATTTTCCAGTGATTCTACACTAGCCCGCTAAAGGCAGATCCTTGAGGTGGCTAACGGCAAGCGCTATATACACACCCTTTACCGCAGTTAGAGTGACCTAGAATAGGGGGAGAGTTCAAAGCGCCGGCTCCCGTTTGCCGTGAACTCCCGCGCGCGCCGCTTCCTCCTCTCCACGCCTCTGATAGGGCGGCTGCGGTCACGTGGTAGCGCGCGCCCTCTTTCTCTGTATTTTGTTTACTTCGCCTCTCGGCGCCATGTTGAACGCTCCAACGTGCCATGTGCTGTGTGTTCGCCCCATGTGATGTGCACGAAGTGTGAAGTGCACGTGTACGTCTCGCTCGTTTTGTCGCGATGCCGGGTTGCTGTGCGTTTGGCTGCCATAACTGTGACACCCAAGGGAAGACGTTTTCTGCCATTCCTCGCGGAAAAGAGAATGCAGGTCGTCGCAAAGTCTGGCTCCGCAGAATAGGTCGAGCAAACTTCGAGCCGAGATCGGCGCGGCTTTGTGTGGTATGTGGTCGTGCGTTTTAACTCTTGAGAGGTGTCTTGCTTTGCCGTGTGACATATGTGGTGTTTTACTTACTTAATGTCACGCGAAATATTGTGTAATTTGTCATGCACCAAGACAGTCACTTGCTCGAGCAAGTGACTGTCTTGAACACCAGATAGTCGAAATTTCCAGAGCCCTCAACTACGGTGTGCCTCCAGAGCCCCCAACTTGTTATTTATGTATTATTTGAATTATGCCAAGCTATCCAGTGTATAACTATTTATTAACTGATTGTATTGTTTGTATTTCACTCCTGCATGGACCCGAGGAGGGCCTGCAGTATCTGTAAATAAATAAATAATCATATCGCGGTTTTGGCAGGTAAAACCTCACATATTATTAACTCTGCAAGAACGAGTGTCATGCACTGCAACACTAGGTTGTGTTCCACACATTCTACTAACCTTTCACTGTGATGTGCGGGTGGAAGGGCGAAGACAGAGCGAGCGTCGGAATGAAAGTGCGATAGCAAAGAAAAAGAAAACCTAGCGCGCAGAATTTATCGAAAGCCGTGCATTTACGTGCAGCTCCTCCATCATATTGTCTAATTTGGCGAACCACTTCTGGGTGACAGTCAGAACTTTCTGCAAATTCGGAACATGAGCGGGGCTTTATTTCAGTGGACCGCGGCTCACCAGCCGGCGTGTCATCATGAGTTATCGCGTCACACATTTAGCGCATAAGTTTCAAAACGCTACAAATGGTGTTATGATCGGCCTGCTTGGCTTGGCGCCGCTTTGACGCATATGACGTTGCGGCTAAGACTACCCTGATTTCTTCCGGGTCAGCGGTTCCAGAGATGCCCCAAGAGCGGCGACAACACGCAGGTCGTTCGTCTAATATTCTCAGGTTGTCTGCGCCCCTCGTAAAACCCTTTGGGCACGCTTGACCGACTGACAGTTTAGGAAGAGTTGTTGGCCGTCGAGGCGGCTTGCTTTGTCGTCAAGGTGCCCCGGGCAAAGGACCCAGCGTCTGGGAACCGTCTGCGGATGCATTTCCCACGTTCTCCGTGGCGCCTTGTTGCCGCTGTTTCCACAATTCGTGGTTTGCCTCGCGCATAACCATCATTGCAACAGACTACGAAATTGACTTCCACGTAAGGCTCAACGTCTTCGTGCTGTGCCGTGTAGTGCGCGGTGGGCAGTGTTTTTCCCTCGCCATGGGACGAACTGCACGTGCCTCTTTCTCCTTTCGTGGGTTGGGAAGGAGGCGGCGTTTCACCTTTCCCTTTGGGGGCGGAGGTGAAGATGGAAATTTTCATTGGACTGCCCTGGCCTCCATTGTTTTTTCCTACAGGGAACCCTGGGAAGACCAGGACATAAAATGCGAGCGCCGATGCGCTCCCGACAAGCTCTCACAAGTTCTCTCAAGCTCTCACGAGCTCCGAGAGCTTCCATGATGCTAACCCCATCATGTAGCAACACGCTACCTGTAAATAAACGTTACTGTTAACAGCTCCGGGCTCCTCTCCTCGACATCTCCCCGGGACTCTGGCTGGCTCCAGTCATCTGGGCAGAACCCCGACTACATCAATGGCATATATCACCTGTGCTGTACTTTTGCAAAATATCTCGCATTGCATAAAAGTACGGCAATAAAAACATGTTTCAGAAAGGTATGCTCGTTGAGTGGGATCTTTAATCGAGCTGCAGCCACTGAAAATATCCGTTTGAAATTCGACACTTCAATAGAATGAGTGGGTTAATGTCGTTGGTTTTAGCATACTGGTTTCAAATCTTTATTTATTGGTTTAATAACTTCATTTATTGTCAAGCTGCTCCGCACAGGCCAAACGTCCCAGAACGGCGTACTGCGAGCACACGTCATTGGTTAGGCAAAGGAGATAGTAATGATACATGTGGTTTTACGAGCCAAAGCCACGATATGATTACGAGGCACACCGTAGTGTAGGGCTCCGGAAATTTTGACCATCTGGTGTCCTTTAACGTGCACTGATATCGCACAGTACGCGGGGCCTCTAGCATTTCACCTCTATCGAATTCCGACCGCCGCGGCCGGATGATGACGCGACCTTCGGATGAGCAAGCGAGCACCGAAAGCGCTACATCACAGCGGCGGGCACGCCGACGAGAAGTAACATGTGAAATGTCATCAAGTTTTGACCGAGCACCTTCATGGGAATTGCAGGCATTGCTGCAGGTATATATGATAGAGATAGTTTATACGCACGGGAACTCCTTCCCAAACGGCGCGGCTTGACATCACAGCTGCCACGTAAATATTTCTTACCGATGCAATAAATAGCGCGTCGTGTTTACAGAATGTTATGTCAACCTTTTTTAAGTAAACCCAGTTACCGATATCCGCGCCAGATACACAGGGAAACGCTACGCTCCGAAAATAACCGTGAACGACGTGCAATTTGCTACAAATTGTACATGGCTTGCAGCAGCTCTTCTGGCGCGCTATAAGGGAATTAGATGGTGCGCACACCCACACCAACTGAGGAAATGAACGCAGAAATAAAGAGAATCATTACACACAGCCTTATGCGAGACATGGCACGCGGCCACGGCAGGACTAGAAAGGCTGTGGCTAAAGTGGCAGTGCCAGCGCGCAACCGGCCTGAAACCTTCACGCGTCCACCAGGCGCGTTCGAAGGGGCGCCGCCGTCGCACGCGAAAGACGCGCAGGAGAGGAGGTGGCCGAGGGAAGAGCAGATGGCGGTACTTTTACGAAGTATAGGGGCTTTAGGACCCGTGGGCTTTCCAAGAGCGCGGAAAGCGAGGGGCGTCTGCTACGCGCTGTAGTTTTTTGCGTCGCGTTTCCACACAGGGCACTTGAAGTCTACTTAACTTTTATAATGCAGCGCGGAATGGAGCTTATCCATCTTTAAGCGTTGTGTTAGTGCTGGGGCAACAACAGAATGCAAAAAATCATGTGTCAAGCGGCATCAGCGTGGCCTAGTTCCGGTCACAGAGTTCGAGAACGTTGGTGCGTGTGTAAAAACGCGCAAAACAAACACGCAGAAGCAAAAAACGAAAAGAAAACGCTTATTTGCACGAGTAATCGGGCAATAGCATCACGCATGCACGAATTAAGAGTAACAAAAAAAATTGGCCGCGTATCTGCGTGCTTCGCTGCAAATGTCGTCTAAAGACGATAGAAGAGGCGCTGCGTGAGATATGGACGCCATCTGGCAATACGTCGGGAAACATGAGTGCTGTGTTGCGGGCTGGTAGTCCCGGCGCAGCGGCAGGTGAAGACCGGCGGTGACCAACGCGACCGGTGGGGACGCCGGCCAGCCCGAACACACGGTTTGGCGCGATGCGCCGAAGGAGAAGGAACGTCCGCACTCAACGAGTACTCTCCACAAACTCTCTTATTTAATAAAACTTGCTGCTGGGCGAGTTGGTTCATACTTGCAAGGAAAGAATATTGATGCGCACACGCATAAAAACACGGACTCAGGAGACAAGGACGAGCGCAAACTTTCAACTACACGTCGCCTGGGTAAAACATTTACACGTCGCCTGGGTAAAACAGAAATGCCAGAGCGGCGCCCCCTGTCATTCGTACAATGCAATACTGAACCAAAACCGAAACATAACATGAGCTTGTGCAGAGGGCACGGAGGAAGACAAGTTTCAGCGCAGTCGCATTTTCAGCGCAGCTTAAGAAACTAGGGTCTTTAAAACTGCGTATCTATGTATTTTCTCTTAAAGGAACGCACCACCTAATACTTACCTAATGATGTTGCGCCTCAGATATGCGTAATATTTACTTTTTGATCGACAACGTTCACAAGTAGGAACAGCCGTACCAGTTCAAGATGGGTGGGCGGTAAGCAAGTGGTTCAACTTTGGCCGGGTGGCTGAATCGAGTGACGTGCCGACAAACAGAAAGAAAGACAGACCAAAATTTCTGCGTTTAAGTTCCCCAAGAAAGACTATGTCGTCTTTAAAAGTAAATTGCGCGCGCAGTGACCGCTTCACACTACGAGCTTTTTACTCATGGTCGCCACTGGTTTGCTAGCCATATGCACACCGCTTTATTCGACAATTCATTAGCCTCCACTAGCTCTTTATTATGGACGGAGCACACCGGGAAGACGCAAGTGAAACAAGCAAAAAAAAAAAAAAGAGTAGAGACGGCCATACGACCGCAATGCTGTTGGCTTATTTTTGCTTCTGAGGTAGCGTACAACAAGGCTCACCGTGCGCAAACATTTGAAAGAAAAGCAATGCCAGGTAAACTAACCTTATTCCTCAAGTTTTTGCATAAAAGGCGTAATATAGAAAATGCTTTACAAATATCCAGATATCATAGAAGTGTAATACTTCAGAAAAGTGTTCAAATGCAGAGACTCCTTATGTACGTACCTACCTGAAAATATGCAACATGCCATAATATATATATATATATATATATATATATATATATATATATATATATATATATATATATATATATATATATATATATATATATATATATATATATATATATATATATATGTTGCATTGGATCGCTGAACGTCAGTATGAATTCGTTCGCGCGAGATGCGTGCACTGCTTCAAGCCTTCACCATACGAAATGAAAACAGTTTCAAAGAACTCGATCATTCTCAACTTCAGATGTTTTCACGGTTCTCTGAGGTTAGCGTTCGCCCGGTTCAGAGACTTTACAAAAAGATGTGGACGATTAGAATAATAGAGAGCTGAGCTAGTTGGTAAGTATTCAGTTGCTAGTCGGCGTTTGTGGTCTCCTGACGTCTTTCTTGTGTCCGTGTTTGCACGCCCCGTCTTTTTAGGATGTGGACGAGTAGTTACATAAAATACAATTGTTTCCGCGGTAGTTGAGTGCGCGCCAACAGGGCACCCGACCGCCATGTCCCGCTTTTTCCTAATGACCTCAATATAGCGTCCACCACACTTTCATGCTGAAGCTCCGGAGTACTTAAATAGCGAGTCTGCTGGTCTCTTGAATAAATATAGAGAGATGACCAGACGGGTAAAGCAGGCTTCTTCTGTCCCGCATGCAGACGCGTGCAATCAGCTGCTCTGAACTGAGAATCACGTTTGTTTTCGGGCGATCGCTCGAACATAAATTGAGGCATACACGATGTTGCACTGTACCGTTTCATTTTCTTTGGTTTGTCTTCTTTTAAGGCTAAAGCCTTAGATGCCTTATCAAACACGAAAATTGACCGTTGGCGTCCCGCGTAGCCAACACGAGTGATGCACAAAAGTATCACGCGATGACGTCGACAGAACTTGTGACGTCACTGTGACGTCATTCAACGTGACGTCATATGATGACGCCATCACATGACATGGTCGCTTTGCATTGCCTCTGTGATCGGGGGCCGATCACGGAGGCAATGTAAAAGCAGGTGAGGTGCAGAAAGCTTCCAATGCCTTCGATTCTGTCGGCAATCAATGCATCGACTGAAGAAAAAGGTGGCTTTCGTTTTCGAGTCATCTCAGGCGGATACATAAGGGCCCATGTTTTTTTTTTTCATGTGATTTTTTCGCATACATTTTACTTATGCGGTCAGTTCTTCAAAATGTATGGGTAAGTCTAACATGTTGACATCGATATTGGTGACCACCACATTTTTTATAACCTGACGGAAACAAATCGTCAGACCACACATCGTCAGAATTATTTCTGGCTACAGAAAGCGGGTTTGCGCGCCACACACCAAATTATTATTGTTAGTCGTAACACAAATGGCAAGCATGTCAAGTTAGTGATGCCATGACCTATCGGTCGTGTTGGGCATACGTACATTCGTGCCCCTCCGTGTCAATTTTCGTGTATACCAAGTGAACGAGACGCGAGTTACGCGAGTAATTTTTTACTTTTGGTACCGCGGCAACGCCGACTGACACATTCGGCTTCGCATGAAATGGTTTGAACCAGCAGAGCGCCGGAGGCAGCCTTGTAAAACAAATCGAATGCACGAAATAAAATATAGGATATGAAGGGTTCAAACGCGTTAGCATGCATGAGCTAGTTACTACGTGCATATGTGCTACGTTCTCCTGGTTATCTCCCGTTTATTCTCTCCTGCAGCAAGTTTACGTTCGTCACTCCACACGAAAGTAAGTTAAGCGCCTTTTCTCACGATGAGGTGCACGCAGGATGCGTTCCTCAAACAGCCGCGGAAGTGTGGACCAATGCGGTGACAAACCAGCTGAAAGGATATATACAAAATCCCCGTTTCACAAAACACAAACCAACAAACGCGTTCTCTGTGTGATGAGTCGCTTCAGTATTATGTTGCAGTGACGCAGTATTTAATATTGCCCAAATTTCCGCAATTTTAGCAAATAGCGGCCAAAATATCACGCGCGTAGCACACGCTCGCCGCTTTGACGGGGCTTCCGCCGCGGAGAAAGCCCAGGGGTCCTAGAGTTACTGTATATGCTACCTTTAGGTAGCAGAGTTGCGCCTCTGATAGAACTCGCCGCTCGCGCCACCATTCGCCCAGCGCGCTCACGTGCGCAAAAAGCATCTGTTTTAGGGAAAGCCAACAGCCGCGCAGGTGCTGGCGACGCCGCGCCACCACCGCTGTATCAAGCCAAATCAAGCCGTCCGGCGAAGCGCAAGATGGTTCGGCTGAGTTCGGATTGTTTGTCGTTGATGTGGTGGTGTCTTCTGCTGTCCGTTTTTGCGAACGTCTGCGCGGCGCAGCGCCCTGACTCAGTGTTCCGAAGTTGCGACAATGACAGAATGCTGCGCTCCCCACTGCACGAACCGACAAGAGCACGGAAAGGCCTTCCTCTCGATTATGTGGCAAGTCTGTCTCCGCCGTCCGTCGCAATCTCAAGTGGCTGCTGCGCATGAGACGTCAGAAACCGGCGATAACGAACAGGATATATATCGCTTCTCTCTAACTGGTCAAAGGTTGGCTAAAAATCGAACGGGACAAAACAGTAAAAATATGCGCGAGTGACTGGGTGAAGGAGGCGATGTGTGTGAATATGAACCTTACAGGTCTATCACAACATGCAGCATGATTCGTTCCGAGCACTGTGCGGCATAAAAGTTTCAAACACGACCGAGTGTTTATTATATGCCACACCTACCTAGCCGTACGCGAAATTCTCGTTCGCTTGCGCTGTTTGTAAAACACAGTGATAATTTTAGCACTTGTTTTCTCGAGCTATTCACTTAATCTTTTGAAGCGCTGCATCAAAAACTACGTGAAACGAATAATTAGGCTGAATTTAATTGCTCCAGAATCATGACCGTCGCACTTTTCCTATTTGCCATTTAAAACAAAAATATTACTTGCGAAAGTGTTTCATCTCCACCTGTTCCATTTCCACCTGTTCCATCTGAAATTGTTGTTTCTCCGAGCTTTCCATTCTTTTTTTTTTATCGAATCGAAAGTCATTGCGCCAGCGACGCGTTATGCACGAACGAGAAAGTACACGGATCCGCTGGGCCGAGAGGACAGCAGCAACAACAGCAGCCGCGTCGGCTCCTACATTCCAGAGAGGTGGCTTTCCTGCGTAGCGTGGATGCCACGGCGGGCAAGATGGCGGACCTATGCGCAACTCTGCTACCTAAAGGTAGCATATACAGTAACTCTAACGGGTCCGGCACGGCAGCGCCGCGGCGCGGAAGTTCACCGCAAAAGGCCCTCGCTCCTCCCGTGTATTCGCGCAGCGCTTTGGACACTCCCCCTATTGGCCGCGAGATCGACCTATAGGTGGCAGCAGCGTCGCCGCGTTAGTGTGGAGAGGCGGTCGGAGGCGCGTATACAAATGCCGCGGCTGTGCAAATGCACACAGCGGCGCTTCGTTGTGAGTAGTTTAAGCCGATTGTCGGCGAATAAAATGCGTTGATTGCTACTTACTGGTAATATATACACTCCTCATTGCTGAATTGATGCACGAAGATCATCCAACGTTCCTATTACTAGTGAGAGAAGCGCAATCATCAGATGAAACGGATGCTCACCCTGGATGACAGTCTGTGCTTACGCACTATATATATATATATATATATATATATATATATATATATATATATATATATATATATATATATATATATATATATATATATATACATATATACATATATATATATATATATATATATATATATATATATATATATATATATATATATATTGCTGTTTTCTCTGTACGTGTTTAGCTTGTGTTCTGTGCACTACGCACTGCTGTAGCACGGCTGAACTACTTAAGTGTTTACTTCACTTATTGTTCATCTGTATACCAGCCCATATTCCTCTAAAATGAGTTCAATAGCATTGTTCACGCGAATACGCATACGCAGGTAAGAGTTTAGCACAGAGCTTTCATCGATTAATTACGTGCACGACAGTGATGCAACAAAGGTCCGGTTATTTTGTGGAATAAGCGTCTTTTTTTTTTTTCGAAATAATAATGTCCGCTGCCTTCCATCAATTTATAACAACTCCACACAAACGCTCAAGATAATGTGAAAAAAAAAGGATGAGGTTTTGCGTGAAATTATACGACATAAATGTAAGGCACGCCGTCGGGCTAAGAACACGGGTGGTTCTGCATAAATTTGGCCGCAAGTTCAAATTGCGCGCGGCATCACCGTTTTATCACTGCCGTGTCATTTCATTGTATTTTTTTTTAGGGACAGTTTGAGTACCGAAGTGTCAGACTTCACTCGATACACATATTTCGCTGTAGCGGGACCACGACCGTAAAATAAAAGGACATCTTAAGCGCAACTAAAGCTCATCATGAACTACAGTGCCACAGTTATACACCTAACAACAACGCGAAAGTGCATGAGCCTCGTTTTTGCTTACCACGGAGTCGCTAAAACGCTGCATTCACAACAATTTAATGCTCCTCACGTTTGGCACTATGCCAAGCGCACTTTACGACGTGCTTGAACCAGAAAGCGGCATCAGCACTGAAATGATTCTGCCGAACGAAGGGTACGGCACCAATACACAGCCCTCTCGAAAGTCGCACTCACAGATCTTATTATAATGCGCATGCAGCCGAGCAAGCCCATTTGCTTTCGTACACCATGTTAGGTATACGTACGAGCAGTTAAAATCGCGCTAACATAACAAAACAAACCGCCCTTTGAGAATGTGCAGGACGTACGCGCACATACAAACACGACGGGGCTAGCAGACGACGCAGGGAGCAATCCATACTAGGCGCGCTTCAGCCGTAGCCGCCAGGCGGCGACTCCGCTCGATCTCGCGGCGAATTCTAGGTCACTCTACCGCAGTACTCAGAGACGGCAGGTGCTTATAGGCCTAGTGCGCTACAGCTTTGAACCGAACAAGCAGCGCCACCGGACGGCCGCGGCGGAAAACTTGGGATTGTCGTTTGTTGCTCCCGTGCCCGCAGTCACGGTAGAAACGCATGGCTCCTCGCCGAAAGGACGTAAAAACGTCGCAGAACTCCGGTAATTTTCCGTACTTCTGCGTGCATGGCTGGCACAACAGCTGTAGGAACACCGTTCGGAAGCAACTAGCTTTAAAATTCTGCGGGTTACCTCAGAAGTCGGACGAATATGAAAGACAACTAGCGCAGCTGTGCGGGGCTGCGTAAGCAACGCCTCGAATTCCGTCCATAAGTGTCCCCACTCTCGTGCGTTTTTTTTTTCGCCTTTTATTATTTATTTTAAACGTATACACAAGCCTACAAGGTCACAAAGAAATAGGAAGACAGCAGGCTGACAACGGCCACCTAGAGGGGCAATGTGCCTGTCTGCGTCTTCTGCTCTCACGCGTGATTTCTTGCCAGCCAGAGCGGCGAACAGGGGTAGCCGGTGCGGAATCAGACAAAAATTTGCCGCGTCCTCTTCGTTGGGAACGAAAACAGTTCGGTATCGCTCAGCACACGTAGAGCACTGATAAATCAAAAGCTCACCTCCACTCGTACGTCGTTGTCCACGGTTTTCGACTGCACTCTGCACTTCCCAATATTGTCGGAAGATTCCATCGCGCACATCAATTCTTCATTCAGACCACACACTGACCACTCGCGTGCAACTTCGTACCAAGCGACCAAGAACTCCTTTTCAAACACACGTTATTGCAATTTCAATCCTACGGAAATCGCAGAACAACACACGATCGTCGCTTCTTGTCCTCACGTTCACGCGCGGGCTGGCGGCCATGGCTGGCGATGCGCTTTCCTAGCAGACGACAACCAGTGACGAACTGATGGGCGCTTGCTGTCTCACTGTCTGTAAAGTGTGTGTGTGCGCTCGCCTGTGTGTGTGCGTGCATTGTGAGCGTGTTTGTGTGTGTGTGTCTGTGTGTGTGTGTGTGTGTGTGTGTGTGTGTGTGTGTGTGTGTGTGTGTGTGTGTGTGTGTGTGTGTGTGTGTGTGTGTGTGTGTGTGTGTGTGTGTGTGTGTGTGTGTGTGTGTGTGTGTGTGTGTGTGTGTGTGGGAGGGGGGTGGGGGGTGGTCTACTGTTCCCCGCGTGGTGTCCAAGGGACGGAAAAGAACTTGTTTCCGGCGCAAGCAGCTGTGTTTTGTCGGCTTTTTCTTTTCTTTTTTTTTTTGTTGGTAGGGCTCGCAGTTCGGTTTTCAGCGAACAGGACTGAGAGGGGTCTCTCTTTCTCGAATGGCTTGAGGCCAAAAGGGGACGAAGTTTTGTTGAATGCTTACGTTAACAAGAGTCGCCGCGTGCTGGTTTTCCGGCTGTAGTTTGAGAGGTTTTTCAGACAGGAAGAAAAACATAAACATAAGTTAGCACAGCGTATTTACACACGCAGACAGAAAAAAAAAGAACTACGGTGGCCGTTCTTGGAGAACAGCGGCCGCCGCAACCGTAGCCGCCGCCTTGAAACATGCAGACGGGCCCGTGGGCGACAATCCTAACAGTGCGCCGCCAGCCCGATAGAGGGCGAGAGCAGTAGCGCCACCATAGCATATACAGTAACTCTACGCCACCATACCAGCTCACGAGGTCTATAAGCGTTTCTTCATTACCGGCGAGATGGCGCGAGGAGCGCGATATTTGCGCAGGGAGAACCTTGCGCTTCCGCTGTCTGCTCGCGCGGTAGTAGCTGCCACGGAACGCCGTTCCTAGAGCACTGCACGAGCCCGAGCCGGCCCGAAAGCCCGGGCCCGGCCGGGCCTGGGCCCAGGCCCGGGCTTGAGGCTGCGGGCCGGGCCGGACTCGGACCCGCTCAATAAAATGCGTAAGTCGGGCCTTCGAGCACACGCGAATGTTATGCATTCCATGGTCTAAGGTAGAGCACTGCACGGGCTCGGGCCTACCCGAAAACCCGGGCCCGGCCCGGCCGGCCCGTAGGCCGGGCCGGGTAAAGTAGTTCTCACGGCGGGCCCGGGCCGGACTCGGGCGTGAAGCTCCGGGCTTAGGGCCGGGCCCGGGTTTGAGGTGGCGGGCTCGGGTCGGGCCGGGCTTGGACTTTGCTGGGTTCTTAAATGATAAATGAACACTATGGTGAAGCACTGAAGCGGTTTAGACTGATAAAGTGAAGTCTAAGAACTCGAACGTCATTCATTTCACCATCATAAGTTTATTATCAGACGAGAAAAGAAAGGTCAAAATTCCATTTTAACAAGAAAGTGTTTTATGCTGGGGTCCACCAAGGCTTTCATGACGTATTTCTTTCATGGAAGTACGTCAGCAAAATGAACGCCATCAGATGGCAAAAAAAAACTAATAACAAAAACTTTCGTTGACGGGAGTCGAACCCATGACCTCTCGGTCCGCGACGATGGCTGGCGGGCGGTTAGCCCACTGAGCTGCCTCCAAACACAATACGGAGGCTACATGAACGCGCCCTTTATCTTTCACACTTTCCTCTGACACCCCAAGTCCAGGGCCCCACTGGCTTGCGCCGCTCGCCTAATGTCCTACAATGTTGCTGCCTAAAAATCACAGCATTTCCACGGAGTGAATGATGATGAGTGGGCGAAGCTACGGAGGTTCATCGGTAAACCGTGAATCTTCCGTGAATTCTGCCCAGTACATCATCACCGACGTGAGATCGGGCGCGTTTATACTAAGGTTCGATGAGTTATGACGACTTGCCGCTCACTTTAATTTTACATGTACGCTGTGAATTTTCATTGTTTAGAAAACCATTGCTTTAGAAAACATCTGGCGTCTTTCGTTAAGCAGCTGGCGTCTTTTCGTTTTGCTTTAGAAACATCTGGCGTTCTTTCGTTTTGCTTTTAGAAAACATCTGGCGTCTTTCGTTGGTTTATTTCATCAATCAACGGCGTTTTGAACACAATTTTTATTGTTTAATCACGCACAGGAGAAATCTCACCAGGCACTACCTTGGAGGTAAACAATGGCTGCTAATGGGAATGAGAGACAGAAGAAGTCGGCTTTTAGCTAACACTTACACTTCTACTTCTACTAACGTTTCCTACTGGAACATGCCAATGGCTGCTAATGGGGAATGAGAGACAGACGAATTCGGCTTTTAATTAACGCGCACGCTGCGATTTTTTTATTGTTCAACAACGCACAGGAAAAATCATAGCATATCCACGGAGTGAATGATGATGAGTGGGCGAAGCTGCGGAGCTTCATCGGTAAACCGTGAATCTTCCGTGAATTCTGCCCAGTACATCATCACCGACGTGAGATCGGGCGCGTTTATACTAAAGGTTCGATGAGTTATGACGACTTGCAGCTCACTTTAATTTTACATGCACGCTGTGAATTTTCATTGTTTAGAAAACCATTGCTTTAGAAAACATCTGGCGCCTTTCGTTAAGCAGCTGGCGTCTTTTCGTTTTGCTTTAGAAACATCTGGCGTTCTTTCGTTTTGCTTTTGGAAAACATCTGGCGTCTTTCGTTGGTTTATTTCATCAATCAACGGCGTTTTGAACACAATTTTTATTGTTTAATCACGCACAGGAGAAATCTCACCAGGCACTACCTTGGAGGTAAACAATGGCTGCTAATGGGAATGAGAGACAGAAGAAGTCGGCTTTTAGCTAACACTTACACTTCTACTTCTACTAACGTTTCCTACTGGAACATGCCAATGGCTGCTAATGGGGAATGAGAGACAGAAGAATTCGGCTTTTAGTTAACGCGCACGCTGCGAATTTTTTATTGTTCAACAACGCACAGGAAAAATCTCCCACCGGCACCACCTTGGAGGTCAAGATCTGGTACTAGCGTTACGACTGGTTACGCACTACGACTACGAGAGACGAACGCGTGCCGCTTTAAGGAGCTTCGCCCCTAAAAAACGCGCCGTTGCTACGACCGTCCCATTCTGCGCGTTTTCAATACCAGTTTAATTTCGTCGACGCTTGAACACACCATGAGGTGTCGATTTTAGCCCAAGCCTCGCTCATAGTATCCATCCATATCGAAAAATAGCTCTCTGACGCTCGCCTGGAGGAGGAGGAGAAAGACTTTATTTATCCCATAAGGGAAGGGTGCGGTGGTGGAGGGAGCAGAGGAGCCTACCCGGCGTAGGTCTCCGCTACCCTCTTGGCCCAATCCAGGATCTGGTCCTGGACCTCGGGCGCCGAGCTGCACATAGCAGCCTCCCACTGCTCCTTACTACTAATGTTTAGTGAGTTAGGTGGTGGGTTCAGAGTACAACCCCACATGATATGATCGAGATTGGCTCTTTGTTGGCAGAAAATGCATAAAGGGGAGGGATATATCGCAGGGTGTATAAGATGGCGAAAAGAGGGGGTAGGGAACGTACGGGTCTGTAACTGGCGCCAAAGTATTTCGTGGTGGCGAGTAGCTCCCCGGTGTAAGGGGGGGTATACTGTGCGCTGAAGGCGGTAGTGGGGCTGTCGCACCGCGTTCCCCGCTCGCCCTGTGAGAAGTAACGGCCAGGCGGGAGGGAAGTCACGACGCGCGTGGCGTTTCTCTTCGCATTTCACGACGCTTTGAAGGAGTGCATATCGAGTATCAGTGTTTATTATGTGCTTGTTGATGCCATCTTTGCGCGGAATTCACCCCATATGCGGTGTCCACGTATATGTTAAGAACTTCAGCTACCGCAAGGATTAAATCATGATCGTGGGCGTCAGTCGTCGGTTCAGAGATGTGCCACTAGGCGTCAACGTAAGTGCGATGCGTCCACATCAAGTGGTGCTATATATGCCAAACAACAGGAGACATTGTACATGCTCTTATATACCAATGCACTATAAACAATAAAGTACTTCTGTGACGACAGGTTTCACTTTCGTGTTATACCGATCCCTATGACGGAGGAATCAGCCATCTTTTGTTTTTAATTTTGCGCCGAATTTTTAATTTTGCGCCGAAATCTCTGAGCGTGGCGCCACGGATTTCAAACTACATTTGTCGTATTTGGAGATATTGGCTCTATAAAATTTCCTGAAACTTGGTATGTTAAGTCTATGGCCCCCTTAGAGGTCAATTCATTTTTAGTGATTAGGAACTACGTAGGCCTCATTACATAGACGCTGTCAGAATCGAAGATGTCATGGTGTCTGCTGCGCGAACGTAAAGGGGGCGTCGCCACCCGCATTTACCTTTTTGCGCGTTTTCTCACTTACCAAGAGTCTTGTCCCGGCGAACGTGGTGATCTAGGAATTGCCAAAGAGTAATTTACTGATAATAGAAAAATTGTTTTTCTTTCTAGTGCCCCTTCATGTTTGTTCCACATACGTTGTGCATACATATATATTTCACATTTTCTCTCGAAAAAAAAACGCTTTTTTTGTGGGGCAAGCTATTTAGAGAAATTTTATTAGAGACAAGTACTGAACTTCTTTTACTCTTTGCATATGTGGCTACTCGATTTATCTAAACAGGCGAGCTAAAAGTAGATATACCAGGCGCTTATATAGTTAAAATGTCGTTATTCTGTGCTTTATTTGCATTCGTTATGATTTTATATCCCAAATGTTATTCTGTAATCGCAGTAATAAATGTAATATAATAAATATATACCTGTAAATTATCGCAAGAGCGATCATAGAGCTCCAAAGCGAGGAAACGTTTTTGAAGTTTCCAGCCCTCCACTAAAACGAAAGGACTGCACGGAGTCTTGTTACATAGAATTCCTAAACAGAGACATTCTTTTTCCGTGGCTTCGTCATGGTGCTCAGTGGTCATGTGACGCGAGATGGACGTGCACAGCCTGCTTGGTGCGCCCAATTTGTTAACATTTGGACTTTCGCCTTTTTCCGCTATATCAGGGGTCTCAAACCCACCTCAGCTAACGGGCCGCATTCACCGAAATTTACTCCCGTAAGGGCCAGGACAGCTTAATGCGCGGGGGAAGGGGGGGAGGGGTAGAGAGGCTAGGTCGTACCAAATGTCAGCTAACGTTGCCATTTAAAAGAAGAGCTTTCCCATATGTCACATATGGGACGTTTGTGAAGGGTATTTGGCGGCAGGATTCCAACATATCGATACCTATCTTCAACATGAATAAAATCAGGACGCCGATTTTGAAATATAGAGTTTTGTTTCACGGTTATAGGTATCAACACATAGTGGCCGCAGGGGATGCCTCAGGACAAAAAAGCTTTAGACCTGTCATGCCTGTATAGCTTAAGAACATACTCATAAAGAAAATGAAAAATTGGGACGAAGCCAGTCATGTGCGGGCCGCGGGCCTTTAGGGAGAGGCCCACGGGCCGCGTCTTTGGGTCCCCTGCGCTATACAGGTATAGTGTGAGAGCTACATGACACTGCCACAACACCGTTGGAATGTGCAGGAATAGCATAGGTTCAAACAGCATAAGGCGTGAGGCAAAATATATTCACTTGACGAAATATCGGGCTTGAAAAAAGACAATTACGAATTCCATGCCGGGTGATGTCCCTTTACCTCGAACCATAGGTATCCAATGAGTAAGCGTCGAGAAACTTATTCGCGCCGTTATTACCGAACTGTAACCAACACCAAAAATAGATCGAAATCGCTTTGTCCACCTTCCTGCCAGTCCTACCCGCGTAGTGCAGCGGTCACCTTCTACCAGTACAACATCGTAAGGAAGGCATAGAGCATTATGGTACGGAAGAAAAGAAGAGCGCGGTGCAAGCCGTGCATCACACACACTGCTGAAAACTGCAAGCAGAAGCGCTCAAAAAAGAGTTTTATAGGTGATACTGAAGAGTGTCACGACGTTCGAGAACGACATAAATGAAGGGATAAGCTGCACAGCTACATTCATTCTGCAGAGGTCCACAAAGATATCCTAAATTTGCTCCATTGGTGGAAGTTAAGAACAACGACTGCCGACGCCTTCACATTTCGCAAGGCAGAGGAGAAGAAGAAAAACGGAAAGACAGGGAGGTTAGCCAGTTCTCAGACCGGCTGGCTACCCTGTGCTGGGGAAAGGGGAAGGGGGAGTGAAAGATGATAGAAAAGAGTTGTTACAAAAAGAAAAAAAAGAACAATAGTACTATAAACGACACTGCTTAAAGTCTGTCTATGAGACTAGTTTTGCGCAAAAATATGTGCACCCTGCGGCTAGCGCATGCAGTGCGAGAAACTTTAGCGTGGCAGTATATATAATACAACGGTGGATGGCGTGCTTAAAACCGGAATCTCTAGATAATTTGAATTTTTGCACAATATCTTCTGAAGAAATAAACTACAAAATATGCCACAAAAGACTTATGGACGGTATATAGTAGCCGTGGTGACATATGAAATATATGATATATGAAAAGAATGCTACCACAAATACTTTTTTCGTCCTTTCAGCTGCCATAACGTATTTCTAAATGTACGCGTGATGCACACGGTTCCTTATAATTTTTATCTGGGTTAGTGTACATACAGCAAGGTAATAAACTTGGCTTTCTTCCTCCATCTTGCTGTCGCAAGGTACTACCATGCTGAAGACGTGTTACATATCCAGAAGGGTGCATGATTGGCTTTGTCGTTACAGCATGTTTTAAGTTCTCCTCTGTTTATTGCATTTCCTATCGACGCTGAACCCATGCTGCAAATCTCTTTCCTTGCTACAATGTCTGCTACAAAACGCTCTTGATGATCCCCATTGCATTAGCAAAAAAAGAAAAAAAAAGTTATACTATACAGGATAACGGAAAGGTGGGCGAGTTGGTTAGGGTTCATAGTGTAATGTATGGGGCAGCGCTAGAACGAGTACAAGGACGAGAAAAGACAGGACATACGCTATACTCACAACTGAAATTTTATTGGAAAAAAACGCGATTTATATATCCAGCATGTGGGAATCGAGCGCGCCCTTCCCTTTGGCGCCTCGTTCCCCAGCTAGCGCGTGTGTTGGCCCCGCGCGGACACGCGTCCGGGCATGCCTCGACATGCTCACGTGCTCACGCCACCAAGCTAGCTTACGTCACTGCGCAACGCCGTTCCTCATTGGCCGCCAGTGACAACCCCCTTCCCCCCTGAGCTCGCTTCTGGCTGGCGCGGGCAGCGCGGGCTTACCCGCGTCAGAGCGTCAGATGCTCTCAGGCTAGCACGAGAGGTTAACGCGCTGCTCTAGCAGGCGGCTTCTCGTTCGTGTGCTCGACTGCTGCCCTTTGTGTGATAGTCGTAGCGCCGCTGGCAAGCGTACTCGATCGGTCTTGCGGAGTTCCCTTTACGGCCTGCAAGCCCGTGACTGTCGTACTGTGCTGCATCTTGGGTTAATAAACCCTTGTTTGTTGACATCCTGCCTCGAGTGCCTTTTCTGCGCCGTGCCGGAGTCGACGAACCCGGCCGTAGCGTCTTTGTTCGCTGCGGCAGTGGAGAACGTCGCGTCCCTTCACGGTCGCCTCGTAGGGTAAGCGTCTCGCAAACCTATCTCCACAAGCATAGTTCAAATCATTGTCATCAAAGGTGCCACGTGAACCACGTCAAGGCGATATCAGCAGGAAGACAGCCTCGTGGAAATCATACACAGTATAAAAACAGACAATAAGAAAAACATTACGAAGTGGCGCTATAGTATATGCACGTGTGCCTGAGATAATCTAATTCTTTAGATGACAGATCTATGGATGCTTGGCTGATGCATTTTTCTTTTAATCTGTTGATGTGAAAGGCTTCTATTATTTCTCTTGTAGTTTTAATATGATGCCGTGAAAGAATGACAGTGTCAATAAAGTGTGGATTACATCCACACGAACGGAAATGGTTGACTAGATGATACGAAGGGGCCTGCCTGCTGTTACGCCTGCTGTTCACTCCACAGCATGTATGTTGGAAATACCAACCGAGATCTAAAAAACCGTTGTTGCATGTAATTCAGCCCACTCTAAACTCATCAAAAACGGCATTATTTTTTCTACCTTGTGCTCTTCACTCAAAAAGTCATGTCAACATCAGGTTCAAGATAGCTGCAATAGCCAGCTTCTTAGGCTGAAGACGGCTGGTTACGGCAACGCTGCGATCACTACTGCATGTATTAAGCTCATTAAATGGGTCAAGAAAGACAACGCGGAAGCCTGTGATGAGCGCAAAAGCCGCGCCAGCAAATTCTCTGTTGTGCCATATCTGCATCGCTTTTCCCATGATCTAAAAAATGTTTCTAACAGGTACAAGGTCGATTTGGTGTTTTCCGCCCCCCAAAAGATTGGAAGGATTTGTCCCCTTATCATAAAAAACAGGCTCTTCTGTTAAAGCTGGATGTAATACTAAACATGTCCACACCTTCATACCCTGCAAGACAGGTTCAGTATATATGATTCCTTTGTCGTGCGGTAAAGTTTACGTTGGACAAAGCGGGAGGTGCATCAACATTAGACTGCAAGAACACCTACGCTCGCTCACCTCCTCTAATGCCACTTCGTGTCATCTACTCAACCATTGCCGTTTGTGTGGATGTAATCCACACTTTATTGACACTGTCATTCTTTCACTTCATCATATTAACACGACAAGAGAAATAATAGAAGCCTTTCACATCAACAGATTAAAAGCAAATGCATCAGCCAAGCATCCATATATCTGTCATCTAAAGAATTAGATTATCTCAGGCACACGTGCATAGTATAGTGCCACTTCGTAATTTTTTCTTATTGTCTGTTTTTATGCTGTGTATGATTTCCACGAGGGTGTCTTCCTGCTGACATCGCCTTGACGTGGTTCACGTGGCACCTTTGATGACAATGATTTGGACTATGCTGGATATATAAGTGGCGTTTTTTCCAATAAAATTTCATTTGTGAGTACAGCGCATGTCCTGTCTTTTCTCGTGCTTGTATTCGTTCTAGCGCTGCCCCATACATTATACTATACCATTGCCGAACAAACGTTCATTGTACCCAGTATGTGCACTCAACTCTTTCCTCCGTGAGCCCCTTTTTACACGAAATTATCGTAGGGCAAAGTAGAATTGTTAGCGAAATATTCGCCAACAAAGCGCATATATTTGCTACTTAAAACACTTTGCTGTAGATTTTATGTTCTGGCAACACCACTATATTATTGGCTCGGGCCTCTGTCGGGCCTGATCTGCCGCCGGGCTGGGCCGGGTCGGGTAGGCGAAATTTTTTCTCGGGTTCAGGCCGGGCTCGGGTCGCGTATTGAATCACCGGGCCGGGCTCGGGCGGGTAAACTTGAACGAGTTTACCCGCCCGAGCCCGGCCTAAAGATAACGTGCACCTAAAGATAAGTATATACACGGGTGTTCTTGCATTTCGCCCCCACCAAATTGCGGCCGCCGTGGCCGCGGGAATCGCACCCGCGTCCTAGGACCTAACAGCGAAACAGCTTAACCGCTGAGCTACCACCGTGGGCAAAGCAAAATTTCGATGCATGTACACACCGTATTTTCCGTCCGATCGCCCGCTACAAAGCGCACGGTATCGTTAATAATCATCATCAACAACTAATATCCTCTAGCGGGCCCGAGTCGGGCCTGGTCATGAACAAGCGCGCCCTGGATTAGTGTAGTAATGAACGCCCGGGCCGGGCCCGGGCTTAGAACGACGGGCCCGGGCCGGGCTCGGGCTGGGTATGGTCAAGTACGCCCGGGCCCGGGCCGGGCTCGGGCTGGGTTCGGTCATGTACGCCCGGGCCCGGGCCGGGCCCGCGCTTGTACCCACGGGCCCGGGCTGGGCTCGGGCTTCATAAAGCGGGCCCGGGCCGTAAAATCCGGCCCGTGCAGTGCTCTAGCCGTTCCTCTTCGCCCTACAGGGCGTGGTCGCCATCGTGCGCTTATCTCGAGGAAAGAAGGGGGCGGGCGGGGGGGTTGTGTCTTGTGCTTTCCCCGCGATGTCCGCGCTGAAGTCAGAGCATACGAAGGCCACTTCGCTCGCTGGAGCGGCCGCGTTTGCGAAAGGAGCGCGCTGTTCAAACAGAAATAAGCAACAATTGTGACAGTTTGCGCTTGTCCTGTGTGTACCTGTTCATTCGTTTCGTGCGTCCTGCTTTATGCTTGAGCAGTGCGCTACAAGTGTCGAGCTGTGACGCATGATAGTTCGCGCTCGTCCTGTGTGTGTTTTTTTCGTGCATCCTTTGCGCTTGAGCGACGCGCTGGAAATTTCGAGCTGCTTTCCGTTCTTCGCGTTACATTCCAAATTGTTGTTATCGCATTCGTTGCTTCGCGGTTGCGGCGAAACTGTGACTTTTAGGGGCGAAGCTCCTTAAAGCGGCACCCGTTCGTCCCTCGTAGTCGTAGTGCGTAACCAGTCGTAACGCTAGTACCAGATCTTGACCTCCAAGGTGGTGCCGGTGGGAGATATTAGGGGCGAAGCTCCTTAAAGCGGCACCCGTTCGTCCCTCGTAGTCGTAGTGCGTAACCAGTCGTAACGCTAGTACCAGATCTTGACCTCCAAGGTGGTGCCGGTGGGAGATTTTTCCTGTGCGTTGTTGAACAATAAAAAATTCGCAGCGTGCGCGTTAACTAAAAGCCGCATTCTTCTGTCTCTCATTCCCCATTAGCAGCCATTGGCATGTTCCAGTAGGAAACGTTAGTAGAAGTAGAAGTGTAAGTGTTAGCTAAAAGCCGACTTCTTCTGTCTCTCATTCCCATTAGCAGCCATTGTTTACCTCCAAGGTAGCGCCTGGTGAGATTTCTCCTGTGCGTGATTAAACAATAAAAATTTTGTTCAAAACGCCGTTGATTGATGAAATAAACCAATTAAAGACGCCAGATGTTTTCTAAAAGCAAAACGAAAGAACGCCAGATGTTTCTAAAGCAAAACGAAAAGACGCCAGCTGCTTAACGAAAGGCGCCAGATGTTTTCTAAAGCAATGGTTTTCTAAACAATGAAAATTCACAGCGTACATGTAAAATTAAAGTGAGCTGCAAGTCGTCATAACTCATCGAACCTTTAGTATAAACGCGCCCGATCTCACGTCGGTGATGATGTACTGGGCAGAATTCACGGAAGATTCACGGTTTTCCGATGAAGCTCCGCAGCTTCGCCCACTCATCATCATTCACTCCGTGGATATGCTGTGATTTTTCCTGTGCGTTGTTGAACAATAAAAAATTCGCAGCGTGCGCGTTAACTAAAAGCCGAATTCTTCTGTCTCTCATTCCCCATTAGCAGCCATTGGCATGTTCCAGTAGGAAACGTTAGTAGAAGTAGAAGTGTAAGTGTTAGCTGTAGAAGTGTAAGTGTTAGCTAAAAGCCGACTTCTTCTGTCTCTCATTCCCTTTAGCAGCCATTGTTTACCTCGAAGGTAGTGCCTGGTGAGATTTCTCCTGTGCGTGATTAAACAATAAAAATTTTGTTCAAAACGCCATTGATTGATGAAATAAACCAACGAAAGGCGCCAGATGTTTTGTAAAAGCAAAACGAAAGAACGCCAGATGTTTCTAAAGCAAAACGAAAAGACGCCAGCTGCTTAACGAAAGACGCCAGATGTTTTCTAAAGCAATGGTTTTCTAAACAATGAAAATTCACAGCGTGCATGTAAAATTAAAGCGAGCTGCAAGTCGTCATAACTCTCATCGAACCTTTAGTATAAACGCGCCCGATCTCACGTCGGTGATGATGTACTGGGCAGAATTCACGGAAGATTCACGGTTTACCGATGAACCTCCGCAGCTTCGCCCACTCATCATCATTCACTCCGTGGATATGCTGTGATTTTTTTTTGTTGGCTGGCTGTTTGACTTGTAGAAGTGAACCAACATTGTGGTGTGTACGAGGAACAGCGGTATCGTCTTGGAAAAAACATGGAAGACGCTTGAGCTTAGCTTTCAAGAGTGGAATGCGATAGCGTAATTGGGCCCTGTGCGCATCGGCTTCTTAACTGCTAGCCTGCCTTCGGTTCTCAGTGCATGCTTAAACCGTGCCGCAAGGAAACGAACGTCCGTGCGCGTTACGTTATGTTTCAAACTATCCTAGAATGCCTACTGCAAGTACAGTTGCGCAGTGCCCACCAGTGTTGCGGAGTTGCCACTCCAGAATTGGAATGACTCCGGAATCATTCCACACTTTCGCGACCCCGGAATGGAGACAATTAACGCTTGGATGAATGGAATGGAATGGAATTAAGCGCCTTTTGCACGGAATGGAATGGGCATGGAATTACGTCTTTTTCCGAAATGGAGCACGTTTTCGTCTACGCGCTGTTTTTCAACATTAGTAAGTCAGAGCCTCGAATTTAACAGTAAAGCGGCATTTTTAAAATGGCTTGGCTGATTACAAGCACGGCCCATTTATAAGCAACGCGCTTAGTACAATTATGTCCTTATATAGACTGTGTTGCTCCGAAGTTTGTCTCTCTTCTTCGCGTAACCGCGGTTCTATGCCGTTGGTATTCGTCGTGCGGAACTATGGCACCAGCATACACCCCCCCCCTTACGCCTTGTGACCTTTATTGCAGCATTTAAATATCACGAGGACACCTAAGCACGTTTTATGACGTAGTGATTGCCAAAGAACTAGTGACCATTTGCCAGACGTGTTGTTGAAACATTTGTTTGAGCCGATAAAAATAAAATGAAGGTGGGTGGCCTCTTCTAAGTTCAGAAAGCTGCGAGCGAACGCTGCTGCTCAAGCCCGGAAGATCCGGCGTTCCTGAGTCTCGAGCTGAGAGCTGTTCAGCCGGCACTCCCACTGTTCCGGGGTGGGATCAATTATCCCTACGCGTTGGTTCAAATTGAGACCACCACACGAAAGTTGCGAATACTGTATATGCACAGCCTGATCTTTATCTCACGAGCAGTTAAGTACCTGACACACGTAAATACCCTTTGCGACAAGGAAGACATTCACCTTCACTGTAAGTGCGCGCTATCCTGTGTAGTAAGTGAAGATGAATACCTACCAACTCGCCCAATTTTCTGCTTTGTTGAAGGAAGACATTGCATACCTGCGCACAGGCTAACACATAACGTTCTCCTCACGCCATCTATGTTTGCGAGGCGCGCTTGAGAAGCGTGAGAGCTGACCAGCAGTGCGGCCTTGTGTTCCGTATTCGATGCGAAGGCACAAGGTGCCCGAGCGGTAGAGCTCCAACTAATACCAGCAGATCTAGACGGTTTTGTTCCCCATTAACGAAATCTTAGTTTTCTCCATAGTCACGGCCGCTCCATACGCGTGGCAAAACTGCTTAGTCTTGATTTCTGTCAGCATAAAAATACGCCATGTCGTCATTTTAGCATTAAAACATTTAAGCCTAAACAATATTAAAACATCATCATTCGTTCAAACTTGCTGACCACGCAAATACTATAGGTAGCGGGAGAACTGCCCCTATGGGAATTGGTACGGTGGTTGTACTGCACGAGATATGTCACCAAGCTACTATCTCTCGACCTTAGTAACGTGCTTTGCGTAATTTTGCAGTTCTTAATGCATCTGATGACATCAGCTTTATGGGGCGTTCATTCTTAACTCGATAAAACTATCAAAATGTCTTTGCTACGTTGAGGAATTACAGGAATGGAATTGAACTGCCCGGCCATTCCCGGAGTGGGAATGGACTGAGTTTTTTCATTCCTAGGAATTGAAAGGAATGGAATTGCAGCAGGTTCTCATTCCCCGGAATGGAATTGGAATGGAATGGAGGTGTACATTCCGCAACACTGCTACCGACCTCGGTCAGATTGACATCGAACCAAAGTCGGTCGCACACGTTGCAGCTGTACCCGAAGCTCCGGTCGAGGAATTCGCGCTGGAACCGGGCGTTGGCACCATCGAACCTCGGCGTTGAAGTTGTCTGGCGAGGCGTTCTGCACGGGCGTTGGACTCACGTCGTCTGTCCGCAGCCGGCGCGTTGGCTCGACGCTGACGCTTGGCTTCGACGTCGGGGTTACGTACGGCGGGGTTTGCTTGCCGACGCTGCCGCTGCGTTTCGGCATGTCGAGCCCGCGTTTCATGCGTAGCAGTTTCCCGCCAATGTTGCCGTTTGAGCTGGGCTTCCCTAGACCGGAGCTCGCGCTCCGCTTGCCGACGTTTACGTTGCGCTTCGGCGCGTAGAGCCTTCCGCTGCTCCACCCGCTGCTCCACGATCTCGGCAGGCCTTAAGGAATTACTGCAACTGGCGCCGACGTTGACGTTGGAACTCATGACACCGGCGCAGTGACTGAGTGTGTGTACGACCTAACGCGAGCCTTTTATCTAAACAAGGAGAGGGAGTGGAGAGGGGGAGGAGGAAAATGAGAGAGTGGGAGTGGAGAAGGGGAGAGGCGAAAGGGTGAGTGTAGGGGAGGAAAGGGGATGGGGAGTGGAGAGGAGGTGTGTGGAGAGGGCTTGCGCATGCGCAGTAAGGGTGGTCACGCCGCACACCGTTTGAGCTCCGCCATAAGATGCTTCGCATCTAATAACGAATCAGACTGGAGAATGCGCGTTTCAGTTTCGCAGCAGACGACAGAATATGCAGCCAAACGGACAACGGCCGCCTCAAAGGGCCCCTAAACTACCTCATATTTCATATATATTACAACGAAAGCTCTTATGAGATCATTTCAGTGGCCGTTTTTGGCGCCGTAGTTGTCCGCCGCTGCCGCCGCCGCCGCCGGTGTCCGTAACCACTATCGCTCGAAATAAGGGAAAAAAACTAAATAAGAAAAAAATTCCAGCAGGGAACGAGGTTCGAACCTGGGCCCTCTACGTGGGAGCCCAGCATTCAACCTCTCAGCCATGCCGGTGCTTAAAACTACTTTGCAAGAAGCTCCTATACAGGCTTCATGTCGGGAAGGAACCACATTAACATATGCAATATAGCGTGGTAGAAGAGTAAAATAAGCACCAAGCGTCGCACAACGCGAATTCTGTAACCAGGCGTCACACAATGCGAATTGTGCAACGAGTGGGTTGTTGAACGCTTCCAACCCATTACAAAGGGCTCCGCTATAATGCTTCATCGCCATCAGGCACAGCATCAAAAAAGCGCATAATGCCTTACATGCGTTTAGCAGGTACCACGGCTCTCCGTAGAATGACGAAAAATGGCATAGTACCTGCTTCCCTACTTTTCAAAAATTATATTGATTTATAGCGTAGTGGGCTCCTCGTAAGTGCACTTGTACTGGTTGCCAAGGAAGCCCATAAGCGCATGATCCATTTTCTCGGGGTCTCAGTTAAGTTATTCGCCCCCCCCCCTCGCGCTCCCACGTCAACGTATGTTATACAGCATGACGGGAGAGGGAAATAACGACCGGGCGTCACCCAATGCAAATTGCATAACTGTTGGGCCGTTTAATGCTTCCAACCCATTACAAAGGGCTGAGCCATAATTCTTCATCGTCATCAGTCGTCGCGTCAACAAAGTGCACATAATGCCTTACAGACGTGTAGGTGGTGCCTCGCTTCTCCGCAGAATGACGAATATTGGCTTAGTAGGTGCTTCCGAACTTCACAAAACTTGTGATTTATGGCGTAGTGGGTATCGTGCTTGTATTTATGGCGTAGTGGGTACTTGTATTAGTAGCCCCAAGAGAGCTTACAATCGGCTCTAGAAACGCCGCTCTTCCAGCTTTCGCTGTGACTGTGCTACGGTTTCAGCGCAGGCCTGGCGTTTTTTTCTTGCGTCCTCGAGCCTGTGCCTTCCTGTGGCGTAGAATCAGCACTGTCTTCCAGTCTTCACACAGCTCCCGCTGCGTAGAACTGCCGGCGTCCAAGGTATTCTCGACTCCCGCAAAGTCGCAAGCTCATGTGCGTCTGCCTCTCTGCAGTCCATGCCATTGGTGTCGTTGTGGGATTCTTCAGCGAGGGAAGGAGAGCACGAGCGCCCCGCGTCTAGAGCCACAGAAGCAGAGGCGGCCATCGGCCACTCGTGCCACGTCAAGACGCCGGAGGCGTCGCTGCTGCCTATATACCCGTCGCAGGAGAGAATGAGGCACACGAGAGGGGGGGGGGGAGGAGCGTAGGACAGGAGAGAGAGGGGGAGCGGGCGCGCATGCGCTGGCGCTCATCGCGGCGTTGCGCAGGATAGAATGAGGCGCTCGAGAGGGGGGGGGACGTAGGAAAGGAGAGATAGGGGGAGGGGACGCGCATGCGCAGTGGAGCGCAGACGCCGCCACCGGACACAGCCCCAAACAAAAGATGCTTCGCATCTAAAACAAAAATCAGGAGCCCTTACCCCATCGGGAAAATGCGGGTAATCGAAGCTTGGCTTGTGCGTGGCTGACGTACTACTTTGCTTTCTTTAGACAGTTTTAGTTTCACGTACGTGGAAGGGTTCACGTACGTGGAAGAGTTCACGTACGTGGAGCCCCTGCGTGTCTTCACTACGCATGCGCAGTACGTGGAGGCCGGACGCGCGTGAGACCTTCGCGCTTGCGTTGTGTGCTCTGCGTACGTGAAAGCCCTACGGGGCGCTCTCGCGAGATCACGAAGCTATCCAGAGAGGGTAGGTCGGCAGTTTTCAAGATGGTGACGCACCGAAAGAACGCTCTGAGCGGTACTCCGCGCCTAACGTTTTCGAAAAGTGACGACCTGGATGCGCTTCGCGACGTTCGAGAGTGCAGCCCAATTGAAGCCAGGATGCAGTATTGATTGGGATGAACTGAAGTCACCGTGCGCCTGTCGGCGGCCAGGGAAGAAGTGTTCAGTGCCTGCACCTGCCGGCACGTGAAGTGTGTGATCGCGTGAACAGCAGCAGCTCTGATCTTCAGTTGCGTCTCCACGTCGTCCGGTGAGCCCCTAATACTGTTGCTCTGTCTTCGTTATGACGGCATGTTCAATATTAGCCCAAGACAACACTCACAACAAATGTGGGACACAGAGCACGTTGAGAGGTATTCTTCTGCTCGAATGTACGCGGCGACCGCTATGTCTGCCGTGCGTCTCAACGTGCGCTCCTGTGCGTGTTGTAAGGAGTAGGGTTCGGCGGGTCTCGTTACGGTAGCTGGCTCCCGCCGTCCGTCCCCATAGCCGATGATTCCCAGTGAGGAGACGTATTCTTTCAAGAAGGAACGTAGATTTATTTACATGATTAGGGGATTGGAGTGAAAAGAGAGAAATAACGTTAAAAGCCTTCGGCTTTTATAGCCCCGAGACTATCACTACTGAGGCACAGGCAAACCGTTGTCAGCGTCTCCCGCCCATCCGGTTACCTGCCGTCCTGGCGTCCGGCCTCCCGAAAGGAGGTAAAGAGTCACACAATACACTCGCCACGCCCCGAAGACTCGTAGGTGGGAAGGTCGGCGAGGAGTTCAGTCCAAAGGGGAGTTGGGGGTGGAGGGCCGATGACCTCCGCTTCCACTGCCGGTAATACTCGGAAGAAGCGTTGAATGAAGGCTGCCTCGGGTGAAGACCTGGGTTGATGGGAGCGTCTTCAACGGCGCAGTCCCACGCTGACCAAAACGCACGATAAAGCGGGTGTGTCGAATTTCGGAAGACACGCAGACCGCTCCCTCCGGCACAGGTTAATTTTCCCTGCTGCGGTAGAGTAGAAAGCAGAAGTGGCTGGGTGAGAAGCTCTCCTGCGGTGCTATCTCACGAAGAGAACAAGCCAAAAAGGGGTCTCCGAATTCCACCGCCCTTTTTCGGGAAAATCCGTCCACATGTCCGCTCGCTCGGCAAAAGCTCCTCCAGGGAGACGTGGCATTCCATGTACCTGTCTAAGCGCCGATACGTGTGGGAGACAGCATTCTGGCAGACAGCTGTACGCTCAATGGCGTCTGCCTCGTTGAATTTTAAGGCCAAACGTAACAGTGTGTCATCTGCGCGCTGAGCGTCCCACGTTGAACATGGTACCGAGCGTCTCCCGTTCGCCGACGGCCTCTGCTTTTTCCAGAACACGACTAGCTAGGAAAAGCTGAAAAAGTGCGTTTCACATGAAAAAAAAAAAAAAAAGAAGCCAGGCCTGCGCTGAAATCGCAGCACAGTCACAGCGAAAGCTGGAAGAGCGGCGTTTCCAGAGCCCGTTGTAAGCTCTCTTGGGGCTACAATACAAGTACACTAGAAAGGTACCCACTACGCCATAAATCACAATTTTTGTGAAGTTGGGAAGCACCTACTAAGCCATTATTTGTCATTCTACGGAGAAGCGAGGCACCAGCTACACGTCTGTAGGCATTATGCGCACTTTGTTGACGCGACGACTGATGACGATGAAGAATTATGGCTCAGCCCTTTGCAATGGGTTGGAAGCTTTAAACGGCCCACCAGTTATGAAATTTGCATTGGGTGACGCCCGGTCGCTATTTCCCTCTCCCGTCATGCTGTATAACATACGTTGACGTGGGAGAGAGACGGGGGGGGGGGGGCGAAGAACTTTACTGAGACCCCGAGGAAATGGATCATGCGCTTATGGGCTTCCTTGGCAACCAATACAAGTGCCCTTGCGAGGAACCCACTACGCTATAAATTATTGTAATTTTTGAGAGGTAGGGCAGCATGCACTGTGCCATTTTTCGTCATTCTACGGAGAGCCGCGGTACCTGCTAAACGCATGTAAGGCATTATGCGCACTTTGTTGATGCTGTGCCTGATGAAGACGAAGAATTATGGCAGAGCCCTGTAATGGTTGGAAGCAAGGAGGTTTAAACCTCCTTGGTTGGAAGCATTCAACAACCTACTCGTTGCGCAATTCGCATTGTGTGACGCCTGGTTACAGAATTCGCGTTGTGCGACGCTTGGTGCTTATTTTACTCTTCTACCACGCTATATTGCATATGCTAATGTGGTTCCTTCCCGACATGAAGCCTGTATAGGACCGCTTTGCAAAGCAGTTTCAAGCACCGGCATGGCTCAGAGGTTGAATACTGGGCTCCCACGCAGAGGGCCCAGATTCGAACCTCGTTCCATCCTGGAATTTTTTTCTTATTTCGTTTTTTTTTCTTATTTCGAGCGATACTGGTTACGTACACCGGCGGCGGCGGCGGCGGACAACTACGGCGCCAAAAACGGCCGGTGAAATGATCTCATAACAGCTTTCGCTGTAAAATTCGGCAGATCCCACATACCGTGGGAATCGATGTTATGCGGAGCATAAGCGGGATGGTGACTGTGGCGTAATTTTTCACATTGAGCGAAACGTTACGGAATGACGCTAGAGAAATATGGAAGTGGTATACGCACACTCATATGTTAAAGAGTCGCATATGTATTATATAACCAGTTGCTTACAGTTGCGTAACGATGGCAACAGCAACATTGGTGTTACCAACGCCAGACGCGGTAAGCTGATATGTAGTGCTTATATTCTTTAATACAGGATAGCGCGAATCCGAAAATGACAAAGAAGGAACACAGATGCACAAGGCAGGCGCTACGCGCAACTAAGCTTCATTCAGGAAAGTTTCCCTAGATATATACACAGCCGAGCGGCACGCGCAGGCGCACTGCATGTATTTTGCAGTCACAGTTGCAGTTGTTGTACTTATACTTGTCCGTTATGGCGGAGAACGCACTCACGTTTCACGAACCCGTGTGTATGTGCAGAATGTAGAAGGGGTTCTTGACAGTTCTTGAACGAGGTCATCATCACCGTGATCAGTCAGCACCAGCAGCTGAACCGGACTTGTTAATCGGATCCGTTCGTGATCGCGGCAGTGAGGAGTCTAAATGTAGTGAAGTGCGAGGTATAGTGCAGCTGGTGTAAATCGTGGATGCCTCTTACGATGAAATGATCCATGACGCCTCCTGTCGTGGACGTGGTATCGAGGTGTTTTGATGCTCTCTCCACATCCAATCCGTCTTTCACGCAGTATAAGGACCAGGCGTTGTTGGGTCTTGATAAATCAATGTTGAAGTCACCGGTAATGATGAGAGACCTGGTTCTCTCAGCAGATTTATTGTAGGAAGCATTGACTTCGGTTTTTGCGTAATCCACGTGGCCCACGTTGCGGACCACGTGGACGAGTGGATGGTAGTTGAGTGTCTTCCAGGAGTGTTCTGCCTTCAGTTTTCTTACTTTCCTTGCGTCCACCGCGGTGGTGTAGCGGTTAAGGTGCTCGGCTGCTGACCCGAAGGTCATGGGTTCGATCCCTGCTGCGGCTGTTGCATTTCGATGGAGGCTAGATGCCCGTGTTCTGTGCGATCTCGGTGCACGTTAAAGAATACCCCATGGTCAAAATTTCCGGAGCCCTTCGCCACGGCGTCTCTCATGATCATATCGTGGTGTTGGGGCATAAAAGCCCAACAATTATTATTGATATCACTTTCCTTGCGTGTCAATGTGTGTGTTCGCGGTTACTGTGTTGGTTGAGACTGTATCACCTGTGGCACATACCCGCATAACATTAACTCTGGCTTACGGGTATGTGCCACACGTGACTGAGAGAAAGGGTTTCATGACGTACGCGACAAGTATTTTGCGTTATTGTTGTCATGACCAGTGAATCATGTTCGTCATACACTGATCCCCTGCTATGCCAATTCTGGTATATTACAAGTTATGGAGACGACCAGGAGAGCGCCCAGACGTAGGCGGCTAGATAGATAGATAGATAGATAGATAGATAGATACGTAGATAGAAACGGCCAAAGTGCCTGCGGTTCGCTAAGAAATGCTTCGCATTTAATAAACGGAATTTGTCTTCTGGCCTCCGTGTTGGTCGCGTTCTTCGACTACCGGCGGTCGTTCTGCCACCGAATACGCAACGTCATGCGACAATCTGCACTGCTCGCCTTGCAACAAAAACACGCGTCTTCGGTTTGAATATTTCCCTGTAGTACTATAGTAGGGAGCTTTCGAATAGTTTACGCTAAGTTAGCGTTTGCGGCCCGCTATTTCCGTCACTTAACGGGAGCCCGCAAGCGGTTAGCTAGCGCACGACGCATGCGCAGTTGCGCGAAAAGCCAACGCAAAGCTTTGCGTACGCTATTCGAAAACTGCATAGTATGTGGAAGCTCCGTGGCGCTGCGTCTGCGTACGTGAAACTATAAACATAGCGGACGCGTGCCGTGTAACGTACGCAGAGTTCTCACGTTCGCGTACGCAAAGAATCTACGAACGTGAAACTAAAACTACACAGTTTTAGTTTCACGAACGTATAGGGACTTCACGTACGCAAACGTGAAAAGTCCATGTACGTTACGTGCACGTACATGGACTTTTACTAAACGCTTTTAGCTACACGTACGCGACTCGCGCCATGAGGGACAACGTAGCTCGATCTATCGCGAGATGACGAACAAGATATTGCTTGTTCGTGATCTCACGAAAACTCAGCGCGAAGCTGTCTACGTGCGCAAGAAATGCACGCAAAGAATCGAATCTCACGTACGTCCGTGAGACCAGCGCGCGGCCGCTATGTTCTGCGCATGCGCACTGCTTACACGTAGAAGCTCTATGTACGCAAAGCCTACGTACGTGAAACTAAAACTGTCTACTGTCTAATCTTTCACGTACCGTAAAATCCCGAGCGTACCGTATCCCCCACTTCCCCCGCCCCTGCGGTGGAAGATAATCGGACATGATTTCGAGAGGGGGCCCTTGCTCGGTCGCGGACCGAAATGCAAGAAGGCGGTGTGTTAGCCTCCAAGAAGAATACAGACCTGTGCTTCTAATCAAATACTTCGTCGAATACTCGTGCATTTACTGCTTTTACTGAACTGAACGGAATCCTCGTGTGAAATTTCATATGTTATGACAAGAGGGAAAGACGTTCTTCAAGTGTTCCGACAACTTGTGACAACTCAAAATGCAACCCCGAGGCACCACACTGTAAAATTACTAGAAATCGTGCACTTATCTAAAGGCGCTCAGAACTTGGGTTCCTAGGAACCTCTGCTGCAGGGTTCTGTAGCGGAGAACGGGTTGGAAAAAATTGCTGTAGAAGAGGGGGGGGGGGGGGCGCTAGCTCGGTCATTGGAGCATATTTCAAATCTCCCGAAAAGGGCAAGTGGTGGCCAGCGCGGCACTTTACGGTACTACTTTTCCTTCTTTCTTTCTTTCCTTCCTTCTTTCTTTCTTCCTTTTTTTTGCATTGCGCAATGCTCCCTCTAAACTGTTTTCTTCCTCCATGCCTGGAATTGGACCTTAATCCACGTGCTTAGTACAAGCGAACACATCATTTGCTACAGGCAACAGCGACAGTCATGACTTCATACCCAGGTAACAATGAAATGTGGCGACGTGAAATGACAAATATCACCTAGATAAAAAATCAGATTGCCATATCAGAAACGGCTGATCGCCGACGAGCCACGATCTAGAGAGCACCAATTATTGGAAAACGGCGCATACAAATACGCATGTGACCGGCGTACCTTGGAGGGCCGGATTTCTGCACGCTCGCTGGCGCCGGCTTTTTCACGCACGACGCTGCCACTGAAATGAGTGAGTTATAAAAAAATCGCTCAGAAACAATCCCGTGCTCCTATCCGAGCCTTTCGGCTAACGCCAGCGCTAGTCGTGGCGTCACCGGCAGCAGACGCTTCTGTTTCTCTGCTAACAGGTACACGCGCGCTCTCTGCTCTTCTCGCGTGGCGAAAAGAAACACTCGAAGAACGCAGGAGACGAGTCGATGAACGGTGCTTAACGAAGGAAAGGGTGCAACAAGCGAGGACCGCGCTATGATCATCAAATGCGTGTAACTCCGTTATTACAGCACCATTACGAAAAATTCTAATGGCTATCATCTTCGTTGTAGACTCGTGCGCAAGTGCAACACGACAACGAAATTTCGACCTCTGGGTGGTTTAGGGGCTCGTTAAGTATCGTTCCAATCTTCACGTAGCTGGCAAAACAGGAAGCCTCGAAAAGACAGCATCGGAGACAAATGTGATACTGTGCTGTCCAATGAAGATGGCGGCTGAGAAGTCGGTCGGTCAAATTATTGAAAACCTCTGCGAGTTTGAGAACGGGCAAAAAGTTCCGCCTAGGTGACATCCAGTAGTAGTTCGCAAGTCCTGGCGGCGTCACCTGCCCGCTGGACAGCCAAAAGTTGATCTTCACATTGCAATAATATTTTCCTTTCTCTTTCACTACAGGGACATCATCTTTTGGATTCGGAATCCTTGCGGTGATCCCCGTCACAGTGGTGGTCCTCTGCCTGTTCGCCTGTTGTGTGTACGTAGTGACTTTTTGACGGTTATGGATCTTGAGCTTCTTTGGAAATAGTGATGCCAGGCTGTTTACGCCCCGAGGTGAGCGGCCACCTCAGTCCAATGAGCCGTGAGCTAGAGCAGAGTGCCCAGCTCTGTTCACCACCTGTATCTATAGTCCTCTGAATTGGGGCTTGTCAGCTGTGCCTATCGCTGGTCCTCCGTTGGTGATTGTGTAGGCTAACCTAAATAAACGTAATGTCCTTCACTCATTGTAATGCAGACTCGTCATAGTATATTATATGAAATAACATTTATTCTTTGAGATATCTAGGCACCTCATAAAACTTTTCTTGGGCTACTCATACCAATAACATCTGCTGCAGCGCCTAGCGGCGCTTGGACTATTTACGTCGGAACCTACGTAAAACACTGATTGATGTAGGTGCCTTAGCCCGTCTTACATTTGTGTGCCCTCAAATTGCATTTGTTTCTTCAGGATAGTCCCCTCATTACACTTAAGCGTGAAGTAGAAAAACATGTACTGATTGTTATACAATCAAGCGTAAGGACACATCGACATACAAGAAAATCACTATTTAAAAAAATTTCGGCAGATCCCACGCCGTGTTGGAATCGGTTTCATGTGAAGCAATCAGTGAATAGTTGTCTGTGCTGCATTTTTTGGTTTTCAGCCAAGCGTTACGAGGTGGATCGACGTGTTTTTGTAAGCGTAGTAGTGTGCACAACGCGTAGCCTTGCCAGGGACGTCGACTACACTGGCGTTCAAAGGGTAACTTATGGTCTGACCAGGCCCGTAGCCAGGCCTAGGGGCCCGCCCCTTCCCCCGAAATTTTGGTGAGGTAGGTGCTTTCGCCAAAAATAAATAATAAAAATGGTGTTTTCCTCAAATAGTCATGGTTTTCAGCAAGTGCCTCCCCCCCCCCCCCCTCTCACGAAAAACTTTCCTGGCTACGGGCCTGGGTTTGACGTAGCGTCAGCACTCATTTTAGAGTACAGACGTGAGCATTATCGAAACAGGTATACATTACGGTGCGATAATGTGAATATCATACGCAACGTTCGTTAGCGTATTTTCCGCGGTCGAGCAACGCTTGAATATTGGCCGCGAGGAGTTACGGAGTCGCCCTCTATCGGACGCGCCTCGATTGCGTGCTAGGTAGGATACCGCCGGCGCGCTCCCCATAGGTTTTGCTGTGGGCGCTCTACAAAAATCACAGCACATCCACGGAGTGAATGATGATGAGTGGGCGAAGCTGCGGAGGTTCATCGGTAAACCGTGAATCTTCCGTGAATTCTGCCCAGTACACCATCACCGACGTGAGATCGGGCGCGTTTATACTAAAGGTTCGATGAGTTATGACGACTTGCAGCTCACTTTAATTTTACATGTACGCTGTGAATTTTCATTGTTTAGAAAACCATTGCTTTAGAAAACATCTGGCGTCTTTCGTTAAGCAGCTGGCGTCTTTTCGTTTTGCTTTAGAAACATCTGGCGTTCTTTCGTTTTGCTTTTAAAAAACATGTGGCGTCTTTCGTTGGTTTATTTCATCAATCAACGGCGTTTTGAACAAAATTTTTATTGTTTAATCACGCACAGGAGAAATCTCACCAGGCACTACCTTGGAGGTAAACAATGGCTGCTAAGGGGAATGAGAGACAGAAGAAGTCACTTCTACTTCTACTAACGTTTCCTACTGGAACATGCCAATGGCTGCTAATGGGGAATGAGAGACAGAAGAATTCGGCTTTTAGTTAACGCGCACGCTGCGAATTTTTTATTGTTCAACAACGCACAGGAAAAATCTCCCACCGGCACCACCTTGGAGGTCAAAGCGTAAGACTGGTTACGCACTACGACTACTACGACTACGACTACGAGGGACGAACGGGTGCCGCCTTAAGGAGCTTCGCCTCTAAAAACACCTCGCGGAAGACCTCCAGGGCATTTCTGTGAGCACTTTCGAAAGGAACTGTGTTCTTTGCTGTCAAAATAATCATCTTCGACGAACTTCTAGCACAAGATAGTCTACAGTCGCTATCTCTTTGCAGAAAACCGAGCACCCACTTCACGCGGTCACCGCGTTGGAGACCCCTGAACCGGCCTCTTGCGTGAAAGGTAGTCTCTCGCTGAATGCAAACTATGTGAAAAAAAAAATCGCCAGATTCCACGTACCGTGGGAATCGACGTTATGCGAAGCATGCGCGGGTTGGTGACTATGGTTAATTTTTCACATTGAGTGAAACGTTACGGAAGGACGCTAGAGAAATGTGGAAGTGGCATACGCACACTCATATGTTGAAGAGTCGCATATGTATTTTATAACCACTTGTTTACGTGCAGTTACGTAACGATGCCAACAGCAACATGGGTGTTACCAACACCAGACGCGGTAAGATGATATGTAGTGCTTATATATTCTTCAATACTGGATAGCGCGAATCTGAAGAAGACAAAGGAACACAGATGCAGAGGACAGGCGTTACTCGCAACTTAGCTTCATTCAGCAAGGTTTCCCTAGATATATACACAGCCGAGTGGCGCGCGCAGGCGCACTGCAAGTACGTTACATTCACATTTGCAGTTGCTACAGTTGTTATCCTTATACTTGTCGGTTATGACGGAGAACGCGCGCACGTTTCACGAACCCGCATGGATGTGTGAAATGGGTTCTTGACAGTTCTTGAACAAAGTCATCATCACCGTAATCAGTGAGCCCCAGCAGCTGGACCGGACTTGTTAATCGGATCCGTTCGTGATCGCGGCTACGAGGGGTCTAAGTGCAGTGAAGTGCGAGGTATAGTACAATTAGTGTAAATTCTGGATGCGTCTTACGATGAAATCATCTATGATGTCTCCTGTCCTAGATGTGGCAGCGAGGTCTTTTGATGCTCTGTCCACATCCAAGCCGTCTTCAACGCAGTATAATGACCAGGCATTGTTGGGTCATGATAAATCAATGTTGAAGCCACCGGTAATGATGAGAGGCCTGATTCTCCCGGCATATTTATTATAGGAAGCATTGATCCCGGTTTTTGCGTAATGCACGAGGTCCACGTTCCGGACCATGTGGACGAGTGGATGGTAGATGAGCGTCTTCCAGGGGTGTTCTGTCTTCAGCTTCCTCGCTTTCCTTGCGTCCGCCGCGGTGGTGTAGCGGTTACGGTGCGCGGCTGCTGACCCGAAGGTCGCGGGTTCGATCCCGGCCGTGGCGGTCGAATTTCGATGGAGACAAAATGCTAGATGCCCGTGTACTGTGCGATCTCGGTACACGTTAAAGAATACCAGACGGTCAAAATTTCCGGAGCCCTTCGCTACGGCCTCTCTCGTAACCATATCGTAGTTTTGGGACATAAACCCCAATTATTATTATTAGCACTTTACTTGCGTGTCAGTGTGTGTGTCTTCGTGGTTACTGTGTTTGTTGAGACCCTGTATCACCTGTGGCACATACCCGCATAACATGAACTCTGGTATGCGGTTATGTGCCACACGTGACTGAGAGAAAGGGTTTCATGACGTACGCGACAGGTATGTTGCGTTATTGATGTCATGACCAGTGAATCGTATTCGTCATACACTGATCCCCGGCTATGCCAATTGTGGTATATTACAAGTTATGGAGAAGACCAGGAGAGCGCCCAGACGTAGGCGGCTAGATAGATAGATAGACAGATAGATAGATAGATAGATAGATAGATAGATACGTAGACAGAAACGGCCCAAGTGCCTGAGGTTCGCTAAGAAATGCTTCGCATTTAATATCTCAGAGTAGACTGCCTGTATAACCAAACGGAGCATAACAGAAAGAAGCCTCAAGCCAGCAATCGCACGTGTTCGCGACGACTGACGGGGCCTCTGCATGTATGAGCGTCTGCATGCATATATGTTCGTACTGATGGTTTCGCTTTTGCTACGAGCGCGTTTTGGCACCGCGCTGTGAACCTTAGGCCGCAAAATATGAGAATTTGTGAGTACACAAACAACTACTGTTGCGCGGACGCTATCAGGGCAGTTGTACCAATTTCGTTACAACTGCGGCTTCGGTGCGCATGGCAACTTCGTGATGTGCCGTCCCGACGATTCAGTGTTTTTTTTTTTTGGGGGGGGGGGGGGGTGTCTAAATTCGTGTACGTTTCAATGTCATTTGACAAGTTGTCTCGCACTGCGTATTGATCGGTCTTCTCAGCGGGCAAATGCCGCTGCTTCTGTTTCTTTATTCAGTGCATTCGTTTCGTCTGGTGCTCACACAAAACGTGAGAAAATGCGACGCCATTTTTTAATGCTCCTTACTTATCGATCCCTTTGCATTCCAGTGAACTTGCCACTCTCTGTCATCAACGAATTCATAGGCCAAAGCTTCACCACTTCGAGATTGCTGGTGAAAGGAGAAGCAGTGTACGAGACCGACCATGTAGTAGCATGGAACGCCAAGTAAAATAAATACAGTAACGTTTGCCGGACTTTTTCCGCAAACGTCGGCTGTGAACTAGGACCCACATGAACTTGAAATAGCGGTGAATAAAATAGAAGTTATTGCAGCAACCAGCAGCCGCAAAACAGGATAGTAATTATTTAGCGAGTACCCCAGCAATTTTGGCAGTAGCGTCGTGTCTAACGTCAACAGGGTGGCATCTTTCCCACGTAAATAAATGAGGCTCCAAGAAAATACGTAGGGTTGGAGAGGCCCAACGTGAGTTTGAGTGGCGCAAATAAATTTGGGCTTTTTAGCACATTGTGTTTGCGTCAGGGGAACGCAAACTCGACTGAAAGAATGATATTGGCAACATAAATACAGCATACAGCCGCAGCATTTGACTCTCGCTAGTCCACCAGCAAACGTCCCGTATCTTATGAAGGAGAAAGCCTTAGATGCCTCTTTACCGGGAAGATTGGCCGTCGGCGGCGTCAAGACGAGTGACGCAAAAAATAATCGTCACGTGATGACGTCACCATGTGACGTCATCATGACGTCACAGATCTCCTAAATTTGTAACTTCGTTATGATATCACCATGACGTGACATGACGTGATTTCACATGATGACGTATTCACACGACATGGTCCCTTTGCATTGCCTCCGTGCTCGGTGGGCCGATCACGGAGGCAATGCAAAATTTATATAGCTTATGAAGCAATGCAAAACTTATGTAGCTTATGAAGGCGAAAGCCCTAAATGCCTCATCTAATGGGAAGATTGTTCGTCGGATTCCCGCGTCGGCGGCGTCAACACGAGTGATGCAAAAAATAATCGTCACGTGATGGTGTCACCATATGACGTCATCATGACGCCACAGATCGCCATTAGTTTTGGTAGCGTCATTATGACTTCACATAACGTCACGTCACATGATGGCGTTTTCACACGTCATGGTCGCTTTGCATTGCCTCCGTGATCGGTCACGGAGGCCGTGCAAAACCGCGTTAGGTGCAGAAGAACGCTTTTGTAGGGGGGCGCGGGAGAATCAGTACAACTACTGACAAAAAGAAGAAGATGGATTTCGCCTTCTAGTCATCTTTATCGAATGCATAAGGGACCCTTGCGTTTTTTTAATTAAAAGTATCTCTAAACAATGACTTGCGCATCTGCAGCCGATTTGTGGACGCTGAGCACGGGGCCGACGATGAAGAGGTCGCACGGGAGGGTTCTGAAATGGCATCGCACGTGGTAAAAGGTAGCGCCTTTTCCATCCTGTGGCAGATAAGCATAATTTGCCGGCGGGAGGCGCGTGCGAGCCATCGTCTCAGTGCGCGCTGCCTGCTACTCATCGAACATCGCAGGCCCGACGCAGTAACGAAAGTCTTCGTCGCGGAAGTGCTTGTTGCACACAAGACTCGTAGCCGATCGCTACTTGTCGGTTCTTAGCTTTACAACCCATGCTTCACGCAGTTTCTTGTCCTGAGGTTACCGGTGCAGGATGACACTGGGCTCCGTTGCGTAAGCCCGGCACTGTGGCACCGAGCGGTAGAGCCACATGTTCGTCGCCTTCGGAGGCAGCCACTCTATTACAAGGGTTTCACTTTAGTAGAAAATGAGAGAAAGCTTCTGAATTTGAACAGACCGCAGCGCATGTGGCACTTCAAACTCGTTTTCAAAGCACGCGGCAGTGCTCCACAAGCAGCCGACGCGGCCGCTCAGACCACGTGATCCTGCCAAGCGCGTCACGCCGACGGTGGCGCCGGCGTTTCCAGTGGTGGGCCTCGAGGCCAATAGCTTGCTGAATCGTAGGAATACAAATGTAATGTTTATTAGACGTCTATGAAAGCGGAGCCCACACTGGAACCACAATTGACGTTATCCCGGCATGACGCCTGCATTATAGGAGTACATATGTATTATTTATTGCTTTGTTATAAAATTAGATAGCCAGCACCAGAACCACAGCCGATGTTGCACCGACATTACGCCTGCATAGGGTCTTTTAGGGGCGTAGCTCCTCTTAGTCTAACCTTGTCCCATGTCAGGCGTAACCGCGGCAGTATCTCCCGAACAGTATAATAGATGGCGCTGTCCCGTAGAGATAAAAAAAAATAAATGAAAAAATAAAGAAATAAAAATATAAAAAATAAAAAATGAAAATATAAAAATAAAAATAAATAAAAATAAGAAATGACAATAAAAATAAAATAAATAAAAATAAATAAATAAAAATTTAAAAGAAAAATAAAAGAAGCAGGAAAAACGTAAAAAGGAAAAATAATCAAACCGGCGTATCGCTTTGATTTCTGCTGGGCGAAACCACTGAACATTTCACGGTGTACACATGATTGCTTCAGGAGCTTCGCCCAAGCTCTTCATCATTCACCCGTGGATATGCTGTAACTTTTTTTTTAGTTTACAAAGCAATTTCAATACTTGGCGTAGCTCTGTGGTTGGATACGTAACTGCCACGCAGATTGCTTGGGCTCGATTCCTGTTGGGATGCTGACTTCCATTCCTTTCATTCGTTTGGTCAACTCTCCCGGTGTCGGTTTTAAATGCGAAGCATTTCTTAGCGATCTTTTGCGACTTTGAGCGTATCTATATATCTATCTATCTAGCCGCCTACAACTTCGTGCTCTCCTGGTCGTTTTGTTATTAGGATGTACACAAAAATTGGTATTGCGCAACATGACTTTATGACGAACACAAATGACAGGTCATAACATGAAAACCATGATATCCATGTCATGAGCGACATGATTTACATGCCACTGTTTTGGTGCTCTTGCGGCCGTTTCGTTAGTTTGACATATACCAAAATTGGTATGGCGTGACAAGAGTGTATGACGAACATAAGTGACAGGTCCTAACGTGCAAATCATGACATGCATGTCATGTGCAGCATGATTTATATTCCACGCTCACGGTGCGCTCGCGGCCGTTTCGCTAGCTCACCAAAATTGGTGTTGCGCGACGGGATTGTGTGATGAACACAAATAACAGGAGTTAACATGAAAATCATGACACGTATGTCATGCCACGCTCATGCTGCGCTGGCGGCCGTTTCACTAGCTTGATATACACTAAAATTGGTATCCCGCGACGTGACTGTATGACAAACACAAATAACAGGGGGTAATATGAAAATCTTGGCACGCATGTCATGCACAGCATGTCTTCCGTGCCACGCTCATGGTGCGTTGGCGGCCGTTTCGCTAGCTCGATATACACCAAAATTGGTATCTCGCGACGGGACTGTGTGACCAATATAAATAACAGGAGTTAACATGAAAATCATGACACGCATGTCATGTACAGCACGATTTACGTGCCACGCTTTGAGCGTTTCTATCTACGTATCTATCTATCTATCTATCTACCCGCCTACGTCTGGGGCCTCTCATGATCGCCTCCTTAACTAGGTGCAGACCAAAATTGGCATGGAAGGGTAACATGATTTGACGAATATGACTATTGGGTCATGACATGAATAAAGTGCAAATTTTGTCGCGTACGTCGTCAAACCCTTTCCTCCAGACGCGTGTGGCACATACCCGCTGACCACGGGCCGCGGTGCATGGGTATGCGCCACAGATGATTGACAGTTTATATCTACCCAGGAACGGCGAGAACAGACATTAAATGCGAGAGCGTTAAGAAAAACCGACATCGGCAGCGTTGACCCGACGAATGGAAAGAATGAAAATTAGGATCCCAGCAGGAATCGAACCCAAGCATTCTGCGTGGCAATCAGGTATTCTACCACAGAGCCACGCCAGGTCTATAAACTGGTTTGGAAAAACAGCCTATGCGGGCGTAATGGCGGTGCAACGTCAGTTGTGGTTGTGGTGCTTGCTATCTAGTTTTACAAGAAAGCAATAAACAGTATACATGATACTCCTACGATGCGTATACTCCTACCATACAGACGTCATATCAGATTAACGTCTGTGGTTCCAGTGTAGGCTCCGCTTTTATATCAGTCTAATAAACATTACATTTGCATTCCTATGATTCAACAAGCTATATTCAAGCATTGCTCGACTCCGGAAGAATACATTAACGAAAGTTACGTATGATATTCACATCATGGCACCGTAAAGTGCACTTAGTCCGCCAGAAAGACGTAGTGTCCTCTTCATTACTTACGAGGCTGGGCGATAGCCTCATGCTGACCGAGGACGATGCCAGATTGATTGACAGCCGCTTTGCAGACCAGGCTACGTAGGCCACATACGCCCAGGTAGTCTACGAATACGACAAGCGCCATTCACTGATGTTGGTCTACGTAGCACTATCCAGGCCTACAAGCCTCGACGGCCTATACCTCACCAACGCGAAGGGTGACTTCGGATTTCAACATGTCGCCGGCTCTATCTACAGACAATTTGTCGACAAATTGACCGATGCATCCACGATTTCCAACAGCTGTACTATACCTCATACTTCACTACATATGGACCCCTCGTCACCGCGATCACGACCTGATCCGATAACAAGTCATGACCAGCTGCTGGTGCTCACTGATCACGGGGATGATGGCATTTCAAGAACTGCCAAGAGCTTCTTCCACACATGCACACGGGTTCGTGAAACGTGCGTGCGTTCTCTATCATAAGGGGCAAATATAAGCACTACATATCAGCTTACGACTTCTGGTGTTGGTAAACGTTGCCGTTGCCAGCGTTACCCAACTGTAAACAACTGGTTATATAACACATATCCGGCTCTTCAACATATATATGTGTGTGTATAAAATTTATACAAATCTTTAGTGTCATTTTGCAACGTTTTGCTAAGTAAAAAAAAATACGCCACTGTCACCTTCGCACCGCATGCTTCACATCTCATCGACTCCCATGTACGTTGGATCTGCCGAATTTTTTGTGCAACGGTTGTTATTGTGCCCGGGGCTAGGCTGCCAGGGATCCACCATTCGAGGAACATCTTCCGAGGTCCTCGGCGACGGCCCTGGCCCGCTGGACGGCCCACTCCTGGCCTTCGGGGGCCTCGCTGAGAAGGGCGGTTTGCCATCGCTCAGCAAGGCGCCCCGCTTCAGAGGGTCCGTCAGTTGTCCTCGTCCTTCCTCGTAGCCTATCTTCATTTCTCGCGTATTCCCAAAGTACATGGGCCATATCGGCCCGTCCGTGCTCGCACCAGGGGCAGCCGATGGGTGCAGTGCGGGCGACAGGCGGTGCAGGTGGCAGGGGTTGTTGAAAGTTCCCGTCTGCAGTCGCCTCAGGTCCACCGCCTGCGACCTGTCCAGATGCACGTGGGGTTCCGGATATTTCTTTGGGTCTTTCCTATAGTGCGCAAGCACCTCGTGGTATGTGGCCGGGAACTCCGGCATAGCAGTCGGCGTACCTGTGGTTCCTTGCTATTTCCACGACGACTTCGGTTGCCGCAACAACGAAGGCGGTAATGGTTTCAATAGCGGCGGGGCCGGAACCGGTGGCCTCCACCGCCGTTCCTCCGCCAGAGTCCCTCACAACAGATAGATGCGTAGATAGAAACGCTCAAAGTGCCTAGGATTCGCTAACAAATGCTTCGCATTTAAAATAAAACAATAAGAAATTACTAGAATTTGTAAGTAAACGCGGGAAAAAAAGCTCTACAAATAGCGCAAGAGCAACATGAGAAGAAGGAAATGCTGGCAAATAAATAATTAACAAAACGCGTGTTTACATGGTGACTTTTTCTTCGCCATATTGAGCTACCAGGACACAGGGAAGCTCTTTCCACAAGTGGATGGAAGGGCACATGTGTTAAAGGGGCCATGACACGGTCGCCTAACGATTTGTGGTTAAAAATAAAGGTTGGGGGTTTGTCTGTAAAAGAATATTTCAGTCCGAAATAAGTCCTTGAAGTCGCTGGCTATAAACCCCGCCCATCGCCGGCGACCGCCATTTCGCTATGGCGTGCGTGACGTAATGTGCTGCACGGAGCGCAGCTGTTGTCTGCTACCGAATCAGCCACCTTACACTGTGTGTTGCTGCTGCGCCGCGGTGTTTCAGCCACCTGAAATCGTTTCATTCCACTGGCAAGCTTATCAAAGCTGAACTATCTCGATTGTATGCGCAGCTGACCACGGAACAAAATCGTTCGCCGGAATGACGACGCTCGCACAGCAAGCAGCTTGTTACATCACGGCAGTGAAAGCTGTTAAAACATCGAAGCACTTTCGCGCCGATTCTCGCTGCCACTCGCGACTTCTTTGTTGGGCATGCAAGAAGTCTTCAGTAGGACGGACTGTTGGGCTAGTTTTCTTGCCTATCTTGGGAAGGCTCCACCGCTCCACCGCGCCTCTTCTCCTCGCGCCCAGCGCGGTCTCGCATCGGTCACCGCCTCCCCCTCGCGCCCAGCGCCTGAGGCCTCTCATTGGTCACCTCCTCTCGCTTCCTTCGCATCTGCACATTCTTTTCTCACACACATTCCTGCCTGCCTGCCTGCCTGCCTGCTTGCCCTGCCCTGCCCTGCCCTGCCCTGCCTTGCCCTGCCTTTCCCTGCCCTGCCTTGCCTTGCCCTGCCTTGCCTTGCCTTGCCTTGCCTTGCCTTGCCCTGCCCTGCCCTGCCTTGCCCTGCCCTGCCCTGCCCTGCCCTGCCCTGCTTGCCTGCCCTGCTTGCCTGCCTGCCTGCCTGCCTGCCTGTCTGTCTGGCCGCCTACGTCTGGGTGCTCTCATGAACGCCTCCTTAACTTGGTGTAGACCAAAATTGGTATGGGAGAGTAAGAGGATTTGCGAACATGACTGTAATAATAATAATAATATCTGGGGTTTAACGTCCCAAAACCACGATATGATTATGAGAGACGCCGTAGTGGAGGGCTCCGGAAATTTTGACCACCTGGGGTTCTTTAACGTGCACCTAAATCTAAGTACACGGGCCTCAAACATTTTCGCCTCCATCGAAAATGCAGCCGCCGCGGCCGGGATTCGATCCCGCGACCTTCGGGTCAGCAGTCGAGCGCCATAACCACTAGACCACCGTGGCGGGGCGAACATTACTGTAGGGTCGTGACATGAATAACGTGAAAATCCTGTCGTGTACGTCGTCAAACCCTTTCCTCCAGACACGTGTGGCACATACCGATTTACCGCGGGCCGCGGTGTACGGGTATGCGCCACAGGTGATTAACAGTTTGCATCTACCCAGGAACGGCGAGAACAGACATTGGTAATTTAAATGCCAGAGCGTTAACAGAAACCGACATCGACAGCTTTGACCCAACGAATGGAAAGAAAAAAAATAGGATCCCAGCAAGAATCGAAGCCAAGTATTCTGCGTGGCAGTTAGTTGTTCTACTACAGAGCCACGCCAGGTCTATAAACAGGTTTGGAAAAACAGCCTATGCGGGCGTACTGTCGGTGCGACGTCAATTGTGGTTGTGGTGCTGGCTAGCTAATTTTACAAGAAAGCAATAAACACTACATATGTACTCCTACGATACAGGCGTCATATCAGATTAATGTCTGTGGTTCCTGTGTTGGCTTCACTTTTATAGCAGTCCAATAAACATTGCATTTGTATTCCTATGATTCAGCAAGCTATATTGAAGCATTGCTCGACCCCGGAGGAATACATTAACGAAAGTTATGTATGATATTCACATGATTGCACCATAAAGTGCCCTTAGTTTCGATAATACTGACGATGTACTCTAACGTGAGGGCTGACGTTACGTCGCACGATAAGTTGCCCTTCAAGCGCCAGTGTTGTCGACGTGCCCGGTGAGCCCACGATGTGCACACAGCCTACTACACTTACAAAAACACGTCAATCCACCTCGCTTGGATCAAAGCGATCCACCTTGCTTGGCTCAAAGCCATAAAATATAGCGTAGAAGTACTCGCTGACTGCTTGGCATAAAGCCGACTCCCACAACGCGTGGGATCTGCAGAATTTTATCAATATTAGATAACTCACGACAAACTTCTAAATTTTATTTTACTTCACGTTTGAACGGCAGTCTAACAATCGTAAGTATTGAAGATGGGAATCATATTTGCTTTCAAAAATAAATCTGAAGTATGGGAATTATATGGTACATCGAAAGGTGCTCATACAAACTTTTTCTGTAGTATATGTATTCTTTCAAGGTTTCTATACGTCGACGCACCACATACCAATAAACGATAGTATAATGAAAAAAAGGAGTGCGTTGTGAACAAGCAGATTTATTTTCAAAGGTAGTACACAGACCTGAAAGGTAGTATAGATGTGTCGCGCCATCATACCAACCACACGGGATATCTTGCCTAAAACTGTTTCGATATGCACATCATAAAGTATATTTTATGTGAAATTGTTTTCTCACTACCTACTATCTTGATTGTTTCGTTGCATAAATAAGAGCCATGAGATTACAGTTTATTTGCTTACATTTTGGCCAGAAAATCGCGGCGTCTGTCGTTTTTTGGTATCAATTTGTGCTTTCTATTAAGAGCACATGTGGGGGGGGGGGGGATCGTCTACGTAAGAGATTTCCAGCACACGGAGGGTCTGCAGGAGAAATACCCGATCAGGCATTTGATGTGCTGGACTGACAGGTAGCACTTCATACCTGCGCATGGGCACATAATATTTTGTCTTTTCCGCCGCAGTGCGCCCTTCATAGCCAGCGTTTGTGTCGTCTTGGTCTCTCCTCTTGTGTCCATGTTTTCGCGCCTTACCTTCTTTTACGATGAATTCTTACCAACTAGCTCAACTTTCTGTCATTTTGCTGGCTGCTCATGCGTATAAGCAGGAAGTGAAGAAAGCGGCTAGAACGCGTAAGCGATTACGCTGGTGCGTCTGTGTCAGATATTTCGTAGCACTTAGTCCGCCATTGCAATAACAGTTGCGTCACAGATGGCGTTACCACTTCTGTTATTCTGGGGATCACTTCCTATTTCCGCAGACAAGTTGCCCTGCGGAAACAACAACAGGTGCCCTTCAACGCCGCTGCAGCAGCACAGCCCGAGCTTGCACGGGACGACGCTGGCGCGCCAAGTGGAGCGAGCAATATCTACCGACAGAGACGATATTGTGAGTGCTAGCGCATGCTGCTTCGCACGAAAATGACGCCCTTCGGGACCATCGTCGCACTGTTTTGCATTTGCAGAAGTGTCGTTTGCTGGGCAAGTTGGTATGAATCCATCGCAAATCATAGCGCAAAAGCTTATGTGTGACTTTAACTGACTTAACATCGTAAAGACAAAATGGCTACGCAGCTGAGGTGAAGCCTGAGCGATGGAGTGCAAAGTAATGCAAAGCTAGGCAAAGTAGAGAATGGTTTAGCAAGGTTTAAAGGAGTTAAGCCAACCACCAACCCGCCTTTTACATACACTCTAAGAAAAAAGGAGTCAAAAGAGGGTCATGGAACCATGACTCTCTTCGGGCGTCCATGTGACCCCTTTTTGGAAGGTACAGGCAGAGAAAAAGAGTTAGCATTTCGGAAGGAGTCACTGGACGCTCCTGAAGCGCGTTTCGATTGGCTTCCGTCATGAAAGAGCCGCCATATACGCCATACATATCGCGCGATTGCCCTTTGGCGCCGTTGTGGCGCCTTGCTCGCCGACGGAGAAGGGGTCAGCGCCGGGGTGGCGCGCCGCTTCTGCCTTCTCTCTCAGTCGTCTCAGTCTCGTCGTCTATTGGAATGCGTTGCGTGGTTGCGTTGGTTGCGCGGGTTGCGTGTCTGGGCCACGGCTTGGTCAACAGCGTTTCTGCCACTTGCCCATCATCGTGGTCCAAACAACACACCTCAGCTTTTGCTACCACTATTCTTACAAACAGCCAAGCGGCTCTCGCGATAACCTTTCTCTATTTGCTCCTACACAGAACGCACGCGGAAAGAACAATAAACAAAACCAATTTTCGCGTGGCTCTGCTAAACTCGCACAAAGCCTAGCCTGGCGTATCCTTCTCGGAAGCTCCCAGCTTGCCTATGGTTCCGCTATCCAACACGTCGGACACCCTGACTTAATGTTTCCTTGCGTCCACGCATGACGCGCAACGGAAATGCCACAAACTCTTTTTTGAAGTCAGTGGTCGTAACCCTATTCAGGGCACCCATCTCTTAAGCTCTCAACTCGCTCTGATGCGTGTCACTAACCTTCCGATAGCTAACTGCACAGTGCATAACGGCTAAAAAAAAACTATAAAGCGCTCAGGAAAACAAAGTGCAATACCAGCTGAACTAAACCTTATAAGTATAGAGGCCTGGGCTAGTTGGTTAGTATTCATACTTGCAGGGTTTTGCAGCGCGCGAACATAGGAAAAAATCACACCATCTCCCGCTAAAGGGGATCATGAGGCGATGCGAAGCAGTGTTTCGGCATGTAGAGCCCGCGTTTCAGAGGAGGAGTGGTGAGGGGGAAAGGGGAGAGGGGAAGTGGAGAGGGGGAAATGATCGGGGGAGGGGAAAGGGAAGATCTGATGTGGAGAGGGGAAAGGGGGAGGGGAGATGGGGAAGGGGGAATGGAGGGGAGATGGGAAGCGGAAAGGGGAGAGGGAAGGGGAGGGGTGATGTGGAGAGGGGGAAAGGGAGAGGGGAAGGGGGAGGGAAGGGGAGGGGGAGGGGAGGGGGAAAGGGGAGGGAAGGGGAGATGGTGAGGGGAAAGGGCAGGGGGAAAGGGGGAGGGAGGAGAGGGGAGGGGGAAGGGGAGGGGAAAGGGGAGGGGAGAGGGTAGTGGAGAGGGTTTGCGCATGCGCAGTAAGGGTGGTCACGCCGCACACCACCACCACCACCACCACCACCGGATTGAACTCCGCTATAAGATGCTTCACATCTAAAAAGGACAGAGTAGACAGAAAGAGCGCTGACTTCCAACTGACTTTATTTTGCAAAGTGGCAAAATATATGCAAGGAAAAGGAAGATAAAAAGCAAACATACAGCCTAATCAAAGCCACTGTAATCGAAGAACGTGGAACGGATCCACCATTGCTTTAACGCCCGGCCAAGTATTCACGTTCTAACTGTGATAATGAAACTGATGGGGAGCTTACGCAGTTTTGACCTAGTGAGTGAATTATTTCTGCTTCGATGATCACGCGGGTTAACTGATCCCTGTGCCTTGCCTTTATCGCGCATCGATCGAAGAGGGGACTGCAACCGCAATCCTGGCAATGGATGCCAAGGTGCCCTTGTATCACATTATGTACATTATTTCGGTGCTCTCGCAGGCGGTCGTTTACGCACCTGCCGGTTTGGCCGACGTAAGCCTTCCCACATGTCAGTGGGATCGAGTAGGCGACTCCTACTGCGCATGGGACGTAGCGTGACCTGTGCGCTACAGTGCACGGGGCAGAGCATGCGCGAGGTGCATTGACCTGCTTGCATAGTCTCTGCAATTTTTCCGTTGCAGAAAAAAACACCTGAACGCTGGCGGCTTGGCCAATCTTTTTTAACCTGTGCGATACATCGTGCACATACGGTAGTACGACAGGCCGGCTCTTTTCGACACTGTTTCGCTTCTCATGCCTGTCGCCGCGCTGCACGACATTCACCAGCTTTTCTGCCACAGAAACCAGTACGTGTGCAGGATATCCGGCTTCTTTCAAACGCTCTACTTGTAGAGCGAAACTGCGATTGACAGTGTGGGGGCAGGACTTCTTTAAGGCGTTAGCAAGGGAAAGGTTCGCGATGCTCCGTTTGACCAATTTTGAATGGGCCGAGCTGAAAGACAATAGTGGCTTGCCACTTCTTGGCTCATACATCCAACAAACATGGGAGGATTCTATCGAAAGCTTCAAGTCTAGAAACCTCAAGCTGTCATCAGTGGGCAATTCATGTGTCAGAACACTGCAAGCAATCCCGGAAAACGGTCAAAATGTCAGAGGAAATGGTCTGGAAATCTTGGCTTTCGCATTTAAAAAGTACCAAATAGTCGTCAACAAAACGGCAAGCTTTAAAAACTACACAGTTGTCAAGCTTGTTTGACAAGACACGATCATGATGCGCTAGGAATATATCGCTAAGAATGGGCGCCAAAAAGGATCCAATACATACTCCACTTTTTTGTAAGTAGTTTTTGTCATTCCATGACACAAAGGTTGCCTCCAAATAAAAACTGAGCAATCCTAGCAAGCTGCTATTATGAACTCCTGTGCGCGTTTGAAACGCTGATGACCCAAACAAGTCAGTTGGAAGTCAGCGCTCTTTCTGTCTACTCTGTGCTTTTTTCCTATGTTTGCGCGCTGCAAAACCCTGCAAGTATGAACTAAACCGTCAAGGGTCGCGGACACTATAAAGAAAACTAATTCCAAACTAAAATCAACAAACAAAAAAATTCTTTTCAACAAGTCTCGAGTCGACATTCCATGAAAATTAACAGCTGTCCTTAACAACTTTTCAGGCGTACTCGCGGTGATCGCGCCCAGAAGGCTTTTCTCGTCAAGTGGGGTGTACGATACGCATGAAAGTTAATCACCCCCTTGTCGAACCTCACTACGTTCCTCGAAGCGGACTTGCCTTTGTCGCCTCCTGCCACCTCGCGAAGGTCACCGACCTTGCGGTCTCGCACCTGATCGAACGTTCCGCGAACCCTTTCCGCGAACCATGCGCTTCTCTTTCTTTCGGCGGCTCGGACGCGTGCGGTAGAAACCTGTCAGCGATGACAACGGCACCTTTCTCGCCTTTTTGCTCCGACGTTTGAAGCCCTTTCTCGGACGCATCGCGATCTTCGCTGCATTTCTGTCTTTAGGACGCTTTCTCCTTTTTGCACGCTTCTTGGTGCAGACTTTGGAGACTTCCGCCCCCCTCCGATGCTCATCAGCATCAACATGCTCATCAGCTGTCTCGCGCACACAGTCTCGATGATTGCCTATCAATTCATCCTCCGACCGCTTCCGCGTACAATGCGCTGCGCTTTTCCTTTCTTTCCGGCTGCTCGGACGCATGCGATACACACCTGTCAGAGAAGACAACGGCACCTTTCTCGCGATTTCGCTCCGACGTTTGAAGCCTTTCCTCAAACGCGTCGCAACCTTTGCCGCATTTCTGTTTTTCGGACGTTTTCTCCGTTTTGCACGCTTCTTAGTGCCGACTCTGGAGCCTTTCTTCCGCCTCTGACACACATCGACATCGTCACAACCCTCGCCAGCTGCCTCGTGCGCACCGTGTTGATTATTGCCTAGCAATTCATCCTCTCCTTCAGTCGCTTGACTGGCGGACAGCTCGACGCTCTCTAGAACAATGCCGCTACTTACTCCTTCACAAGGCAGCTCGCATACCAATGAGCTGTTCGTAACTGCATTGTCTTCTCCACTCAGATCCCCAGTTAGCCCTTGTGGCCCTTGGTCTCTCAGAGTGGGATCACTTTCATTTTCGGCCATCCGAACGGCAGGACTTACAACTAGGAGCTCTCCTATGCGCTCCGCTCCGTGCTATACCTGAGAAGCCTCTAAACTCCCGACTCCCTCCTTAGCTGGCGCGCCTTCCCTGAGATCGTCTATAGGGCTGTGAGAGAGAGAGAATAAACGTTTATTAACTATTCCTATTAGCAACTAAAGTGGGTGGGGCCCTTCGTCCAGTGCTCCACTGGCTATTGCAGCTCGCCGGGCCTGGTCCAGGGTTGCCAGTTGGCTTCCCAAGCCCTGATCCGAGAGTCGCGCCTCCCACGACCAGTGTGGTAATGTGTGTGTGTTTATGAGCGCGGAGTTTGCCGCAACAGGACGCGAGGTACAGCTGTATGTAATGTGTGTCAGTGTTGGTATCCCTCCGCACCAGGGGCACTCATCTCGATATTCGGAGGGGTGTATCTTAGAAAATGTGTAGGTTGGGGTACGTGTTCGTCTGCAGTCGGTGCCAGTCTCTCGATTGGTCTCTGTTCAATTTCGGGTGAGGTGGTGCCATAGTGCGTCGCTCGAGCCGTTGAGCTTCGAGGATGTCGGCTCGACCGCTTGGTCGCTCGTCGTCGTCAGGGGCTATGGTTTCGTCGACAGGGGCGTCCGTCACTCGGTATGTACTTGCGCGAGCGAGTCGGTCGGCCCGTTCATTCCCGGGAACACCCATATGTGCCGGGCACCAAATGATGCCGTGGTCAGATGCGATGTGCGAGTCTAGGATTCTGAGAACAGGGCTGTGAGGTTCACTTCTGGTGGAACACATCACCGCGGAACCCTCACCGCCTGACTTGGCCGCGAGCTCTCTTTCCTTGGAACGAGTTAGGGCCTCTGCTATGCCTTCACCTGCACTAGCCTTATCTTTGGCTTTAAACGGCGCTGCCGCCATACCGCACCGTTTGTGCGCTACAGCTACCCATGTCGGGCCTCTTTGCTGCAAGCCGTCTGACCTTGAAGCTAAAACTGAGCCTTTCCCACGTCCGAGGCAGTCGGCGTGCCGCTTAGAAATCTTTCCTCTTCCTTCATGCGTGCCCTCATCCGATTCCCTAGCTTTGCGCGTATGCCTAAAACGCTGTCGGAATGCTCTTGTTGACAAGCAACGATTGCGACACAGCGCCTCTTTGGCCTTGTCATACGCTTCAGCGTCCTTTCTGCTGAGTCTAGCTTAGAGTTACTGTATATGCTACCTTTAGGTAGCAGAGTTGCGCATAGATCTGGCTAGCAACCACAGCCATGCGGTGAAGTCGCACTTCGTTTTTGCAGGCGACATGCCTACCGTGTCGCCGATTAACATGTCTGGCGTGTCGAAGACCGGCGATAAACATTGGCTGTCGATGGCTAGTGTTAATTCAGTTCGCTGCAGCGGCGGCGTCGAGAAATAAAAAAATTGGTCCAAGCGGCAGCTTCTCCGCAATGCATGGTTGCTAGCGGCGTTGGAAGACAGATGCGCAACTCTGCTACCTAAAGGTAGCATATACAGTAACTCTAGTCTAGCTATTACATCGGCGCCCTCGCGCGGAAGAAGTCTTAGCAATTCTCGCGGCCAACTTTCGAGGGAGAATCCGTCATACTCGCATGTTCGCTCAAAATTAACAAGAAAAAGTGCGATGTCTGTGCCAACTTCGAACGGCTGCAAAGGTCTACCATCCTTACCGACCCCCTCCTACGTTCTTCCGCGGCCCTTTTTTCGTTTTCCTCGGCCTGTTTTTGCAATTTTTCAACTTCTTCGCAGCACTCCTCAATTTCATCATCCTCCGCACCACATTCCTGAATTGCCTTAATCAGCTGCGGCTTTCTATGACTTTTCCCTGCCGCAATTCCCAGAGCTTCACAAAGAAACAAGAGGTCTGGTTTCTTTAGCTTGGTGACCAAATCCAAGGTTTTCACGAGTGAGGACTTTCTTACAAGCCGTGACGTTAGGAAGCGAACAAGCGAAGCCTATACGCACGGGAACATGACTGCCGGTTTAGAAAAACACAAAAGCTAAAACCTGGCAAATCTCAATGAAAGTCAAGCACTCACCATCGCTGAAGCCCGAGTCAAGCATGGGACATCCCGTCGCTGCCAATCAGCTGATGTGGGGGAGCAGCCTGGCCTCAGGGAGAAGTAGAGCTCAGGAGCCGGAGCTGATAACAGGAACGTTTATTTTACATGACGATTTGGTAGCGTGTCGTAGCGTCGTCTAGCGACGCTGCGTCGCGTCGACGTAGCCTCGACGTGGCCTGTCGAAGCCTCGTGGTAGCTTGTGGACGCTTGCTTGGAGCGTCTCGACGCTCGCGTTATAAAGCCTGGGCCTTGCCATGATTCCCTGTTGGAGAAAACAACGAAGTCCAAGACAGTCCAATCAACACGTCGTCTTCATCTCCGCCCGCTAAACGAAAAGTAAGCACCGCCTCCTTCGCACTCGAGGAAAGAGAGAAGCGGCGCGCCTGGACGACGGACGGTGCATTCCTGGAAACAGGCTGCGTTGTCAGGTGTGCTGTCAGGTGCAGTCGTTCCTTGCCTCGATATCGCCGTTGGCGCAGCGGACGGCCAGCTCCTAGTCGGGTCACCATGCCACAGAGGAACCATTGTTACGATCGGCATTTGGACGCGACGTGGCCGGCGCCATGATGGGCGCTGATGTCAGTCACGCTTGTCACCTAATGTTTCCCCTTAGGCTGGTTCTTGGAAGAAGACACTGAACGCGGCATGTTTTGGGAACTTATGCCCGCGAGGGCAGGCAGGTGTGCAGTGCAGCTGCAGTCAGGTTCTGACTGGAACAAAAGGGAAAGCATCGGACGACTCTTGCTAGCGGGTGCAGTTGGCATGGGACAGCGTCTACCTCGGGTTTCTCACCAAACCGCTGCATTCCTGCTTTCGCGAGCGCAGACATAAAGGAGTGCGCGGGTTCGGGGAAGCCGTCGTCTCCCTTTCTGGAGGTCAGCGACACTTCTTTCCCTTCTGCCCTTTCGGACTCTCATCCTCACCCTGTGGTCGTTGGGGTGTGGCTTGTGTGTATTGTGTGACTCATTACCTCCTTTCGGGAGGCCGGACACCGAGATGGCAAGTCGCCGGATTGGCGGGAGCTACGGACACCGGTTTTGAGTGCCTCAAGGTTGTCTGACTTTGGGCTTTATAAGCCGGACACTTGGTGTCAATCTCTCTCTTGATATCTCTTCATGCATCTGTAAATAAACCTCTGTTCTCTCTAGTACGGACGCGCCTTCCTCTCTGCAGAAGATGGGCTAACGGGCACACCGGCGGGGGCCAGCTACCATTGACGTGACCCGCCGAGCCCGAGTGAACCAGTCGGATGAAAGCGGTGGGATAACACGAACCCTGGTCGTAACAACTGGATGGCAGCGGTGGCATAGGACGGATCCACCGAAAACGACAGGGAGGCCAGCCGATATGGAACTGACTGCACATGGCGGGATCGAGTTCATCGACTGGAAGGCAACGGTGAGGCTCGCTGCCCGGAGGACCTAACGTCGGACGACGGCTCCTCGTGGCACTGCTGACAACTTCGGAAGGAACGTGTCGGAATTCATGACTGCATATGGTAAGTGCATGGCTTTTCTTCGCTGGGATATCACCAGGTTTTGTGCAGGATTGTAGCATAAAGCAGTGATTTTGTTACTGTTGACGGAAGTAAGGATAGTACGTCAAAGTTGGTTTGTTAGCGAAGAGTTAGCAGCACTAGGGGCAGCCATGAACCTGAAGGCACTACAGAGGCCCGAATTGTTAGAGTTGGCCCGAGAGTTGGGTCTCCAAATTGCTGAGGCTAAGGAAAAGCCGGAGATCATTGAGGCGATCGAGGCAATCGGGGCAGACGACGAGGAACTCGAGGAATGTTTAGAAGAAATTGAGCGTAAACGAGAGGAACAGGAAAGGAAGCGCAGAAAAGAAATGGAGAAAGAGGAATGGAAGCGCAGGCAGGAAGAACTCGATGAAGAATATAGGAGGAAGATGCAGGCATTAGACGAAGAGCTAGAAAGGTTGCACAGTGAGCTTGATGTACTGAAAAAAAGAGGCCTGACATCTGTAGATGTAGCGCACAAACGATGCGATGTAGCGGCGGTGTCGTTTGAGGCCAAAGGTAAGGCTAGTGCTGGTGAAAGCATAGCTGAGGCCCTAACCCGTTCCGAGGAAAGAGAGCTCGCGGCCAAGTCAGGGTGTGAGGATACAGTGTTGATGGTTTCCACCAAAAAGGAACCTCACGGCCCTGTAGACGATGTCAGGGAAGGCGCGCCAGCTAAGGAGGGAGTCGGGAGTTTAGAGGCTTCTTGGGTATCTCCCGAAGCGGAGTGCACAGGAGAGCTTATAGATGTAAGTCCTGCCGGTCTGAATGCTAAAAAGGAAAGAGATTCCACTCTGAGAATCCAAAAGCCACAAGGGCTAAAGGAGGATCTGAGTGGAGAGGACAATGCAGTTACGAACAGCTCACTGGTATGCGAGCTGCCTTGTATAGGAGTAAGTAGCGGCATTGTCCTAGAGAGCGTTGAGCTGTCCGCCAGTCTAGCGATTGAAATAGAGGATGAATTGCAAGGTAGTCATCAACATTGTGCGCGCGAGACAGGCGAAGCTTGTGACGATGTCGATGTGTGCCAGAGGCGGACTAAAGGCTCCCAAGTCGGCACCAAGAAGCGTGCCAAAGGGAGAAAGCGTCCGAAGGACAAAGCGGCAAAGGTCGCGACGCGTTTGAGAAAAGGCTTCAAACGTCGGAGCGAAATCGCGAGAAAAGTGCCGTTGTCATCTCTGACGGGTATCTATCGCATGCGTCCGAGCAGCCGGAAAGATAAAAGCGCAGCGCATCCTACGCGGAAGCGGCCGAATGTTGAATTGATAGGCAATCATCGAGACAGTACGCGCGTGACAGCTGACGAGCATGTCGATGCTGATGAGCATCGGAGGTGGACGGAAGGCTCCAAATTTTGCACCAGGAAGCGGGCAAAAAGGAGAAAGCGTCCGAAAAACAGAAATGCGGCCAAGATCGCGACGCGGTTGAAAAAGTGCTGCAGACGTCGGGGCGAAATTGCAAGAAGGGTGCGACTCTCATCGTTGACAGGTGTCTACCGCATGCGTCCGAGCCGCCGAAAGAAAAAGAAAAGAGCAGCGTATTGTGCGCGGAAGGGGTCGGAGGGCAAAACATCTCCCCGTTGTTTGTTTCACGGAGCGTTGGCTCAGGTGCGAGTTCGCAAGGTCGGTGACCTTCGCGAGGAAGGAGGAGGCGACAAAGGCGGGTCCGCTTCGAGGAACGTAGTGGGGTTCGACGAAGGAATGGTTAACTTTCATGTGTGTCTTACACCCCGCTTGACTAGAAAAGCGTTCTGGGCGCGACCACCGCGAGTGCGTCTGAAAAGTTGTTGAGGACAACTCTTAGCTTTTCATGGAAGGTCGACTCAGGATTTGTGGAATAGGAATTTTTTGTTTGTTGATTTTAGTTAAGAATTAGTTTTTCTTGTTATTTCCGCGACTGTTGATAGTTTAAGGTAACTAGTATCAAACTTTGTTTTCGTTAGTCGTACATCCGCGGAGTGGAAGCTCGCAGCGGCACTAGTACGTGCAATTACGGATGTTGTTTGAAAATTCGGTTCCTGATGTTGGTGCAGCGCGACAGATTGCTCACAGGAACACGTCTAGCTTTAGCGGCGCATTATTGTGGGCAGCGAGATGGGGTCAAGCGGAAGCTTAACTATCGACGACTGAGTCGTGGCCCTTTTGTGACGAGGGCCTCAAACCGATTCTTGTTTTCCTTGTTCGGCTGGAGCGTTATATTCTTGTTTGGTAGTTAAGTAGACTCACTGTGTGTGCGTCAATCGAATGGCCTGGTTGTCTTCAGGAGTGGTTGCTTTTGGTGTTGCGACGAGAGGGCAACTACATTTAGGCTAGGATAAGGGGTAATGACCACCGAGAGTGGAGCAGGGCCTGGTGATTCTTGGTGCAGGATTGCCGTGTGCTTGCTTGTTTGTGGTTATGTTCTCGGCGCAGTTTCTTCCTCATGCCGTCAAGTGCTAGTACGGCGAGACAGACGGTCACCGGATATGGTCTTTGGTGGAAGTGGACAGAGGACGACACCTCATTTCTGCGAGCAGCGCTCCCTATGGTCCTGCAGGGATGTGATCATCGGATCCATGGTGTTCAGGCCTGGAGTAGTGGAGGACGAGCTGCGATACAGATCCCTCTGCACAGTACCTGCTGGCCACTGTACTTCGGGATCTTCTTTCCCCGGCGGAGAGGCTGTTACGATCGGCATTTGGACGCGACGTGGCCGGCGCCATGATGGGCGCTGATGTCAGTCACGCTTGTCACCTAATGTTTCCCCTTAGGCTGGTTCTTGGAAGAAGACACTGAACGCGGCATGTTTTGGGAACTTATGCCCGCGAGGGCAGGCAGGTGTGCAGTGCAGCTGCAGTCAGGTTCTGACTGGAACAAAAGGGAAAGCATCGGACGACTCTTGCTAGCGGGTGCAGTTGGCATGGGACAGCGTCTACCTCGGGTTTCTCACCAAACCGCTGCATTCCTGCTTTCGCGAGCGCAGACATAAAGGAGTGCGCGGGTTCGGGGAAGCCGTCGTCTCCCTTTCTGGAGGTCAGCGACACTTCTTTCCCTTCTGCCCTTTCGGACTCTCATCCTCACCCTGTGGTCGTTGGGGTGTGGCTTGTGTGTATTGTGTGACTCATTACCTCCTTTCGGGAGGCCGGACACCGAGATGGCAAGTCGCCGGATTGGCGGAAGCTACGGACACCGGTTTTGAATGCCTCAAGGTTGTCTGACTTTGGGCTTTATAAGCCGGACACTTGGTGTCAATCTCTCTCTCTTGATATCTCTTCATGCATCTGTAAATAAACCTCTGTTCTCTCTAGTACGGACGCGCCTTCCTCTCTGCAGAAGATGGGCTAACGGGCACACCGGCGGGGGCCAGCTACCATTGACGTGACCCGCCGGGCCCCAGTGAACCAGTCAGATGAAAGCGGTGGGATAACACGAACCCTGGTCGTAACACCATACACACAATGAACGGATTACTGCGGCGCACATTCCTGAAAATTGGCCGTGATGTCAGGTGTGTCGACAGCCTTGAAGGGTTCCGGACACAGTTGCAGTGTTGTCGCCGCATCTGGTACGTTTCGGGGAACGTTGAGGTCGAAGAAAGCAGGGCTGATGCCGCCATACCGTTCCGACGATCCAGCGGCGCCAAGTCGTGGAGTCCGATCATAACACTACTCGTTGCGCAATTCGCATTGCGTGGCGCCTGGTTACAGAATTTGCGTTGTGCGACGCTTGGTGCTTATTTTACTCGTCTACCACGCTATATTGAATATGTTAATGTGGTTCCTTCCCGACATGAAGCCTGTATAGGCACCCGGCAATGCAGTTTGCTTGTACACGTCGCGCCGCCTAGCAGCGGTGATTAGAACCCACGGGGCGGCCCTTCGCGCCATTCCACCGTTGTGCGCATTGGGAACAGGCGCAATGGATTTACCGCAGCCCGTTGACAACTCCGTCGTCAGAGGTGGAAAAAAAAGAACAAACGCAGATACTGCTGCGTTAAAGATTGCCACAATAAAGAAGGGGATGTCGGCATCATGATGTATCGCTTCCCATCGAGACCGTGGGAAGCAACTCGGCGGCAGAAGTGGATCGCAGCTGTTCGGCGCGTCAAGTAAGTGTCGCCCGTGCGAATTTTCATTAAACGACATCAGAGCAAAAACAATAACGGGAAGCATTCGTGCAACGCACGGCAACGTTACAACTGCTCACAAGCGTGTGTTAAAACACGCACAGTGGTTGTCACTCGTGAAACCTAACGTCGTAAAAGCTTGGACGCACGGCGCATTTTTCCACGCATTAATTGGTCAACGTGCCTTGCCGCTCCTTTGTGCACCAGGACGATGACTAGACTGCTGGAACGGGCTCATTAATGCCGATGCTTTCTCGCGCTTAGTACGACAGAAATAAGGCTGGAGTGCACCGCGATGGCTTCCTCGATGGCTTTCCCCACGTCTGCGGGCAGCTCGTACACGAAGAGTCCTCGTGTAGGTTTACGTAGAGTGCCACCGCTGCGCAGTGTTTACAGTTGCCCAGGGCGCCGTAACGGCACGTACAATTGCCGCTGAGAATTTCTCGGGGCGTGATCGACAACTTTGCATGAAAAAAAAAAAAAAGAAACGACGCAAAAAGAGAAAAAGTGAGAGATGATCATCAGACATGACACATGCTGGAACAACAACACTCGTATGCATCGCGAGCGGCTGTCAACATGAGCGTGGCAATGCCTCTCTTACGCGAGGTGCAAGTTCACTTATAAGTAGAACAGTAGATATAAAGGGACGGACGGAGACACACGTCACTGGTTATACGTAGAAAAATAACCCCAAAGAGATTCAACGAAGGCACGTGTCGCTGCTTTATTCTGTTCTCGCTTATCTTTACCAACCCAGCAAATATTAGGCAAGCTCTTAGTAATAAAACAAGTGACAGCTGATCGAGAAACGTATACGGTCGTATTTGTGCGCTTAAGTGGGATAATTATTTTTCAACTTACTTGTAGTTCAACGTCGTAAGCATGCTTGCTTTGCTGTGACAAGCACTTCGCTGCGATGTTCACTTCTTTAACACCATACACATGGTCGTTGTCGTACAGTGCGCGTCCCTTTTCAAGCGTCGGTGGTCGAAAATGGACATCGATGTTTTCAATCGCCTTAAAACCGCAATACAAAACCAGCGACATGCTTCAAACAGCACGACAAACACACGCCACGCACGGTAGAAATGGCTCGTTGGCCGCCTCCACGCTACGCGGAATCGACACCGTGGCGCTGATGGCTGGGCCGATCGCAGCGCCACCTAACCATTGTCGGTTGCCTATAGGGTCTTTTTGCAAAGCAGTTTCAAGCACCGGCATGGTTCAGAGGTTGAATCTGGGCTCCCACGCAGAGGGCCCAGGTTCGAACCTCGTTCCATCCTGGAATTTCTTTCTTATTTCGTTTTTTTTTTTCTTATTTTGACCGATAGTGGTTACAGATACCGGCGGCGGACAACTACGGCGCCAAAAACGCCCGCTGAAATGATCTCATAACAGCTTTCGCTGTAAAAACGAGGCGAGCAGTTCATCTTCCTTCACAGTGGTTAAAGGCCAACTCCGGCGATTTTTCGAGGTCGATGGATCTCAATGAAATTCACTGGGTACGTTCCTTTGCAAGTTTCCGTCATTTAAGCCAAATTACAGGCTTGAGACATGCGCAGATTGTTTGCAAATAAATTTTAAAGATTGTCTGCAAACGCCCTCCTGGCTTCACACAATTATTGGCAACATTGCGTCTGTGACGTCAGTATTGGGAAGGCGGCGGAAGTGACGCAGCCGAGGGTACCGCAAACTTCGGCGCTTCGGCCGCTACAGCGAGCGTCTGCTGTGCACAAGGCGACAGACAGCGTTGGTTTGGCAAGTGCTTCGCTGGTCGTCCCGGCTGTCACAGTTTTCATACTCCGTGCCGGCGTGATCGTCATGCCTTGCACGACTTCCGGTTCGTTCGTAACAACGTTTACGTCATACGTAGACAGTACACTTGGTTGGGTTTCGGTTTCGGTGTCGCGCTTTTTTGCTTATTTAAAATTGTTCTCCAATATGCCGAGTATTTCTGCTATCGGGCCCGTAACAGGAACGTCTCAGGAACATAAAATCACCATTACTTTGGCATGGCCAAAAAATCGCCGGAGTTGGCCTTTAAAGCTCAGCTAGCTGCTTCGCGTCTTAATCGGCGGTTGATTCTCCAGCGGCACGGACGACTTGACTCCAGCCTTCTCAGGAAACAGTGCCACGGCCGTATAATTCCTTTTTTTTTCGCACACCGCAAACGTTTGTTCACGAAAGTACACGGCTGCTACTGCAAGCATGCCATTTCAACACAACAAACATATGATTCGTAGTCCACACCGCAGAACATCGATAGCGTGCACGGCTTTATTTCGGAGTGCATGTGGACCATTACGCATCTTTAACATGGCAGAATGTGACTTACCTCGAGGTATACGTCCTAACGGTGTAATCACGACTTGGGAAATGCATTTCGCTTTGAGTCGGGCGTCGTTGTCTTCGATCGTCTGCTCTTCACCGTAAGCGTGATTGACGAGCCTTTCTCCTTTTATCAAGTTCGCTTTTCGGAAGTGCCAGTCAAGCTTGAAGATCCTTTTGAAGCCGCACTGCAAGCGGTACGTTGTGAGGCGCCACAAGTGCACCGCGAGAGTTCTGCACGTTCACGGAAGCGAACGGCAGCGCACTGGAGAGAAGGGAAAACGCGCGTTGCTTGCACCCAGTTTGTATTTTTATGTCATAGATGGCGCTGCCTGTCAAGAGCAGCAGCGCCACTAAGCGATGCTTGGGGAGCCTATATGCTACCTCTAAGTAGCAGAGTTGCGCATCTGTCTTCCAAACGCCGCTAGCAACCATGCAGTGTGGAGAAGCTGACAGCCAATGTTTATCGCCAGTATTCGAAACGCCAGACATGTTAATTGGCGACACGACAGGCATGCCGCCTGCAAAAACGGACTGCGATTTCACCGCATAGCTGTGGTTGCTAGCCGGACCTATGCGCAACTCTGCTACCTAAAGGTAGCATATACAGTAACTCTAGCCCCGCCAACAGAGAGCATCGTACCAGAGTGCGTGAGATGTATAAGGCGCGTTTGTGGCGTGTAGCGCGTCTGTCTCGGTGGTTTAGTGGGTAATGCACCGGGCGCTTATCGTCGCGGACCGCGAGGTCGTAGGGCGATTCCCGGTGGCGGAACATTTTCTTGGAACATTTACGGCGGCGGAACATTTCGGAACAGTTCATGTGGCCGCACACCATTTTTTTACGCACACAAAGATTCTGTCAACATACAGGCAAAACATAAACCGCGAGCTGATTGAAGCGTTCCATATTAGAAATATGGGAGAGAACAGTGTGAGCCAAGCTTCCATCACGATATTGCCACGCCCACTTGTTTTATTTTGATGTATTCGGGTTTGACCAGCAAGGACGGTTATCAACGCTCAACGCTGTCCGCGAAGCACTGTTCGAGAAGCTTCGCGATTGTAGTAGATCGTTTTGTTAAGATTGCGCGCCGCACGCGAATGTTCCCGCTTTGTCGAGAGATAACGCCGCCACCAGCGATATCGCTGGAAAGTTCGATAGCGCCTGTATAAAAGCCGACGCGCTTGACCGCTTGTGAGTTGTTCGACGGCCGACGCCCAGTTCGCCGCTATCAGTGTACAGCGTGTATTGCTGTAGTCTGAGTTTTCATTTCCCGGTCACAAGTTCGGCCAAATAAAGAGTTTAATCTTGACCACGCCAGCTGTTGTGTTCGTCGACGTCACGACCCCGTGACATCTGGTGGAGGTGCTGCTTCGCTCATGTTCCGGTCGCCCTCGTCAGGCCGTGAACCCAGTCCGGGCCGCAACGAAGACATCGACGCCTACCCCGAGCAGCGAGCAAGCCGCAGAAAACAAGGACTACCTCCAGAATACGAGCCTTTACCCGACAAGACCAGGAAGACCCCGACCATGACCAACACAACAGCGACAATGATAGCAACCACGCCGCCTGCACCCGTGCTGCTAAAGCGCCCAAAGGAACCACCGACCTTTCACGAATCATCTGCTGAAGACCCGGAAAGTTGGCTGGTGAAGTACGACCGCGTTGCCATTTTTAACGAATGGACCGATGAAGACAAGTTAAGACACGTCTACCTCGCCTTGGAGGACTCTGCCCGAACTTGGTTCGAGAACCAAGAGCGAAGCCTCACGACGTGGGACATTTTCCGCACAAGATTCCTTGCCACATTCACGAGTGTCGTCCGCAAGGAGTGGGCCGAAGCTCTGCTGGAAACCCGTGCGCGGCTTCCAAACGAGAACGTGGTGCTGTACGCGGAAGAGATGAGCAGACTGTTCCGACACGCGACCCAGCCATGCCCGAGGACAAGAAAGTCCGCTTCCTCATGCGAGGGGTAAAGCAAGAGCTCTTCGCTGGGCTGATGCGGAACCCACCCTCGACAGTCCAAGAATTCATCTCAGAGGCGACGACGATTGAGAAGACGCTGGAAACGCGCATCCGCCAGTATATTCGCCGATCGATTCAAGACAGTCCAGCTGTTCATGCCGTCGGCTCCGACGACCTGCGCGAAACGATCCGAGCGATCGTGCGGGAAGAACTACGCAAGCTGTTACCCTCACCACAGCCTGAAGTTGCGTCGATCGCTGGCATCGTCCGAGAGGAAATCCAGCAGTCTCTGGGCACCCCCGAGTCAGCGCAGCCGCAGCTGCAAGCAGTGACCTATGCTGCTGTCTTCGTCGACGTCACGGGGTCGTGACGTCGACGAAGACAACAGCTGGCGTGGTCAAGATGAAACTTTATTTGGCCGAACTTGTGGCCGGGAAATGAAAAAACTCAGACTACAGCAATACACGCTGTACACTGATAGCGGCGAACTGGGCGTCGGCCATCGAACAACTCACAAGCGGTCAAGCGCGTCGGCTTTTATACAGGCGCTACTGAACTTTCCAGCGATATGGCTGGTGGCGGCGTTATCTCTCGACAAAGCTGGAACATTCGCGTGCGGCGCGCAATCTTAAGAAAACGACCTACTGCAATCGCGAAGCTTTTCGAACACTGCTTCGCGGACAGCGTCGAGCGTTGATAACCGTCCTTGCTGGTCAAACCCGAATACATCAAAATAAAACAAGAAGTGGGCGTGGCAATATGTCCGATAAGGAATTTGACTTCTTCAAAAGCACGTGTAGTAATCCTGCTACAGGTGTGTGAAGTCAGCCTCAAGTTTGTTTGTCTTTTTAACACGAAAGTGTTTTATGCCGGGGTCCACGACGGCACCACTGCCGTATTTCCGTCACGAATATGACGTTGTAAAATATAAAGACTAAGAGATGGCAAAGAAAAAAACTACAAGAAAAAGTTCCCTCACCGGGACGACCCCTCGCTCCGCTGCGCGCGGCACGAAACGATTAGGCCACAGACGGCACGTTCTTCGCCATGCTCAGTGCGAGCTATTTACAGTGAAACCTCGGTGATACGAATCTCACGGGACCACCAAAAATATTCGTATCATCCAAAATTCGTACCACCAGAAAGCATGAAAAATTATAATGCGACAAAAAAAAGGGGGGGGGGGAATCACAGCATATCCACGGAGTGAATGATGATGAGTGGGCGAAGCTGCGAAGGTTCATCGGTAAACCGTGAATCTTCCGTGAATTCTGCCCAGTACATCATCACCGACGTGAGATCGGGCGCGTTTATACTAAAGGTTCGATGAGTTATGACGACTTGCAGCTCACTTTAATTTTACATGTACGCTGTGAATTTTCATTGTTTAGAAAACCATTGCTTTAGAAAACATCTGGCGTCTTTCGTTAAGCAGCTGGCGTCTTTTCGTTTTGCTTTAGAAACATCTGGCGTTCTTTCGTTTTGCTTTTACAAAACATCTGGCGTCTTTCGTTGGTTTATTTCATCAATCAACGGCGTTTTGAACAAAATTTTTATTGTTTAATCACGCACAGGAGAAATCTCACCAGGCACTACCTTGGAGGTAAACAATGGCTGCTAATGGGAATGAGAGACAGAAGAAGTCGGCTTTTAGCTAACACTTACACTTCTACTTCTACTAACGTTTCCTACTGGAACATGCCAATGGCTGCTAATGGGGAATGAGAGACAGAAGAATTCGGCTTTTAGTTAACGCGCACGCTGCGAATTTTTTATTGTTCAACAACGCACAGGAAAAATCTCCCACCGGCACCACCTTGGAGGTCAAGATCTGGTACTAGCGTTACGACTGGTTACGCACTACTACGACTACGAGGGACGAACGGGTGCCGCCTTAAGGAGCTTCGCCCCTAAAAAACTGGTGTACATTTTCATTTATTGTTTTTCAGGGCCGCAGCAACGTCAGGAAGAACCCTGAATGATTGTCAGTTAAGTTTTTAGGTGTCGGCAATCATACCAGCACTCGTAAATATGCGGCCCGTAAGAGCATCTTTAATGAACCAAGTGCGTTGTGACCCGCAACAGCAGTAGCCCCGTCCGAATTCTAGCATGCTTTTTCGCATGACACAGGAGTACTGCGGCGAGAGGGACGGAAGAAGTGCTTTGACGGGATAGATCAAGGCGACAAAAGTTCAGAACCATGGTCCTATGTTATGCTTTTATGATAGCGAAGGTGTTGGGGATGTTTTTGGGAGATTTACGGCCGTGCCTGCACAAGTGCGACCTCAACAGTCGCGCATGTTGACGTTGTGAGGCCTGACGCCTTTGCCAAGACCGTCCTCGCCTTCTTCCGGTCCTGGCCCTCCTTTCATAGGATTTCTGGTGCACGAGGCAGGCACGTGTTCACACAGTAAACGACAGCAGCCCACGTCGATGCGGTAGAAAAAAAAAGCAGGGCGCCAATGCCCCCTGTAATGCAAACGCTAACGCACACGGAGGCACATTAGAGCCTCAAAGATTGGCGCACACAATCTCGGAGGCCGTGACGCGTCTCTGAAGCGTTATTCTGACCGCAAGAGGAGTATTTTTCTTACAGCGTGATTCTGACGATTTGACGGTGCCCGCGCTTGCGTTCCCGCGCTCGCACGTGCTTGGTGCGTCTTCCGCGACAGCGCGGCCACAGCACCTCTTCGTTCCTGGGCGGTTGGGTACATTCGTATCAAACGTCGCGGGGTAAAAATTGCTTCGCAACAACCATACTCCATTACACTGCAGGCCAATGGGCCTTGGCCGGGACCAAAGAAAAATTCGTATCACCCCGAAATTCGTATGAGCTGTGATCGTATCACCGAGGTTTCATTGTAATCGATATCGCAATAAAAAAATCACAAGGGGTAAGGGGGGGAGGGGGGGTATGCCGCCGCCGCAGTTCCGCACGACGGATACCAACGGCATAGAACCACGGTTACGCGAAGAATAGAGACAAGCTTCGGAGCAACACAGTCTACATAAGGACATAATTGTAGTAGGCGCGTTGCTTATAAATGTACCGTGCTTGTAATCAGCCAAGCCCTTTTAAAAATACTGCTTTATTGTTAAACTCGAGGCTCGCGATAGGTGGCGAGACGCTGGAAGTTGTAAAGGAGTACGTCTACTTAGGACAGGTAGTAACCGCGGAGCCGAACCATGAGAGTGAAATAACTAGAAGAATAAGGATGGGATGGGGCTCATTCGGCAAGCATTATCAAATCATGAATGGTAGTCTACCACTATCTCTCAAGAGGAAGGTATATAACAGCTGCATCTTACCGGTACTTACCTACGGAGCAGAAACCTGGAGACTTACAAAGAGGGTTCAACTTAAATTGAGGACGACGCAGCGAGCGATGGAAAGGAAAATGATAGGTGTAACCTTAAGAGACAGGAAGAGAGCAGAGTGGGTCAGGGAACAAACGGGGGTTAAGGATATCATAGTTGAAATTAAGAAGAAGAAATGGATATGGGCCGGCCACGTAGCACGTCGGCAGGATAACCGGTGGTCATTAAGGGTAACTGACTGGATTCCAAGAGAGGGCAAACGCGTGAGGGGAAGACAGAAAATTAGGTGGGTAGATGAGATTAAGAAGTTTGTAGGTATAACGTGGCAACAGAAAGCACAGGACCGGGTTGATTGGCGGAACATGGGAGAGGCCTTTGCCCTGCAGTGGGCGTAGACAGGCTGATGATGATGATGATGATGGAGGGTATATGTGGCCTTGCCGTTGTGTTGTATATGAAGTCCTAATATGCGGACTCTATCTACCCTTGGAATAAGATTTCCATTCAGATGCACGATAACGTCTGGTGGTATGTTGATTTTTTTCCGGCGTTTAAACACCAGCAGGAGTTCCGACTTCTCAGCTGCGCAAGTGAGTCCTCCGGCTAAGGCATACCCTTGAACCACATTCACAGCGTCCTGTAGTGTGTCTTGAATGGCGCCGTCTGACGCTTTGCTTACCCAGATTGTGACGTCATCGGCGTAGAGCGCATGCTGCACATTTGGAATTTTGTCTAGGAGTAGTGGTAGTTTTGCCATGGCCACATTCAACAGGGTAGGTGATAAAACTGAACCTTGCGGAGTGCCTCTGCCGGAAAGCCTTATAGTGCCTGATCGAAGTCCCCCAAGGCCAATGATTGCCGTGCGGTCAGATAAAAACGCTCGTACGTAATCGTAGGTGCGTTTGCCACATCGGGAGGAGGCAAGGTTGTTTAAAATGAGGTCATGTGAGACATTATCAAATGCCCCCTTAAGGCCCAAAGCCAAAATTGCTCTAGTTTGAGCCACACTTGGGCCATCCACGACATCTTCCTTAAGTTGTAGCAGTACGTCCTGTGTCGACAAATTAGCGCGGTAACCGAATAGGGTCGTAGGAAAGTAGTTGGTCGCTTCGAGGTAATCTTGCAGGCGCAGTAGAACAACGTGTAAGATTCACGGGTTTTCCCGATCTTCTCCGAGCCAGCTCCTCAATCATCATTCACTTCGTGAATATGTCGTGATTTTTTTTATTGCAAGAGCAATTCTATGGACAGTCTCGGCTGATTTTTGCCGTCCCCGTCGCCGGCGTCATGCACCGTATATATATATATATATATATATTGTAAAGGAAAGACACAGAGAAATAGACACAACGCCTGTTAGCTAGGCCGGCTGTTCTATTCTCTCCACTTCCTCTTTTTCTCCTTCGCGGTAGCCCGGCTCGCGCCAGCGCCCGAGTGCCGCTCTTGCTTCCTTACACTCGGCCACACTGCGGCATTGCAAGGCGAGCTGCGAAATCGGCTCCGGAGGGCGGCATTGACTGTTGCGTGGCGGCCGGTCTTGGCCACGCAGAGACTTGGCCTGAAGAGGTGCCAACGATACCTCTGGCGGTCGGCATTGGCTGTGTTGCGGAGGTCGGTCGTGTGACTGGTGTGGTTGCGATGGTCGCGACTTGACTGGCCAAGCTGACGAGCATTCTGGGGGGCGACATTGGCTTTGTCGAAGTGGTCGTTGACGGCCTCGATCGTGCTGTGGCCTAACGTGGTGGGCGGCAGCGGACGACGGTAGCATCTGGCACTTTTTAAGCAACCTCGGGACAAGCTTCCGCGCTGCTGAGTGATCAATGTCCCCTACTTTAGCGCCGCACACACGTGAATGCTGTGTCTGCGACAAAACTTCAGGTACTTTGGTCGTAGAAGAGCGACGCTTAGATCGCAGCGGAATGTCTCGGATGTCTGCAGCCATGCTTGCCTCTCCGGCCTTAATCAGAGAGACATCGCTGAAAGGGATGGGAATGCCGCTGCAAGTGCTTTCTGGTGCGCGTCTGCGATCTACTCGAACCGTCGAATGAGGAGTCATGGATGTGGCGACTTTGTTGCGGAATCCATTAGTCAGGCCATCGGCGCACGTGGGCTGTACTGGCACGTCTCTTGTTTGGTTCTTGCTCAGCGCTGGTTCTTGCAGTTTGGTTTTGCTCAGCGCAAGGTGACCATCTGTGCATTCGGCCAATGACTGCACTGGACTTCGCGCACGTTGCTCCGGCTTCTGAGCTGGCAGCGTGTTGACAATTAGAGAAGCCGGTGTCCCCACGTGCCGAAGTGGTGATGAACTTAGGGCTTGCGTCGTCGCCATTTGTGGCGTAGAGGCGGTCTTGGTCTCGGGCATGTAAGGTCGGAAAATGTAAGGTCGTTGTTGCTTGAAGGTGGTCGTTGTCTCTGGTGATGCTACTGGATTGGGAATGGGAATCGTGGAATGGGAGCGCTGTGGCGGAAAACCCTACTCGCAGCCGGTGCTTGTGTCTGCCGCGTGGCCTTCTGCGATTCTCTCTGTGCAATAGCTGCAGGGCACACCTGTACAGTCGAAGTGGGTTGCATCGCAGCGACCATCCGCGGTAAATAGTGGGTCAGAGATGATAGGGTCGAGTGCATTCGAAAGGGGACGAAAAAGACTTGTCAATTTGGCACACCATTCAGGCCAGGTTTGTTGCCTGATGCCTTCGTAGGCATGCCATGCCTTGGCGGCATCGCAAAGGCGGTCGATGGCTACTAGCCATTTCTGAGGGTCCGTCCAGGCATGGTGATCGCCGAGCGAGTTGATGGTCTTGATCCACCGGACCGCGTCGTCCAGGAATCCGCGGAACACCGGTAGTTTGCAGGCAGCCGCCGATGGTGGGACGGCAGACGAAAATCCGGAGTGTGCCCACGCCAAACATATCAGTTGCTCTGAGAGCCGCGTCAGGGCGCAGCGGAGCTCTCGGCGGTTCTCGGGTGATTTGGCCTCAAGATCTTGTGAGGCGGTCGCAGCCAACACGGCATTGATGGCGCACAGTGTTGGCAGCGCGGCAGGAGGCAGCTTGGAACTCGACGCTGTCAAGGCGTTAGTCGTGATGCGGAGTTGCGTGATGGTACGCCGCAGCTCCGCGGCGCTGTCGGTTGATCCGCATGGAGAGACAGGGCCGGCCTCTGCGGAGGATACAGCGGCTCCGGTACTCACGGCGGCGCCACAGGAAGCGTGAACGGCGTTCCCGGGCAATAGTAGGTCGTGCGCTGTCTTGGCGTCGCCGGGATATGCCTGCCCTTGGGCCACCAAGGAGGCCTGGACGCCGTCCTTGAGTGGTGGCATAGGTTCTTCCGGCAGTTGGGACGCGGGCTGCATGATCGTGGGCGTTCCTTCGATGGAAGGCCCGCAGCGCCGATGACCTACGAGGACACGCACTTACGGTTCGTGTTGCGTAGACTGCGCCATTGTAAAGGAAAGACACAGAGAAATAGACACAACGCCTGTTGACTAGGCCGGCTGTTCTATTCTTTCCACTTCCTCTTTTTCTCCTTCGCGGTAGCCCGGCTCGCGCCAGCGCCCTAGTGCCGCTCTTGCTTCCTTACAATATATATATATATATATATATATATATATATATATATATATATATATAGAAAGTCGGCAGCAATGTCGAGGACTCGACGCCTTTTATTCAGCCGGCCGTCTGACCAATTCTACGAACGAGGAAGACGCTCCCAGTGATGATGATTATATACAGGTGAAGAAGATGAAGGACGAATGCTGTGAATATTGTGCTCACAATATATACAGGGTGTTTCAAGAAATGTGTCCAGTATTTTTTAAAAATCACAGAAAAGAGGTATCTGCATGCTACAGCGGCGTTACCTTTACTGTGGGAGAGGGCATTTTGAGATGTGTACAAACATTAATTACGATAGTAATTATAGAAATTAAGAAAATTAAGTTTTTAACCAGTGCAAATAAGTGGTCGAGTCAAATGGGCGAATGGAAGCCCTTCCTGAGAATAGCCCATAGTCGCTTTGAAATTTTTGAAAGGCGGCCACTGGTAATCACCGCGGAGCGATCTGGCTCATTTTGCTGGCGATACCGAAACCTACGCACCAAAAAGCGCGTCTGCCATTCACTGCGGAAACGCCCTCAGTGACGACACTGTTTCGCTCGCACGGGGAGGGGGAGGAGGGGGGGAGGGAGGAGGATAAGCTTTGCCACGAAACGAAGTATCTAGATCAACGGATGATAACGGCGCTCGTTTATCCTCCTCCCCCCTCCCCGTGCGAGGGAAACAGCGTCGTCACGGAGGGCGTTTCCGCAGTGAATGGCAGACGCGCTTTTTGGTGCGTAGGTTTCGGTATCGCCAGCAAAATTAGGCAAATTTCACATCTCCGCGGTGATTACCAGTGGCCGCCTTTCAGAAATTTCAAAGCGGCTATGGGCTATTCTCAGGAAGGGCTTCCATTCGCCCATTTGACTCGACCACTTAGTTCCACTGATTAAAAAGTTAATTTTCTTAATTTCTATAATTAATGCTGTAATTAATGTTTGTACGCATCTCAATATTCCCACTCCCACAGTAAAGGTAACGCCGCAGGTAGGACGCAGATACCTCCTTTCTGTGAATTTAAAAAAATACTGGACACATTTCTTGAAACACCCTGTATATATATATATATATATATATATATATATATATATATATATATATATATATATATATATATATATATATATATATATATTGTAGAGAAGCATTGGAACGCTGTAATGGGCCGTCCCCGCGAGCGCCTTCTAGTGGGTCGCCCTCTTCGCCTCTTCTCGAGAGCACGCCCCTCGTGCTCGTGAGAGTCAGCGCTCCGTCGTGACTGTTGTGCATCGTCGCCGTCAATCCAGCCTTCAATAAACGCCTTTACAAAGTGGTGGAGAGTGCTGTACCGTCACCACAACTTCGGTCTCCATTCGATGCCCCTGGAGCTCCGATCCCGTACCGTGCCATCTACCATGCCGTAAGACGCCGCTCAGCAAACGCCGCCTCCTGCCCCGACCGCTTGGCCCGGTGTCCCCCGTATCCGCGACCCTCCTGTCTTCACCGGCGCGGATGGCACCGACGTGGAGGACTGGCTGGCGATTTATGAACGGGTGAGTGTTCCCAATAAATGGGACGAAGCAGGCAGGCTGAGCAACTTGGTTTTCTACCTCGCGGGTGTGGCAGGCATGTGGTACAACAACCATGCATCCGATTTCCCGACGTGGTCCGATTTTAAGACCGCCATCGTCGACGTGTTTGGCCGCCCTGCCGTTCGCAAGCTGCAAGCCGAACAGCGTTTACGTGAACGAGCTCAGCAGGCAGGGGAATCGTTCACGAGCTACACTGAAGACATCCTTGACCTGTGCAAGAAAGCCGACGCGAGCATGTCGGAGTCTGACAGAATCAGGAATGTTCTGAAAGGCGTCGACGACGATGCCTTCACCATGCTACTGGCGGAAAACCCTCGCACAGTGGCAGAGGTCATTACCCTGTGCCAGAGCTACGAGGAGCTGCGCCGGCAGCGCTTGATGACCCGTCGACCGCAATCACGCGACGCTGATCTCGCGGGCTTGTCGGCCATTCCTGACCACTCCACCTTGCTCGTCGAAATCAAGTCGTTCGTGCGTGAGGAAATTGCCCGCCAGGTCTCTCTACTGGCTTTCGCTCCACCGCAGCATGTTGACCAGCCGCCAACTACACTTCTGCCTCCTCTCCGCCGAGCGATTCAGCAAGAAATCGCGGAGGTCATTCCTGAATACCACCAGCCGCCTCCAGTGCCTGCGCCACTAAGCCACACGCAAGCTGTAGCCAGGCCGCCCCCAGCGATTCCTGTGGCTCGCCCGCGAAGTTACGCCGAAGCCGTCGTCGGACCACAGGCCTTCGACGCGGCTGAGCCGCCTACATACGTCGACGTCGTCCCCAGGCCCCGACTGCTACCCACAGTGCACTCATATCAGCAGCCGCATCGTTCAACCAGTTCTGCGACATGGATGGGACCTGCGAACCGCTGGCGCACTTCCGACAACCGCCCCATTTGCTTTGCGTGCGGTTGCGCCGGTCACGTCGCACGCTACTGCAATCGCGTGCAGCCGCCTCGGGTCGCATCAACCCTCACCAGCTCATCAAGCCGCCCTTATTATGACCAAGCGCCGCCTATGTCACCGACGTCCCGCCCCGCACCATCTACCCGCCGTTCACCGTCTCCACGATGTCGCTCATAGTCGCCGATGCGGCCACGTCCGGTCTCACGCGACCCTAGTCGTCCCAGTCCACGAGGCAAGGGCTGCGACGCTATCGAACTGCGAAAGCCCTCAGCGAAGCCCCTCGAACGTGATAGACGTGTTTGTGGACGGTGTTCGCGCATCTGCCCTTATCGACACTGGAGCCGCCGTATCCGTTATGGACGCCAAGTTTAGCCGATTACTGCGAAAAAGATGGTTGATCCCTCCGTCATAGGAATCGGAATATAACACGAAAGTAAAGCGTGCCCTTACAGAAGTAACTGAATGTTTACTGTACATTGATATAAGAGAGTTTGTACAATGTATATTGATGTCTGGCTGCTATAGCACCGTTTAACGTGGATGCACCCACTTTGATGATTGGTGGTACATCTCCGACAACTAACGTCCATGTTAAATGATTAAACCCTTGTGGTAGCTGTAGTATTTAACGGTGAAAGCGTAATCAGAGAACGAGGTGTGATAGCCAGAAGAGCGTCGCATATTGGACGCAGAATTTGATCGCCATCCCGCGGCATGTTAAAATATGATTGAACACCACGATCAATCTAGAGGGAAACGCAAAGCGCGTTGTGCCGCCCCGGTAGCCCGGCCGCGATTTTTCTCGGGGCGAGCGCGTGAGCGGTGAACGCGGTGTTACAGCCAGGTGAGGCAGGCGCGCGTCGCAGAGCTATTTTTGGCTTGGATTAGCGAGATGGACTTTAGACGCTTGGGTTCAGATCGCCACCTCGCGGTGTGTTAAGGCATTGACAAAATTGAACTTCTATTGAAAACGCGCCGAATCGGACGGACGTGTAACGCGTTGCAGGTGCTAATCGCGGAGGCCGCATTAATGACGGATTACTTTACTTTACCGCTCCCAGAGGGCAACACCACCCCGCTGACCGGGAGAGTGGTAGATATCAAAGGCGCGTTTGTAACGTCTCTATAGTCTGTGACCGTGGCGCAGTGGATCGCGTGTCCGGCATCTGTTGTTGCGGACGGAGCGGTCGTGGGTTCGATGCCCGTTGACGGAACTTTTTTCTTTGTCATCTGGTCATGTAAATTTTTTCGACGTCATTTCCGTGACGGAAATACGTCACTGAAGTCTTGGTAGACCCCGGCATAAAACACTTTCGTGTTAAAATGATGACGCCGCTTTCCGGGCTCTCCCTCCGTACAGCCAGCGCCCAAAGTATTCACCCTACAGCGGTGTGCGCAGCCCGCGTCATTATTCAGGATGCTCTGGTCGCCGTCGAATTGATCATAATTCCTGCCTTCTCTCAGGACGTCATCCTAGGATGGGATTTTCTCTCCCGCTACGACGCCGTCATTCATTGCGCACCAGCCAAAATAGACCTCTCACCATTCTCTGATTTGGCGCCGGCAGACAGTCCATCGGCTGCGGGCAAGGTACTTGTCAAAGACGACACCAATGTGCCTACAAACTCGTCGACGGCGGTGTCAGTGTACTGCGCCAGTCTCTCCGACACCGTTGCACTTCTCTCGCCATCTGACCCTGTTTGCACGAGGAAAGGCATGCTGGTGCCTTTCGCGACTGTGCAAGTCACTCAGGGCAGCACGTCCATTTTTGTTATCAACCCATCTCCGTACAGTGTTATGTTGGTGCGAGGGGAATGTCTCGGCAGCGTGGAACCCCTCGAAGACGCACAAGTTATAGACGAACCAGATGAAATGCACTGCCACAGTTCCAGTGCGCTCGGCGCTGTTTCGACGTCTGGTTCATCACCCGCGATGTATTTGGTTTCTCCATTGCTGACGACCTTACACCGGTCCAGCATTCCCAGCTTCTGGGCCTGTTGGACGAATTTCGCTCTTCTTTCGATGTCGCTCAAACTTCTCTCGGCCGCACGTCCACCGTTACGCATCGCATCGACACTGGTGCCCAGCCGCCACTGCGGCAACGTCCATACCGCGTATCTCCCACAGAACGCCGTGTAATCAACGAGCAAGTCGACGACATGCTTCGACGCGATGTTTTAGATGCGAAGTATCTTAAGGCCGAGCTCAATCCGGTGGTGGTGGTGGTGGTGGTGTGCAGCGTGACCACCCTTACTGCGCATGCGCATACCCTCTACACACCTCCTCTCCACTCACCCTCTCCCCTTCCCCTCCCACTATCCCTCTCCCCTTCCCCTCTCCACTTTCCCTCACCCTCTCCACTTTCCCTCTCCACTTCCCTCTCCCCTCCCCTTTTCCACTCTTCCTCTGAAACGCGGGGTAGACATGCCGAAATTCTCTCCTGCGCAACGCCGCGATGAGCTCGAGCGCATGCGCGTCCCCTACCTTCTCTCTCCTCTCCTACGCTGTCCCCCTCTCGCCCGCCTGTCGACCGCGTTCCCCGCTCGCCCTGTGAGAACTAACGGCCAGGCTAGATGGAAGATACGACGCGCGTAGCGTCCCTCTTCGCTTTCCACGACGCGAGGTCGCATCGCCTCATGGTCCCCTTTAGCGGGGGATGGTGTAATTTTTTGACCTTCTAACAGCCCCTGGGCGTCTCCGGTCGTTCTTGTTGCGAAGAAGGACGGTTCTGTGCGGTTCTGTATGGACTACTGACAACTCAACAAGATCACTCGTAAGGACGTGTATCCACTACCGCGAATAGACGACGCGATTGACAGCCTGCAAGGAGCAGAATTCTTTTCATCTCTCGATTTGCGCTCAGGGTACTGGCAAGTACCCATGACTGATGACGCTCGACCGAAGACCGCCTTTGTCACGCCCGACGGCTTGTACGAATTCAACGTCATGCCGTTTGGGCTGTGGAATGCGCCCGCCACCTTTGAGCGCACGATGGATACCGTTCTGCGCAACCTGAAATAGCACACATGCTTGTGCTACCTCGACGACGTCGTTGTTTTCGCTGCGGACTTCTCCACGCATCTTCAACGCCTGCGGCATGTTTTGACGCGTTTGAGCGACGCCGGTCTGCAACTCAATCTAAAGAAGTGCCTATTTGCAGCACGGCAGCTGACAATACTCGGTTACGTCGTGTCCAAGGACGGTATTCTCCCCATCCAGCCAAGCTTCGGGCCGTGACCGAGTTCCCCAAACCTACGTCCGTCAAAGAACGCGCAGTTTCGTAGGACTGTGTTCCTACTTTAGGCGCTTCATTCGAAACTTCGCGACTATCATATCGCCGCTGACGAAGCTCCTCGGAAGCAAAGGGCCCCTCAATTCATGGTCGTCAGAGTGCGACGACGCTTTCGCGAAGCTCCGTCGTTTGTTGACGTCGCCTCCCATACTACGCCACTACGACCCTACGGCCCCTACAGAGGTACACACAGACGCCAGCGGTGTTAGCCTTCGCGCTGTCCTTGCGCAGCGCAAACCAGGGTTCCCTGAATATGTCGTGGCATATGCAAGTCGTACGCTCACCAAAGCCGAGACCAATTACACCGTCACCGAAAAGGAATGCCTGGCGATCATCTGGGCCCTTACGAAGTTCCTACCTTATTTGTATGGTCGCCCATTTGATGTCATCACCGACCACCATGCACTCTGCTGGTTGTCATCATTGAAGGATCCATCAGGCCGCCTCGCGCGCTGGGCACTTCGCCTACAGGACTACGATATCCGCGTGCTGTACCGCAACGGACGCCAGCATGCTGACGCCGACGCACTCTCGCGCTCCCCTTTGCCTGACGACAATACCTACAGCTCAGTGTCTCACAATGCCGTTTTTTCCATCGACATTCACACTATCGCTACCGAACAGCGCAAGGATCAATGTATCGCTTCACTCATAGACTTGCTCACTGATCCATCGGCAACGTTACACCATCCACTCGCGCATTGCGTCGTCAAGCACGCCATTTCACCATTCGCGACGACCTCCTTCACCGACGCAATTACAACGCCGACGGACGCCGGTGGCCACTAGTAATACCCCGCAGTCTGCGTTCTGAAATATGCGAATCGTTCCACGCTGATCCGCAGTGTGCGCACTCTGGGGTATCGAAAACATACCACCGCATTCGCCAACGGTACTTTTGACGAGGCATCTACCGCTACGTGCAGAAGCTCGTTCGCTCCTGCATCGATTGTCAGCGCCGCAAGACTTCAACGCACCAGTCACCAGCAGGTGTGCAACCTTTACCCTGCCCTGACCGGCCGTTTGGGTGCGTTGACATCGATTTGTACGGGCCACTCCCTCTGACGTCGGCTGGTAACCGCTGGGCCATCGTCGCTGTAGACCACTGTAGTGAATGGAGGAAATTTGTAGAGGGAATTTATATGGCTGTGAACTTTTGGTGGAATTTCGATATGTTTGTGCGGACGTACGAGAATGAAGACGACGGCGACATGAAGGCGAGCCAGGGGCAGGTGGCACGCGCGGCGGCGGCACAAGAGAAAAGAAGACGAAAAAGAAGAGAGGCGCGTGTGGAACGCGCAGAGGGCTGAGCGAAGCAAGCCGAAGGACACGCCGGACCAGGGCGCTGTCCGTGAAGTTTGTCGTGGCCGTGCTCAGCGAGGACTGGTGCTTGCCTGGTGGTTCGGGCGTAGGCGGAGGCTCCAGCGAGGACGTGCCGGACCAGGGCGCTGTCCGGGGAGCCCCTCCTGACTGTTCTGGGTGAGGCCTGGGGAGCCGAGGTACCTGCCTGGGGCTACCGATACCGGGCGCGGCTCCTGCTGTGTCGGCGGGCAGGCGTCACGAGTTCCTGAACGCAGTCGCCACCTGGGACGGCGCAAGGCCGTGATCAAACAGGAGGCCTTCCGGAGGCCTTGTCGTGTGACGTGTCACCTGCGTGCTTGGGCTCGCCTTCAACAAGACTCGTCGCCGCATGTGGACTGACCCTCGTCAAGGCAACGTCGTCTACGAGTCGTGAGACTTCGTTTTGTTTTGCTACCTTGAACGGACATTCCGCGGTTAAGACTTTCAGATTAATTTATGTGTGTTTATCTCCGTGCTTGTTTTTTCGTCATCGTCCCTAGCATACCTTGTCCCTATAAATGTTGATCGAAACTCATTCGTGCGTATTCTCTTGTCGCCCGTCCCGTTGAGCCACGCACTCGCAAACGTGACGAACCACCACTCGGTCCTTACAACCACCTTACGCGATACGCCGAAACTGCCGCCCTCCCAGCGGCTACAGCGCGCGATGTAGCCTCCTTCCTGCTCCGCCGGTTCATGCTGCGCCACTGTCCACCCCAGGAGCTGCTAAGCGATCGAGGCCGTGCCTTCCTGTCGGAAGTCGTCGAAGCCATCCTCACAGAGTGCAACGTTGTTCACCGCAAAACTACTGCTTACCACCCGCAGACGAATGGGCTCACGGAACGCATGACCAAGAGCGGCAGAAGAGCATCCGCGGTGAGACCAACACTTCTGCACCCACGTTCCTACCTGGAGCGCTCGTATGGCTCTCTGTCCCTACTAATGCAACTCGCCTCTCTTCCAAACTGCTGCCCAAATACGAAGGCCCCTACCGTGTCGTTGAACGCACATCCCCGGTCAACTACCTGATTGAACCCATCGACCCATCTGTATCGGTTACCGCTAAGACCGTCCATGTACGCCACCCAGTCTGGCAATGGGCTATGCACTCTACCAGTTCTGGGTTTGGTTTGATGCCGTGGTGAATCCAAGCAAAGGTCTGGGAGTGGTGTTCTGCTGTTGCGACCCATTAGATATTGGGATGGTGAGACACCGTCTTCCAGTGGAGCTGCACGGTAGTTAAGGAGGCCAAGCCAAAACTCCTCCTTTGACCCTGCCTTCTTGAGGAGCCTCTTTATGATTTGTACCCCTTTTTCCGCGAGTCCATTAGATTTCGGATAATAGGGGCTAGAGATGATGTGCTCAAAGTCAAACATCACTGCAAAGTTTTTAAATTCCTTGGCTGTAAACTGGGGACCGCCATCAGTGCAGAGCTCATGTGGAATGCCATAGCGTGCAAATACCCGCGAGAGTTTATTGATGACTTCACTTGTCGTCGTCCCATGCAACTCCTCAACCTCCGGATAGTTAGAGTATGCATCGTACACGACTAGGTAATGCTTGCCAGCATATTCGCACAAGTCCGCTCCTACTCTGTGCCAGGGTTGATTTGGTGTGTCTCGTAACAGCAGGGGCTCAGCGGGTTGTTTGTATGCATGTATTTGGCAGGTCTCACACTGTTCCACCATTTGTCTTATGTCAGCTGCCATCCTCGGCCAGTACATGAGAGTGCGTGCTCGTGATATGCACTTGGCCATGCCCAGATGCCCCCGGTGTAACCGAGAGAGCATTTCTTTTCTAAGCTCGGAAGGGATTACAACTTTGGTGCCTTTCATCAGCACACCTTCCACCACAGACAATTCGTTAGTGTGTTTTTCCACACCCCCTTGATAGGCTCTGTCGCCTGCAGATTTTTTATTACCTGCTGCAGTTCTGGGTCTCTAGCTGTGGCATCTTCCAGTCTTTGCTTTGTTCTCCTGCTGACCCGTTCCTCCAAAACACTGGTGGCGTGTATTTCCAAGTCCTTCGAGCAGTTTTCTGACATGCATTGTCCTTGAATTCTCGACAGGGTGTCAGCTACAATCAGTTTCTTTCCTGGAACAAAGTACAGTCGGTAGTCATATTTCAGCAGTCTCAGGAACAACCTTTGAAGACGGGGCGGTATGTCGCTGAGTCCTTTCTTTGAGATAGATATTAATGGACTGTGATCAGTCTCTATTATAATTCTTCGGCCTAGAACAAACTCATTAAACTTCTCACAGCCAAATACTATTCCAAGGGCCTCCTTTTCAATCTGTGCGTATCGGCGCTCAGTTTCGGTCAAAACTCTTGACGCATAGCCGACCGGTTGCCACTCGGTACCATGCTGCTGAAGAAGTGCTGCCCGGGGGCATCTGGGCATGGCCAAGTGCATATCACGAGCACGCACTCTCATGTACTGGCCGAGGATGGCAGCTGACATAAGACAAATGGTGGAACAGTGTGAGACCTGCCAAATACATGCATACAACATCCCCGCGGCGGTCATCAAGAATCAGAAGACCTCCCCACCGATTGGGCTACCAGAATTAACAAGTCTCCTCTTGCACCTTATGAAGGACATACTGTGTAATCAGCTCGTAATTTTAAAGAAAAGAGGATGTATCGGTTACCGCTAAGACCGTCTATGTACGCCACCCAGTCTGGCAACGCGCTCGAGCACTTCCGGTGCGCAAGCAATAAACATCAGTTCTTCCATGGCCACTGTACGTGGGTATTTGCACGCTATGGCATTCCACATGAGCTCTGCACTGATGGCGGTCCCCAGTTTACAGCCAAGGAATTTAAAAACTTTTCAGTGATGTTTGACTTTGAGCACATCATCTCTAGCCCCTATTATCCGAAATCTAATGGACTCGCGGCAAAGCAAGAGCAACGCATGTGAACGACATCGCCGAGCGGGATTACAACTTTGGTGCCTTTCATCAGCACACCTTCCACCACAGACAATTCGTTAGTGTGTTTTTTCCAATCTGAACTGGGAGGCATAGCTCATAGTGACCAGCTGCTAGGTCGCCAGACGGCTCCCTTTTCGTACCCGGGGTAATTGTAGAGAAGCATTGGAACGCTGTAATGGGCCGTCCTCTCGAGCGCCTTCTAGTGGGTCGCCCTCTTCGCCTCTTCTCGGAGAGCACGCCCCTCGTGCTCGTGAGAGTCTGCGCTCCGTCGTGACTGTTGTGCATCGTCGCCGTGAATCCAGCCGTTATATATATATATATATATATATATATATATATATATATATATATATATATATATATATATATATATGTGTGTGTGTGTGTGTGTGTGTGTGTGTGTGTGTGTGTGTGTGTGTGTGTGTGTGTGTGTGTGTGTGTGTGTGTGTGTGTGTGTGTATAAGCCACAAAGAAAAATAATTCAGAAAAACTTTCCGACGGAACCGAACGGGCGACCTCTCGCTTTGCAGCGCGCGGCGTTAGACGGTTACGCCATGAACAGTACCATCTTTCAGCCTGCTAATGGCGAGCTATTTATATACACCTTTTACTTCAGCATGCTTTCTTAGTCACTACAAAGATGGCGCGCTTTAAAGATCGTCGCCCCGCTTCTGCGAACGCCGGTGCTCTTCGCCCTACAGGGCGTGGTCGCCTTTGTGCGCTTATCTCGAGGAAAGAAGGGGGCGGCCGGGGGTTGGTGCGGGAGGTTGTATGTCTTGTGCTTTCCCCCCGATGTCCGCGCTGAAGTCACAAAGCATACGAAGGTCACTTCACTCACTGCAGCGGCCGCGCTTGCGAAAGGAGCGCGCTGTTCAAATAGAAATAAGTAACTGTGACAGTTCGCGCTCGTCCTGTGTGTACCTGTTCGTTCGTTTCGTGCGTCCTGCTTAATGTTTGAGCAGTGCGCTTCAAGTGTCGAGCTGTGACGCATGATAGTTCGCGCTCGTACTGTGTGCGTTCTTTTCGTTCGTCCTTTGGGCTCGAGGGACGCGCTGGCAATTTCGAACTGCTTTCCGTTCCTCGCGTTACATTCCAATTTATTGCTATCGCATTCATTGCTTCGCCGTTGCGGCGAAACTGTGACTTTTTTTATATAACTTCGTCTACCAAATGTACTCTTGTTGCGAAATTCTTACTGTCGTTCGCAAATATAAGCAGCAAAATTGGCAGTTATAGAAACCTTAGACAAGCATAACAGCGTGGTGTTTGTTTTGCGCTTAGAAGGGAATTAACTAGGCTGTATATCACTGAGCGGCTTGTCGGACACGGTTCTTGACCATGTAAAAAATTGTCTTCCTGAGGTATTATTACACACGAAGCGACAGAACTCTTCTTCTTTTATCTCTGTTTATTTTTCTTTCTTTTTTTTTACTGTTCGGCTTTTATATCACGCATTGTATACGATACACACCGCTTTCTTAGGGAAATGGTAAACTCATGACAAGGATCTGTAGTGTCCAGTGAATGTTCGGGCTTTACAAGGTCGGTGCAGAGGACAAATTAAACGTATGATGCCGGTTACCCTACTTCGAAGTGATGGATTTCTCGTCCGTTCTAATACCGCTACATAAACTGCAGCGATCACCGTGTTGAGCTGAGCTACAAGGCTAATTGTTAGACCTACCACATCACATTAAAATATAATAATAAAACGAAGCGAAAACAACCCAGGTGGCTATTCGAGTGGTGCTTAGATGTTTCGCGCTTTACCGGACAGGACCGTACTTGACGCTTATGTTTGTTCGCCTATCTGGCCATATCCGATTGTCATTTGACTGTGTGCGACACTCGGTATATAGGATATATATTGCGTCACTTGCCGATTTAGAATCTGTAACGTAACACAAACGGTGTACCTTGAAGAGTCCGCAACCGCAAACACTCCGCGCTTGGAGATGCACCTCGCATACTTATTCAGACAGCAGTTTCCCATTTTTCTGTAGTTCTTAAAAGAACAAAACGACCGAGTGGTTTCTCGTCGACCTTTCTCTGGCTGACATCGCAATAAAAGAGAAGAAAATCCGCAGGTCGACCTAAAATACGCAAAAATTGTTCGACAATGGCACTCATCCGAGCACCAGCCCGCACACTCCGCGCCGACGCGCAAAAGCCATAGAGGAGGGAAGCGGTGGTTCCCAGTCCGGTCCTCCTCGCCCGATTCAAAGGTCTATACACTGTGTGCACTCTCCCTACGTTCAGAGAGAGAGAGAATAAACTTTTGAAAGCATTGGTTCGGGAATCCAGCCGAAGCAGGAGAGCTCAGGTAACCACGGCCACGGCGGCGCCTGCCAGAGTCCCGAGGCGACGATTCACGCCGAAGAAAACCCATGTTCGCTCTGTTCTAGGGTGGGGGGAGGCCCGGGTGGCGCCGCCACCTGTTGGCGGCTAGGGAAGCACTACGACAACGCACTACCACACTGGCTCCTGCGCCCAGCGGCTCGCGCACGCAGTAAGTCCGCCAACATGGCACATTGGAAATATTTTTTTGAAATTACCCGCTAAGGAAAAAAAGAACAAGCTGCAAGCTTTGCTCCGAAACTATACATGTTGTAGTCGGTGTTTCATCTAATTTAATTCTGCACCTAAAAGGGAAAGCACGAACGTGAGCACACGAAATGAGAGAAAGGGCCAGCCGAAGATCACGTCCGCCTTCACCGCTGGGTGCAGCTCCGTTCATCGAAAGTCTGCTCTTGACGCCATACTAAACATGATTTGCACTGACATGGAGCCCTTTCGTGTTGTCCAGAGAGAGGGATTCCTAAAATTCGTAACGGTAAGTTTGACAATATTATAAGCCGCCTTTCATCAAAGTAACTGCTTTGTATTCTTTCAAATTCAGGTCGCCGTCCCGGGCTACAATTTGCCTTCGCGGAATGACCTCTGAGAGAAGTTCCTGCCCGAGAAAGTATCAGCGCTGAAGACTGTCGTCGAGTGCAATACCGTACGATTACATATGTCGTCATTCTCTTTCTGGAACTCTATTGCATTCCATGTTTGCGCTACCTGTACTTGCAGTGTCAATATTGACTAATTGTCGTCCTACTTTATTTTAGGACCCAACTGCCGAGGAAGTCATACAAAAACGTGGCGCCATCGCTGCATCTAGGCGCAAGAGCACCGCCGACACGGAAGAAGTGTTGATTGTGGCCGGTCTGCATTTGGAATCTCACAACACGACGAGGTGGAACTCGCAGCTGCGAATGATGAGAATGCTCGCTACCACTTCTGCAAGTCATCCAGGTCTGACAAACTCTGCCGCGTGCAAGAAGGCTAAACTTCCTAAATATGGACTGAGGCTGGCGACAGACTTGATTGAGCTTCTCTCCCCTGTAGAGGAAGCCACAGAGTTGCTGCAGAAAAGGCACGAGACAGCCGGGCTTTTGCTGCCCGCGTTGCGAAATATCGAAGCTTCCCTTGCGGAAACCTTAAGCAAAGGCACACTTCTTTGCATAGAGGCGGCTAAAAGCCTACAACGTAGCATGGAGAAGCGGTTCGCAAGCACGTGGACTGACTCTGTTTTTTCGATGGTGCCCTCCTAGACCCACGGTTTAAGTCTTCTTGGTGTTCATCTGCAACAGCCGATCAGATGCGTTCTGCTGTGCTGGGTAGGGGGCCTCTTTTGTTAGGGCAGGACAGCGACAGCACCGTCGCGAATGAAGACTCTGAAGCAGGGCCAAGCAGACTGATGTTTAAAAACATCAGGCAAAATGATAATGCCCACCAAGACAATATGCCTGCATCCATTGCAGGAAAAATTTCTCTCTACCTTTCCGAGGGAACTTGTGCAGACACGGTTAAGCCCCTCACCTATTGGAAAGCGAACGAAAGCCGCTTTCCGCTGCTTCCCCGCCTCGCAAGGGCAGTTTTCACTGTGAATGCGACGTCAGCTGACGTGGAACGCGTGCTTTCTACGGCATCCCTGATAATGACAGCGAAGCGAAATCGGTTGTCAAGCACCTCTTTCGAGCAGCTCATGTTTGTGAAGCGCAACACATATTTAGATAGACGGCAATTGGTTTATCTCACCTTTTCTTTTTCTTTTTAGAACCAACCGTTGAAGCAGCCGTCATTCACACTTCGGGTTTTAAAAACTGAACAGCGAAGCGCCCATTTAGCTCATAACATTCGTTGCAAAATTTCGATGAATAAAACCAAAATATAGCTTCTTTTTGCGCCTTGCACTGCTTGCGACCTTTATTGCAGCATTTAAAAATCACGAGGACACCAAAGCAATTTTTATGACGTATAGTGATTGCCAAAGAACTAGTGACCATTTGCCGAACGTGTTGTTGTAGAAACATTTGTTTGAGCCGATAAAAATAAAATAAGGGTGGGTGGCCTTTTCTAAGTTCAGAGAGCTGCGAGCGACGACTGCAGCTCTAGCCCGAGAGATCAGGAAGTCCTGAGATCGAGCTGAGAGCTGGTCAGCCCACACTCCCACTGCTTCGGGGTGGAATCAATTATCCCTGCGCGTTGGTTCCCATGGATACCCCACACAAAAATGCCGAATACTCTATGCACGGCCTGATCTTTATCTCACGAGCAGTTTAGTACCTGACACACGTAAATAACCTTTGCGACAAGACATTGCATACCTGCGCATAGGCGAACACAGAAAGTTCTCCTCACCCTATCTAAGCTTGTGAGGCGCGCTTGACAAGCTTGAGTGCTGACGAGCAGTGCGGCCCACTGTTCCGTATTCGATGCAAAGGCACAAGGTGCCCAAGCGGTACACTGTTGCAAGTAATACCAGCAGGTCTAGAGGGCTTTGTTCCCCATTAATTAAATCTTAGTTTTCCCCATATTACGACTGCTCCAGACGCGCGGCAAAACTGCTTAGCCTTCTTGAATACTGATTTTGTCAACATAAAAATGGACTATATCGTTAGCATGAACACTTTAAGCTTAAACAATATTAAAATATCACTATTCGTTCAAACATGCTGACCATGCGAAGTACTACGGGTAGCGGGAGTACTGCTCCTATGGCAATTAGTAGGGTGGCTGTACTGCACGATGATATGTCACCAAGCAACTATCCCTCGGCCTCGGTAACGTGTTTTGCGTTCTTTTGCAGTTCTTAATGCATCTGATGACAACAGCTTTATGGGGCGTTCATTCTTAACTCGATAAAACTATTGTCACGTGCGTTTCTTATTAGCACTTTTGCTGTATTCGGTTTTCGCCCACAAAGACTGTCAGCAACGCTCAGCGTAAACCGCGCCTCATTGTTCGGGAAGCTTCGGGATTATTGTAGATCCTTTTGTTAAGATTGCGTGCAAGACGCGAACACTCGAGCTTATTCTAGAGCATGCGCGACAACCAGCGATAACGCTGGAATATTCGACGGCACATGTATAAATGTCGACGCGCTTCACCGCTTGTCAGTTGATCGGCGGTCGACGCTCTGCTCGCCGCTATCAGTGTATTGCAGTAGTTTGACTTTCAGTTTTCCGGCCACAAGTTCGGCCAAATAAAGAGTTTCATCTCTGACGTGCTGACTGCTGCCTTCGTCGACGTCACGACCACGTGACATCTGGTGGAGGTGCTGCTTCCTTGATGTTCCGGACGCCTACGAAGAGCCGGGAACCAAGCCCACAGCGTGAAAAAGACGTCAAACACCTCGTGCAACAGCGAGCTAGCCGCAGGCTACAAGGCTTGCAACCCGAATACGGTCTCCTACCGGACACGCCAAGAGCCATGGCGACGAACACAACGGGCACGATGACAGCCGTAGCGTCCCCTGCAGCTGTCGTGATGCAGCCGCCCAGAGAGCCGCCGACTTTCCATGGATCACCAAGCGATGACCCCGAAACCTGGCTCGAGACGTTCGAAAGGGTCTCAACCTTCAACAACTGGGACTCCAAGGACAAGCTGCGCCACGTCTACTTTTACCTTGAAGGCGCAGCAAAGACCTGGTTCAAGAATCGGGAGTCCACTCTTCGAACCTGGGACGTCTTTCGCACCGCTTTCCTGGAGACTTTCGCAAGCGTCGTCCGAAAGAAAAGGGCCGCAGCCTTGCTGGAGACACGGGTCCAACTTCGAAATGAAAGCGTGGCCATCTTTGCAGAGGAAATGACCCGGCTGTTTCGCCATGCTGACCCTGCCATGCCCGAGGACAAGAAAGTTCGCTTCCTAATGCGAGGGGTAAAGCAAGAGCTCTTCGCTGGTCTGATGCGGAACCCACCTTCGACAGTCCAAGAATTCGTCTCAGAAGCGACGACGATTGAGAAGACTATGGAAATGCGAACCCGCCAGTACAATCGCCGCGCATTCCAAGACAGCGCAGGTGTTCATGCCCTCGGCTCCGACAACTTGCGCGAAACGATCCGAGCCATCGTGCTAGAGGAGCTGCGAAAGCTCGCACCGTTTGCACAGCCCGAAGTGACGTCGATTGCGGACGTTGTACGCGAGGAAATCCAACAGTCACTGGGTGTTCCTCAGCCGGCACCGCCGCACCGCAGCTGCAAGCAATCAGCTATGCTGCTGCAGCCCGACACAACGCCCCCCCCTCCTCGCCCACGTCAAGACGCCGCGCCGCCCCAGCAGTTCCGCCGCCACCACCAACGTCATACCGCCCAACGATACACGCCGAGGAAGACCGACGTTTGGCGCGCCCCCGACAATCGTCCATTATGCTACCACTGTGGAGAAGCCGGCCACACGTACCGCCGCTGCCAGTATCGACAGATGGGACTGCGCGGGTTCGCCATCGACGCGCCGCGTCCACAGCAGGGTGAACGACCACGCGACATCGACGACTATCTGGCAGGAGCGCAGTGGACCCCCCGAGGACCTTCCCGATCGCCGTCGCCATGCCGCTACGCCTCTCCCCAGCGCCGACAATACACTGGCCCAACCCGGTGCCGGTCACGTAGCCCGCATCCGGAAAACAAAGGGCAGAAACCGATGGAGGTGCGGTTGCTGTACGACGAAATACCGAAGGTCCTCCGCCACCGCCGACGATGCCATGACGAAGCCTTCTGGACACGACGCGAACCAGACAGAGCCCTGACGACGAAAACTCCCGGACCGAAGTAGACCTGACCACGCAACGTGGAAGCAGCGGAACAAACCGACGTAGCCGTGACCCGACGCCACGACCTAACTGCAACGCAAGACGACGAACTAGCGACCTCGACGTTCTTATCGACGGCCACAGCGTCGCAGCCCTCGTCGACACCGGAGCCGACCGTTCTGTCATCAGTGGACTGTTCGTCAAGAAGCTGAAGAAAGTTTGGACAGCTTGGGAAGGCCCCGAAATCCGGACAGCTGGAGGTCACCTCGTAACGCCGGAGGTAATCTGCACAGCGAGACTCGCCATTAACAACCGGATTTCTCTCGCGAACTTCGTAGTCCTGCAGCGTTGCTCGAGAGATGTCATCCTTGGTATGGACTTCTCAGGCCTTCATGTGCAATCATCGACCTAAGGTCCGAGTCGATAACACTGTCCACGGAAAAGGCACTACCGTCGCACACTCCGCCAAGAAAGCACGCCTTGAATGTGCTGGAAGACCAGGTCACCATTCCCCCTCGCTCCAGCGTCATCATTTCCGTCGGCACTCAGAAATCAGCAGACCTGGAAGGCGTCGTTGAAGGCGATCAGCACCACTTGATTAACCGCAAGATTTGCGTCGCAAGAGGAGTAGCAGAGCTGCGGGCAGGGAAAGCAACAGTTATGCTCATGAATTTCAGCAACGAGAACAAACACGTGAGCAAAGGCACGAGGTCGCCTACATCGAAGAAATCGTAGAAGCTAGCAATGCTTTCGGCCTCATCGATTCTCCCGAGCCTACTCCGACGAATAAAGCTCCGGAACCACCTTTCGACGTCAATCTCAGCCTTCCGAAGCACAAACAAGAACAGCTCAAAGCCCTGCTCTTGCAATACAAGGACTGCTTCTCATCGTCGTCAAGAATTCGGCAGACCCCCGTGGCAAAACATCGCATCATAACAGAGGAAAGTGCCAGACCACTCCGCCAGAGCCCGTACAGGGTTTCGACGAGAGAACGCGAGGCTGTGAAGAAACAGGTCGACGAAATGCTACGCGACGACATTATCCAGCCGTCGAAGAGTCCGTGGGCATCCCCCGTGGTGCTAGTGAAGAATTATTGTCGCCTGAACTAAGTCACGAAGAAGGACGTCTATCCCCTTCCCCGGATAGACGACACCCTGGATCGATTACACAACGCAAAGTACTTTTCGTCGATGGACCTCAAGACCGGTTACTGGCAAATAGAAGTCGACGAGAGAGACTGAGAAAAGACTGCCTTTATAACACCAGACGGCCTCTTTGAGTTCAAGGTCATGCCTTTTGGTCTTTGCTCGGCACCTGCGACTTTTCAACGGGTTATAGATACAGTACTGGCCGGCTTGAAGTGGCAGACGTGCCTCGTGTACTTGGACGACGTCGTTGTGTTTTCCTCAATTTTCGACGAACACCTTCGGCGCCTTGAAGCTGTACTTCAAGCAATCAAGACCTCCGGACTCACCTTGAAGCCTGAAAAGTGCCGCTTCGCGTACGAGGAGCTTTTGTTCTTGGGTCACGTGATCAGCAAGGATGGTGTTCGCCCGGACCCGCAGAAAACAGCTGCCATCGCTGCCTTCCCGACGCCCACCGACAAAAAGGTCGTACGCCGTTTTCTCGGCTTGTGCGCCGATTACAGGCGTTTCGTCAAGGAATTTTCACGGATCTCCGAGCCACTGACGCAACTCATGAAGGCCGACGTCGAATTCAGGTGGGAAGCATCGCAAGTTCAAGCATTTCAAGAATTGAAACGACGCCTGCAGATGCCTCCGATACTTGCGCATTTGAACTTTGAAGTTTGAAGTTTATTCACATGAAATAAATACATACTGATTGCAAACACTGTATGACCCCTTAGCCGAAGGCTAGTATTGGGGTCATTTAGAGACATGTAATTACATAAATGTTCATTAACAAACAGGTAATTGAGAGTTTCGATCGTCAATGACAACTACATAGAAAAAATTTGAAATAGCAGATAAAAAAAAGAAAAATATGAGACAAAATTATATGGTATAGACATAGAATAGATGGTATAGAGCAACGAGACAACATGTCGTTTATAACTTAAATGTGGTAAGCATAACAACATTGAAAGAGAAAAGAAAGAAACAACATATGAGTGTATCTACAGGTATCGGCGAATACGCCGATACGGAAATCCACACCGATGCAAGCAGCGTAGGACTAGGCGCCGTCCTTGTGCAGAAGACCGACGGATTGGAAAGGGCCATCAGTTATGCTAGCCGGTCGCTATCAAAGGCAGAAATCAACTATTCCACAACAGAAAAGGAGTGCCTGGCCATCATCTGGGCTACATCGAAGTTTCGCCCCTACCTCTACGGCCGGCCCTTCAAAGTTGTGAGGGACCATCACGCCTTGTGTTGGCTAGCTAACTTGAAGGGCCGTTCAGGTCACCTCGCACGGTGAAGCCTACAACTTCAAGAATTCGGCATAACCGTCGTTTACAAGTCCGGAAGAAAACACTCCGACGCTGACTGCCTGTCTCGCCCCCCCGTCGACTCACCGCCGCAGGACGACCAGGAGGATGACTGCTTCTTGGGAACCATAAGTGCCGACTACTTCGCTGAACGACAGCGAGCGGACCCAGAACTCAGGGGCCTTGTGGAATACCTCGAGGGCAGGACCACCGTTGTTTCGAAGGTATTCACGCGGGGACTGACGTCGTTTTTCTTGCGCAACGGTGTTCTCCTTAAGAACTTCTCGCCGCTTCCAGCCGATTCCCTTCTCGTGGCGTCCTCGACATTGCGAACAGAGGTCCTCCAGGCTCTGCACGACGACCCAACGTCTGGACACCTGGCTGTTTGTCGCACGCTTGCAAGAATACAGGAAAAGTACTACTGGCCGCGCCTTCCCGCCGACGTCACTCGCTATGTAAAGACTTGCCGGGACTGTCAGCGACGCAAGATACCGCCGACAAGGCCAGTCGGACTTCTACAGCCTATCGAGCCACCTCGACGGCCGTTCCAGCAAATCGGGATGGATTTACTGGGGCCGTTTCCGACGTCCAATACCGGAAACAAATGGATCGTCGTAGCTACTGATTACCTCACTCGCTACGCCGAGACAAGGGCCCTACCCAGAGGCAGTGCCGCCGAGGTAGCGAAGTTCTTCGTTGAGAACATCGTCCTGCGTCATGGCGCCCCAGAGGTCCTCATCACCGGCAGAGGTACGGCGTTTACTGCTGACCTAACTCAGGCAATACTGAGATACAGCCAAACAAGCCACCGCCGGACCACCGCGTACCACCCACAGACCAACGGCCTGACCGAGCGTCTAAATAGACCATCGCGGACATGCTGGCCATGTACGTCGACGTCGAACACAAGACGTGGGACGCCATTGTTCCGTACGTGACCTTCGCGTACAACACGGCAGTACAGGAAACGACTCAGATGACGCCATACAAGTTGGTCTACGGACGGAGCCCGGCAACGACGCTCGACGCCATGTTACCAAACGTGACCGAAGAGAAAAAAATTCACAGCGTACATGTAAAATTAAATTTCGCTGCAAGTCGTCATAACTCTCATCGAACCTTTAGTATAAACGCGCCCGATCTCACGTCGGTGATGATGTACTGGACAGAATTCAAGGAAGATTCACGGTTTACCGATGAACCTCCGCAGCTTCGCCCACTCATCATCATTCACTCCGTGGATATGCTGTGATTTTTTTTTTGTTCTCGTTGACCGTCGTAGTAGTTGTGCTTCTGGAGACGCGTCCTTGGTGTCTTCGGTCGTCGCTTTGTTCTCAGGTAGCGCCGATTCCCGAGTGTCCTTGCTCTCCAAAATCACAGCATATCCACGGAGTGAATGATGATGAGTGGGCGAAGCTGCGGAGGTTCATCGGTAAACCGTGAATCTTCCGTGAATTCTGCCCAGTACATCATCACCGACGTGAGATCGGGCGCGTTTATACTAAAGGTTCGATGAGTTATGACGACTTGCAGCGCACTTTAATTTTACATGTACGCTGTGAATTTTCATTGTTTAGAAAACCATTGCTTAGAAAACATCTGGCGTCTTTCGTTAAGCAGCTGGCGTCTTTTCGTTTTGCTTTAGAAACATCTGGCGTTCTTTCGTTTTGCTTTTACAAAACATCTGGCGTCTTTTGTTGGTTTATTTCATCAATCAACGGCGTTTTGAACAAAATTTTTATTGTTTAATCACGCACAGGAGAAATCTCACCAGGAACTACCTTGGAGGTAAAGAATGGCTGCTAATGGGAATGAGAGACAGAAGAAGTCGGCTTTTAGCTAACGCTGCGAATTTTTTATTGTTCAACAACGCACAGGAAAAATCTGCCACCGGCACCACCTTGCAGGTCAAAGCGTAAGACTGGTTACATACTACGCTACGAGGGACGAACGGGTGCCGCTATAAGGAGCTTCGCCCCTAAAACATCGACGTGACCACGCACCTACAGCGCGCCGAAGAAGCACGACAGCTCGCCCGCCTACGGATCAACATAACTGTCACTACATAACAGCCCATCCCTCATGTAAAACCCCAAGCTGCGGTATTTCAGGTATTATTAAATTAAAAAAAGAACCAGCAGACGAATGACAGCCGCCGCTACAACCTTCGACGACGCCACATGGAATACCAACCCGGTGACCGTGTATGGGTATGGACGCCAATACGCCGACGGGGCCTTAGTGAGATGTTTCTTCGACGATACTTTGGACCGTACAGGGTACTTCGACGCTTCGGTGCACTCGACTACGATGTTGTCCCTGACGGCATTACGAACTCTCAGCGGCGCCGTGCGCGACCTGAAGTCGTCCATGTCCTGCGCCTCAAGCCATATTACGCGCGTTAGTGAATCTGAGGACTGTACTTTTACTTTATTATTGTACTTTCTTGCTTGTGCTTATTTTCATTGTACTATCTTGCTTGTGCTTATTTATTGTACTTTCTTGCTTTATTGTTGTTATTTATTGTTGCATACATTGCCCCCCCCCCCCCCCCGGTGTTCTGTTTTAAGCATCGGGACGATGCTTTTTAAGAGGGGGGCATTGCCACATGCGTTTCTTATTAGCACTTTTGCTGTATTCGGTTTTCGCCCACAAAGACCGCCAGCAACGCTCAGTGCAAACCGCGCCTCATTGTTCGAGAAGCTTCGCGATTATTGTAGATCGTGTTGTTAAGATTGCACGCAAGACGCGAACACTCGAGCTTATTCTAGAGCATGCACGACAACCAGCGATAACGCTGGAACATTCGACGGCACATGTATAAATGTCAACGCGCTTCACGACTTGTCAGTTGATCGACGGTCGACGCTCTGTTCGCCGCTATCAGTGTATTGCAGTAGTTTGACTTTCAGTTTTTCGGCCACAAGTTCGGCCAAATAAAGAGTTTCATCTCTGACGTGCTGACTGCTGCCTTCGTCGACGTCACGACCACGTGACACTATCAAGATGCCTACTGCTACTGTATATGCTTATATGCTACCGTATATGTATTTTTACCTTTCATAGTTTGTGTACTTTGTTTGTGTTCGTGTATTTTTACTGGACAAGGGTGTCAATGCAGGCTAGTTGGTATTTCATTGCAGGTTTTTGGGTGTAGCGCCGCGTACGAATTGGTAAGAAAGAAGATGACAGGAAAGAGGCGCACTCGCAACTGAACTTTATTTTGCGTCGATTGCAAATATAAAGCTATGAAAAGCACCACGTGTTACCTCTAACACTGCCACATAGTAAAACCAGATAAAACCAGATAAAATGGCCTACCGCACTAATTATCGAGATAGTCTATTTCACATGAAAATAGGTCAAGAAACGGCTTGCTGATGCATCTGCTGCCCAACTTGGTGATGGCATATGCTTCAAATAACTCACGCTCTTGTTTTCTTCTATATCTTTTACGTACTCGCGTCTTCTCCAGCTCAGGTGCGCAGTGGGCTGACGCGCACTGTTTTATGCAATGAAGTGCCAAGTTGCTTCCCGTACCACTCTTTAACGTGCCCTTATGTTCCCTTAGACGTTCGTTGAGGCACCGCCCCGTTTGACCGACGTACACCAGTCCGCACGTCAGGGGGATCTCGTACACGACGTTCCTTTGGCATTCGACGAAGGACGTGACGTGTTTCTTGGTGCAGGTCGGCGTCCTGTGTTCACGAGAATTCACTTGGCGGCACATGGCTCCGAGCTTGTTTGGGGCGCTGAAGACAACACGAACACCTACGCGTCCCGCGTTCTTTTTGATGCGATGTGAGACGCCGTGAATATAAGGGATTACCGCAGTCTTTGGGCGTGTCTCCTGTCATTTGTCTTTTTCTGCAGCATCGGTACGTTTCTTGCACAAAAGCATTGTCGCCAATTCACATAGCATGTGAGAGGGAGACCCGGCAGCATTCAACCTCTCCGTTTGGGTAACAAAGCTGTCCTGGATCTTGTGGTGGCAAGATCGCTGCAATGCGGTCCTCAATGCTGATACCGCAATGCATTGCTGATACCGCGATGCACGCGATCAACAAGTTGGGCAGCAGATGCATCAGCAAGCCGTCTCTTGACCTATTTTCATGTGAAATAGACTATCTCGATGATTAGTGCGGTAGGCCATTTTATCTGGTTTTATGTGGTTTTACTATGTGGCAGTGTTAGAGGTAACACGTGGTGCTTTTACCAGCTTTATATTTGCAATCGACGCAAAATAAAGTTCAGTTGCGAGTGCGCCTCTTTCCTGTCATCTTCTTTCTTACCAATTCGTACGCGGCGCTACACCCAAAAACCTGCAATGTATTTTTACCTTTCATGGTTGTTTTCGTCATATTTTACTTTATGGGGCTGACAGTATATATGTCCCATATAAATCAGCGATACCCGTATACTGTCATGCAATGATAGTTACTTGTGAAGAGGTAAATAGCGGAAAAACAAGACCTGAAACCAATGTTTCAACAATGTGGCATGATCTTGGCGAGTCTAGAAGTTTACATTGGTCATACTGTTTCTTTCTTCTCTCATCGCCATAGTTGATCTCTTTTTCTTTCCCTTATAGTTCCGCACTACGTAGAAAGTCCTCAGTTCCAAGCCGGGCAACAGGCCTTGGCAGCGCCGACTGTGTCCATAGAAGTGAAGCCAATCGAAGCCGAGGTAAGAGGACACCATGGTATTCGTTCATTTATTGCCGCTGTTGTTCTCCGTTTTTCTGTTACGCCGAAGGCGAATACGCTTAACAACAACTCTAACTGTTATTATTGTTATTATTACTCGACACTTTTTTTTTCTTTTTTTGAATCCGCCATGGTGGCTTAGCTGCTACGATGTTGAGGTGCTGAGCACGAAGGCGCTGATTCGACTTCCGGCCACGGCGGCCGTATTTCAGTGAAGGCGAATTGAAAAAACGCCAGGCCTGCGCGGAAAGCGCAATCACAGTCACAGCGAAAGCTGGAAGAGCGGAAAATCTATTGTGGCGACTAATACGAGTAAACTAGCAACGTACCCACTACGCCACAAATCATAATTTTTGTGAAGTTGGGAAGCACCGACCACGACATTATTCGTCAATCTGCGGAGAAACGAGCTACCATATGTAAGGCATTACGTGCGGTTTGTTGATGCGACGGTTGATGACGATGAAGAATTATGGCTGAGCCGTTTGTAATGGGTTGGAAGCTTTAAACGACCCACTAGTTACGTAATTCACATCGTGTGACACCCGATTGTTATTTTACTTTCCCACCACGCTACATAACATAGGTCAACGTGAGAAAGGGAAAGACAGAAAAAGAGCTTTATTGAAACCCTGAGCAAATCCATCATGGGAACATTATGGGCTTCCTTGGCAACCTATAGAAGTGCAGTTGCGAGGAACCCACTACGCTATAAATTATCATAATTTTTTGAAGTAGGGAAGCAGCCACTATTTCATTTTTCGTCATTCTGCGGAGAATCGTGGTATCCGCTAAACACCTTTAAGGCATTACAGTCGAAACCCGCGATAACGAAATCCCGAGGGAACGAAATTCTCACCGCAACGAAATATTTCCGGAGCACAGGCGGACGCCCATAGGAGTCAATGCATTTCGTAACTCGCGACTACGAAAGATATGCATACCCCAGTCCCTCGTTAACGAAATTTTTTAAACACGAGTGCGCAAATACTCTCGCAAATCTACTCTCGCAAAATTAACCACATTCGAGAACTGCTGAAATGCATTCATGCTACACTTAAATTGTGCAAAACTATCGCTACAGCGCACTTGAGAAGCAGCCGCCACCATTGTTTACAGAAAAATTCGGCAGATCCCACGTGCCGTGGGAATCAATGTTATGCGAAGCATGCGCAGGAAGCTGACTATGTCGCAATTTTTCACATTGAGCGATACGTTACGGAATGACGCTAGAGAAATCTGCAAATGCTATCCGCACACACATATTTTGAAGAGTCGCACATGTGTTATATAACCAGTTGTTTACAGTTGCTTAACGATGCCAAAAGGAACATAGGTGTTACCACCACCAAACGCAGTAAGCTGATATGTAGTGCTTATATTCTTCAATACTGGCTAGCCCGAACTTGAATAGGACAATGAAGGAATACAGATGCACAGGACAGGCGCTACACGCAACTAAGCTTCATTCAGAAAAGTTTCCCTATATAAACACAGCCCAGTGGCACGCGCAGGCGCACTGCACATACGTTACAGTCACAGTTACAGTTAGAGTTGCGTTACAGTTGCTATGCTGATACTGATCAGTTCTGACGGAGAATGCACGCACGTTTCACGAAACCGTGTGCACGTGTGGAAGGGGTTCTTGGAAGTTATTGAATAATACCCGTGTCACACGAGCGCGCAAAAAGTCTTTTACGTAAGCGGTCTTTTACTATGTTGGAAGACTTTTTATGAAGAGGCGTTCCCTCGCAGTCACACGGCACCGACGATCTCTTTTTAGAGGTTCCTTCCGAATGCGCTACCGAAAGAGTGGCGCTCGCTTTCAAAATAGAACCAGTGAAAAGAAAATTATGTATCTCGACAGAAGATGATCAAATTTATTGTATGGCACGTTTGTTGACATAAATTTAACAACTCCAGTTGAAAAAAAAAAGGTTCACGCAGTAGTATCTTAAGAAGCGTTTGCACAACTGGCGGCCTTTATATATTATTGTGGCAACAGTGGGCGTCTGTTTTTCTTGTTAGCGCTCTTGTCTGCCTCGCCATGGATGATCTTACGGAGGAAAAAATCACAGCATATCCACGGAGTGAATGATGATGAGTGGGCGAAGCTGCGGAGGTTCATCGGTAAACCGTGAATCTTCCGTGAATTCTGCATAGTGCATCATCACCGACGTGAGATCGGGCGCGTTTATACTAAAGGTTCGATGAGTTATGACGACTTGCAGCTCACTTTAATTTTACATGTACGCTGTGAATTTTCATTGTTTAGAAAACCATTGCTTTAGAAAACATGTGGCGTCTTTCGTTAAGCAGCTGGCGTCTTCTCGTTTTGCTTTAGAAACATCTGGCGTTCTTTCGTTTTGCTTTTACAAAACCTCTGGCGTCTTTCGTTGGTTTATTTCATCAATCAACGGCGTTTTGAACAAAATTTTTGTTGTTTAATGACGCACAGGAGAAATCTCACCAGGCACTACCTTGGAGGTAAACAATGGCTGCTAATGGGAATGAGAGACAGAAGAAGTCGGCTTTTAGCTAACACTTACACTTCTACTTCTACTAACGTTTCCAACTGGAACATGCCAATGGCTGCTAATGGGGAATGAGAGACAGAAGAATTCGGCTTTTAGTTAACGCGCACGCTGCGAATTTTTTATTGTTCAACAACGCACAGGAAAAAACACAGCATATCCACGGAGTGAATGATGATGAGTGGGCGAAGCTGCGGAGGTTCATCGGTAAACCATGAATCTTCCGTGAATTCTGCCCAGTACATCATCACCGACGTGAGATCGGGCGCGTTTATACTAAAGGTTCGATGAGTTATGACGACTTGCAGCTCACTTTAATTTTACATGTACGCTGTGAATTTTCATTGTTTAGAAAACCATTGCTTTAGAAAACATCTGGCGTCTTTCGTTAAGCAGCTGGCGTCTTTTCGTTTTGCTTTAGAAACATCTGGCGTTCTTTCGTTTTGCTTTTACAAAACCTCTGGCGTCTTTCGTTGGTTTATTTCATCAATCAACGGCGTTTTGAACAAAATTTTTGTTGTTTAATCACGCACAGGAGAAATCTCACCAGGCACTACCTTGGAGGTAAACAATGGCTGCTAATGGGAATGAGAGACAGAAGAAGTCGGCTTTTAGCTAACACTTACACTTCTACTTCTACTAACGTTTCCTACTGGAACACGCCAATGGCTGCTAATGGGGAATGAGAGACAGAAGAATTCGGCTTTTAGTTAACGCGCACGCTACGAATTTTTTATTGTTCAACAACGCACAGGAAAAATCTCCCACCGGCACCACCTTGGAGGTCAAAGCGTAAGACTGGTTACGCACTACGACTACTACGACTACGACTACGAGGGACGAACGGGTGCCGCCTTAAGGAGCTTCGCCCCTAAAATCTCCCACCGGCACCACCTTGGAGGTCAAGATCTGGTACTAGCGTTACGACTGGTTACGCACTACTACGAGGGACGAACGGGTGCCGCCTTAAGGAGCTTCGCCCCTAAAAGTGACAATTGCAAGTCTTGTAGCGTACCATCTCTCTCTGGGAAACGAGGCAGACGCGGCGAGCAGACGCGGCGACGGGCTGATTGCACACCGCGTTCGCCTTTCCGCGATCACTCGCGTCGATGCTCGCGTCTGGTTCTAGTTCACTATACTCGCGTCTATGCGGGCGGCCATAACCCCAACCCGTTCGCCCTGTTTACGAGAGTACACAAAAAAATAAAGTTTAAATGGTTTTCTTACGCTGCTTAGGACAAATTAAATTTATTTTTATGGTGAGCCCAAGTGACACCGTAATAAAGAGTTGTTGGTTTTTTTTCACCACTTCATAAATGCTGGCGCCCACTGGTTTCGAGGCTACTCCTTTACCGCCGTGAAAGAGTCCGTCGAACGCCGTTTCCAGAAAAGACCGCTCCTGAAAAGGAGATTGCTCTCTGTCGTGTTACAGCGCGCGGAACTCTTTTTCGGAAAAAGTATTCTTGCTTAAAAGACTTTTTAGTGTCCATGTGACACGGGTGTTAGGTCATCATCACGGTGGTCAGTTAGCACCACCAGCTGGACAGGACTTGTTATCGCTTCCGTTCGTGATCGCGACTGCGAACTGTCTCAGTGTAGTGAAGTGCGAGGTATGAAGTGCTGGGGGAAACCGCGGATGGCCTTTACGAAGAAATGATTTATGATGCCTCCTGTCCTGGACTTGGCACCGAGGTCTTGTGATGCCCTGTCCACATTCAAGCCGTCTTTCATGCCGCCTAAGAACCAGGCGTTGTTGAGTTTTGATAAATCCATGCTGAAGTCACCGGTAATCATGAGGGATATGGTCCTCTCGGCAGAGTTATTGTAGGAACCATTGACCCTGTTTTTTGCGTAATCCACTTGGTCGACGTTGCCGACCACGTGGACGAGTGGATGGTAGCCCAGCTCTTCCAGGGGTGCTGTCTTCAGCTCCCTAACTTTCCTTGCGTCGGCCGCTGTGGTGTAGTGATTACGGTGCTCGGCTGCTGACCCGAAGGTCGCGGGATCGATCCCAGCCGCGGCGGGCGTATTTCGATGGCGTAGAAATGCCATAGGCCCGTGTACTGTGCGATGTCAGTGCACGTTATAGAATACCAGAAGGTCAAAATTTCCGGAACCCTTCGCTACGACGTCTCTCATAATCATATCGTGGTTTTGGGACGTAAAACCCCAACAATTACTATTATTATCACTTTCCTTCCGTGTCAATTTGTAAGTTCGCGGTTACTGCTTTGATTGAGAGTCTGTTATCACCTGTGGCACATACCCGCATTACATGAACACTGGTATGCGGGTATGTGCCACACGTGACCGAGGGAAAGGGCTTCATGACGTACGCGGCAGGTATCTTACGTCATTCATGTCATCACCAGTGAATCGTGTTCGTCATACATGCATGCTATGTTATGCAAATTTTGGTATCTTACAACCTATGGAGACGACCGGAAGAGCGCCCAGACGTAGGCGGCTATACTCGCCGACAACTTTTCTTGGCACTGAAGGGAAAGCTACGGGGGCGGAGCGTCTGCACATGTACTGCTACGCGAAGTAGTCCGGTTTGGCGCGCGTCTCGTAACGCCGTGAGGTGTGATGGCTAGCGTTGCACTTCGACGCAAACGCTGCTTAGCGTCTAAGGTACGGGTAAAAGGCGCGACTTTTTCACGCACGCAAAAACGCGAAGTGACACCGTGTAAAGTAAACGAAATGCAGATATCTCGCTTGTGCGCGCTGCGTTCCGTCACAAAAAGCTACATGTAGAAAATGAAGGAGAATTTTATATATCTCACGCAGAAAATACGGACGCAATTGTGGGACTACATTCATTAGCGGTAGGATGCGTGCATTGTGGCTCTGTAGCCTTCGCTTCAATGCCAAGAAAAGTTGTCGGCGAGTATAGATAGATAGATAGATAGATAGATAGATAGATAGATAGATAGATAGATAGATAGATAGATAGATAGATAGATAGATAGATAGATAGATAGATAGATAGATAGATAGATAGATAGATAGATAGATAGATAGACAGACAGACAGACAGACAGACAGACAGACAGACAGACAGATAGATAGATAGATAGATAGATAGATAGATAGATAGATAGATAGATAGATAGATAGATAGATAGATAGATAGATAGATAGATAGATAGATAGATAGATAGATAGATAGATAGATAGAAACGCCAAAAGTGCCTGAGGTTCGCTAAGAAATGCTTCGCATTTAAAACATGAAGCTGGCGACAATGATGATGATGATGATGGCTTGCCGAAACACCTGCTTGTTATCGCGGACTATGTGTTGCGATTGCTTCGTCCGATTTCGCTGTCTGCGAAGAAGCCGCCTCCAACGAAAAAGCGGAAGTTCATCACGCTGGAAGATAAGGCTGCAATCATCAGTGAGGTGGAAAAGGGCAGGGAAAAAATGGACATCGCCGAAGAATTCGGCGTTGCGTCCAGCTCGCTGTCCACGATTCCGCGCTGATCCAGCGGAGCCGGAAGAAGGTTCACCTGTAGGCGCACTTGATAACGGTCTGGTAACAGCGCAGCGCCGCCGTCACTGACCAGTGCATGGGGCAGACTTTGTGCCGTGGCAAACGAGATTCCCGATCGAGAGGCATGAAATTGCTGTGTGGTAAGGCCCGCCAAAGCAAACTTACTGAGTTTTCGAAATAAGATGTGTTTTTTGTAAATTCCATGTCTTTTCTGCCGCATTCTCGCGCCAACGAAATTCCCGCAAGAGCGAAATTTTGTGCTTTCCCCGCCGATTTCGTTATTGCGGGTTTTAACTGTATGTGCACTTTGTTGATGCTGTGGCTGATGACGATGAAGAATTATGGCAGAGCCCTTCGTAATGGGTTGGAAGCATTCAACAACCCACTCGTTGCGCAATTCGCATTGTGTGACGCTTGGTTGTTATTTTGATCTTCTACCACGCTACATTACATGTGTTAATGTGGTTCCTTCGCGATATGAAGCTTGTATAGGTTCTTTTTGCAAAGCAGTTTCAAGCACCAGCATGGCTCCGAGGTAGAACACTGGGTTCCCACGCAGGGGGCCCAGGTTCGAACCTCGTTCCATCCTGGAAATTTTTTCTTATTTCGTTTTTTTTTTCTTATTTGGAGCGATAGTGGTTACGGACACCGGCGGCGGCGGTGGCAGCGGCGGCGGACAACTACGGCGCCAAAAACGGCCCTTGTTGTGACCTCATAACAGCTTTCGCTGTAAAATCAGCAGTTGTTTCGTGCACGAATACAACCGATGAGCGAAGCTCCTTAGAAATAGGATGCAAACTACTATGTACATTTTGAACTGTTTATTGCGCCTAGCGCCTTGTTCCTTGCGCAACGCGCGCCGAATGCCTTGCGCCTTGCATTTTTAAAGACGATAGTCTTTCTTGGGACACTTAAACGGAGAAACTTTGGTCTGTCTTTCTGTCTGTCTGTCTTTCTGTTTGTCGGCACGTCCCTCGATTCAGCCACTCGGCCAAAGTTGAACCACTTGCCCGAGGGCCAGCCATCTTGAACGGCCGACTAGGTTCATACTTGTGTACATTGTCAATCAAAAAGCAAACATTACGCATATCTGAGGCGCAACATCACTAGGTAAGTATTAGGCGGTGTGTTCCTTTAATAGAAAATGCATACATACGTAATTCTAAAGACCCTAGTTTCTTAAGCTGCGCTGAAAATGCGACTGCGCTGAATCTTGCCTTCCTCCGTGCCCTCTGCACGAGCTCATTTTTGTGTTTCGGTTTCGGTTCTGTATTGCACTGTACGAATGCCATGGGGCGCCGCTCTGGCATTCCTGTTTTTTTCAGGCGACGTTTAAATAAAAGAGTGTGTGGAGAGTACTCGTTGAGTAAGGACGTTTCTTCTGCTTCAGCGCTTCGCGCCAAACCGCGTGTTCGGGCTGCCTGGCGCCCCCACCGGTCGCGTTGGTCACCGCCGGTCTTGGCCTGCTGCTGCGCCGGGACTACCAGCCCGCAACACAGCACTCATGTTTCCCGACGTATTGCCAGATGGCGTCCATATCTCATGCAGCGCATCTTCTATCGTCTTTAGACGACATTTGCAGCGAAGCACGCAGATAGGCGGCCAATTTTTTTTCCCGAAACGCCGCGCGCGCCCAAGTTGCGTCGGCGCCGCATCTATGTTGCAGGGAGGTTCGGCGGCGACGGCGGGGTGCGGGCCTACTCCTAAAAAATGGCTTAGCTCGGCTATGCCAGGATATAAGTAGCGTGAGGTAAGGTTCAGCTGATTATTCCTAGCTCTACTGGTTGTCTAGGATTAGCTTGATTATCATGCTTACTGCTGCTTCAATGACACACACATGGTGTACGCATTGTGACACGTATATTTATTTTTTGCTCAACGCCATTTCTCTGTTGCCACAAAGACGGCTCGGTGGTCAGTGTAGTAACACGCTGCCGTCTCGAAGGCCTCAACGCCCGGCGCAGCGCCGGCGTTGGGGCCGCAGCGTCACTATATTGCCACGTGCGTTTCTTATTATCACTTTAGCTGTATTCGGTTTTCGCCCACAAAGGCTGTCAGCAACGCTCAGCGCAAACCGCGCCTCATGGTTCGAGAAGCTTCGCGATTATTGTAGATCATTTTGTTAAGATTGCGCGCAAGAGGCGAACACTCGAGCTTATTCTAGAGATTGCGCAACAACCAGCGATATCGCTGGAAAGTTCGACAGCGCCTGTATAAAAGCCGACGCGCTTGACCGCTTGTCAGTTGATCGACGGTCGACGCTCTGTTCGCCGCTACAAGTGTATTGCTGTAGTTGACTTACAGTTTCCCGGCCACAAGTTCGGCCAAATAAAGAGTTTCATCTCGGACGTGCTGACTGCTGCCTTCGACGACGTCACGACCACGTGACAATATGGCAGCGTCTCGTGCCCGGTCAACACAACCTAGACAAGATAAGTCCTGCGCACTCCCTCCATGACGTCACAGACCCTGCTCGACGGAGAGGGACGCTGTATCGCCCGTGGCCAATGCCACCTAGAAAAAAAATTCAGGCCTGCTCACTGCCGCCGTGACGTCACGCGTCTTGACCGAGCGAGCGAACGCGTGGGAGACAGTGAAGCCATTGCCACTATCGTCTCGTATGAAATGATAAAGCGTTCGTGGCTAGTTTTACATGCGTAACAGCTTTATTTTGCCTTTAGCGTCGGGATTGGCGCTGGCTTAAGGAATGTGTTACGCTTTAGAGTCTTTGCTGATTGGCCTGTAAGCGACTTATTATTCCACCTAAAAATAAGATAAGATTGTGCGCTATCGAAAATGTGACAGATTTATAAGTGCGAAGGTTGATGGCCCCGAAAATTGACGAAATAAATAGGGTCACTTTGATTCATACTTCATTCTTTATTTACACACACACACACACACACACGCGCCACACTGTCCATAAGATGCGCAGAAACTGTTCCTATTCATTTGGTAAACTGAGAAAAATTGTCCAGAGTCAGCAACTGAGAAAAAGAGGTCCAGAGTCAGCCGAGTAGCCCCCATGGGAGCTACTTCTGTCCTGCCGCTTCTTCGATCGGTGTACTTGGTAGTCGTCCTTCAGTGTTCTGGCTTGAAATCGAGCTCACACACCTGAAAACCATTTAAGAAAGCGGTTTATCACAGGCTTTCCCCTCCACTGTGCTCCTTATATGCTCAGTTACAAAACAACAAAATCTATGAGGTGTCTACAGGCATCCCAATTCGGCTGACTTGCAGCAGTACACATTTCAAGGAAAAAAATTAGGCGAAGGTGCTGGCGAGACTGGCGCATAATTATAATACCGCAAAAAGTGGTCGGAGCACCGGTAAGAAATATTAAATGCGAAGCATTTCTTAGCGAACCTCTGGTACTTTGAGCGTTTCTATCTACGTATCTATCTATCTATCTATCTAGCCGCCTACGTCTGGGTGCTCTCATGATCGCCTCCTTAACTTGGTGTAGACCAAAATTTGCATGGGAGGGTGAGAGGATTTGACGAATATGACTGCCGGGTCATGAAATGAATAACTTTAAAATCCTGTCGCGTACGTCGTCAAACCCTTTCCACTAGATATGTGTGGCACATACCGGTTCACCACGGGCCGCGTTGTACGGGTATGCGCCACAGGTGATTGACAGTTTATATCTACCCAAGAACGGCGAGAACAGACATTGGTAACTTAAATGCTAGAGCGTTAAGGAAAACTAACATCGGCAGCGTTGACTCAACGAATGAAAAGAATGAAAATTAGGATCCCAGTAGGAATCGAACCCAAGCATTCTGCGTGGCAATCAGGTATTCTACCACTGAGCCACGCCAGGTCTATAAACTGGTTTGGATAAACAGCCTACGCAGGCGTAATATCGGTGTAACGTCAATTGCGGTTGTGGTGCTGGCTATTTAATTTTACAAGAAAGCAATAAACACTACATGATACTCCTACAATGTGTACTCCTACGATCCAGGCGTCATGTCAGGTTAACGTCTGTATTTGCAGTGTTGGCTCCGCTTTTATAGCCGTCTAATAAACATTACGTTTTTATTCCTATGATTCAGCAAGCTATACTGAAGCATTGCTCTACCCTGGAGGAATGCATTAACGAAAGTTACATATGATATCCACATCACCGCACCGTAAAGTGCACTTCGTCCACTAGAACGACGCAGTGTCCTCTTCATTTCTTACGAGGCTGGGCAATGACCTCATGCTGACCGAGGAAGATGCCAGATTGACTGATAACCGCTTTGTAGACTAGGCTACGTAGGCCACATACGCCCAGGTAGTCTACGAATACGACAAACACCATCCACTGATGTTGGTCTACGTAGGACTATCCAGGCCTACGAGCCTCGACGGCCCTCACCAACGCGAAGGGTAGCTTCAGGTTTCGACATGTCGCCGGCTCTGTCGACAGAAAATTTGTTGACGAAATGACCGAGGCATCCACGATTTCCAAAAGCTGTCCTATACCTCATACTTCACTACACATGGATCCCTCGCCATCACGATCGCGACCGCATCCTATAACAAGTCATGACCAACTGCTGGCGCTCACTGATCACGGTGATGACGCCCTTGTTCAAGAACTGCCAAGAACTTCTTGCACACATGCACACGGGTTAGTGAAACGTGCACGCGTTCTCGGAACACGTATAAGCACTAGATATCAGCTTACCGCTTCTGATGTTAGTAATACCCACGTTGCCATTGGCAGCGTTACCCAACCGTAAACAACTGGTATAACAACACATATCCGGCTTTCCAACATATATATATATATATATATATATATATATATATATATATATATATATATATATATATATATATATATATAATATGTGTGTGTGTGTGTGTGCGTAGATAATTTACACAAATCTTTAGCGTCATTTTCTAACGTGTCGCTAAGTAAAAACAGATACGCCAGTCACCCAACCGCCGCATGCTTCGCATAACATCAACTCCCACGGTACGTGGGATCTGCCTAATTTTTATATACAAAACAGATGCACGACGCCACGCACCGACACTCCTTAGCTTTTCTCAGTCAAAAGAAGCCCGCGGTGCTACGCGCAGATAGCGAAATGTTTATCGACCCTGAAGGAAAAAAAACGCCTGTTCTGAGAATATACTGCCACGCGTTTATTGCTCCATTTTTATGAGTTCGGGGTGCGAGCAGCGGAACGCAAAACGCATCTCTCGCACCGCTTGTGAAGTCGCTTGATTGGAGCATGAAGGTGCGTCTACTTCGTTTCGCCGTCGTTTTGCAGCCAAGCTCATCGCGTCTCGGCCAGACGCGCTCGTTAAAAACGGGAAATCTATGCAGTCTCTAGAGACGCCACATCATCGCGGGGGGTGAGCGCCTGCCACGCTCAGCTAAATGTGCCTTATGTCAAGGCTTACGCTAACAAGTCAGAAGTGCACACGACATTATTTTGTCGAAATAACTGAACGTGTTAGAGGTGGTGCCTTTAAAACATCTGAAAAGCAATAGCATAGACTACACATACCTTTGAATCACGGAGAGAATGTATATCGATGTCATCCCGATGAACGGCACGCTCTCATTTCTCTTTTTGGTCGCCTTGGGAGAATGAAACCACTGGAACCTTCGGTACATCGCCAATATCGGCGACACTTGGGCCCACAGCACTGCTGCATTGGGAGAGCTTGCAGGTGTACAACATTCCGTGAACGAAGCACATCACATCACCACGCAGCACTTCACAAACGCAGACCACGGTCTTCAAGCAGACGCCAAAAGAAACACCAGTATACCACGGCAGGCTTCGTCAGGCTTAGCAATCCTGCTCTCTCGAATGGCGTGAGCATGCATGCGCACGTCTACTCGGCAGGAGACGAGGGTCAAAAATGACTGACGTCAGAGGCCATGCCCGGAGTAGTGAGCAGGCCTGAAAATATTCTAGAGGGCGCTGCCGTGGCGCAGTTTGCGCGTTCATGCAGTGGCAGCAGTGGACGCCGTCGGTCAGTCGACGCTGCACACGCGACAGGGACGCAGCCACGGGCTAATGTCCAGCGTTCCGGTGCGCCAGCTGTGTGACATCACTGCTCCTCGCGCATGCGCAACACGGCTGTTGTACGGGCACGCGAAACCGCTCCGGCTCGGTCAGTGTAGCTAACGCTACAAAAAGAGTCGTATACTTTCTGTTATAGCGTAAGCAGAATGATCAGAACGCTGACCAGCGTCTGAGATGCACACGACACTTCGTGACGTCACTGTGGCTGAGTGTTATAAAGCTCGAGCGGACTGAGGCGGGAATAAACGCTTTTCTGTTCTGGACCTGTGTACTGCGTCCAAGTTACTACATTGGCGAACGAGGATGGGACGCCTCTGCTCGGGCCCGCAGAGCGTCGAGTAGCACCGGGAGACGGCAGCTACAGTACGCGTTCCTGCAACGTGGAAGCTGTGGTAGACCATGCCTGAACATTGCGCTGGAATGAATGAAAAACTGTATTAATGAGCTTCTTGGCGCCTACGCCGGAAAGAAGTGGTCCCCTTTTCATCCATATGCGTCTCTCGCGGCCTGGCCCTTGGTAACGAGCCGCAGCTGGTCTTCCAGGGCTGGGTTGGACAGCAAGATCTTCCATTCCTCTCTAAGGGATGGGATAGGGTGGGAGAGCATTGCCTACGCAACGCAGCAGGCGTCTGCACATGACGCGCAAGACGCCTACGCAGCGGCAAGCGGTGCGAGCCAGGCGACGCAGCAGTGGACGCTGAAACATCGAGAAGGTTACAATTTGATAAGTGCCTTTTCACTCTGTTTTAGCTACAGTCATGTCGAGGTTGGGCATGATAGGAGTTTGACGCCAAGGTAGTTTGATTCGTACTTGGAGCGTTTCGAGCACTTTCTCAGTCCAATGACATAGTTCAAGGGAAGAAACTCTCAGTATTTTTTTTCTGTAATCGGGGCGGAGGCGGATGAAGTACTGAAGAATTTGGTAGTACCATCGCTTCATGGGGAGAAAACAGGGATATCGAGGCGTATTCCATGATACTGAGTCAAACGCAGTGGCATCAGCTATGTGACAAGCTCAACGGCCAGCTAGGCAATAAAATTGGACCATCTCCCCGAAGGGAACCCTGATGGGATGCGAAGCAGCCGCGTTGCGCACGGGTGGCGTCACGGGTTGAACGGCGCTAACGCGGGTGCTGCGGTGAGCGCTGGAAGATTCGTTTGAAGCGAAACTCGGTGTAGCGTTTACTGGTGTAAACGTTTGTTTGAAACGCAGACACGGCAGGCGAGCGGGCGTTGGAGCCGGCAGCTGCGGACGCTCCGGCGGGTGAGCGAGAGAGTGACGTACGCGCGCACCTGCGAGGGAAGCGTGCGAGGGGAGCGTGACGTCAACGCCCAGCTGCGGCGTGACCTACTTGGCACCGCTCCAACACCTGCGCCGAGGGAAGCGCGTTGCCTCGCGTTTGTGCGGACGGAGGGACAGCGTTACACAGGCTAGTCAAAGAGCTGCTTCGCATCTAAAAAACATCTGGCAGCTCCTCAGGCACTTATTGGATCCTGAGCAGACTGAAAGCGCGTCGCCCAATAAAATGCATCAGCTCAATTATAAATAAGCGAGCACCAACCAGGAAATAGTGTAACAGCTGAAAAATCGCTACTTAAACCTAAATGTAGACTCCTCACGAATACCCGAGTACTCTGGAAATACTAACCATGAGCTAGATCAAGACATCACCGAGGAGGAAATACGTGTCGTTTTGAATAGCATTCGTACAACAACCGCCTCCGGAGACGATCATATTTCTAACAAAATACTCCGTAACTTAGACGATAGGTCTATTACAGCGATTACTGACCTTATGAACAAACACTGGGCGTCTGGGACACTATCTCCCAGTTGGAAACATGCTCGAGTAATTTTTATTCCTAAGCCGAGCAAGACACTAAATCTGGAAAATCTTCGGCCTATTTCCCTTACCTCCTGCCTGGGGAAGGTGATGGAGCACGTAATTCTAAGCCGACTCACAGCTTATGCGGAGTTTAATGACCTGCTACCCCCCACGATGGTGGGATTTCGGCAGCAGCTATCCACACAGGATATAATGCTCCAACTTCAACATGACATATTGCTACGCTAATGCGACAGGCAGGACGAAAAGAAGAGGAGGACGAAAAGCGCTGGTCTTGCGAGTGTATCGGTGCCAGGCGGCAGCCATTCAGCCCCTTTTGCCCATCAGCCCATCATCAAATAAACATCTTTCATCATAACAGTTTGGTGAGAGGTGCTGGGTACGATAACGGCGCTCCCTACGAACGACGACGCACCGACTGAAGAGACGCAGTACGTCGTGATTCGCCGAAGTAGACGAATTGCTGGTCTGCCGCCAGAGATGGATTCCGAAACGGACAACGAGCATCTGGCACCCGCTTCCGGTCTCCCGACACCGGCCGCCTCAGGTCACCCATGGCAACCCTACATCGAGCCACGAACCTTCGCAGGAAAAGCCGGTGAGGATGTGGACGCTTGGCTGAGCTTCTACCAACGGGCAAGTCGGTTCAATGGTTGGAATGCCACCGGTCAGCTTACCAATGTCGGCCTCTTCCTTAAGGGAACCGCGTCTGTGTGGTATGAAAACCACGAGGAGAGCTTGACAACGTGGCCGAAGTTCGTCGACGAGATTAGGAAGTGCTTCGGAGATCCAGCGGCCAAAAAGAAGCGTGCCGAGCAAACGCTGATGCAACGCGCTCAGGTTCCTGGGGAAACCTGCACAACGTACATTGAGGAAGTGCTCAAGTTGTGCAAGGTCCTAGACCCTCGGATGACCGAAGAGGACAAAGTGGGTCACCTTCTGAAAGGAATTGCAGAGGACGTCTATCACTACCTCATCGCGAAGGAGAATCTAGAGTCCGTGAGTGACGTCATCCTTCACTGCCGCACATTTGAAGCATTGAGAGCTCGGCGCATCACACCGAAGTTCGGCCGCTTGGCCAACGTAACGACTGTCGCCAGCGTTGACGTCGCTCCAGCCCCGTCTGACCTCGCGTCAATTATCCGTCAAGTGGTGCGGGAAGAGCTCGACCGACGTGAAGCGGCGTCTGTTCCATCTCCTCGGGCTCGGGAGCCTCTTCCTTCGTGCGATCCGAGTGTGACGTCCATCAACGCTGCTTCCGTTGATGCATACAACTTCGCACCGCGTCCAATGGTACCAAGCCCTGCAGTGAACGCCCATCTCGGTTACGAGGGCCACGACGGCTTCGTACGCGGCCAATCTGCAGTTTCTCAAACGTGGGACGGCCGCGCCATGTATCCTCCCGCTGGCAATTTCAGCATGTCTCGTGAGCGCCCCATTTGCTTCCAATGTGGCGTCCGCGGCCACGTCGCCCGATTTTGTCCCCAGCGACGTCGCATGTCAGCCCCATCAACTGAGCGACCACGCACTTTCTATCGGCGCAACAATCACCCTGGTGACAGAGCCAACTGGCCTCCCGGCCCTGATAGCAGGACGCCCTATCGGCTGAATTACCGCAGCGACTCGCCAGCTTCCGTGCGGAGCTTGACGCCACCGCCTGGACGGCAACACAGGTCTCCATCTCCTCTACGACGTCTCACGTCCCCACCGCCGGGAAACTAGGCGGCGCGACCGATGGAGGTGAGGTCGCCGGTCATCTTCAGCCACATTCCCCTATGCCTCCGCCAGTCACCATGCATCACAACAAGATTAGTGTTTTAGTGGACAATGTTGCTACGTCAGCCTTAGTAGATACGGGAGCGAGTGTATCTGTCATCAGTCTGGATTTCAAAACCAAACTCGGTCGTAAAGTAATGTTTCACTGGGACAACGCTAACACATTTCGTGCTGTAAGTGGACAATTGCTCCGACCCCTTGGTGTGTGCACAGTGAACGTTTATTTCTCCGACAAGTTATATCAAGCCGAATTTGCAGTTCTTGCTCAGTCTACACATGATGTAATTCTTGGCCTCGACTTCTTACAGCAGTGCGGTGCCACGCTTGACTGTGGGACCGGCGAGCTTTTCCTGCCCCCTCTTGCCGACCGACCTTCTACCTGTTCGCGCACCCTCGCCGTCCTTGAAGATGTCGTCCTCCCGGCACATTCCGTATCCAGAGTTCGAGTAGCTGCTGATAGTGTTGACATTGATGCACTTGCTGCTATTGCCGAACCGGTATCTTCGATCATAACGAAGAAAAGTGCGTTCATACCTCGATGCGTCATCTCTTTGGCCCGCGGAACAACCACACTTTGGGTGTCAAATGTATCTGACGAGTCTGTTGTGCTACCCAAGGGTATGAGGCTTGCATCGTTTGAAATGGATACCAGCATCGATATAGCAGCTTTAAATAATGACACATCGCACGAAGAAGCCCGAGCAACTGATATTAGCCCTGGTGTTCCTCAAGACGCATCACTTTTCCTGAATATGGTTAACAAGTCACTGACCTCCGAGAAGCGTCAAGTGCTGGTCAGTGTCCTCAGGAAGCATGCGTCGCTGTTTGATTTCAGCCAGGAAGCTAAGGAAGTGCGCATTCCCAACACACGGGCTCGTCACAGGATCGACACCGGGTTAGCGCATCCAATAAGGCAGAAGCCTTACCGCGTGTCCGCGTCGGAGCGTAAGGTTATCGCTGACCAGGTGGATGACATGCTGGCCAAGGGCGTCATTCAAGATTCTTCTAGCCCTTGGGCTGCACCGGTCATACTTGTGAGAAAGAAAGACGGATCCTGGAGGTTTTGCGTCGACTACCGGCGCCTCAATTCCGTGACGAAAAAGGATGTGTATCCGCTTCCCCGTATCGACGACGTCATTGACTGTCTCCACTCGGCGTCCTACTTTTCATCTGTGGACCTCCGATCGGGCTATTGGCAAATACCGATGCATTCCACTGACAAAGAGAAAACAGCTTTTGTGACACCAGACGGCTTGTTTGAATTCAACGTTATGCCGTTTGGTTTGTGCAACGCGCCCGCGACGTTCGAAAGGTTCATGGACACGGTTCTGCGCGGCCTAAAATGGGAGATTTGTTTATGCTATCTAGATGACGTCGTAATTTTCGGTCGCACTTTTGCAGAACACAACCAGCGACTTGACGTTGTTTTGACGTGCCTCGAACAGGCTGCCCTTACCCTCAACTCAAAGAAATGCCAGTTTGGCCAACGAGAGGCGCTAGTACTCGGACATCTAGTGGACAAGCACGGCGTACGGCCAGACCCACAGAAGGTTGCCGCAGTGAGCAATTTTAAGCAACCGCAGTCGCAACGCGAGTTAAGAAGTTTCTTAGGTCTTTGCTCGTACTTTCGACGTTTTGTGCCCAATTTTGCCGAAACTGCGTACCCTCTGACCTCATTGCTACGCAAGGACACGCCTTTCACCTGGACAACGGATTGCGACTCTTCGTTTCGGCAGCTAAAGTTCCTGCTCTCTTCCGGACCCATACTCCACCATTTTGACCCTTCTGCCACAACGGAAGTGCACACCGACGCAAGTGGAATTGGCCTCGGTGCCGTCCTCATCCAGCGTTTTGGTGACGCCGAGCATGCCATTGCTTACGCCAGCCGTTCGTTGAGCAAGGCCGAACAGAATTACACCGTAACGGAGCAAGAGTGTCTCGCTGTAGTTTTTGCTGTCCAGAAGTTCCGCCCGTATCTCTACGGCCATCACTTCACGATTGTTACCGATCATCATTCGCTATGTTGGTTAGTTGGTCTCCGTGACCCGTCTAGTCGCCTTGCTCGGTGGGCGCTACGCTTGCAGGAATTTGACTTTACGGTCCGTTACAAGAGTGGCCGCCAGCATGCCGACGCCGACTGTCTTTCGCGGCTCCCGCTACCCACAACTGCTTGTGACGCCGACAATTTTGATGAATTTCTAGCCGCCATTGACGATACACGTTTTCCCGACCTCGCCACCTTCAGGAAAGAACAACGTGACGACCGGCACTTGGATGCCCTTTTCGACTCAGCTGCTGAGCCGACAAACAACAATGGCTTTGTTATGCAAGATGACCTGCTCTATAAAAAGAATTACGCGGCTGATGGTGCACGCTTACTATTAGTGGTCCCCACAAAGTTGCGACGAGACGTGCTCCGCGCTATGCACGATGACGGGACCGCTGGCCACATGGGTTTCGCCAAAACGTATCACCGCGTTCAAGGTAGATTCTACTGGCCTAGAATGAGAAGGACTATAGAAAAGTATGTGGCCAGTTGTGACAAATGCCAACAATTCAAGCGCCCGAACACTGCCCCGGTCGGACTCCTTCACCCTTTGACACCACCCTCAACACCTTTCGAAATGGTCGGAGTGGATCTTGTCGGCCCTTTCCCGCGCTCATCAAACAACAACCGTTGGGTCATCGTTTGTGTTGACCACCTGACGCGTTATGCGGAGACCGCAGCAATACCAACAGCCACGGCAATCGATGTTTCGAGTTTCCTCCTGTCTACAGTCATACTTCGCCATGGACCACCTCGCATTATTGTGAGTGATCGTGGACGCCAGTTCGTTGCCGACGTGGTCGAAGAACTCTTGCGTCTCTGTGATTGTCGATTTCGCCACGCGACCCCTTATCACCCGCAGACAAATGGTCTCGTCGAGCGCACGAACAGAACGCTCACCAATATGATTTCTATGTACGTCAATTCAAGGCATAAGAATTGGGATGACATCCTCCCCTTTATTACGTACGCCTACAACACGGCGAGGCATGAAGCCACTGCCTACAGCCCCTTCTATCTTCTTTACGTTCGACCACCTCGACTCTTCCTTGACACCATTCTGCCATTTCATACTCATGTGGACCTTTCTATTGCCCAGACTCTCTGCCGCGCAGAGGAGGCACGGCGTGTAGCTCAGCTTCGTACGCTGGCATCCCAGGACCGTTCCAAGATCGCCTACGATTCACGGCACAAGGACGTATCTTACGACAAAGGCGACATAGTTTGGCTCTGGACGCCGCTTCGCAAGCGTGGCCTGTGTCAAAAGTTTCTGGCACGTTACACCGGCCCCTTCGTCATCGTCGATCGCCTCAGTGACCTCACGTACTCGATAGCTCGTCTCCTAAACCACGGCTACCGTTCTCGGCAGACGCAACTTGTTCACGTCGCGCGCCTAAAGCGCTGTCGTCCGCGCGACTCCGCGTTCACGTAGCCGTTACTCGCCCGGCGGGCTTCGTCTGTGGAGGGAGGAGTGCTACGCTAATGCGACAGGCAGGACGAAAAGAAGAGGAGGACGAAAAGCGCTGGTCTTGCGAGTGTATCGGTGCCAGGCGGCAGCCATTCAGCCCCTTTTGCCCATCAGCCCATCTTCAAATAAACATCTTTCATCATAACAATATTAAAACTGAGACACATAGCAGCTACCAGGACCATCCTGGGTCTGGATATCAGTAAAGCATTTGACAATGTGTCGCATGCTGCAATACTTGACAACCTGACCCAAATGAACGTCGGCAGTCGTACTTACAATTATATCGGAACTTTCCTGTATGAACGTACGGCCGAGCTAAATCTTGGCTACGTCAAAAGCGACAAAATCACCCTGGGAACACGGGGCACTCCACAAGGAGCCGTGTTATCCCCATTCCTCTTTATTATTATCCTGCGTCGCCTTCCTGAGCTCTTAAATCAGATCCCACACATTAGGCACTCACTGTATGCTGATGGTATTACCATTTGGACCTGTACAGCCTCAGATGGGCAAATTTGCGACGCACTGCAAAGCGCAGCCGACACTGTTCAGGAATACGTACAAAAAACATGGCTGATCCCCCCGTCATAGGAATCGGTATAACACGAAAGTGAAAGAGTCTTCACAGAAGTTGTGCTTATCGTGTAGTGATATATGAGAGCATCTACGATGTCTACTGGTGTTTGGCAGCTATAGCACCATTTCACGTTGATGCACCCATGTTGACGCCTATTGGCATGTCTCCATCGCGACGACTAACGCCCATGATCATGATTAAACCGTTGTGGTAGCCGAACTTGTGAACATATATTTGGAATCAGCGAATCGTGAATCGCGCGTAAAGATGACATCAACAAGCTCATAATCAACACTGGTACTCGATATGCACTTCTTCAAAACGTTGTCAATTAAGGAGAGAAGCGGCACGGTGTGCGCTTATTAGTAATAAGTTACCGACGCCTGTGTTCATGCATACACTACCACACTGCACTTCAGCAACACGGGAGGCAAAGGTTCGTAGCTTGAGCCGCAAACGCGTGCGTACCGCTGGCCTCTGTCTCGCTCCACCAAGGCACGACATTCGCCAGTCGAAATCGCGTCCTTTCTGCAACGCATATTGCAGCAGTTTTGTTAGTCGGTGCTCTCTCAATTGAAGCAGTCGGCGGCGGAGAAATCCCGTTGGTGCACGTGGAAGCTGCACTACTCCGATGAGCCGACGCACGCTAACACGAAGCCAAAGGCAGAGAACGTAACTGCGTCAAGGGTGCCTCGGCGACGCCAGCGCGGCCAGTCTAACTCTCTGGTATCGAGACGCTTTAACCATGACCTCCGATATCGCGTGCAATCTCGGAGTAAGCGCTAGTAAGTGTCGATCGTGAAGCAGTACTTCTTTTCAGCTCTCACAGACGGCGGCACCGCCCCGCCCGCCGCGAAAGAGAATGTGTGAAAGATATAAGGCGCGTTCGCACCGTGACTAGCATCTCCCGAGTTAGCTTAGTCGGTAGTGCGTCGGGCGCTTGCCGTCGCGGCCGCAATGTCGTGGGTTCGATTCCCTGCGGGCTATCTTTTCCTTGGTTTTTTTCTTTCTCACCCGTTGGCGTCCATTTTATCAACGTCATATCCGTGACGGATGTACTTGGTGGACCCGGGCATAAAACACTTTCGTGTTAAAAAATGGGCCTTAGCTGTTCCTCCCAAAAATCGAAGCTCTTAGTAATCAGAAGCAGGAACAAGAAGGATGGCCCCTACACTGGAGTGCCCCCCGCGATAGATATCACAGTAAATGGAAGCCTTGTACCTTTTGTTCGTACAATAAGGGTTTTAGGAATGCTCATCCAGCATAACACTCATAATACGGAAGCCTTAAACAAACTACAGGTCACCATGCAACGAACAGCAAGACTTCTAAGTATAGTGGCCACTAAAACCTAGGAATGAAGGAACCAGACGTATGCAAATTAATCCATGCCTTTGTCATCAGTAGAGTCACCTACTCGTTCCCTTACTACCACCTAAGAAAAGGGGATGTGGAAAAAATAAACTCACTCATTAGACAAGCATATAAGTGTGCTCTGGGCCTTCCCAGGTACGCAAGCACAGAAAAACTGCGTTTGGGTATCCCCAACACCGTGGAGGAATGAATCGAAGGACACCTAACGGCTGTTATGAAGTGGGTAGGTCTCTCGGGTGCGCAGCGTAGAATACAGGGTCGTGGTATCCCACCGCTGCCACCGTTACAAATGAGGGTTCCGTATCGTTCAAAGCCGGGGGTTTGCGAGCCGATGTAGCCGAAGATCGGACTTATCGCTTATGAGCAGGACAAGGAGGCAAAACGTTTACAAAACGGTAACAACGCAGGTATAGCAGGTTATAGCAGGTTATAGCAGTACAGAGCCTGCCAGCTCGACCAGGTTGTCTGGGGCGACTCCTCTAACAACGGACCGGCACGGTCTTAAATTGGGTAGCAGTTCATTGTGACGTGTCCTCTCCAGCAGGCGCCAACCGGTCTGTCTTTTCGTTGGGGTTTGCAGGTGTCTGACTTTTCGTTGGTGGTTGCAGGCGTTGGCCCTTTCGCTGGTTGCAGGTGTTGGGAGCGTCATTGTCTGTCCCTTCACTCCCCTCAGGATTGCTGCTCTCAGTCGCTGGGCAGCGTGGAAGAACGACTAGGCGTCAGTTGCTGGGGCCGGCTGGGCGAAGACTCCGTTTTCCAGTATGCTTCTTTATTGTAAAGTCGACGACATTGTGGCCTTTGTGCTGTGGCACAACACGGCCCAAGAAGAAAGGCTTTCATGTACCAAGGCAGACTTGCAGATACTCAGTCGCCTCGGCCGACGCACTACTTACACACTCAACAATGGGGTTTTCTTACCAGTGGTAACTCGTGCATACCTTACGATTAATCCCTTGCCCAAAAATATGCTGGCAGGAATACATGACGAAAGAAGAAAGGCAAGAGCAGAAAAACTCGCACAAACCTTTCAGGATCGCTAAAACGTAGTCTATGTCGACGCTGCTCGACAGGCGAGAGACCGTTACACCATATGCGCGGTGACCGGCCACGGGGAACCTATTACTGCAGCCACCGTAAAAACAGCCTCAGCCTTAGAAGCCGAAAAAGTCGCCATCGTGCTGGCCACCTCAGTCCACGCAACTAGTTACATCTTGAGTGACTCTAAAAGGACGCTCACGAACTTTATGAAGGGTTGTGTTGGGCCTATCGCGGCCAACATCTTTAAAAATAACAGACGCAGCAATAAGATGCAACTTCTATGGGTGACGGCTCACGCGGGAAATCCGGAGAATGAGGCGGCCCACCGTGTAGCCCGAGGTTTGATCAACCGGGAGATGGACCCCTCAACCCTGGACTTCCCGCAGGAGGGAACACCACATATAATGAAATTACAGCATAGTATTCGCCGCGAGATCGGGCTGCAGGTGGCAGCACCGTCGCCGCGCTAGTGTGGATAGGCGGTTGTCGGCGCGTATACAAACATGCACAACAGCGCTTCGTTGTGAGCGATGTGACCCGATTTTCGGCAAACAAAATGCGTTGACTGCAGCTTTGTGGTAATATGTGCACTCTTCATTCCCGAATTAATGCACGAAGCGCGCCGAACGTTACAATTACTTGTGAGAGAAGCGCATTCTGCCAACGAACGGGTTGCTCGCCTTCGGCGACAGTCGGCGTTTTCGCAATGGGTGACGTGTTCTTGTTGTTTTATTTGTACATGTCTAGCTTTTGTTCCACCTACTACGCACTGCTGTATAGCTTGACTGAATTAACTATTTACTTCTTGTTCATTTGTATGCCCCTCAACAAAATGAAAGCCCGTATTCCTGCACGATGAGTTGAAATAGCACTCAGTGCACTGCGTGCTCAAATATTCATTCGCATTTCTTATTCAGTTCTCCATGAAAGGTAGGACAGTTGATAGCTTTACTGAGGGAAGCTACGTGGCTGACAGCGCTTTAGCGCTACGGAGACGCTTAACACGCACACGCTTGTTTTTATTCCAGTAACAGTACACAAAGGTAACTGTACAGCACGGAAATTTCTTCGATTGATTACTTGCACGACAGTAATAGAACAAAGGTCCGGTTATTTCACGGGGCCAAAGTACGTTTTAAAGACGATAGTCTTTCTTGGGGCACTTAAACGCAGAAATTTTGGTCTGTCTTTCTGTCTTTCTGTTTGTCGGCACGTCACCCGATTCAGCCAACTGGCCAAAGTTGAACCACTTGCTTACCGCCCACCCATCTTGAACTGGGACGGCTGTTCATACTTGTGAACGTTGTCGATCAAAAAGTAAATATTACGCATATCTGAGGCGTAACATCAATAGGTAAGTATTAGGTGGTGTGTTCCTTTAATAGAAAATACATAGATACGCAATTTTAAAGACCTTGATGGTATGCGTTTAACGTTGAGACAGTAACGCGTTTATTAAAAGATTGCCACAGCTGAAGCGATCAGCGGTCCAAGCCGAGCAAGCGCGAGCGCCAACAACAACCGCCTTCGTCTTCTTCTTTCGCAGGCGTTCTTGTCTGCGCCCTACCATGTTACAAATCACTCCCCCGCGGGAAAGGAGCCATCCTGGCGACCTAAGGAACAGGTACAACTGGTGGGTCATAATGCGGCTTCAGTCGATCGACGTGAACAGTCTCGCGGCCGCGACGACGGCGGTCCGTAGATGATTGAACAGTCTCAATCATATAGTTAACTGGGGATGCTTGACGTAGGACGCGGCAGGGGCCTTCGTACTTAGGCAGTAGCTTTGTGGAAAGGCCAGGAGCGGAGGAGGGAACGCGAAGCCACACCAACGTTCCAGGCGAATACGACTGAGGAGGCAGGTTTTCGTCGTGACGGTCCTTCTGGCCCTACTCGCCCTACAATGTTACAACCCTAGTTTCTTAAGGTGCGCTGAAAATGCGACTGCGCTGAAATTTGTCTTCCTCCGTGCCCTCTGCACAAGCTCATGTTGTGTTTCGGTTTCGGTTCAGTATTGCATTGTACGAATGACAGGGGGCGCCGCTCTGGCATTCCTGTTTTACCCAGGCGACGTGTAAGTAAGAGAGTTTGTGGAGAGTACTCGTTGAGTGCGGACGTTTCTTTTCCTTCGGCGCATCGCGCCAAACAGCGTGTTCGGGCTGGCCGGCGTCCCCACCGGTCGCGTTGGTCACCGCCGGTCTTCGCCTGCCGCTGCGCCGGGACTACCAGCCCGCAACACAGCACTCATGTTTCCCGACGTATTGCCAGATGGCGTCCATATCTCACGCAGCGCCTCTTCTATCGTCTTTAGACGACATTTGCAGCGAAGCACGCAGATACGCGGCCAATTTTTTTTCATACGAATAATGTCCGCTGCCTTCCGTCAATCTAAACAACGCAACACAAACGCTCAAGATAATGTAAAGAAAAAAAGATGTGGCTTCGCGTGAAATTACTATGACATAAATGTAGACTACGCCATTTGGAATAATTTTGACCATCAGCGCTCTTTAACGCGCACCTTAATCTAAGTACACGGGTGTTTTTGTATAAATTTCTCCGCAAGTTAAAATTGCGCAAGGCAACTCAGTTTTGCGATTTCCGTGTCATTTCATTTTCTGTTCTTTTTAGGGGACAATTTAAGTACCGAAGTGTCACACGTGACTTGACAGTGATATTTCTCTCTAGAAGGACCAGGACCGTACACAACTAAAGCTCGTCGCGTAACGTATAAACAACACCTAACCACAACGCTCAAGTACATGCGAGGCTTTTTTTTTTACCACCGCGCCGCTAAAAGGCTATATTCACATGAGATTTAATACTTCTCATCTTTAGGGCAACGCCAAGTGCACTTTGCAATGCGCTTGAACCACAGAGCGGCACCTACACTGATATGACTCTCGTGAACGGAGGGTACGACGACCACACACAGCACTCTCGACAAGTGCACTCTCTGATCTTATTACAGTACATATACAGCCGATCAAGGCCAAATGCTTCTTTACGTCGTGTTAGGCATACGTACGAACGGTTAAAGTTGCACTAACGCGACGGAACAAACCGCCTTTTGAGGATCTGCATGACGTACGCGCACATGCAAACACAACGGGGCTAGCAGACGACGCATGGAGCAATCCACACTAGGCGCGGTTCAGCCAGAAGCCGCTAGGCGGCGACTCCGCTCGATCTCGCGGCCAATAGAGAGAACCGCAAAACATACGCGGCCCCGCATACAGACCTCACAAGGGAACAGGCTACGATCTGAAGGCAAATTCAAACATTCTTTTCCCAGCCCCCGTCGGCTGTCTAAAATTTACCCGGAAGCAATTCAGCCACACTGCCGACATTGCGGCTGCCTGAAGGCTACGCAAAATCACATTCTTTAGGAATGCGAGGGAAACCCGCCTCCAAAAGCAATACCGCCAGCTTCCTCCCTCGAGGCGTGGGATTCATTCCTGTCATCAAATGACCAACGTATTCAGACAGACGTTATCAACTAGGCCGAAAAGATCGTGGCGAGCTACTTGCCACCACCATTCGAACCACCGGCAAGCTAAATACAAAGACCTCTCTGTGCCGTCAAAAAAGTTGTTTCTCTCTCTCTACTGAGGAACCATTACAGCCCTCTGATATCAATTATAACTGACAGGTGCAAGTTTAACCGCAGGGTACAGCTTGGGCACGAAAGTGTAGAAAGTTTTATCATTGAGGTAAAGCATTTAGCTCGAAAATGTGATTTCGGGTCCTTCCTAAAAGACGCTATGCGTGACAGGCTTGTGGCAGGAGTCCGCAGCGAAGTCATTCAAAGGGCTCTTTTAACAGAAGACCTAAAAAGCTTTGAAAGTGCTTGCAAAATTACTCTTGCGCGGGAGCTAGCAGCCAAGTGAACGGCAATACTGCATGCAGGAGGCGTAAATTCACGTGTAAATGCTGTCAAATCCGAAGTAGATCTGGCGGCACAAAGAAAAGATTGATGCAACAGAATAAGAGGAAAAAAATCTACAGCATATCCACGGGGTGAATAATGATGAGTGGGGCGAAGTTCCGGAGGAAATCATCTGTAAACCGTGAATACTCCGAGCGAAAGTCAAAGCGCGCCAACAGCGAGCGGATTTTATTACAACGGTCCCCCTAGCGTACGTCGCCGCACTAAATCGAACGATTGCCTTCCACCAATGACACGCGCTATATGTGAATCTTCCGTGAATTCTGCCCAGTACATCATCAACGACGTGAGATTGGGCGCGTTTATACGAAAGGGTCGATGAGAGTCATGGCGACTTGCAGCTCACTTTAATTTTACATGTACGCTGTAAATTTTAAATGCGAACTTCTGCGACTTTGAGCGTATCTATCTATCTATCTATCTATCTATCTATCTATCTATCTATCTATCTATCTATCTATCTATCTATCTATCTATCTATCTAGCCACCTACGACTTTGTGCTCTCCTGGTCGCTTGGTTAATCGAATGTGCACCAAAATTGGTATGGCGTAACATGATTGTATGACGAACATAAATGACAAGTCATAACATGAAAATCATGACACGCATGTCATGTACAGCATGATTTACATGCTACGCTCATGGTGCGCTGGCGGCCGTTTCGCTAGCTTGATATACACCAAAATTGGTATCTTGTGACTTGACTGTGTGGCGAACATAAATAACACGAGTTAACATGAAAATCATGACACGCTTCTCATGTACAGCATGACTTACGTGCCACGCTCATGGGGCGCTGGCGGCCGTTTCGCTAGCTTGATCTACCCCGAAATTGGTACTGCGCGACGTGACTGTGTGACGAACACGATAACACGAGTTAACATGAAAATCATGACACGCATGTTATGTACAGCATGACTTACGTGCCGCGCTCATGGGGCGCTGGCGGCCGTTGCGCTAGATTTATATACACCAAAATTGGTATATTGTGCCGTGAATGTGTAACGAACATAAATAACACGAGTTAACATGAAAATGATGACACGCATGTCATGTACAGCATGACTTGCCTGCCACGCTCATGGGGCGCTGGCGGCCGTTTCGCTGGCTTGATATACACCAAAATTGGAATCTTGCGACGTGACTGTGTGACGAAGATAAATAACAGGAGTTAACATGAAAATCATGACACGCATGTCATGTACAGCATGACTTACGTGCCACGCTCATGGTGCGCTGGCGGCCGTTTCGCTAGCTTGATATACACCAAAATTGGTATCTTGCGACGTGACTGTGTGACGAACATAAATAACACGAGTTAACATGAAAATCATGACACGCATGTCATGTACAGCATGACTTGCCTGCCACGCTCATGGGGCGCTGGCGGCCGTTTCGCTAGCTTGATATACACCAAAATTGGTATCTTGCGATGTGACCGTGTGACGAACACAAATAACACGAGTTATCATGAAAATCATGACACGCATGTCATGTACAGCATGACTTACGTGCCACGCTGATGGTGCGCTGGCGGCCCTTCCGCTAGCTTGATATACACCGAAATTGGTATCTTGCGACGTGACTGTGTGACGAACATAAATAACACGAGTTAACATGAAAATCATGACACGCATGTCATGTACAGCATGATTTACGTGCCACGGTCATGGTGCGCTGGCGGCCGTTTCGCTAGCTTTATATACACCAAAATTGGTATCTTGCGACGTGACTGTGTGACGAACATAAATAACAGGAGTTAACATGAAAATCATGACACGCATGTCATGTACAGCATGACTTACGTGCCACGCTCATGGTGCGCTGGCGGCCGTTTTTCTAGCTTGATCAACCCCGAAGTTGGTATTGCGCGACGTTACTGTGTGACGAACATAAATAATAGGAGTTAACATGAAAACCATGACACGCATTTTCGTCAATGACATACAAGACGATGTATGCAGCTCTTTGCTGGCTGCTTCGCATTACATCGATTCCCACAATGCGTGGGATCTGCCGGATTTTTATTGTTTAATCACGCACAGGAGAAATCTCACACAGGCACTACCTTGGAGGTCAAAATCCAGTGCCTATATATACGGGGTGGTCAGTGAACGGTTGTGCAGTGCGAGCAGTCGGTTTTTCAATCAAGAAACTCGCTAGCAGACGCTGCCTACGTCGGCCTCGCGAGGCGAGAGAGAGAGAGGGGGGGGACTAGAGCACGCCTCTGCAACGCAGCGAGCGCGGAGCGTCGGCGTCGCGAGGCGAGAGGGGGGGGGGGGGACTATAGCACGCATCTGCAACGCAGCGAGCGCCTCCGCACTATCTAGGGATCTTTCTGAGAACTAGAGGTGGCTACGACAGCGTCATCTAGTGAACACTCCAAGAACTAGAGGTGGCTACCTACTACTACTACTGCTACTGTATACTACAGAGGAGGGACAGACTCACACCCTAAGGAGCTTCGCCCTTAAAACCAAGTTTTATTCAAGGGCGAAGCATTCTTAATGCTTTACAAATGGCATGTTTATTTCCCGAACAATATTATGTAGAATCGATTTGAAAAAGATTTTATGACAGCACCTAATTATCCCCTTCAGGCGCGAATTATGATGCACTGTCTGCAAATGTCTCAAATTCGCACAACGTAGTTCTAAGGCACTGAATATTACATTCCAAGAAAGAAAAAGTAATATGTTGTTTTGTGCGAGCTTTGCCAATTAAACCTAATTAGAGGATAATTGAATATTTAATTACTCTGCAGTCAGTGATGCTCCATTTTTATATAAGAATAAGGAAATTGTTGGCTCAGAATGCATGCGCAATTTGTTTTTGGTTGTGTTCATTTCGTGCGGAGAAAAGTAACACTTATGACGTTGGTCCTGGAACGTGGCACGTTGAGCGACTCGTCGATCACGTTAGTGCCTTCACCAAAGTGATCAGTTATGGTCATACTTAGCACATTGAGGTCAAGTCAAGACACGTTCACTATGCAAAAGGTTCAATTGACGCTATCCGCAATGTATCTTGCCCTTTCTTTCCGACTAGTCCGAAAAACTGGCAAAAACAAGTTGCGTTCACATATGTGGACGTTGCGCCTGAAGGGGTTATTACAAAAAAAGCTTTTTCTTAGCGCCCTCTGAAGAGAGGTGCACGTCATTATTACTCAGTGCAGCCCTTGTGGTGTATGGAAAGGCGTGCTTGTAAAGTTCTACTGCGACGACACGCCCCCTCATGTGTTTTGGTGTTCCACACTTGCATGCATTCTCTTAGGTATTGCGGTGATAATTTAACTTTTGCTGTGCGCGGAGTCGGGAGGTGCGTTTCATCGTTGGTGAACGTGTCCAGGACGGTGTCCAACGGGCAACGGGACGATGCGGATAACATTTAACGCCGAGCGCTTGCTTCGGTACCCACGGAAACGATGTGCTGTGCAAGGATGCAATAGCAACACACGTCCACTTGGCGACCCATGTCTTCCAGATAAGAAACCGGGATAACGGTTCGGAATACTGTGCTAGCTGGATTTTCATGAATCACTATTCCTGCGGCCCGGTTTCCTTCGTGGACTCGCAGTGCCTACTATTATTCCTGCTATCGGTAAGCACATCGCCAAGTTATCTATCGCGCTATAATTCGCATGCTTGTAGGCGTTACACGCAACGGTAATTTATCGGAGCATTAGACAAAACATAATGCACGTAGTGTCCGCGCACTTTTTGTACTTATTTCCACACTTGGTACTCATTGTCTGCACTGTAATAAAGTTGCGTTATCGTGACCATTGAAAAAAAGCAAATGTCATAAACTTGGCGTGATTGGGCGTCATTTCTCCTTGTTAAGGCTGAAGCACGCAAGTAATGTGCACTTTAAGGAACCTGCGTATTTGCGAAGTAAATAAGCAACGCGGCAAATATAAGAGGTACGTTGCCGCTTGCTTTAATCCATCTGCGGAAGATGCCACGAACACCGAATAAAAGTTCCAAGAATAAGTGTCCTAGTAAAACCAAGGCGAACTAAACTGCAGTACACTTAAACACCATTCTCTAGTCATGAGTCGATATTAGATTAGCTGGCGTTGACTGAAGCGCACTCGTCATGGACTCGCCGGCTCACCTTAGCGCGAGTCCTTAGCGATCAGGGGCCTATGAAAACAAATTTTTGATCAAATTTCGCACTCGTGCCAACAAAATGACGTCACTTGTTTACTGAAAATTGGGTCACGTCCGCTTTATTTTTTTGTTCCGCCGGAAGTGTTTCCTATTTACACAAATGGCGCTAAGCCCCATGAGCAGCTGATGATCCGCCATTTTGTGAACGTATGGGCCTCTATGGGAGCTTCGCTACCAGTTACATTTACCTTGCCCATTATGCCTACGACACCGCAACTTCAAGACATGGAGACAAAGACATTTGCTGAGCCACAGACGCCGCAACAAGTGTGTCCACCACCACTACCCTCGATCCCCGCCGCAACAACATCGAGGTTTCCCAGCTCTACTCTGCAGCCGCTTTTTCCTCGCAGCTCGCCGCCAAGTGGCCCTCATGTGGACACCACAGCTGCAAATTCATCTACAGTGCCTCTTAGACGCACGGGAGCGTCGTCACCCGAATTGGATTAAGCATAATACATAACAGGCCATAATGCAACATTAGGTCATTAGACAGGTGTGCACCATAATCGTGGTTTTGGTACATAATAGGCCATAATTAAGCTTAACCCTTTGTGCACTTACATGCTTCATACGTGCCTAAGCGTCATAGGAATTGTATGGTAAAGACTGGCAAACAAGCAAAGCCACGGAACTTACGCAAAACGTAATGGTCACCCTCAAGCGAAATGGTAACTACACTTTAAACTAGCCATGTCACTATTACGGAATACCCCGCATAATCAAGGAACACGATCATTTGGAGTATGGGCAAAGCGTACGAACAGGTATACAAAGCTGAACGTAAACTCAACAAATGCTTCGCTTCTCCACAAAAGGAGGTATAGAAGTACCATACAGAAAAGTGTAATTATTACACTTTTCTCTATTGTACTTAATTATTTTAATAATATAAGAGCTGTTGGGATTTTACGGCCCAAAACTACGATATGATTATGAGGGACGCCGTAGTAGAGGGCTCCGGAAATTTCTACCACCTGGGGTTCTTCAACGTGCACCTAAATCTAACCTCTATGGGCATCAAGTATTTTCGCCCGCACCAAAAATGCGGACGCCGCGGCCGGGATTCTATCCCACGACCTTCGGGACAGCAGTGGAGCACCATAACCTCTAGGCTACCGCGGCGGGTCCCGAAATAACGTCGGCACCCGCATTACAGCACAGACGTGTCTTATCGAAACGAAGTGCGCGCTACGTTGCGCTGATGTGCGTATAGGCAGCATATGTTGGCGTATTCTTGCGGGAACGAGCAATACAAAAATATAGCTTGCCGAGCCATAGGAGTACATATGTAATGTTTATTATGTTATAAAAACGGGTAGTCAATACTGCAACCACAACTGACGTTAAACAAGCACCACCACCACAGTTGACGTTAGGCAATCGTCACCACAATTGCTCACGCAATGCATCTATTCACGATCTGTTTCGAGTGGCTGCTGGCTAAGGGTCGCTGCAGCACGTCTGTTAGCCTTTGTCTTCTACATTGCAATTGCCAACTGTAACAAAAAATGCCTTTTTATTGTTCAACCCTAAAAAAGTGTAATTACCCGCCGTGTTAGCTTAGCACGTAAGGTGTCGCGCTGCTAAGCTCGAGGGCTCGTGTTCGGTTCCTGGCCACGACGGTTGCATTTCTATGCGGATGAAATGGAAAGACCACCAGTGTGCTTAAATTTAGGTTCTGTGAGGAATCCTCAAGTGGTCGAAGTTAATCCGGTGTCCTCCACTATTTCGTGCCTGATACGCTCTTAGAAAAAGTTGGTAAACAGTTAGCAAACGCATGTATTTACTAGTTTCGAGGGTATTAATTACTACCTTCGCGGCATTTCTTTACTTGCCAGCAGCTAGTAAAGCCAGTAAATTTTGCTGTTAGTAACCAGAAAGACTTCTTCTGTGTGCTTTTAACTATGCAACTGCAATGCCACGTATGTTGCCAGATGCTTCGTAGATAATAATAATAATAATAATAATAATAATACCTGGGATTTTACGTGCCAAAACCACGATATGATTATGAGGCACGCCGTTGCGGAAGGCTCCGGAAATTTCGACCATCTGGTGTTGTGCACTGACATCGCACAAGGCCTCTAGCATTTCGCCTCCATCGAAGTGCGACCGCCGCGGCCGGGATCGAACTCGCGACCTTCGGTAGCAGCCGAACACCGCAACCACTGTTCCACCGAGCCGGACATGCTTCGTAGATGCCACAGTATATTACGCCGTAGTCGTGACAGCGTTATGCAAAATTTACACAAACTTTAATTTTTTATTACACTGGAGTAAGTTTCGTGCTAGGTTATGACACACATATATGCAAATAGAAGGGCACAAGATGGTGTGTAGAAAACAAGTTATTCTTCTAAATTTTATGACTGCTAACCTGTACAGGGTGTGCTATCCCAAAGTAGGAGCATAAATAGCCTTCAATCTGCTATTAGAGTAGATATCGGGCACGCAGGTGTCATGATATTCTGTGTGTGCGCTTGTGGTTTTCTCACGCATCTATGTACGTTGCTGTGATATGTACTTACCATTGTAATTATTTTACAGCGAAAGCTGTTATGAGATCATTTCACCGGCAGTTTTTGGCGCCGTAGTTGTCCGCCGCCGCCGCCGGTGTCCGTAACCAGTATCGCTCGAAATAAGAAAAAAAAAACGAAATAAGAAAAAAATTCCAGGATGGAACGAGGTTCGAACCTGGGCCCTCTGCGTGGGAGCCCAGTATTCAACCTCTGAGCCATGCCGGTGCTTGAAACTGCTTTGCAAAAAGGTCCTATACAGGCTTCATGTCGGGAAGGAATCACATTAGCATATGCAATATAGGGTGGTAGAAGAGTAAAATAAGCACCAAGCGTCGCACAACGCGAATTCTGTAACCAGACGTCACACAATGCGAATTGTGCAACGAGTAGGTTGTTCAATGCTTCCAACCCATTACAAAGGGCTTTGCCATAATTCTTCATCGTCATCAGGCACAGCATCAACAAATTACGCATAATGCCTTACATGCGTTTAGCAGGTACCAACGCTCTCCGTAGAATGACGAAAAATGGCACAGTGCCTGCTGCCCTACTTTTCAAAAATTACAATGATTTATAGCGTAGTGGGATCCTCGCAAGTGCACTTGTATTGGTTGCCAAGGAAGCCGATAAGCGCATGATCCACTTCTTCGGGGTCTCAGTAAAATTACAATGATTTATAGCGTAGTGGGTTCCTCGCAAGTGCACTTGTATTGGTTGCCATGGAAGCCCATAAGCGCATGGTCCATTTCCTCGGGGTCTCAGTAAAGTTCTTCGCCCGCCGCCGTCTCTCTCCCACGTCAACGTATGTTATACAGCATGACGGGAGAGGGAAATAGCGACCAGGCGTCACCCAATGCAAATTACATAATTGGTGGGCCGTTTAAAGATTGCAACCCCTTACAAAGGGCTGAGCCATAATTCTTCATCGTCATCAGTCGTCGCGTCAACAAAGTGCACATAATGCCTTACAGACGTGTAGCTGGTGCCTCGCTTCTCCGCAGAATGACGAATAATGGCTTAGTAAGTGCTTCCCAACTTCACAAAAATTGTGATTTATGGCGTAGTGGGTACCTTTCTAGTGTACTTGTATTGTAGCCCCAAGAGAGCTTAACGGGCTCTAGAAACGCCGCTCTTCCAGCTTTCGCTGTGACTGTGCTGCGGTTTCAGCGCAGGCCTGGCGTTTTTTTGAAATAATTAGCGGTCATCAATTAGTATTTGAGGACAATGCCGTTTCATTTTTCTTTTTTTCCTTATATATGTGCCTTTGTAATAGAATCAGCTTAAATATGACAATGCACGCGCACAGAAACACAATACACGTAAACGTCTAGTTGACTGGTGGTAGTCCACTAGAGTTAATGCGGTTACTAACAATTTAGTGATGGACTATAACCATTAGAATTTGTACTGTTCACTTAAAACTAGGTAGCGAATTTCGCTAACCTGCATATTACTACGTTCACTTACTCAGAGGTTAGTGCTTTTTGTGACAAGTTAAACGGTATTATTTAGTTAGGGAATATACTGACCTTTTTTAAATGCGGAGCATTTCTTAGTCGCACCTGCGGCGTCGGCCGCCGTCCACACCCCCACTGCGCATGCTCGATCGGCTTGTCTCGTGCCGGCAGCAGGCCTCTCCTCTCCCTCCCTCCTCTCCGTCCCTCCCTCCTCTCGATCGAACGCGGGCGGTGTGTATATAAGCGGCGGAGCGCGCGTTCGGAATTCAGTCAAGGGCGTCTTTACTTGGCTTTCGCTTGACTTGACGCTTTGCTTGACTCGGGTAGATGCGATGGAAGCAACAGTACCTTCAGTCAGCGTCCCACCACTCGTTGAAGGCAACGTTACCCACCCTCACCGTCGTCGGCGTCAACAACAGCAAGCAACGCAGAGGACAAGGCTGCGAAGAGACGAGCATACGACGCTGAACGCAAGCGTTTGAAGCGAGCTGCGGACCCGGAACTTCGTGCACGAGAGGCTGCTGCGAGACGGCAACGACGGGCTGCGGATCCTTCACTCGGCGAACGAGAAGCAGCTGCGTAACGGCAACGACGGGCTGTGGATCCTGAAAGTCGTGCTCGAGAAGCAGCAACCGTTCGTGAACGTCGAGCAGCGGATCCATCACTCCGGCAGCGCGACGCTTCTGCGAAACTCAATTACGCAACATTCACGCGATACCCCCACCACTCTGCGACGCATTTACTCGAGTTCCCCCGTGAGAAGATGCGGGCGACATTTTTTTAGAGTGTATTTTTACTGCTCTTGGGTTTCCCCAGAGGCGCATATCCGCATACTACGAACATGGACGCTCGATGGAAAGACACGTGCGTTTCCATCAAGTGACCGTGCCACGAATGTGCGGGGATGCGTCACACATGACGGGGGGGAGGGGGGAGTTTCATGACGTACGCGGCAGGCATGTCACAGTATTTATGTCATGAGCTGCGAATCGTATTCGCAATACACTAATGTCCTCTTATACCAATTTTCGTGAGTTCCAAGTTGAGGACCGCGAGAGCGCCCATGACGTAGGCGGTTAGATAAACAGCACATAAAAACGCTGAAAGTGCCTTTGGTTCGCTAAGAAATGCTTCATATTGAAGATTAACGCGATAGCATTAAAGCGCTCGTTTCGCAGAAATTCCGGCGTCGGTGTCGGCGTCGTTGGTTGTGAGTGAAAAAATCAGCGTTGTCCGTGATCGAAAAATCGAGAAAGATGCAAATAAAAATAAATAATAAACCTTCGGTTCGAGTGAGAATCGAACCTAGGCCTTCTGCGTGGCAAGCAGATGTTCTACCACACAGCCAGGCCATTGCTTGAAATTGCTTCGGAAAAAAATACTATATGAATATCATGTTGTGGGAGGAGTCTCCTGAACGCATGTCATATTGCGTGGCAGAAGCGTAGAATCGCGCCAGTCGTGAGAACATGTGAATTGCACAACGAGAGGGTGTTTTAGAGGCCCACGCACTACAAAGCGCTCAGAGATATTTAATCACCATCATCAGCAAAAGAGCACCAGCAAAGTGAGCAGCTGCGTAGCTTCACGTACGTGTTGCCTTACGAACGCGTAGTGGGCCCTTCGCTGATTCGCGGAAGGAAGAATTATGGCGTAGTGGGCACTCTACAACTGTATTTACAGTAGGCATTCTAGGATAGTTTGAAACGATCAATGTTACGCGCACAGACGTTCGTTTTCTTGCGGCACGGTTGAGGCATCCACCAATAACCGAAGCTAGGCTAGCAGTTGAGAAGGCGATGCGCACGGGGCCCGATGCCGTTCTACTCTTGAAGGCGAGGCTCAAGCGCCCTCGAAGTATTTTTTCTAATCTTTCTCGCACTTCTCGAAAAAGTCATTTCCAGGTTTTTTTGCGGCTTCAAAATTTCCGCAAGTTTTACATCACTAGCAGTTTTTCATGTATTTGAATTAAAGAATCCCTAGGTGGAAAAGCAAGTAGTCTCCAAAGTCATCAAATTTTTGCATTAGCAGGACAATAACCTCTTGTTCAAACACTAGAGAGGCGCTGTGATTTCTGATATATGTAAGATGCTCCTGTGACAGCTTAATTAACAACAAGGTCAACATCTGTTCCACTGCTCGTTTTCAGGAAAGTGCTCCAGACATCGGGGAAGCCGGGAGCTCTACAAAATGCTAATCACCGCGGACCGGACAATGACGCAAGCAGCTCCTGTGCCAGGAAAGCATCATGCTTTTCTGCTCTCATGAGCGGAAAGGGAAATGCGACACTGCTTCTGCTCGCTAGCAGGAGTTCGAAAAATGCGTAGGTCGTCGAGAAGCGAGGCGACTAAATCTGCTTTGACAGCAAACAACGAGGATTAAATGTGCTGAAGTCTGCTCGTTGTGACATTTGGGGTATAAAAGTCATCTGAAAGGTGCACGGACTCTGTCTCTGCAACCACTGAGGAGCCAATCACGAGCAAGGAAATGTACTGTAAAGCGCACAATTTCCTCAACTACGTTATGCTTACATTACAGTGTCTTTTTTTTCTTTTTTTTTTTTGCAGATGTGGAGGAGGTCCAGTAATGATCGTTTACTTGGCGCCGCACTTGGAGCCTTATTTTATACTAGTAGGTCCTAATGAAGTCAAAAGGAAGAAAGAATAGGCTTGTTGGTGGTGATACATGGTGAAAGTTGTGGCGCACAAAAAAGACACGGACAAATAAAGTGACGACAGGACGATGCGCATCGATGGACATAAGCGCATCGTCCTGTCGTCACTTTCTTTGTCCGTGCCTTTTTTGTGCGCCACAGGTTTCACCATCTATTGATTTCATTTTTCTTTTGTGATTTATTCTCTCAGCCGTGGGGACAAAGCCGCTCTAGATATTACACAGAGGGAAGCTGAAACACTTGTAAAAAAAACGGTCTTGGAGTGGATAATCACAGTTAATCTCAGCTGAATTTGAAAAACAATGTGAGAGTTTTTAAAGGTAAACGCAAATAGCATTTTTTTGGAAAAAAAGGAAAAGCGGCTGCAGCCGCATGGCTTCTTGAGATGCTGAACGGACGCGGTCAAGTCATCCTCGGTGTGCCGCGTCATCTGCAACAGCAGCAGCGTGGCCTCCGCGCTTAGCTCCGGGTCATTCCACGCCAAACGTCCCAAACATTGCGCTCGACCCTCTCCAATTGTATTATAAAAAATTGTGGACGTTCATATCAGTGCACTATTTGCCCTCGGAAAGTATTTTTTGGAAAAAAAATTTCTTGTCTGTTACAATGATTTGAATTTTGCCGTAGTGGGTGAAACATGGGTTGCGAAAAAATACTCTAAAAAATAAAATACTTTACGGAACGCCTTAAATATCTGCTGTTTACTTGAAAATGAATGGCACTATCTTATTGTTGCCCATTGACGGCCACTACTTTGTCTGACAATGTGCTTTGCGGTGAAGTAATGCTGCAATTCTGCGCCCATTTTGATTATTTTTAACAAATTCTACGGATATTACAGACAAAAGAGGACTATATCACATGGCTGGATAGCTGGCAGTAAGCGTGTCCAAAAAGTATTGAAGTCGATGACCGAGTAGTTTCGAAGTGGAAGAGGCGCGAACATTGAAAAATGTGTGAAATGCCCCATGTTCAGGCACATGTAGAGTGGTGATGCGATTCAAGTAAAAATGCACGCTTGCTCTCGTTTGGAAGAGTAAACAAAGTAGATTTATTTGTGAAAGTTTAATCGGAGTGATTTTTGTTTTAGGCGAGAAACAAAAATTTATGTTGTGCGTTCGCGGCGTGCCTGGGCGCGGGCCCGTAAGTCCGCTTCACTGCGACGCCACTGTTCCTTGGGGCAACGGAAGGATGCAGCGCACACGCGGGTGGCACGATCGTGTGCTGCTGTGAGTTTTCTCGTTTCGACACGCATTCTTCGGCTTTCCGCAGTGCCGCCGACGAAGTGTCAGGGAAAACGAGTGATGGTTCGTTTAAAATATATTATTATATAATAAAAGTGGCTAACAGGCACCGGGAATACACTTATAATTCTTTTTTATGGGCAGCTCGCTTGAACGTGACTCGCGCCATTCGTGCCTGGGAGCCGAATGGTGCTTCGTATTCTTACGCTCGGATCTTCGGCAGAGGTGAACTTTGCTCCGGTGATCGCGTCGCCGAACGAGCACGCGACACTCGAAGGTTCGTCTTTCGGCCGCATCCCTTGGCAGCGCGTAAGATAAACATTGCGAACGGTTAGCATACTGCTATCGTGTCATATTTTACACGGAGAGCCTGTACAACGGAAACCGAAAGTGATAAATATACAAAAGGACGAATCCGCCTTCAATGCGGCTTCGTCCTTTTAAATGTCTATCGCCTTCGCTTAGTAATCGCAAGGCGATTACTAAGATGAAGGCATCGCATGCAGCGTGGAAGAAAGTTGAGCTCTGAGCAAGGTTTAAGTCTACAATCTCCCTCAAAGGTACGCGCACGTTTAACCATTTCGTGCCATCGTCACTGACCACTTTTAATGCCGGGCTCACCACCTACTCAGCAACACAGGCATTTCAAGTGGCGAAGACCATACGTCGGCAACGGAAGTAAGACCTGCAACCTCCGCAGAGATCGAAAACGCAACCCAAGCTATGCGCCTGTCGTACGTGTGCATGCAGTGACGTGGCAATGAAACCGCGCTCTGCTCCGACTACTAACCGGCAGCCTTTAGTGCCCTTCCGAAACATTCTGCCAGCCATATACACTGTTTGCAAGTTTTCAGCAACGTGAAAACTCACAGCAGCACATGATCTTGCCACCCGAGTGGGCGCTGCATACTTCCGTTGCCCCACTGGAACAGTGCGGCGCAGTGAAGCGGACTTACGGGCCCGCGCCCAGGCACGCCGCGAACGCTCAACATAAATTTTTGTTTCTCGCCTAAAACAAAAATCACTCCGATTAAACTTTCACAAATAAATCCCCTTTGTTTACTCTTCCAAACGAGAGCAAGCATGCATTTTTATTTGAATCGCATCACCACTCTACATGTGCCTGAACATGGGGCATTTCACACATTTTTCAATGTTCGCGCCCCTTCCACTTCGAAACTACTCGGTCATCGACTTCAATAGTTTTTTTACACGCTTACTGCCAACTATCCAGCCATGCGATATAGTCCTATTTTGTCTGTAATATTCGTAGAATTTCTAAAGAAATAATCAATATGGGCGCAGAATTGCAGCATTGCTTCACCGCAAAGCACGCCGTGAGACAAAGTAGTGGCCGTCAATGGGCAATAATAAGACAGTGCCATACCTTTTCAAGTAAACAGCAGATATTTAGGGCGTTCCGTAAAGTATTGCATTTTTAGAGTATTTTTTCGCAACCTAGGTTTCACCCCCTACGGCAAAATTCAAATCACTGTAACAGACAAGAACAATTTTTTTTTCCAAAAAATACTTTCCGAGGTCAAATAGTGCACTGATATGAACGTCCACAAGTTTTTACAATACAATTGGAGAGGGTCGAGCGCAATGTTTGGGACGTTTGGCGTGAAATGACCCCTCCGTGAACGCGCGCTGGCGGATATAGCCACGGAGGTCAAGGTCGAAGATACGAGAGACGCTTGTTCACATTGCGCTCGGCCGTTTGTCGTCACGGCAAACATTGTAATCCAGCTGCAGAAGTTTCAGCGTCTCTATACTTGAACACAAACAGCGCTCTCCGAGTTTGAGCGGCGGGAACCTTCCATCGAAGTGCACTGCAGCTCCGCCAAGGGTTCCGATCGATGATTACGTAGTTCCAGTTAGTTCTTTCCACGCTCAAACTTTCGGCACGTTCGTGCAGGCGGAGCAAGAAAAACTTTTCTTTCTACTGCAACAACCACGGAAGAAATTACGAAATCGTCGACAATAATGTCCGTCTTTGTTAACCACGAAGTTTTACCGAACTCTAAAGCCGCTTCAGCTTCTCTTTAAATGGAAAAACTGTAATCTACCTTGATACAGCGAGATGTCGCAAGCTCCCTTTTAAAGCAATTTTCGTATCTGCAGAACCATTCATTGAGCAGCCCTGGCAACTGAAAGGGACTATGGTTGAGGACGAAGAGAAATCAGATGAAAGAACTAAATATCAGCTCTGACCGATGGTTTATGCATGTGAAAACAGACGCGAAATAAATGCACATTTAGAGCATTTGTGTTCGTTGTGCCTTGCGGGGTTGGACAAGAACCGCAGTCTAAAAAATATGCAAAATATCAATTACATATAAGCAGTGCAATACGAAGAAAAAACTCGCAGTGCATTTAAAAAACGCGAAGTGGAACACAGGCGAAAGAATGTGCTCTCACAAGACAGTCAATATTTTACTTCGACGTTATCAGTTGATTACACGACCACCCTCCCCCGGGAGCTTTCTCCACCTCACACCCGGTGTTGGACTAACTCCTTGATCGCCCCCACCTTCGGTCAGGAGACGGTGCCAAGTGATAACATCATGATGGCTTCACAAGTTTCCGCAATTTATTTACTTATCCCATGATACCCCGAAAGGACCCCGACGGGGTAATACATTGGGGAACAGACACATAAAGCAAAGCGATGTACGTTTACACAGTGTTAAACAAGAGTATACAAGATAACGAAAGCGAGCTAAATACACAAATAAAAACAAAATACATTTAACTGTGTTTTAGCTGTATTAAGAGACATCAACCGTGTGGAACACCGTGTATTTTTTGCGTTAAGATTAGCTTGAAGAATATTTTTGTCATTGTCAAAAAAAATTATCCGCTATATTATACAGTCATCCGCGAAAAGTCTGATGTGAGAGAACACACAGTTAGGCAAGCCATCAATATAAATTAAGAAAAGTAAAGGGCCAAGAACGCTGCCCTGCATGCGGAACACCGGAGGTTACGTTGGCGGATGAGGAGGTGCTGTTGTTAACAGATGTGTATTATAATCTGGATGAGAGGAAATCCTTAATCCACCCAATAACGGTTGGGTGTACGTTGAGGTTCATTAGCTTTAATATTAGTCTTAATGGTGAGGAACACGATCGAAAGCTTTTGAGAAATCGAGGAAGATGGCATAAACTTGTAATCCTAGGTCTAGATATGAGTGTAAATGATGTAAGAAGGCGGCTAACTGTGTTTCGCACGAATAACCCCGACGGAAGCCACGTTGGTATTCAAAAATAATTTTGTGGCCTTCTAAGTAGTTAATGATTTCAGTGTACAGGACGTGTTCAAGTAATTTGCAAATAGCACTAGTAAGAGATATGTTGCTCTAGTTTAATGGGTGAGTGCGGTCCCCGGACTTGAAAATATGTACGACGTACGACTTTTGCCACCTTCCAGTCACTTGGAATAGTGTTGTAGATAGAGACTGAGAGAAGAGTGCGCACTATAAGGTGATAAGTTATGACACAAATTTTTAACACTGTTATTAATGTCATTGTGATCAGATGCTGAAGAAGTGTAAGTTTATTTAGCAAAGACGAAATTCTTGCCTCGCTAATCATTACTTCAGGCATAGATACGTTGATGACATTGACAAGCAAGAGTGATAATGTGGTGTCTTCATGTGTAAATACGGATAAAAACGCGTTATTCAATAGGTCCGCGCATTCGGAGTAGTGAACCATATCGCCGTGCTCATTAACTAGTGTTATATCAGGGTAGCTCTTCGGGTTTATTACACGCCAGAAACGCTGAGGATTGTTAGTGAGCATAGAGTACAAGCCACGAACAAAGAAATGTCGTTTCGGTGATTTTAAGAGCGAATGATATTGCTTATCGCCGATCCTATAGCGGTGCCAGGAAACGGAGAGGTGGTTCTTATCCGCTGGACGATATAAACGCTTTTTCGTATTGTTAAGGCGTCGAAGCTTTATGATAAACAAGGGTGCTTTCAGAATGCAGGCTATGTTATGGGGACGAATCGATCGATTAGGTCAGTAAGAGCAGTTTTAAACATTGGGCAGTTATGTTCAATGGTTTGAGATTGATAGTCATTAAGGAACTCTAAAGAAAAGGCAAAAAGCTCTGAGTTTATGCTGTCGAAATCGGCTCTATTCAAGCATCGGATATATTTATCAGAGCTCTGACGTCTTGGAAGGGAAACTGTAAGACTACCTGTTACGATGACATGATCGGATAGCCCATCTTGATGAGTTAGGTCAAAGCACACGTCAGGATTATTGGTTAATAGAAAATCTAAAATATTAGCTGATGTAGCCGACGATCGCGTGGTACGGGTGATAAGCTGCGTTAAAGAAAGAATCGAGACATGACTGCAAAATAATGGATAAAGTGTCCGTGCACTGTAGGAAATTCTATTTTTAATGCGTGGGCTGAGAACGAGCAGAGCAACATCTAAACACGTTTCCGTGTGCCGGCCCAGTAGCCCAGTGAGTAAAGTGTCCAGCTGCTAACCGAGAGGACGGCTGTTCCAATTCCAGTGTCGGAACGCCTAAGCAAGATATAGAATCACTCATGAAAGCAGTCGCAATACTGAACCGAATCAATTTTTAGTGAAGCGTGTGTGCCAAATCATTGTACAGAGCAAGTTCTAAGCGCATAATTCTGTGCCATTCAGCTAGCCGAGTGGGTAAAGTGTGCTTGCACGCGAAGGAGCGATGGGTCGAATACTGGTGTCTGCACCGATATAAAAAACATATGGCACAATTTTTTGTGGACTCGCATCAAGTCTAAACAGATATACGACTATAAAAACCAACAAGGTAAGCAATGCTTTGATAGTGAGTCATTATTTATTATGACAACGAAGTGCTATCGACGATGGTGAGGAACATAACGTTTTATTACTAGGAAAAATCACAGCATATCCACGTGGTGAATGATGATGAGTGGGGCGAAGCTCCGGAGGAAATCATCGGTAAACCGTGAATCTTCCGTGTAACGCATTCTGACTAGATTGTTTGAGAACCACAATCTGGCGCACACACCACAACTATGGCCGAAAACTGTTGTCAAGGAAGTCCCGCTGGAAGCGCGCGTCGGCGCCTTCGGGCAGAGCCCGCCTGATGCGTTTTGCAGCCACTTCACGTGCTCGCACAGCCTCGGGCTCTGCCTGCCGGTACGCGCGCTTTCTCGCCGCTTCACGATCCTTCACATTTTGAAGATCCGATTCGTGCCGCAGCCGTGCAGCTTCGGCCTCGCGGGCTCGAACGGCGGGATCTTCGTGCCGCAGCCGTGCAGCTTGTCGAGCAGCTTCGGCCTCGCGGGCTTGAACGGCGGGATCTGCTTCGCGGCGTCGACGTGCAGCTTCGGCCTCGCGGGCTCTCACCTCAGGATTCTGTCTGCGAGCGCGCGCTGCCGCCGCAGACAGAATCCTGAGACAGTTCCACAGCCTTGTCTTCCATCCGGCGACTCCGAGCGAAAGAGGAAGCGCGCCAAGAGGAAGCCTCTTGGCGCGCTTTCTCTTTCGCTCTAGATGGCGCCACCACTAGATGGCTCACTAGATGTAGAGTCACTGGAAAAATTTCAGAGTATCGCATCTGTTTTCCGCGCGCCGCCGCCGACACGATTGGCTTACTCGCATCACGTGACCTCTCGCCGCCATATCCCTTCCAAGCGCTTTGGGCGCAGGTGCGCTCAATGCAGAGCGGGCGGGACATTTAGCAGTACCACGGTCCCCAGAAGTATTCGTCGCTTTTTTTAAACGCGTCATGCAGACAGGGGCGTAAGCAGACATTTTTTTTCGGGGGGGGGGGGAGGCACGGGCCCAGTGTGCCACCCCCTGGCTACGCCACTGCATGCAGATGCCAGAAGAGAGTAAGTAGCACACCATCAATCGAACGTTACTGGTGAGCTACTATGGGAATCTCGTTTGCCGTGTGGGAAAAAATTAATGTCAAAGAGCGCCGTTCTATGTGGCTGCATAGTTGGGCTGAACGAATTCGCCCCCCTCGAATAACACTCCTTCCTGCAGTGAACTACGCTACCTTTGCTGGAAAAGATCTTATGCGACAGGATACTTCACCTTTTCGGTTCGCTATGGTCAGCGATATTGAAAACTACATACCTTTTTATTTGCTCGGCTGTTTATATCTCGATCTGTTGAACAGATTACGCATGCTATCCGAGTTATAAGCGTGTCATGCACGAGAGCGAAATTGAAGATTTATTGATATAATAACTGGTTACTGGTATACCTTGAAGGCATTTGTGGCATGATCTTTGGCATTGCACAAAACAGAAGCGTGGAACTCTGTTGATAAACTTGGTATAAGGCAATGTTATCAAGCGTATTTTTAAGTTTGTTGCAAAAAATGCTGCTAATGCTGCATTGCACCGAGCGTACCCTTAAAATACTGTATAGTTGGTGAGAAATGGTCCCAGCAAAAAAAAAAAAAAAAGGCAGATCCCACGCATTGAGGGAGTCGATTTTATGCGAGCCATACGTCTATATACATACTGTGTTGCAGTAGCACGCGCTTTAAAAATTCCGGGATGACCTATTTCTGATCAAAAGAACATAAAGCACCGTGCCGTGGAAGTTTTAATAAGATTGCATTGGTGAAAAAATGTGCTGCAGTGCAGAAACTGAACCCCAGCTGTTTACGCGCTGGCAACGCCAAAAAAAGAACTGTTTGTCGGAACACAGCAAAATATTTACAAATTCATTGCAACGTTGAGAATATTAAGGAGACAAGAAACAGGAAATGAAACAATTAAGTAGTGATGTCAATCATTTTTGATGGCCTATTTTCTACGTATCGTAAGATAAGATGCACCTTACCTACCGCACGCCGATTCGCCCGTGCGTTCGGCTGCTGGCATTCCGAATCAAGACGTCGCGCACACCTTCCAATTGCCGTACACACACAACTTCTGTTACACATATCAACCAGTTGAACAGCAAGCACGGTGCGCAAGCAAGCTATGCGTGAGCGATCAGTCGAAGGACGCAATGTTGAATGTTCTCGATGTTGTTCGATAACGTTCTCGAGTGCAGTGAACCTGAACACCGACTGCAAAGCTAGCGCAAACAGTCAAGATTCACCAAATGTCGAAGTAAATGGCATCTCGCACCATGTCACTTCGCTAATGCAACTATGTTTACAAATCCGGACCTAGCGAACACGCCCGGGCGTGACACGAAGAGACCGATGAAGCCATCAAGAGAGTTCGCGAGCACATGGCAACATTCGCCGTACGTTTCATTAGTTACACTGCTAACCGCGCACTCGATCCATACCTGTCTGTCGATGACTCGAAATCACTTCTAATGTCCTCTTGAAGAAACACACACACATAATGCCATTCTGCCGAGCGTAACACGGCACTGAGGCTAAAAGATCGGTCACTTCACAGCACACGCTAGCAACGCGCCGGACGGTCTGGAAGGGACATGGCCGCCGCCGCCCAATGTTGCCCGCGTGCAGCCTACCTTTGCGGTACTCTGATTTTCCAGTGACTCTAACTAGATGGCGCCACCAACGCCATCTAGTGATCACTTTACGAACTAGAGGTGGCTACTACAAACAAACGTAGGATGGACAGACCCACGGCATAAGGAGCTTCGCCCCTAAAATCAGCAGTTGTTCCGTGTACGAATAGAACCGATGAGCGAAGCTCCTTAGAAATGGGACGCAGACGACTATATGTACGTTTTGAAACTGTTTATTCCGCCTTGCGCCTTGTTTTTTGCTCAACGCGCACCGAACGCCTTGGGCCTTGCGCTTTTTTTTTGGGGGGGGGGGGGGGTTTCATTGTCTTTTTGCGCCGGCGCCGCAGCTATGTTGCAGGGGGCTTCGACGGTGACGGCGGGGTGCGGGCCTAAGCAGCCAGAACTTCAAACACAGTTGGCGTTGCCTCAACACAAAGGATGGGAGCGTCTGCTAGCTGGAGGATCGACACCAGGGGAGCGACGGGAGTAGTCACATACCACGTCAGCTCCGGCAACGATCGCAATTATTTGCGTTTTTTCAACTCGTGTCCCTACAAGCCTTCTACCATCGTCTCCAAGAACGTCAGCGGCAACCGTGGACACCATATCTGTCCAGGTGGGTCGTCTTCTGACCCTTTTTCGGTCACTTGAAGCTTTCGCCACGCCACCGCAGAGCTAAGCCTAACGGCGGTAAGGGCCGCGCTGGCCCTGCCCGGGGATTCCCCGGCTATGGCGGCTCCAAATCAAGTCACCGGTTACGATCCGGAGTCTCTACGGATCGTAAGCATGGATACCGCTCAAACCGAGGCACCTATGCCAACTGAAGAAGAATACCTCCAGGATATGCTCCGCGTCTGGCGCGGAAAGAAGAACTCAGCGGTGGCCTCGAGAGACGCAGGGGCTCTTGCAGCCAGACAACGCACAGCGTCTCGCTCTCAGCATGCACAGGGCAAGAGCGCGCCGAGCGTCGCCTCGCAACGCATCAAGCAACTCCAGTGGCGGCCGAAGAACACGCCGCGCATCGAAAAAGACGATATCATAGTGGTGCTGAAACCCCGGGAGACGCTCGACATCAAGGCCACTTTTGGTCCTGGACAAGCCGGCGCTGCAGTCCGCAGCATTCTCGGAGCCGACGCAAGTGTGGGCCTTGCGGTATGGCCCATCTGGGACCAAAACGTGCTTGTCTGCACGCTCAAATCAGTGGACGCCGCCGAGAAACTACTACGGGACATTACGCTGCCGGTCGGGGGCCGCCAGCTACCATTTCGGGGACACCCCAAGCTCTCCGGCGAGTTCTGTCGGGGCGTCGTTCATGTCTCCCAAGACGAAACGTCCGAAACTGTGAAAAGCAAACTCAGTGCTGAACCAAATGTAGTGACTGTGCGCAAGCTGGGCGACACCACGGTTGCAGTGATCACCTTCGCGGGGACCAAGGTGCCACGGACGGTGTTATACAACTGCGAGCGGCTCCCTGTTCACCTATATAAGAAGACAGTGCCTGCATGCCCCCTCTGTGGCACAGTGGGCCACCGAGCAGATACCTATCCGCGACCGCAGCCTGGCCGCTGCATAAGCTGCGGGGTCCAGGTACCTGCTGCTACTCCTGACGGCCCAACAGAACATCAATGCGTCCCGAGCTGCCTGCTCTGCGGCGGTGGCCACAAGACTGGAGCTCCCGGTTGTACCGGACGGTTCCGGAAGCCAATAAAGTCGGGATCCCCACGCGGATCCAAGCCGAAGACAGCGGGGGGGCACAAACAGCCTCCGATGCCCAAGACCAGCCCCAAGAAAGCGCCAGCCACCAAGCCGAATAAGCCAGAGCCCAAGAAGGCCCACACTGGGCCCTCCACCAATGCAAAGCCTGGGACACCATCGAAGCCTCCTGTCTTCATGGTCAAGGACTTTCCACCCTTGACACCCGTCCAGGCACAGGTGAGCTGTTGGGGTGGGGCAGTCTCCGGACCCTCCCCTTCTCCATCCCCTACCGAAACCACCCTACAGCAGCAGATAGAGGAGCTCAGGCGCCAGAACCGATTTCTTGCGCGCAAAATTCAGGAATTAGAAGCCAAGCAGGTCGGGTCATCCGAGCCAGAGCAGGGAGCCGAGGTAGAGGACGGGGATGACGGATCCTCCGTAACATCCGACCTCACTAGCGTCTCGCGGCGGGACGCGGACACGGTAGTTGGATCAGTTTCCGCTACTGGCGCCACCGGTCGCCTCGAGTCCCTGGAGCGTAAAACCGAGCAATTAGAGGAGCGCATGGCAGCCCTCCCCGATCAAATCATGTCGGCAGTGCGCGCGTCCTTCCAGGACATGTTCACGGCAGCCTTAACGCAAGCACTTCCCGAAATTGTGGCCCAGGTCTCTGACTCAGTTCTTAAAGCCGTGCAGCCCTGGGTTAGCACCCAAATTAAAAACACGACTCAGTGCGACTCCCCGCAGCTCAAACGCAAGACGGCCTCTCGTCAGGCAGTGGACGAAGACTTTTCGGGGCTGGCTCCTGGTGGGCCGGTGCGGCCTCCTATGGCGGCCGCACCGGCTCCAGGCCCGGGCCGGTCTCCTGCACCGTAAATAAATACTAAAAGATGGCTAGCCGACCTAACAAGAAAGCTAAAAACCTACAAAAATTTGAGATTATCCAATGGAACTGCAGGGGTTTTAGAGCTTGGAAAAAACGGTCGCACCTCCAGCTCTACCTGCAGTCCCTTGGAAATATGCCGGCCCTGCTTGCTTTGCAGGAGCCCGGCATGGACGCTAAATTCCCTGGGTACAGTACTTTCCAGGGGGGCCCCTCGTCGTGCATCCTGGTGAATAAGGCATATACCGCGATTCAGGTCAATTTAAACTTGAGTACCGATCAAGAATACACAATGGTCAGGGTACTGCCTCTCAGACGTCGCGACCCGTCAATACATATCCTAAATATATACAGCCCCCCGCGTAAGCCGCACGTAACTTTCAGCGAAATCTTCCTTAGTGCAATCAAATTGGCAGACAAAGATCCTTTAGTGATTTTTGGAGACTTCAATGCTCCCAGCCTTCACTGGGGCTATCACTACGAGCAGGCCAGAGGGCGCAAGCTGGCGGGGCTTATCTCCACCCTTCGCCTCACGCTGCTCACGGATCCGGCGTACCCCACTCGAATGGGGAACTCCGTAACCCGTGACACGTGTCCGGACCTCACTCTCGTAAAAAATGCTAAGGATGCTACCTGGGAGAACTTAGGCGATTCTCTAGGCAGTGATCACTGCCTTCTCCGAGTTACACTCCTGGAAAAGCCAGCGCATAAAAAATGGGGTCAGGCCAAGCTGACCGATTGGCAACAATTCCGTAATGAAACTATTCCCCCCGTATTATTTTCTGGCGGCTACGCGAAGTGGGCTACACACATAAACCACATTCAGAAAAAACACATTACTACACTTCGAACCAACGAAGAGATCCCCGCAGTGGACACTCACCTCCTCCACTTGTGGGAGGCGCGCCGCAGCTTAACAAAACGTTGGAAAAAACAGAAGACTAATCGCAAATTACGTACCCGTATAGCCCAACTCACGGAGCAGGCTGCAGCGTATGCTGCCCAGCTCTCCGATTCAAATTGGATAGCCCGCTGCGACGCCGCAGCTCGTCAGATGAGCTCGAAGGGGACATGGCGTCTCTTTCGCAGTCTCATAGATCCCTCTCAAACGAGAGGGGAGACGCAAAAGCAACTCCGGCGAGCTCTGCATGGGTACCAAGGCACGTCGGCACAGCTTGCGGATGCTCTGTGCGATAGATATCTCTGTCGCACGGAGGACCCGACTGGGCCGGCGTACACGTACTCTGGTAAGCCTAACCACGAACTCGATGCCCATTTTCAGTTGCATGACCTTAAAGCTGCCTTAGCTAAAATGCGACGGGGTACGGCTCCAGGGAGGGACCGCATAACAGTGAAACTGTTGGCAAACCTCCCTGACACAGCCTATCTTCATTTATTAGAATACATGAACCACATCTGGGACGGACGTCCGCTCCCTCCCGAGTGGAAAACATCACTTGTGACTTTTATTCCCAAAGCAGGCAAGGCCGTGCATACGGAAAATCTGAGGCCCATATCACTGACCTCGTGCACGGGCAAGCTTATGGAGACGATGGTACGGGATCGCCTCTCTCCATACCTGGAGAGCAAGGGCTTCTTTGCAGACACCATGTTTGGGTTTCGCCCACATATGTCTGCACAGGACGTCCTTCTCCAGCTGCACAGGGCCGTCATACAACCCACAACTATGCAACACAATGACAAAGCCGTCCTCGCCCTTGATCTGAAGGGCGCTTTCGACAATGTTAAACACGATAGCATCCTGGCCAACTTGAGTTCCACCGACTGCGGGGCTAGGACCTTTGCATATATAAGAGATTTCCTCTCTAAACGCCAGGCCCTTCTTCGGATCGAGGACGAGGAATATGGCCCGTACATTATGGGAACACGGGGTACCCCTCAGGGAGCTGTGTTATCACCGCTCCTGTTCAACATTGCTATGATGCGCCTTCCAAACAAATTGGCCCAGGTGGAAGGCATTCAACACGCAGTATATGCCGATGACATTACAATATGGACCACCGAAGGGAGCATTGGGGAAATGCAGGAACGCCTTCAGCGGGCCGCATCCATAGTCGAGGCGTATGCCAACGATTGTGGACTCCAATGTGCTCCAACCAAATCAGAGCTTCTGCATGTTAGAGCGAAGCCAACCGATAAATCAGCCATACACATCTCTCTGTCTGGGGTTCCCATCAGAGAGGTGGAGGAGCTTCGGATTCTCGGCCTGTTCATTCACCACAGACTCAGACCGGACTCCACAATTGCGAAACTCCGGGTAGTAGGCGAACAGGTAGGGCGCATGATCCACCGCGTTTCCAACAAGCGGGGCGGTCTGCGGGGCAGGGACGCGCTTCGGCTCGCCCATGCCTTCGTGACTAGCCGGATACTCTACGCCGTCCCATACCTTCGCACTAACAAGCACGAAGACGACAGAATAGATGCCATCATTCGCAAGGCGACTAAGCGAGCTCTGGATCTCCCTGTGGCCACCTCCAACGCCAAACTCAGAGCTTTAGGCGTGCTCAACTCCTACCAGGAGTTGCGGGAGGCCCACCTTGTCAATCAATACACGCGGCTCGTGCAGACGGCTCCCGGGCGCCGCCTGCTAAACCGATTACAGATCCAACACGTTTGCCCTGCAGAGGAGGCGGAGCGTATTCCAGAACTGTGGCGCCATATGCTCTCGGTCTCTCCGCTCCCCAGTAACATGGATACGCACACGCACGAAAGCAGACGACAAGCGCGGGCTCGGACGCTTGAAAGACAACACGGCTCTCGACCTGGTGTATTCTACGTGGACATAGCAGGGCCTTCGCCCAAGGGATTTTACACGGCCTCTGTAATTCACCAGGAAAAACACGTCAATGGGCTCTCCTTCCGAGCACAAAATTCAGAGCGAGCTGAGGAAGTAGCGATAGCGCTTGCTGCCGCGGATCCCAATTCGAAAGTCATCATCACGGACTCCCGTAAAGCATGTGCTCACTACTTGGCAGGGGAGATATCCCCCTTAGCCGGCCAAATTCTAAAACGGGCTGCCATTGATCCGATCCCGAAACGCATTATATGGGCTCCTGGCCATCAGGGCTTACGAGGTAATGAGGCCGCTGACGCGGCCGCCCGAGCGCTTACACACCGGGCTCCTCACCCTGGCTCTTATGACTCAGAGGCCAATACACCGCTTCTGCGGTTCAAAGAAATTCTCTCATATTATCGCGACACTCACCGCCTTTTCCCGGCTCCTGCAAAGGGGCTGAGTAAGGCGGATGAGCGAACTCTAAGGCGCCTGCAGACAGGTACTCTACTCTGCCCTGCAATATTAAAGCACTACGATCCAAACACGGATGGGCGGTGCCCACACTGTGGGGAGACCTGCGATATCTTCCACATGGTGTGGGCATGTACTAAAAATCCCGACCTGCCCCCTTCCCCTACCCCTTCACGAGAGGCATGGGAGACTGCCCTCCTCAACTGCTCCTCACTGGAGTCGCAACGGGCTCTGGTGCGACGGGCGCGAGACGGGGCCTCGTCATGCGGTGTCCCGGACTAGGGACGCCGACCATGTACCGGGGTCATGCTTTGGCCCCCAAACTCTCTTTTTTTTTTCTTTTATAATAAATGTTTTTTCATCATCATCATCAACACAAAGCTGCGCTCAGAATTCGCATGAGGGAGTATTGTAATCATCGGTAATTTATCGTGCTGTGAAGGCCTGTGGCTTTGCGTCTATTTTGGTTTGTTTTCTTGATTAATTTTTTTGAAGCTCAGGTTCAATAATAACGACGCTTAGTAATGTTTCTGACGCTGAAGATGTTTAGTACGGCTCGGCTGGCGCTCTCTGCACAGTGATCTCGTGAGAAGTTTTTCGACCCTGCGCTGATGCTCGCTCCGAAGTTGGAGTTGAACTGTTGAGTGTACTATATATATAACATTGATTTCTTTATTTCCTTCGGGAGCGGAGTACCGGCGAGTGCGCAAGATCACTAAAGTCAGAAATCGGATCTCCCATGCTCGCGCTTTCAACAGTATGGGGGGTGTTCATGCAAACAAAATTCCCGCTGTTGAATGTCATGGTCATTAAAACATTGCTTATAGGGCGAACACCTTAGATGCCTCATGAAACGCTCGAATTGACTGGAGTCCCGAGGCTTCGGCGCCAACACGACTGAGGCAAAAAAAATCATGTGATGACGTCACCAGGACGTCGTAGATAGCTCAAATTTGTGACGTGTCACCGACGTCATGCTGACGTCGGATTACGCTACGTCATCTGATATTGTCATGACATGACATCGGCGCTTTGCACAGCCTCTGTGATCGGCCCACCAATCACGGAGGCAATGCAAGACCCGGGGACGTGCAGAAAGATTGCAACGCCTCCGATCTTGGAGGCAGTAAAAATCATGTGGTGACGTCATCAGGACGTCATAGAAGTTCAAATTTGTGACGTGTCAGTGACGTCATGCCGACGTCAGATTACGTTACGACATCGGCGCTTTGCACAGCCTCCGTGATCGGTGGGCTGATCACAAAGGCAGTGCAAATCGGTGAAGTCACGTGATGACGTCATCGCGTGAAGTTACGTTATTCGACGTCATCATGACGTCACAAGCTCTTGTTGTATACGGTCACGTCATTACGTGATGATTTTTCACATTCTCGTGTTGACGCCGCCGACGCGGGACGCCAACGCCAGGCCCGAGGCATGATGGCAGTTTGGCGTCCGGACCATGAGGCGTCGCTACCGTCGAAACGACTGCAGCAAACCTGGTAGGGGCGGTACTTGAAGGCCTCAGTAAGGCTAATAAAAATAAAATAACGCGGCCACAGTGGTACACAGTAGTAAACAAAAACGTGCTTCTGCACTAAACTATAACCAGCCGCGAGTGTTACAAGGCAATGTTTTAAAGAAGTTTTGTCAAAATGACTGTGCGTGGCTCCGCTAGGTACCGCCGTCATCACGCCTGCGCAGCGCACAAGCAGGCGACGCGCAAGCACGAAAGCGCATAGAAACGCAAACTTTACCACCGCAGCGAGGAGCAGCGATGTCGCACCTTTATTGCTGCGCGAAGTGGTGCGATTCCTCGGGGAAAGAAGGTGAACACTTCTTCAGAATCCCTGCTGACCACAGGTATTTATACGTTCACTATCATATATTTCCCAAGATGTTCACAAAGTTTTGATTTGAGTGCCGTTGACCGTTATGATTTGAAACTGCTGAATGAACAACGAATTTCCTTGCTGCCATTCGTTGCTGCGGCCATCTCTTTGAGAAGTGGTTACGATAATAAGTTAAAATTAGTGGGCGGGCTGCAGTTTGTGGCTCGACGCGGCGTCACCTCTCAAAAGCGGAGCTGTTTGCTAGTTATGATTGCTCACGTTAGTATATATGTGCGTGCCTCACTGCCTGACGTTACCTCAACTATCTTATGAAAGCTGACCAACTCGGATTACCGTGTCATGCAACCGTGTCTTCAGAGTGTTTTGTTACGTGTTACTTTAACCAGCGCCACCTCCAGGGGCGTAGCCAGAAAACTTTTTTTTCCGGGGGGGGGGGGGTGGGTTCAACCATACTTTATGTATGTTCGTGCGTGCGTTTGTATGTGCGCGTGTATATATACGCAAGCAAAACTGAAACATTTCGGGGGGCGTTTGAACCCCCCCCAACCCCCCCCCCCTTCCCCTGGCTACGCCCCTCGCCTCCTCTATTTTTCTGTGCCTGGGCGAAGGAGCGGAGTGCAATGGGAACCGACCGTCGGCGTTAGTGCGGCGTTTAGCCGCCGGGCGCCGCCACCGTAGTAGACCAGCCGTCGCGTCGTCGCTCGTGGAAACGAATGCCGTGGCTGCATTCGAAACTGCTATATGGTTCTGTTTTCGGCTGTATTCGCGCTATTTAAAGTATAATGAAAACTTGTAAGCTGGAATCATCACTTGTCGTTCTGGGCAACGAGCCCATTTAGAAGGCGCATGTCTTTCACGGCTATTTTATCGAGACGCTCGCGCGTCATCTGCTAGCCCGATACCAGAGAGCGCGTGCCAGTGATGCGCGGAAAATTGTTTTATCACCGTTACGTTCGCTTGTCTGAGAGTCGGTTTTTGACTGTCTGAAAGTCGATTTTCGAAAGCAGCATTTGCCAAGAGCTAATACTGAAAGCTTGGGCGCTTAAAGTTTCCCGATGCGTGCTGCCGTCTACTGGTGTAGCACACTATACGCAAACCTTGAGTTCATGCGCTAAATAGCATGAAATGTCACTAGACTGCTTCCAGGGATATACGCGATCGCCCGCTCCCTTCGTAAAGCTTTTGAGAATTACATTTGTTGCCACCAGGAGAAAGTAACAGCTGGCGCCAGAAAAAGAGGAACTATGCCAAGTGATTCCACCATTTCAGAGTTTAAACCAGTTAAATCGTGGTGGTACGAAAAACAAACAAAATTCAGCTGCATATGCCGCGCGCTTCCTGCAATGCTGGCCGATGTGTGTGAACCGACGCTGTCGTTCAAGTATAAAATCGTAGTGCCGACTCTCAACTTGAGCCCATGTGAAAGGCGTGAAAAATGCCGCGGCCTGTTTTCAGTTGCTTGAGCTCGTCTTTGTATTTGTCGACGGGTTGTTGTAGCCTCAGTATCTGGCTCCTCAGGTATCTTTCTTTTAGATGCGAAGTATCTTATGGCGGAGTTCAATCCGGTGGTGGTGGTGTGCGGCGTGACCACCCTTACTGCGCATGCGCATACCCTCTCCACTCACCCTCTCCCCCCTCTCTACTTACCCTCTCCACTTCCCCTCTCCACCTTCCCACTCCCCTTCCCCTCTCCCTTTCCACTCTTCCTCTGAAACGCGGGCTAGACATGCCGAAATTCTCTCCTGCGCAACGCCGCGATGAGTACCAGCGCATGCGCGACCCCTCCCCCTCTCTCTCCTCTTCTACGCTGCCCCCCTCTCGCACGCCTGCCGACTGCGTTCCCCGTTCGCCCTGTGAAAATTAACGGCCAGGCTAGAGGGAAGACAAGACGCGCGTAGCGTTCCTCTTCGCGTTCCACGACGCGAGGTCGGTAGCATGCCCAAAGGACGCCAACGGAACGCGATCGTGCAAGTGCTCCGGCTTCGCATCGCCTCATGGTCCCCTTTAGCGGGAAATGGTGTAATTTTCTCTTCCATTTGCCCTTTTCGGTAGCGAGCAAAGTATAGAGGCCGAATTAATGGCTGTCGACGTGGACGCTTTTGTCGCATGGAGCAGCCTGCTCAGCCTTGTGCACTCATTTATTGTGAAACTGTACATAATGATTGTCGGTTGTTTCGCCGGTAGTGAATGTGGTGTCCATGGGCTCCGATTCTTCAGCTTTGGGACCTAATGTCAGCGCTGCATGCACATGGCGGCGATCGCGAGGACGCGTTGCTACTGGTACTACATGCATTCGTTGACTGCTCGGACGCAACACGGTCACGTTTAGGGACACTTGCCATGCTAGGTTCAGTTGTTATCTTGGGCTGCAAACGTGAAGGGTATAGTCTGCAAAGAGTGACGCTACTGCATCCTTCATAAGCCATCGTTTCTTATATTCTACGAAATCTTCGGTTCGTAAACGATGGCTGCATATTCTAGTGTAGTTTGAAGATGTATTAGGAGACCAATTATCCCGCCTAATTACTGCAAGCCACCTCTACGAAACACCAGCGGCAGCTGGCATTTCATGGAACGACAGCCGAACAGTGCGCTAAGGCGAAAGCCTTAGATGCCTCATCAAACGCGAAAATTGACCGTCGGCGGCGTCAGCACGAGTGATGCAAAAAATGATTACGTGATGACGTCATCATATGACGTCACAGATAATACAATTTTGTAACATCGTCGCGACGTCACATCACGTGACGTCGTCATATTACATCTTCGCTTGGTCAAAATGGGCCGATCACGGAGGCAGTGCATGCCTCCGCTGATGTGCAGAAAGCTTGCACTGCCTCCGATCCTTGAGGCTGTAAGAAAACCACGTTAGGCGCAGAAATATCTCGAAGGGAGGCAGGAAATGTTCAATAAATTGGCTAGAAGAAAAAGAAGAAGATGGCTTGCGTCTTTCAGTCGTCTTAGATGAATGCATAAGGGACCCTGTGAGATTTTTTTCTTTATCAATAAAGGGAAATAAAAAAAAAGACAATCGTGATCGATTTCTTTCAGTTCCATTTGCAGAGTGGAACACAACAGTCTGACATACTAAGGCATTGGGGTGGTTTGCAATAGCCTGAAATAGAAAATAAAACGGGAATACTATCAAACTCGAGTGCAAGTATCGAACCGGCAGCACGGCCTGACAGACTTCCTGGGAATACTTACAGCGGGGATGGAAAGACACGCGAACATGCGGCATCTGCATTCTTTGCTGTTTCGCATTTATTTTCAAGTGGTTATAGCCTAGATGATTGATGAAACGACGAAGTCATCCATGACAGAATAAAAGGCCATCTAGCATCTTTTTATTGTCACCACGGTTAGAGCGTGATCAAAACAGCGCGCCGCTATGTCCCCGTTTCTTTCCATCCCCCTGTACCTGTGAAAGCTTGCAAGAAGCACAAATGCAATTAAACTCGGATGCAAACACGAATTAGTGAGCTTCGTGATACGCGCGGCCGTTCAGCGCCAGCTTCCCGTAGTCTACTTGCACAGCGCCACCACGCGGCAGCGGCGAGCGGACGCGGAGCGCGCGCTCGACGGCCCGAGGAGAGCGTTCACCCAGGCACTGAAAAAAATCACAGCATATCCACGGGGTGAATGATGATGAGTGGGGCGAAGCTACGGAGGGAATCATCTGTAAACCGTGAAACTCTTCCGTGAAATGCGCCCAGTACATAATATAAAGAGTGTGAAACATCGTGTATATATTAAACATCAAAGTTTTATTGTACTGTTGGTTTACGTGGTCCCTTCATTATCACTTGTGATCGGCGAAATGCAAGGAAGAAGTCCACTCCCGAGCGAAAGAGCGCCAAGAGCGACCGCATTCCCCGCTCGCCCTGTGCGAATTAAAGGCAAGGCTAGAGGGAAGACAGGACGCGCGTTCCACGACGCCAGGTCGGTAGCATGCCCAACGAAAGCCAACGGAACGCGATCGTGCAAGTGCTCCGGCTTCGCATCGCCTCATGGTTCCATTTAGCGTCCCAAAACCAAACATATTGCTCAAGGTGTGCCTTGCGTTTTTCGTAGAAATAATTTCTTTATCATGTACACTAAGACGAAAAGTTGAAAGCTCACTAGAGTGTATCGCCCGCAAAGTATGTCTTTTAGTGTGATTTAACTCTCGTACGGCAGGGTCCTCGCGCCGTTGCCGGTCCACCTCGCCCGTTGACGATCGGGCGAGGTGGCTACATGCAACTACTACCCTACTACTACTACACTTTAAGAAAAACATCTGGCGTTCTTTCGTTCTGCTTTTACAAAACATCTGGCGTCTTTCGTTGGTTTATTTCATCAATCAACGGCGTTTTGAACAAAATTTTTATTGTTTAATCACGCACAGGAGAAATCTCACCAGGCACTACCTTGGAGGTAAACAATGGCTGCTAATGGCAATGAGAGACAGAAGAAGTCGGCTTTTAGCTAACACTTACACTTCTACTTCTACTAACGTTTCCTACTGGAACATGCCAATGGCTGCTAATGGGGAATGAGAGACAGAAGAATTCGGCTTTTAGTTAACGCGCACGCTGCGAATTTTTTATTGTTCAACAACGCACAGGAGAAATCTCCCACCGGCACCACCTTGGAGGTCAAAGCGTAAGACTTGTTACTCACTACTACGACCACTACGAGGGACGAACGGGTGCCGCCTTAAGGAGCTTCGCCCCTAAAAATCACAGCATATCCACGGAGTGAATGATGATGAGTGGGCGAAGTTGCGGAGGTTCATCGGTAAACCGTGAATCTTCCGTGAATTCTGCCCAGTACATCATCACCGACGTTAGATCGGGCGCGTTTATACTAAAGGTTCGATTAGAGTTATGACGACTTGCAGCTCACTTTAATTTTACATGTACGCTCTGAATTTTCATTGTTTAGAAGACCATTGCTTTAGAAAACATCTGGCGTCTTTCGTTAAGCAGCTGGCGTCTTTTCGTTTTGCTTTAGAAACATCTGGCGTTCTTTCGTTTTGCTTTTAGAAAACGTCTGGCGTCTTTCGTTGGTTTATTTCATCAATCAACGGCGTTTTGAACAAAATGTTTATTGTTTAATCACGCACAGGAGAAATCTCACCAGGCACTACCTTGGAGGTAAACAATGGCTGCTAATGGGAATGAGAGACAGAAGAAGTCGGCTTTTAGCTAACACTTACACTTCTACTCCTACTAACGTTTCCTACTGGAACATGCCAATGACTGCTAATGGGGAATGAGAGACAGAAGAATTCGGCTTTTAGTTAACGCGCACGCTGCGAATTTTTTATTGTTCAACAACGCACAGGAAAAATCTCCCACCGGCACCACCTTGGAGGTCAAGATCTGGTACTAGCGTTACGACTGGTTACGCACTACGACTACGAGGGACGAACGGGTGCCGCCTTAAGGAGCTTCGCCCCTAAACTAGAGGAGGCGCTGCTTTAACTTATGCGTGCTAGTAACATTAACTTAGTGGGATAGTTGTTATGCTCGCTGCAGCTGTTTTTTTAAGCGCTTTGATGCGTGCGTATACATCACGTCCGTGTAGTTTATCGGTGGTGTTCGCAGCCGACGAAATTATTGCTCGCAAAGTTATTGCAGAGGCCCCAGTAGCATTTGGGACACTGCCCTCAGATTCGAATGTGTGCAGTGTTGCACAAGGGAAAACCACCGCGTTCCTCATCTGTTGTCTGTTTACATACCGACCGCCTTGCTCGGAGTTTTGCAGCTGTAAATTGTCCTCATTCCTTTCCTTCGGCGCACCTTGTCGCGCTGCTCGACGGAGGACCGTGAGCCAAACGTGATACCCACCTGCCCCTTCTCGCTCTCGGGAGCTCCCAGAAACAGTTTCGCCTATGTCTTTATTACTCCCTCGTGATGATTCCAACGGGCGAAGGCATGGCCAAGCTCGGTTTTGGATGTTCATGAAACAGGCCGCGCTTATCGCGCGGGGCCACTTTTTTTTCCCCTCTCTAATCTGGACCCATCCCCACCGCCGCCCTTTCACTTTTCTGTATTCTTTTTTTTTTCAATGCGCTGTTTCCGCTTAGCGTTTACACACCTTAATTCCTGATAAGCTTACAATATCGTTTCGACCCGCAAAAGCAGTGGAAAAGACATGAACTCGATCGAGTTGTGTTCATATATCAAGTTTTAAAGGAGCACTGACACAAAAATTTTGCACCTTGTTTTTTTTTGTTGTTGTTGCAATAGATAGCTTATGATCCACTTATCACGGCTGCGAACCACGTTTGCGCGAGTGCACGACGGTTTTTTATTTAGAGACGTTTTTAGAGCGCCCAGTCGCAGTTTCGGTTTCAAAGAGCACCGAGCTAGGCAGAACTACCTCCGGAGGAAGGGTAAACACAGCTGGCCACGTGACCACGCAAAATGGTGACGTAAGGCGACGCGCGAGAGCGGCTGCGGCGGGCGCCGCACTTACGGTTCGTCTGCTACACCAGTTCGTCTGACGCAGGACGCTTCGAGCTGCTTGCTTTTTGATCCGCGTTTTTCACGCTAGAAGTGCGGACGTCGTCCGTGTCGTTGCCAGGCATTGTTCGAGCAATCAATAGAGCGTTTTAGTCTGTCCGGCATTAAAAAAGGCGTCGCGTAAAACCAAATAAAGTGTCCCCAAGGTGGCACTAGGTTAAGTGGCGCCACCTATGGAGGATTAGAAACAACTAACAAACGCGTAATCTATGTCCTCCGAGCATTCGGAAGCGCCCATTTCGACTCGTTAACCCTACAGCGTCGATTATTTGACTATGGCTCTCAAAAATGGCGCCGAATCGGGACGAATACATTGCTGTCGAAGCTTAAGGACATAAATCTAAAGCAAATGGAAGCATCAGTTCGGAGCTTACACGCTACAGAGCGCACGGCGGCCACTTGATAGATTTGAAGTGGACGACAACCGCTTTTGGCAGTGCGGCCATGTTTTTCGGAGGCGCGAATGCCTCGCCGGAGAAGCTTGCCGTGCACGTTGGACAGCTCTCGCGCGTGTGGCGATGGCCGATGTTCTGCGGCACCACGCCGTTGCGGCAGGCTTGCCGCTAGCGTGAGCGGGCCATAACATCTGCCAAATGGCACGACGAGCGAACAGCGGAGGGGGCACAACCAGCACACGCAAAGCCGCAGGCACGGAGGAAGAAATGGCAGGTAGCACAAGCGCACAAGCGCAAGGGCGCAATCAGCAACCAGCCAACACAAACTCGTGACTTAGGTTTGTTTACATACCCGCCGCGTTGATGTCGGCGTCGCGAGGTGGTCGCATCTCGCTCAGTCGCGCGGCATGCACTTTAAAATTGATTTTAAATAGGTTCTAGGCTATATTGGCCCTTGATATTTCGTAGACGTTGTGTATGGCTCCACATACATCTATTTCACTGATTATCTCGCCTTCGAAATGTTGTGTCAGTGCTCCTTTAATTCAGAGAACATTGTCGGGATATGTAATTATCTGTAATAATAATTTAGTGGAGATTAAAAACAAGCACATTTATTATGCTTAGTACCATGCCTTTAAAAGCTTGCAAGTGTATTTACTCTACTAGCTGTCTTTTCACCGTAGGGTGACTAAGTTCGAGTACTTTAACTGCAGACACTGCAATTAAAGTTTACTGCAAGCGAGTTGCCGTCCCTGCTGCTGAGACTGCCCCCCTAGTGTCGAAGGTAGGTGTACCGAACAAGGATCTGTTTCACCTTTCCGCTTGCAATGAAAGGGTACAGAATATTTGGTTGGTGGTGCCACTGTAATACTGCACAAATAGCTCGCAAAAAAATAAAAACAAACAGCAATACTATTTTGTATGCTACACCTGCACACTCGAGCACATTGTTCTCTGAAATTAGAACAGTACGTAGAAATGCCACAGGTGTTAGTGCCATGTGAACAATTGCTGTACGTAAACCTTAAATGCAGGAAATGTACTATAGGGGGATAAATGTTGTTATCTTGCGCTCAGAGAGCAGCATTTTGCATGCTTTCCAGTAAGAATGTCTGAGTGCATGTCTGCACATGGTATGGATGAACTGATAGCATGCTGCACAAACGCAAAATGAAGAAACAGGGAGATAGAGCAGCGAAAATGGCTTTTGGCATCTCGCAGTATAATTAGTCTGTACTCTGTCCTGTTTCAGTCGTTACTCCTCTAGTGTTTGTGGAGCTCGTTATGAGTACACAACAAACCAACCTCCCTGCAAGAAAGCTTTGTTGCGTGGTATAGAAATCTTTTCTTTTTGTACATCAATGCAGAGACTCAGTGCTTTCTTTGTTGAGCTCATTCCATAGTGATTAAAACATTGAGTAGTTTTTCTCAGGCACATATGAAAATTGCTCCACAAGTCTGTTGCTCAGTATTCACTCGTGCAATGCAAAGTGAGATTATTAAAATACGTGCTTGCAAGCCTTTTGTAGCATATTAATTTATTTTTCAACAGCCGCTTCGCCAAGCACACCCACAAGAAGGCCCACACCACCATCACAGGTTTCAGCGAGTGATGGTAAGTGCAAAAAGTGAGAGAGAAAATTATTGCAAAGTACACATCCTGCACCTGCAAAACAAGTATGGACCAGTAGTCGTGATGTTTTCCTGATAGATATGGACATCTAAGCCTGTGTAATATTGTCACAACCTATAATGTTGACAAAACCATGCATATAGTTCAGGGCCTGCAACCAGTGATTTAGTTCACACAATTATTTATATTTCAAATATAAGGTGAGTGCAGTTGGACCTACAATGTCCACAGTGAAAATTGTGCTGTCCGATTTGTTGTGATGAGTGTAGCTCTGCGAGATAGGCCAGCGGAATATGATGCACAATCAAGGTGTGCATTCATGTAAATATGGCTTATGTAGCCCGGATAGCTATATATGAGGTGAATAATTCAAAATCCTCCACTTTGTAAATGTCATTGCCTCTGTTCAGCATTTCATGAAATGTTCATTTTTGCAATGCTTTGTGATATTTCCTTGGTCGTGGATGATTCTTTGAAGATAAAATGCTTGGAATGTAAAAATAAACTATGATTCCTGTCTCAGTCCCAGAATACACATCGCTTCCAATGAAAAAATCACAGCATATCCACGGAGTGAATGATGATGAGTGGGCGAAGCTGCGGAGGTTCATCGGTAAACCGTGAATCTTCCGTGAATTCTGCCCAGCATATCATCACCGACGTGAGATCGGGCGCGTTTATACTAAAGGTTCGATGAGTTATGACGACTTGCAGCTCACTTTAATTTTACATGTACGCTCTGAATTTTCATTGTTTAGAAAACCATTGCTTTAGAAAACATCTGGCGTCTTTCGTTAAGCAGCTGGCGTCTTTTCGTTTTGCTTTAGAAACATCTGGCGTTCTTTCGTTTTGCTTTTAGAAAACATCTGGCGTCTTTCGTTGGTTTATTTCATCAATCAACGGCGTTTTGAACAAAATTTTTATTGTTTAATCACGCACAGGAGAAATCTCACCAGGCACTACCTTGGAGGTAAAAAATGGCTGCTAATGGGAATGAGAGACAGAAGAAGTCGGCTTCTAGCTAACACTTACACTTCTACTTCTACTAACGTTTCCTACTGGAACATGCCAATGGCTGCTAATGGGGAATGAGAGACAGAAGAATTCGGCTTTTAGTTAACGCGCACGCTGCGAATTTTTTATTGTTCAACAACGCACAGGAAAAATCTCCCACCGGCACCATCTTGGAGGTCAAGATCTGGTACTAGCGTTACGACTGGTTACGCACTACGACTACGAGAGACGAACGGGTGCCGCCTTAAGGAGCTTCGCCCCTAAACTAGAGGAGGCGCTGCTTTAACTTATGCGTGCTAGTAACATTAACTTAGTGGGATAGTTGTTATGCTCGCTGCAGCTGTTTTTTTAAGCGCTTTGATGCGTGCGTATACATCACGTCCGTGTAGTTTATCGGTGGTGTTCGCAGCCGACGAAATTATTGCTCGCAAAGTTATTGCAGAGGCCCCAGTAGCATTTGGGACACTGCCCTCAGATTCGAATGTGTGCAGTGTTGCACAAGGGAAAACCACCGCGTTCCTCATCTGTTGTCTGTTTACATACCGACCGCCTTGCTCGGAGTTTTGCAGCTGTAAATTGTCCTCATTCCTTTCCTTCGGCGCACCTTGTCGCGCTGCTCGACGGAGGACCGTGAGCCAAACGTGATACCCACCTGCCCCTTCTCGCTCTCGGGAGCTCCCAGAAACAGTTTCGCCTATGTCTTTATTACTCCCTCGTGATGATTCCAACGGGCGAAGGCATGGCCAAGCTCGGTTTTGGATGTTCATGAAACAGGCCGCGCTTATCGCGCGGGGCCACTTTTTTTTCCCCTCTCTAATCTGGACCCATCCCCACCGCCGCCCTTTCACTTTTCTGTATTCTTTTTTTTTTCAATGCGCTGTTTCCGCTTAGCGTTTACACACCTTAATTCCTGATAAGCTTACAATATCGTTTCGACCCGCAAAAGCAGTGGAAAAGACATGAACTCGATCGAGTTGTGTTCATATATCAAGTTTTAAAGGAGCACTGACACAAAAATTTTGCACCTTGTTTTTTTTTTGTTGTTGTTGCAATAGATAGCTTATGATCCACTTATCACGGCTGCGAACCACGTTTGCGCGAGTGCACGACGGTTTTTTATTTAGAGACGTTTTTAGAGCGCCCAGTCGCAGTTTCGGTTTCAAAGAGCAACGAGCTAGGCAGAACTACCTCCGGAGGAAGGGTAAACACAGCTGGCCACGTGACCACGCAAAATGGTGACGTAAGGCGACGCGCGAGAGCGGCTGCGGCGGGCGCCGCACTTACGGTTCGTCTGCTACACCAGTTCGTCTGACGCAGGACGCTTCGAGCTGCTTGCTTTTTGATCCGCGTTTTTCACGCTAGAAGTGCGGACGTCGTCCGTGTCGTTGCCAGGCATTGTTCGAGCAATCAATAGAGCGTTTTAGTCTGTCCGGCATTAAAAAAGGCGTCGCGTAAAACCAAATAAAGTGTCCCCAAGGTGGCACTAGGTTAAGTGGCGCCACCTATGGAGGATTAGAAACAACTAACAAACGCGTAATCTATGTCCTCCGAGCATTCGGAAGCGCCCATTTCGACTCGTTAACCCTACAGCGTCGATTATTTGACTATGGCTCTCAAAAATGGCGCCGAATCGGGACGAATACATTGCTGTCGAAGCTTAAGGACATAAATCTAAAGCAAATGGAAGCATCAGTTCGGAGCTTACACGCTACAGAGCGCACGGCGGCCTTTTGATAGATTTGAAGTGGACGACAACCGCTTTTGGCAGTGCGGCCATGTTTTTCGGAGGCGCGAATGCCTCGCCGGAGAAGCTTGCCGTGCACGTTGGACAGCTCTCGCGCGTGTGGCGATGGCCGATGTTCTGCGGCACCACGCCGTTGCGGCAGGCTTGCCGCTAGCGTGAGCGGGCCATAACATCTGCCAAATGGCACGACGAGCGAACAGCGGAGGGGGCACAACCAGCACACGCAAAGCCGCAGGCACGGAGGAAGAAATGGCAGGTAGCACAAGCGCACAAGCGCAAGGGCGCAATCAGCAACCAGCCAACACAAACTCGTGACTTAGGTTTGTTTACATACCCGCCGCGTTGATGTCGGCGTCGCGAGGTGGTCGCATCTCGCTCAGTCGCGCGGCATGCACTTTAAAATTGATTTTAAATAGGTTCTAGGCTATATTGGCCCTTGATATTTCGTAGACGTTGTGTATGGCTCCACATACATCTATTTCACTGATTATCTCGCCTTCGAAATGTTGTGTCAGTGCTCCTTTAATTCAGAGAACATTGTCGGGATATGTAATTATCTGTAATAATAATTTAGTGGAGATTAAAAACAAGCACATTTATTATGCTTAGTACCATGCCTTTAAAAGCTTGCAAGTGTATTTACTCTACTAGCTGTCTTTTCACCGTAGGGTGACTAAGTTCGAGTACTTTAATTGCAGACACTGCAATTAAAGTTTACTGCAAGCGAGTTGCCGTCCCTGCTGCTGAGACTGCCCCCCTAGTGTCGAAGGTAGGTGTACCGAACAAGGATCTGTTTCACCTTTCCGCTTGCAATGAAAGGGTACAGAATATTTGGTTGGTGGTGCCACTGTAATACTGCACAAATAGCTCGCAAAAAAATAAAAACAAACAGCAATACTATTTTGTATGCTACACCTGCACACTCGAGCACATTGTTCTCTGAAATTAGAACAGTACGTAGAAATGCCACAGGTGTTAGTGCCATGTGAACAATTGCTGTACGTAAACCTTAAATGCAGGAAATGTACTATAGGGGGATAAATGTTGTTATCTTGCGCTCAGAGAGCAGCATTTTGCATGCTTTCCAGTAAGAATGTCTGAGTGCATGTCTGCACATGGTATGGATGAACTGATAGCATGCTGCACAAACGCAAAATGAAGAAACAGGGAGATAGAGCAGCGAAAATGGCTTTTGGCATCTCGCAGTATAATTAGTCTGTACTCTGTCCTGTTTCAGTCGTTACTCCTCTAGTGTTTGTGGAGCTCGTTATGAGTACACAACAAACCAACCTCCCTGCAAGAAAGCTTTGTTGCGTGGTATAGAAATCTTTTCTTTTTGTACATCAATGCAGAGACTCAGTGCTTTCTTTGTTGAGCTCATTCCATAGTGATTAAAACATTGAGTAGTTTTTCTCAGGCACATATGAAAATTGCTCCACAAGTCTGTTGCTCAGTATTCACTCGTGCAATGCAAAGTGAGATTATTAAAATACGTGCTTGCAAGCCTTTTGTAGCATATTAATTTATTTTTCAACAGCCGCTTCGCCAAGCACACCCACAAGAAGGCCCACACCACCATCACAGGTTTCAGCGAGTGATGGTAAGTGCAAAAAGTGAGAGAGAAAATTATTGCAAAGTACACATCCTGCACCTGCAAAACAAGTATGGACCAGTAGTCGTGATGTTTTCCTGATAGATATGGACATCTAAGCCTGTGTAATATTGTCACAACCTATAATGTTGACAAAACCATGCATATAGTTCAGGGCCTGCAACCAGTGATTTAGTTCACACAATTATTTATATTTCAAATATAAGGTGAGTGCAGTTGGACCTACAATGTCCACAGTGAAAATTGTGCTGTCCGATTTGTTGTGATGAGTGTAGCTCTGCGAGATAGGCCAGCGGAATATGATGCACAATCAAGGTGTGCATTCATGTAAATATGGCTTATGTAGCCCGGATAGCTATATATGAGGTGAATAATTCAAAATCCTCCACTTTGTAAATGTCATTGCCTCTGTTCAGCATTTCATGAAATGTTCATTTTTGCAATGCTTTGTGATATTTCCTTGGTCGTGGATGATTCTTTGAAGATAAAATGCTTGGAATGTAAAAATAAACTATGATTCCTGTCTCAGTCCCAGAATACACATCGCTTCCAATGAAAAAATCACAGCATATCCACGGAGTGAATGATGATGAGTGGGCGAAGCTGCGGAGGTTCATCGGTAAACCGTGAATCTTCCGTGAATTCTGCCCAGCATATCATCACCGACGTGAGATCGGGCGCGTTTATACTAAAGGTTCGATGAGTTATGACGACTTGCAGCTGACTTTAATTTTACATGTACGCTCTGAATTTTCATTGTTTAGAAAACCATTGCTTTAGAAAACATCTGGCGTCTTTCGTTAAGCAGCTGGCGTCTTTTCGTTTTGCTTTAGAAACATCTGGCGTTCTTTCGTTTTGCTTTTAGAAAACATCTGGCGTCTTTCGTTGGTTTATTTCATCAATCAACGGCGTTTTGAACAAAATTTTTATTGTTTAATCACGCACAGGAGAAATCTCACCAGGCACTACCTTGGAGGTAAACAATGGCTGCTAATGGGAATGAGAGACAGAAGAAGTCGGCTTCTAGCTAACACTTACACTTCTACTTCTACTAACGTTTCCTACTGGAACATGCCAATGGCTGCTAATGGGGAATGAGAGACAGAAGAATTCGGCTTTTAGTTAACGCGCACGCTGCGAATTTTTTATTGTTCAACAACGCACAGGAAAAATCTCCCACCGGCACCATCTTGGAGGTCAAGATCTGGTACTAGCGTTACGACTGGTTACGCACTACGACTACGAGAGACGAACGGGTGCCGCCTTAAGGAGCTTCGCCCCTAAAATGACATGGCAGCACAAAGTGGTCCGTGTATTAGTAGCCCTGTGATTGCGCCCTGACAGCTTACTCGTGATTTTTTACAGCGAAAGCTGTTATGAGATCATTTCAGCGGCCGTTTTTGGCCCCGTAGTTGTCCGCCGCCGCCGGTGTCCGTAACCACTATCGCTCAAAATAAGAAAAAACTAAATAAGAGAAAAAATTCCAGGATGGAACGAGGTTCGAACCTGGGCCCTCTGCGTGGGAGCCCAGCATTCAACCTCTGAGCCATGCCGGTGCTTGTGAAACTGCTTTGCAAAAAGGTCCTATACAGGCTTCATGTCGGGAAGGAACCACATTAACATATGCAATATAGCGTGGTAGAAGAGTAAAATAAGCACCAAGCGTCTCACAACGCGAATTCCGTAACCAGGCGTCACACAATGCGAATTGTGCAACGAGTACGTTGTTGAATGCTTCCAACCCATTAGAAAAGGCTCCGCTTTTGGTTGGCACAACCCACCAGAGGAATGGCACAACCCACCACGGGGGATCGGCCACGAATCGTGCGGCAGTAGGGTGTGTGAGTGGAACAAAAAAGAAGGGTAATTGTAAAGATAATTTTAGGTAAGCGAAGATGTTATTTGTGTTCGCGGTTTCCCAATTGAATGCTAAAGAGATAGAAAAAAAGGAAGAGAAAGAGTTAGTTAAATAAAAGCATTAAATAAATAATTAACGATAAAAGAAATAAATAAAATAAGTATGTACTAGAAATATTAGCATGGCAGAAATTTCGTTTATATAGTTAATTACTGCCTCACACATGTCCCTGTTGCAGTGACCGAGTGCCGACGCCCCCAGGGAGAGTAATGCCGTTACGGAAAGCTCAAGCCCAAGTTTTCGGAAAGTAGGTGCAAGAAATCTTTGCCTTAGATGTTGATATCTGCGACATTCTGTGAAAAAATGCTCTATGGTTTCTGCTTGCGAACAATAACAACATTGAGGGGAAGGAACAAAACCAGGCCTGTGTACTCGTAAATAAAAATTTAAAGAGGGAATTCTGCATCGCAATCTAGTTAATGTAACTTCTAATTGTCTTGTGCCACACCATGAGCTATGCCATGGAAACCTAAGGTGCTGAAAGTCTGCCCCGTTTAGAACAGAAGATCTTGTGTGTTCCTCTCGAATACAAAAATGTCGAAATCGTGCGATAGTATTTTGGGAGAAGGGTCTTAGAACCTTCAGGACCGAGCCCTGAATCGATACCGCCGCCAATGTGTCCGCTGCTTCATTTAGAGTTATTCCAGTATGACCTGGCACCCAAACCAAACGGACAATACGTACATGATTGGGCATATATGTATGTAATTCTGACAGGCCAGAATTCTCTGTTTTTCATTAAAGAGCTTTCTCTCTCTCTCTCTCTAATTCTGACAGGCAGCTTGATGACTTTGGTACTGTCAAAGCAGCGCAAACTGACAAAGAGTCGGTCAATATAACCACTGAAGAAATAGATGCTGGGAGTTTGCGTAATGCCAGAATAATTGCCATTAATTATGCCTGGAATATTGGCGTAAAATCGGGCAGTCGAAGAGAAAACGACCAGTTTAATGCTGTCGAATAAATGCCCACTCCTGCCTTCTCATCTGCAACAGAGGCATCTGTGGCTATGATTGAACTTATCCGTAGACTCTTAAGGTGGTCGTTCAACAACCCGTTTAAATATCTAATAGGCAATAGTTTAGCATTTTTTGGAAATATATATCATCAAATTCTATTATTGTTTTATGATTGAGTACTCTTGGGAAACTTATTTCGCGCATTGTTACTTGTAACGGCTCCAACAGCTGCTGTACGAAAATTATTTGAGGACGATGTAACCGAGACCACTCACAATCAAAAAATCTGGACGGCTCGCTTAGAAATATATATTGCGAGCGTCTGTGTGGGGAGGCATATATGCTTAGAAATGTCTGGACTGTTAGAATACGAAACCTAGTTTGCAGAAACGGCAGGTATGTTTCATGGTAAAGAATATTGTTAGCTACAAACTTAGGAAGACCTAAACATATCCGTAATGCCTCACGTTCTATAGTTAGAAGAGGGCGTAATTTATAAGCGGGTCCCCCACAGAATAACACACATCCAAACTCTAATATTGGTCGGACATACATACTATATATCATTAACAATGTTTTTCTACGCATTCCAAAACGAACGCCGCTGATTCGCCTTAACAAACCAAGTGCACGTAATCCTTTGGATGCAACACACTCAATATGTGGGCTCCAATTAAGATTTGTAGTGTATATTATGCCCAAATATTTTAATGAATCTACCTGTAGAATAAAATCCTGCCCATACATCAGTGCGATTCGCACAGGAGAAGTCAACGGGAACGCGAGAAGAGCACTCTTGTTAACATTAAGGGACATGTGCAGGTCACTAAGCCATACTTCAATATCATTCGTATATGATTGTAGAATATTATATAGCAAGTGTATATCATTAGAAGCTGAAAAGAATGCAATGGCGTCCGCGTATATAGACACTTGCACGTCATTGTGAGAAGGAAAAGAGCTTAGTAATATAATAAATAAAATAGGCGAACCGATCCTTGAGGAACTCCTCTTGTTTGTTTGTAGTGTTTAGAAGATAAGCCGTTCTGCGAGCAATAAAATGTGCGTCCGCTTAAAAAATTTTGTATCCATGCAATTATATACTCAGGAACGTTAACACTTTGGAGTTTATTAATCAAGATGGCGTGCTCTACGCTGTCATACGCCTTAACAATATCTAAGGTTACTAGTGCGGCGTACTGCTTTTTGTGCCGAGCAAGCTTAATTCTGCTTTCTATATCAACATGTGCACACCATATAGAACACCCAGGTCTGAATCTGATTTGAGAATCACTCAATATATGATTTTCTGCTACCCATTCTTCAATGTGCCTATATAAAACCCGCTCTATTAGTTTTACAAGGTTCGAAGTGAGGAAAATAGGTCTAATATTGTCGATTGCATAGCCAGCGCCCTGTTTTTTAAGTAGTGGAATTACTTTGGCAACTTTCCACTCGGGATGTATCCATGCGTTTTCTATAGAAAAATTTATAAAGTTAAGAATATCGCTGGGAGACAAATCAAACAAAATTTTTAACATGCCTGTACTTATATTGTCAGGACCTGGAGATGAAGCTGGCAGTGACTTTACTATTTCTGATATCTCTTCTAATGTGGTTGCCTTATATTCATTAGCTTTTCCTGTTTTCCTGTAACCGGCAAAGGATAGGGTAGCAACGATGCAAAGCGATCTTCCAATCCCTTCCCAATTGCTTCCAATGACTGCATCGATTCTGCCGGTGATAAACAAACCGATTCTATATTTACTGGTGGCGGAACAATCTTTCTGCATCGCAGAAACCTAAAGAGTGCTTTCTTATTTTTGGTATCAGACATATAGCTGTAATGTTTGGAGTTATAGTCCTCTTTTGCTTTGTCAACCGTTTGTCTAAACGTGGTAGCGGTATATTTATAGTCTTTTCAATTACGTGGGCACTGGTTGTAGAGTAACTTCTTCTAAGCTGCTTTTCGTCGCCTATAGTCGCGATCACGGTCTGTGTTCCACTATGGTTGGTTGGTTGGTAACAACTTTATTGATGGTCCGGCAGAGCTTTCGCCGACTGGGCTTTAGGTCTCCCACGTGGGGACGTCGAGGCCTTGCCTCACCGCCGCCTCGCGGGCCTGCTGGACAGCCCAAAGTTGGTCGCCGAGGCTGGGGCTGCGCAAGGCAGCGGCCCACCGCGGCGGAAGGGTTCCGGAGTTAGCACCTTCCGGATTTTTGTCACAGTCCCAGAGCATGTGATTTAATGTGGCGACCTCAGTGTGGCAGACCTTGCATATATTTGTCGGGTATGTACTCGGGTAGAGCCTGTTACACTGTGCGGGGTTGGGGTACGTGTACGTCTGCAGTTGTCTGAGGGCCGCCGCCTGCGTCCTGTTCAGCTTGTCGCTGGGCGGAGGAAAGGTTCGGCGGGCCAGGCAGAAGGCCTTGGTAATTTCATTGAATGCTTTTTATTTTTAGTTGATTGCATACTAAATTCGGCTTTTTTCCTACTGTCACCTAATAGCTGACATAAATGAATTGCCTTTACCTGATCGCTTAATCCTGTCTGTTTAAGCCTGATCGTAGTGAATCTTTAAATTTGCTGTAATTAAAATAATTTCGAACATGTTTGGTTAACGAAGTAATTGGGCACACTATTTCAAATAATATTGGTAGGTGATCACTGTTTGTGGCCGATGTGATGGCAGACCAGGACGAAATAATGCAACCCGAGCTTGAAAAGGTCAGGTCTATCACAGAACGTGATAGGCCAGATACATAAGTTGGAGTTCTGGAATTCGCGCAATGAACGTCATTCAAGCTGGTCCATTCTAACAACCGTTTACCACACGCATCGGATCGGTAACCGCACGAAATGTGGTGTGAATTGAAATCTCCTGCTATGATTATATTCTTTCTACATGCTGCTACTGCGGAATCAAGTAAAGTAGTGTTCAGAACACCTGTAGGGAAATAAAAATTCACTATGGAAAATGGTGTATATCCAGGAATAGCTACATCCAATGCCAAAATTTCACTTTCTGCCGACGTTGACCGATATGAAATTTTCGCTCTATGGCCAAATTTCGTAGAGATGAAAAACGCTAGGCCCCCTCTACAAGAAGGGCGATCCAAACGAAAGCAGTGATAATTATTTAGATTAAAACTTTTTTCTGTAGATAACCAGGTTTCTTGCAATAGAATTAAATCAGGAGAAAGTTCTGCACAAAGATGTAACAGGTCAGTTGCTGCAGCAAGAAGTGAGCGGCAATTCCACTGAAGTACTTTTAATGACCCTATGTTGAAGGTAGGCCGGCGGTCTCAACTGCTTTCTGAAGAATGTTGTCTTTCAAGAAATCATCCTTCGTTAGTGGACTATTATCCTGACTTTTTTTGTCTTCAGTCTATGTAGAAGAACAGATTTCGGGGAGTCGGGGGTAGCCCGACGTTTAGTGGCTCTAGTGTCCAAATCCATACTTTCAATGATTTGTGAAGTGGTCTCGGAGTTATTACCACCCTCCTGTTCTAAACAAAATGTGGGAGAATCAGTGTAGGCAAAACTGCCAGACGCAGTTTCTGTCGTGGTTTTTTCATTTATGCCCTCATGAATACCTGTATAAGCAGATGCTCGCCCTGCAACCTGCAAAATTTGTGTCATCTGAGCCGAAAAAACTTGTCCGATTGTCTCTGAAAGATTTGAAAAAATTGAGTTCAGTGCTTTCGACATAGCCTTTTCGACAGCAGCTGCCACGACTTGCCCTATAGATGCACCCATGGCTTTAGAATGCTGAGCAGCAGCTTCAGCATATCCACAGTATCTCTCTAATACGATAGCCCGAGCTTCATGGTGTGAGCATCGCTTCCTGTCTATGATTTCTAAAATTTGAAGCTCTTGAGCTCTCGCCAGGCAGTTTGCATGATCAGCAGGGTGCGAACCTTGACAAAGACAACATCTTTCGCTTTGGGAATTAGATGTTCTAGTGTCATGGTCTTCTCCGCATATGCGGCACCTAGGAGATGATCGGCATCGCTTAATGGTATAACCATAACGCCAGCACTGAATGCATTGCAGTGGACGTGAAGTAAGTGCTTCAACTCTATAAATTAAGGGCCATGCCTTAATCTCTGTGGGCCTATTTATGCCTGCAAATGTCACAATGACCGACTCTGTGGGGACTCTCTGATTATCAGAGACGCGAGAGCATCGGTACACTGATGTTTCCCCGGCCGCTGAAAACATTTCCACAACCTCTGAAGCGCACAGGCTCGAGTCAACACCGCGGACTAAGCCTTTAACGCATGCGAGATGAGCAGGAATAAATGGGCTCACCGGATGGGATGCAAACGTTGTGCTCTTTAAGAGGTCAGAAACACAGGGCTGGTCCGGACAGCACCACAGAACGCCGCCCCTGCCAAACTGTCGGACATCGCTGATGTTTTGGTAGTGTGGGGTCGCTTTCCGCAACTCCTCCTGAATTACCTTTGGGTTTTTTGCACGGATTAATCCCCCGTTGGTCGGCACTAGTGCTACTGGCACGCTGTGAATACCACTGCGCAAAAAAGCCTCTATAGGCATGTCATTATTGGGAAGAGAGGCCGTCCAGAGGAAAGACCTCTGGCCAGGGGAGGAGAGAGACATTAGGTACTCACAGTACGATCAGATCAGTAAAAAGGGGAAAAAAACACAGGTGATCCCTCCGTCATAGGAATCGGAATAACACGAAAGTAAAGCGAGCCCTTACAGAAGTAACTGAATGCTGACTGTACATTGATATAAGATAGTTTGCACAATTTATATTGATGTCTGGCAGCTAATGGCGCCGTTTAACGTGTATGCACCCACTTTGATGATTGGTGGTACATCTCCATCCCGACGACTAACGTCCATGTTGAATGATTAAACAAACCCTTGTTGTAGCTGTAGTAGTTAACGGTGAAAGCGGAATCAGAGAACGAGGTGTGATAGTCAGAAGAGCGTCGCATATTGGACGCAGAGTTTGGTCGCCATCCCGCGGCACGTTACAATGTGATTGAACACCACGGCCGGACTAGAGGGAAACGCAAAGCGCGTCGTGCAGCTCCGGTAGCCCGGCCGCGATTTTTCTCGGGGCGAGCGCGTGAGCACGGAACGCGATGTTACAGTAGGCACTATAGTTACAGCCAGGTGAGGCAGGCGCGCGTCGCAGAGCTATTTTTGGTTTGTATTTGCGTGATGCTGAGCGAGACCGACGCTTTTCCGACGCTTGGGCAAAGGTCGCCACCTCGCGGTGTGTTAAGGCATTGACAAAATTCAACTTCTATTGAAAACGCGCCGAATGGGACGGACGCCTAACGCGTTGCAGGCGCTAGTCGCGGAGGCCACAGCAATGACGAATTACTTTACCTTACCACTCCCAGAGGTCAGCACCACCCAGCCTACCGGGAGAGTGGTAGATATAAAAGGCGCGGTCGTAAAGCCTCCGGAGTCTGTGACCGTGGCTCAGTGGATAGCGTGCCCGGCATCTGTTGTTGCGGGCCGAGCGGTCGTGGGTTCGATGCCCGTTGACGGTACCTTTTTTTCTTTGTCGTCTGATTGTGTATATTTTTTCGACGTCATTTCCGTGACGGAAATACGTCACTGAAGTCTTGGTGGACCCCGGCATAAAACACTTTCGTGTTAAAATAGAACGAAAACTCACAAATACACTGCCGCCCGACACGCAACCGACACCCCGACAACAGATCGCGCCAACCCACCAGGTACTCATAAGAACACAGGAGCGTCGAACGACCGCTTTCGTGTCGCCTGGCCGGTTCGACAGTTCTTCTCCGGGCTCCGCTATAATGCTTCATCGCCATCAGGCACAGCATCAACAAAGCGCATAATGCCTTACATGCGTTTAGCAGGTACCACGGCTCTCCGTGGAATGACGAAAAATGGCATAGTGCCTGCTTCCCTACTTTTCAAAAATTATATTGATTTATAGCGTAGTGGTTCCTCGCAAGTAGTGCACTTGTATTGGTTGCCAAGGAAGCCCATAAGCGCATGATCCATTTCCTCGGGGTCTCAGTAAAGTTATTCGCCCCCCCCCCCTCGCGCTCCCACGTCAACGTATGTTATACAGCATGACGGGAGAGGGAAATAACGACCGGGCGTCACCCAATGCAAATTGCATAACTGTTGGGCCGTTTTATTAAAGCTTCCAACCCATTACAAAGGGCTGAGCCATAATTCTTCATCGTCATCAGTCGTCGCGTCAACAAAGTGCACATAATTCCTTACAGACGTGTAGCTGGTGCCTCGCTTCTCCGCAGAATGACGAATAATGGCTTAGTAGGTGCTTCCCAACTTCACAAAAATTGTGATTTATGGCGTAGTGGGTATCTTGCTTGTATTTATGGCGTAGTGGGTACTTGTATTAGTAGCCCCAAGAGAGCTTACAATCGGCTCTAGAAACGCCGCTCTTCCAGCTTTCGCTGTGACTGTGCTGCGGTTTCAGCGCAGGCCTTGAGTTTTTTTCTTTCTCTACAAGAATGATGAAAGCCTGTACCTTCGCATTCTTCCATGTCTTTTTTTTTTTTTTCAGCTGAGCCTGGTCCGAGCAGCCTCCAATTTTCCAAGGAGGGCCGCAGCGCGAAGCAGACGCAAGAAACGCCAAAAAGTGGGCGAAGAAAACGCAGCTCTGTGCACACCCCTCGCACCAAAAAGAAGCTGCAAACACTTCACTCACGAAGTGAAAGGTACCGCAAGGCACTCGGTCGGATGAAAAAAATTACAGCATATCCACGGGTGAATGATGAAGAGCTTGGGCGAAGCTCCTGAAGCAATCATGGTTACACCGTGAAATGTTCAGTGGTTTCGCCCAGCAGTAATCAAAGCGATACGCCGCTTTGATTACTGCTGCGCTCGCTTGGCGGCAGCCTCTCGAGCTCGCACCTCGGGATCCTGCCGACGAGCACGAGACGCAGCGGCGTTCCGCACCCGGCGCTCCTCGTCGTCCATGGTTCGCCAAGCAGCACGATCCGGCAAGCACACTCCTCCACGTACGGCGACGATCAAGGAGAATGAGAGATAACGGGCGCAGCAGCCAATCTGAGAGCAGCGGCACCTATAACGCCATCTAGGGTGCAACCGCCATATTGCACACATCTCTATGGGACATCGCCATCTAGTATATCGTCACCCAACTGCAGTTTGCATGCATCTGTATGGGACAGCGCCATCTATTGAATGATACGGTAGACGCGACGGCGGGGGAACGCCGGATGGAGCGACGACCGACCAGGTGATGCTATAAGGAGCTTCGCCCCTAAAAAATGCACGAGGCGAGCTTCAATAACATTTTGCTGGAAACACGAGGCGAGGCGAGTAACGCAGCAGGAGGCTTTAAACAAGCTTGAACCGGATTTGCCAAAGGACCTTTTTGAAGTGCTTAAAGTACAAATCAGGCATGGTACATTTCCCAAAATAAAAAAACATTGGTCCAAATGGATGAAACGATTCACTCTCAGTTTGTTCTTTAATTCTCCAAAGGCCTACCGCTTCCTCAGAGAAATGCATCACTTGCCACATGTGCGGACACTCAGGCGCTGGCTGGCAGACATCCCATTGACACCTGGTATCATTCCAGGTGCCATGGATGCAATAAAATCAATCATTAAAGATTGGCCTCTGCAAGACGAAGCATGCTGTCTTTTATTCGATGAAATAGCCTTGAAAAGACATTTCATGTACGATCAATCAAAGGATATAGTGATTGGCTACACTGGAGGGGTCCCAGGTGCAGATAAGAACGGTGCTGGAGCTACGACTGACATCACTCCAGAAGAGCCACGAGTGACGCAGACGGTAAAGTGAAGTCAAGCGTAAATATATGAAAACAGAAGCGTTCCACTCACGAGTTTTTTGCTCGTCGCCATTTTGTTGTAGCGCGATCATGTAGCTATGACCGCCCCCCGCCGTACAACCGAGGTTCTCGCACTGCGTTCGACGAGAGCCCTCGAAGAATCGACCGCATCAGTCCGACGCCATTGAACAAAGAGACCGAGGCCCCCTGTTCTTTTATTCTTGTTCATTTTTCGAATATACAATGTTGTTGGCCGAATGGCCTGCTTCACAACTGTTGGAGTAAGTTAACGGACGTTCGGTGGATTACCACCGGATGACCTCATATGACATCATCACAGCTTCTTCTACCTATCTCTTGTGCCAAAGCGGTGCAAGGCACCAGCGAGGGAAACAAACATACCACGGTGCATGCGCTCTTCCCCTAGCGGTAAAGCACGAGGCGCCTTTTGACCGCGGAGGCTTTGACCCGGTAGTCTCAGCTCTACCAAAACGGCAGAGGGCAGCACAGGGAAATAAAAATGTGGACTGCGCGGTCAAAACTGTAACATCGCAGGGCCAAGGTGCCGTTTCATTGTGCAGAGGACCATTCGACAAAGTCAGTGCTACGTAACGTTACCCATGGGCAAGATTACACTGCTGCGCTGGCAAAGAGGAATGTAGTCAGGCACACGAGAGGAGCATGGGAATTCGTTTTTCGAAATGGGGCGTCTGCGCAGCACTGTGATGCTCGCAAAATGTGGTTGCCGTGGCCATCTGCATAAATTAGCGAACTTGTTTGGGAGGTGTAAAAAAAAAAGGTAGGCGCCTTCTTACTGGCCCTTAAATTAAGTCTTTCGCCTCCTGGGCAGGGGTTCCTGATGCTGCCGAGCTAACAAGCAAATAATCATTCTGAAAAAAGCTCCCCCAAGAAGAACGGTGTGACCTTTGTGAAGACTAAAAGAAGCAGAGGTGTATAATAAAGTTTCTGATTTTTTAACTCTAATGAAAAGGTAGCTCAAATACAAAGAGAATGTAAAAACAAAAAATAACCTTAATTATTTTGCACATCAAACTATGCTAACTATGAACTAAAGTACATATTTCCCTTAACATAGTCTTCAGGTGGTCATTGCACATCTGCCGGTGCATGAATAATGACACCTGTTGACTCCCCCAAATTACGGCACTCTTCAGTGCTCACCTACAGTCATAAAAAAGCTATTAGTGAACGTATCGAGCACTAAAATAACTACATTCGCAGGGAAAACACGAATAATCCCGAAAAACACGAGTGACTGGAAATTGTACATGCGACTAAAAAAGGCAGCTTAAATCCACTTATGAGTGGAACTGGCAACTCTGCTACTGGCAGAGCTTGCCAGTGTTCTGTCTGATGACCATAACTGCGATTCCCGTTGCACACTCTTGTCCTTGAGTGTACGCTAAGGTTAGTTTCCTCAGTTAGAGCTGAATTATGAGTTGTGCAATGAGATTGTGAATTTACTGTACTTTCCTTCTATTTCGAAAACATTCATGGACTTCTCCAGGGCTGGGCAGAGATACTCAGAAGAGTATTCCGGAATACAGATATCGAAATACATGAACTAGAAGCCTAAAATACAGATACTGAGATACATTTGCCTTTAACGTAACGGGATATTTCGGAGATACTCTTGCAATAAGACGAAAAAAGTATTCCGGAATACAGTTTCAGCGATAGAGATACTGGAATACTTTTTTTATTTCAAGAATGCTCATACTACGCAAAGACACTTATTAGTGCAGCATAATGTTGTAATTAAAGTTACTGCGCATCGAAACGTTCAGTTCATTTATTTATTTATTACAGTACCCTCAGCGCCATTAAGACATTGCAGGGGAGGGGTTGGACAAAGTACATAATTAGTAATAATGACATAATTACAAGTATTAATTGCAATAAAAATACACTATTTCACAGCAACAGTAACAAGGATTGGACACCGAAATCGACATACTTGGCGAACAAACTAAGCTATGCTAGACATAGCACACTTTAAGCAAATCACTCGAATCACTAATGAAGACCAGTGAATTGAGAAAAAGCACACATTTATTTTGAAGATCTGCTTTGCTGAGAAGGTTGCTATGTAGGCTTCTCAAATAGGCTGTCTTCTAATAGCGTCGGTTCAGCCTCAGCACAAGACTAACGAAAGAAAAAAAGTCTGTCTACCACTGAAGGCGAGCACAAATTCGTGTTATAGTGAATAAATATCGCCTTCATAGCCGTATTGCCCTGCAGTGGCGATATCTCTTCTCGGGTCATCTAGATACCGAAACACTTCCGCCCTCACTTGGGTTGTTCTGACTGTTCAGAATCCGAAGTCTGTCCCCACATTCGGAATCCTCAGCCGTCTGACCCTGTCGGCTTCAATGAAGATGTCACCACCACCGACGCTACCAGCACCCATTTCAGAAAGCCGCAATAGGCGAAGTCGGCTCCGGCGGTGGGGGAGCCTGCTACCACAAAAGACCGTTTCGTGCATGGCATGAATTAGGAACGCACCCTGACATTGGAGAGGTGGTGAAAGCGCGTCAAACTTCCGCCGCGACTACGGGAACTGCTTTTGGAAGTGCCGCCGCTTTGAGAACTGAACGCACGCGAAGCATTGCAAAGCCTGTTCCAAGGCGGTATCCCCGCGGGGGGTCGCGAAGTAATGGCTTGCCACCCGAAAAAAATTAGGCGTGCTGCACTGACGTTGAGAGACAGCGACTTTCGTCGACAGAGGCCGACAACACTGCCCCCGCGATTCTGCCGTCTGCGGCGTCGCGCGCTTTACCACATGGATCATTCTGTGCTTGAGGAGAAACCATCGCCGCCCTATCTGTCGGCGACCGGCGGCGCGCCTTTGCTTGTCTTGGCACAAAAAAGAAAAAAAAACAAAACGCCATTCCTCCATTGGAAACACGCCTCAACTCATTTCTGACACAAAAAAACAATGTAACGAAATACCCGTGTCCTGCATAGTATCGCGATACAGGCGATACATCGTAAATGTATTTCACTACAGAGATACAAATACATTCTTCAAATGTATCTCGATACAGAAATACAGATACTCAAAAGTATCTCTGAAATACTATCGCGATACTCTTGTATCGCGATACTGCCCAGCCCTGGACTTCTCCCATACTAGTTTCTTCTGTTCACTGCTAAAGTCTAGGTTAATTAGTAATCTTACCGTTTTACGGTTACTACATCGCACCTTGCCAAGTACTTCCACATCCTGCACGAAGCCAGGTTGAGGGAGCGGTACGAAGTCTTAATTCATTTTCAGGGGCTGAAACCTTGATGCTTATGAAAAGGGTGCAACTTACGTTGAGGACAACACAGCGAGCTACGAAAAGTAAATTAATAGGTGTAACGTTTAAGTACAGAAAGAAAGCAGAGTGGGTCAGGGAACAAATGCATAAAGGACATGTTGGTCAAAATTAAAAAAAAAGAAATGGCCGTGGTGTAGGGCGTGTGGTGGCAGAGCATGTAGTGAGAAGCCAAGATAACAGCTGGTCATTAACATTAACAGACTGGACTCCAAGGGAAGGCAAGCCTGCCAGGGGGAGACGGAAAGTTAGGTGCTCAGATGAGATTAAGCAATTTTCAGGGATAATGTGCAGACGAAATTAAGTAATTTGCAGGTATAATGTGGATGTAGCAAGCACAGGAACAGGTTAAAAGAGCAATGTGGAAGAGAGGTTTGCCCGGCGGTGGGTGTAGTCAGGCTGATGATAGCGCATGAAGCTCAGTTATGTTGATGTACGTTATGCCATTCTGCCCTTGACATCAGCACCACCCACTTCTGCAGCACCAACCACATCTGCTGCGTGGGGGCCGCATTTCGATGGAGGCGAAATGCTTGAGGACCATGTACATAGATTTAGGTGCACGTTAAAGAACCCCAGGTGGTCGAAATTTTCGGAGCCTTCCGCTACGGCGTCCCTCATAATCATATCGTGGTTTTGGGACGTTAAACCCCAGCAATTATTATTATGCCTTTCCGCCTGTCTCGTCGTCTTCTGCCTCGATGCACCGCACAGCACAACACCACTGACAATGCACACCACACGAACGTAGTGCGCACATCATGACACAGCCACAAAAAACGGTAGGGCGGAGGACGTATCCAGTGAGGATATGTGACCCCATGGAATTCGAGCTGAGAACATACTTTTTTATATATATTAAATTTTCTAAAGTCCATAACTTAGACTGCGTGTCCATATCAGTGCCGTTCTTGCTGCATTTACCTGTTGATACCGCAGTCAACGCGATCTGCAAATATAATGTCGGAGGGGAAAAGTGCTAGAAGGTCACTTTAATACCAGTTTGTGAACCAATTTGCAATGCTAAACCAGTTCGACACAGTAAGTTTCACGTGCATTGAACTGACACTGTTGAAGTTTGCACAGAGGCACTGTGCAACAACATATTGCACAGTGCCATTTATTCATACGCACACCGTGCTAGATTTTCAGAAATAAGAAGAAATCCGCCTTTTCACATATGGGAGACAGCAATCAACGCCTTTATTTCCTTGAGGTGCGCAATGTCCCCATATTTGGACACAACTTGTTATTGCCAGTTGTTTGGACTAGTGGTCAAGAAAGAGCAAGATACATTGTGTATAGGATGAATTGAACCTTCTGCATAGTCAATGTCTTGACGTAACCTCAATGTGCTGCTTATGACTAGCCGATCATTTTGATTAAATAATTACGATGTTTGACGGACCATTCAACATGCTGTGTTCCAGGACCAATGTCAAAGGTAATTTTTTTTTGCTCGAAATGAATACACCCTGAAACAAACTGCACACGCTTAAGCCTATGATTCGATTCTTTTCATATAAAAATGGAACATTACTGACTAGATAATAAAGAAATATTTAATTACATGCCAATTACACTTAATATTGAAACTTGCAAGAAATAACACATTGTACTTAATTTCCTTTTTCGAAATGTAAGATTGAATGCCTCGAAATTATGTAGTGTGAATTTGACACATTTGCAGACTGTCCATCACAATTCACTTCTGAAAGGGTTATATTGATTCCCTTAATTTCTTTTCCACTTGTTTGAGGCACAATGCACACTGCTTGTATTGAGTCCTTGCAAAACTGCCATCGTCATGAAAAGGGTCATGCTTTTTAAATTATATATGAAAAAGTTGACATCTTCCTTCTCCACAGTCTGCGTTTTACGTATGCATTGTGCAAGTATGAAGAAACGCCCATATACACATCAAAGGCAGAATTAGCAAGGGTGCCTTTGCATGCAGTTAGTTCAGCTTCCATGCCACTGCTGCAGCAGCACAGTTAGCATAGTGCAACTTCAAGTTTTCTTTGGTTCAAGTAGCTCCTACATGACTGATAGTGACCCGCCGCGGTGGTCTAGGGTTATAGTGCTTGACTGCTGATCCAAAGGTCGCAGGATCAAATTCTGGCCATGACGGCCGGGATTCAACGAAGGCAAAGTGCTAGAGGCTTGTGTGTTTGTATTTCGGTGCACGTTAAGAACGCCAGATGGTTAAAATTTCCAGAGCCCTGCACTATGGTATGCCTTATAATTATACTGTGGTTTTTGCACGTAAAACCCCAGATATTATTTTTATGCTCAAACGCACCATATTACTGAGGTGACTTAGCACAACAAAAAAAGGAACATTTAGGAGGGGGACAAGCAAGGGCAGCGCTGCCCTCACTCGTCCTATTTCTAAATGTTCCTTTTCTTGTTGTTCTAAGTCACCATAGTGTCACAGTCACTTGAAACAATGATGTTTAGCTGGTAGGTAACATGGCAACACAGATGCACCAGAGGAATGAGTAATTATGACGGAGTGAAATGGAGTACCTATTGATGTGCATGCTGCCAGAAACCTGCTTTTACTTGTGTAGCTGAAATCTGGCCCTCGTATTTGTGGTTGCCATATGAAGTTTAGAGTTGTGTTCTGTCCTAACCACCACAGCTGAATGCCAAATATGTTTCAGGCATCTGTTCTCTTAACAAGCCTGTACCATTGAAAGTGCCCGTTAAGTTTTGGACATTGCTATTGCAGCTTGCATATATCAATGCAACAAGAATGCCAATATATTCCTTGTTGTACATCTCTAAAATATCTTTGAACATAGCCATTTCCATCTTGAAGTGGTACATCCTTTGGTCATCTTGCTGTGTTGCTTCTGAAATTCCAATAAAAGTTACAATGTGGAAAGCTCACTTTTGTTGCTTATTTGAAGACATCATTCAAGGCGCATATCCTGACTCACTAAAATTTGTATTGACTTGGCATACGTACTCAAACAAGTGCACAAGGTGCCCAAGAAGAAATAAGAACCTGCAAGATTAGCAACATTTCAGTCTGTAATAGAACAAGCATTCCAAAACATTCCCCAGGGCTGATAAATAGAACCATGTTTAGCCCTTTGCGACACGGCATCCTCGTTTGGAGACGCCAACTTCGGAGGCGCGTCCCACGTCGCATGTTTCTTCGAATGGCCTGAAACTCAGTGTGCACATTCGTGCACGCTTCCTGATTGGACAACTAGCGGTCATTTAACTTCATTGTCCTGCGCATTGCTACAGAGGATCACTTTGCTGGAGACACTACCATGTTAGACGATTGTTCGACGTGCCGCGTTCCAGGACCAACGTCAATAGTATTTTTTGTTCTCCGCTCGAAACGAATACAACCAAAAAAGCAAGTGTGCATGCTTTTCGGGCCTAATAGTTGATTTTTTTGTGCAAGTATTGAAGCTGACTGATTGCAGAATAATTAGATAATTAGTTACACGCTAATTGACATTTTTTTACTGAAACTCATACAAAACAACACATTCATTCGTTTTTTTTTTTTTGGAATGTAATAGTGAGCGTCTTGAAATCGTGCCATGCGAATTTGACGCATTTGCTGACAGTGCATCATAATTCGTGTCTGAAAGGGTTAGAATAGCAGGGAGCTCAGATAGTTGGTAAGTATTCATTCTAAAGGACAGGGCCTGCAAAGACAGGGCGGCCACTGTCGCTGATTCGGGTGTAGCGCCGCGGAAAAATGCAAAGAAACAAGGTGACAGGAAAGAAGCGCACTCGCAACTAAGCTTTATTTTGCGTCGATTGCAAATATAAAGCCATGAAAAACACCACGTGTTACCGATAATACTGCTACATAGTAAAACCAGATAAAACCGCCTACTGCACTAATCGTCGAGATAGTCTATTTCATACAAAAAAAACATGGTTGATCCCTCCGTCATAGGAATCGGAATAACACGAAAGTAAAGCGTGCCCTTACAGAAGTAACTGAATGTTTACTGCACATTGATATAAGAGAGTTTGCACAATGTACATTGATGTCTGGCAGCTATAGCACCGTTTAACGTGGATGTGCCCACTTTGATGATTGGTGCTACATCGGCATCCCGACGACTAACGTCCCTGCTAAATGATTAAACAAACCCTTGTGTTAGCTGTAACAGTTAACGGTGAAAGCGTAATCAGAGAACTATAGGTGTGATAGCCAGAAGAGCGTTGCATATTGGACGCAGAACTTGGTCGCCATCCCGCGGCATGTTAAAATGTGATTGAACACCACGGCCGGACTAGAGGGAAACGCAAAGCGCGTCGTGCCGCCCCGGTAGCCCGGCCGCGATTTTTCTAGGGGCGCGCGCGTGAGCGGGGAACGCGGCGTTACAGCCAGGTGAGGCAGGCGCGCGTCGCAGAGCTATGAGATGAGCGAGGCCGACGCTTTTACGACGCTTGGCTAAGGTAGCCACCTTGCGGTGTGTTAAGGCATTGACAAAATTGAGCTTCTATTGAAAACGCGCCGAATGGGCGGGACGTGTAACGCGTTGCAGGTGCTAATTGCGGAGGCCACAGTAATGACGAATTACTTTCTTTTACCGCCCCCAGAGGGCAACACCACCCCGCCGACCGAGAGAGTGGTAGATATAAAAGGCGCGTTTGTAAGGCCTCTATAGAGTCTGTGACCGTGGCGCAGTGGATAGCGTGCCCAGCATTTGTTGTTGTGGACCGAGCGGTCGTGGGTTCGATGCCTGTTGACGGAACTTTTTTTCTTTGCCATCTGATCGTGTATATTTTTCGACGTCATTTCCGTGACGGAAATGCATCACTGAAGTCTTGGTGGACCCCGGCATAAAACACTTTCGTGTTAAAATAGGTCAAGAGATGGCTTGCTGATGCATCTGCTCCCCAACTTGTCGAATGCCGAAGGTCCTTCGTCGAATGCCGAAGGAACGTCGTGTACGAGGTCCCCCTGACGTGCGGACTGGTGTACGTCGGTCAAACGGGGCGGTGCCTCAGCGAACGTCTAAGGGAACATAAGGGCACGTTAAAGAGTGGCACGGGAAGTAACTTGGCACTTTATTGCATCAATCAGTGCGCGACAGCCCACTGCGCACCTGAGCTGGAGAAGACGCGAGTACTAAAAAGATATAGAAGAAAAGCAGAGCGTGAGTTATTTGAAGCGTATGTCAAACAAGTTGTGGAGCAGATGCATCAGCAAGCCATCTCTTGACCTATTTTCATGTAAAATAGACTATCTCGACGATTAGTGCGGTAGGCGGTTTTATCTGGTTTTACTATGTGGCAGTGTTATCGGTAACACGTGGTGTTTTTCGTGGCTTTATATTTGCAATCGACGCAAAATAAAGCTTAGTTGCGAGTGCGCCTCTTTCCTGTCGCCTTATTTCTTAGCATGTTTTCGCGGCGCTACACCCGAACCTGCAATGAAATACCAACTAGCCTGCATTGACACCCTTGTTCAGTATACTGTCGCTGAACGTTTAAAGTTAAATCCAAGCATGGTTGCAGAAAGCAATGAGAAAAAAAAAAACGTGTCATAGGTGTTCCTTACACTCATTGCATATCTCACAGGCTAAAGAAAGGGGGAAGTAGATACGGCGTTAACGTTGTTTTTACAGCTGCCAGTAAGCTAGGTAAGATTTCTGCCGCTGTGCAGAACAAGAATGAGTGAGTAATAGAGAAGAAGTGGAATAACATTTGTTTCGTAAAACACACCAGCAAATTCACTTGTTGCTGTACAGGTGTGGTGTATAAGCTTCCTTTTAGCTGCGGCCACTTCTACATAGGACAGACGGGCCGCTGTGTTAACCAGAGATTATTGGAACATAATATATTGCTAACCGGAGGCTTACCTTCTAATCTCTTTACATTGTCGAGAGTACGTGTAAGTGCAAGCCAAAATTCAATGAATGTGCAGTTTTGTACAGGCATAGGAATGAAGAAATGCGTCTAATGATCGAGGCATGGCATATCGATAATAGTGGTAGCGCATGCGTGAGCCAACAGTCGATCAACTTGCATAAAGATGAAATCAAATGCCTTAACAGTTATATTTCACGTAGACCTCCACGTGTGCCGGATTGGTAAGTTCGCCTATTGCATCGACATGCGCCGATAAGTTTTCGTGCATTCTTTTTTTTTTTCGCCGTTGTGCGCCTTTGCAGTTGTTAGTCGGCGTTTGTGGTGTCTTGACTTCCTTCCCGTGTCCGTGTTTACACGCTCTGTCTTTCAGAATGAAAACCACATTGTGCATGATCTTTGTTAAAGGGGCACTAAAGAGCAAAACGATATTTTTCTTATTAGTAAACTACTCTTTCACGATACCGAAAACACCACGCTTGCTGCGAGAAGACGCTTAGTAAGCGAGAAGTCGCGCAAAAAGAAAATGTGGGTGGCGACACCACCTTGAAGTTTCCGCACCATTCGCCGTGACGTCACATATTTTGACGGCGCCTGCTAGGGCCTACGTAGTTCCTAAACGGAAAAAACGAAGTACACTGTCCTCTGAGGAGGCCATAGAGTCATCCTCGTGTTCAACGGTGAACTTCGGCCTATTATCGACTTCACCAGATCACCGCTCTACGGACTATCGGGCTACCTTCACCAGGTGTTGAGTCCTCTAGCCGGTAAGACCTCGACACGCATCGAAAATTCGTCTGCTCTTGTTGCTAAGTTAAAGGATGTCACACTGAGTGAAGACGACGCCGTGGTCTCGTCCGACGTCACGTCACTTTTTACAAGTGTCCCGGTGGACTTGGCAGTAGCCACGTGCGAAGAAACCCTAAAAGCAGACAGTGGTCTTGCTGGTCGCACCCCCTTCGACATCCCCGAACTTAGCGAGCTGCTGCAGTTCTGTCTCAGCAACACGTATTTTACAGCGAAAACTGTTATGAGATCATTTCAGCGGCCGTTAGTGGCGCCGTAGTTGTCCGCCGCCGCCGCCGCCGCCGCCGGTGTCCGTAGCCACTATCGCTCGAAATAAGAAAAAAAAACGAAATAGGAAAATATTTCCAGGATGGATCGGGGTTCGAACCTGGGCCCTCTGCGTGGGAGCCCAGTGTTCTACCTCTGAGCCAGGCCGGTGCATTAAACTGCCTTGCAAAAAGACGCTATACAGGCTTCATGTGCGGAAGGAACCACATTAACATATGTAGTTTAGTGTGGTAGAAGAGTGAAATAACAACCAGGCATCACACAATGCGAATTGCGCAACGAGTGGGCTGTTGGATGCTTCCAACCCATTAGAAAGGGCTCTGCAATAATTCTTCATCGTCATCAGGCACAACACCAACAAAGTGCGCATAATGCCTTACATGTTTTTAGCGGGTACTACGGCTCTCCGTTGAATGACGAAAAATGGCATAGTGGCTGCTTCCCTACTTCACAGAAATTATGATGATTTATAGCGTAGTGGGTTCCTCGCAAGTGCACTTGCATTGGTTCATGATGACTGAGGGGCGCGAGAAAACGGCACACAACGAAAAGAAGTACACGGGACGACGCGTGTACTTCTTTACGTTGTGTGCTGTTTTCTCGCGCCCCTCAGTCATCATGAACAAATACCAACTCGCCCAACTTTTTAGCTTACTTGCATTGGTTGCCAAGGAAGCCCATAAGCCCATGATCCCTTTCCTCAGGGTCTCAATAAAGTTCTTCCCACCTCTCTCAGTCTCTCTTTCTCGCGTCAACGTATGTTATATTACATGGTGGGAAAGTTAAATAGCGACCGGGCGTCACACAATGCGAATTACGTAACTGGTGAGTCGTTTAAAGCTTCCAACCCATTACAAAGGGCTGAGCCACAGCGTCAATTCTTCAGCGTCAACAGTCGTCACGTAAACAAAGTGCACATAATGCCTTACAGATGTGTAGCTGGAACCTCGCTTCTGCGCAGAATGACGAATAATGGCGTTGTAGGTGCTCCTAAACTTCACATATATTGTCATTTATGGCGTAGTGGGTACCTTGCTAGTGTACTTGTATTAGTAGCCCCAAGAGAGCTTACAACGGCCTCTAGAAATGCCGCTCTTCCAGCTTTCGCTGTGACTGTGCGTTCCAGCATAAGTCATGGCGGAAATTTCGAATTTTTCATACGATGGCAAGATTTATCAGCAAACACATGGTACGGCGATGGGAGCGTCAATATCAGTCACCACGGCCAATCTAGTAATGGAAGCTGTGATGATGTCTGGTGAGGTCATCTGGTGGTAATCCACCGAACGTCCGTTAACTGACTGTAACAGTTGTGAAACAGGCCATTCGGCCAACAACATTGTACATTAGAAAAAGAACAAGAATAAAAGAACAGGGGGCCTCGCGCTCTTTGTTCATCGGCGTCGGACTGATGTGGTCGTTTGTTCGAGGGCTCTCGTCGAACGCCGTGCGTGGGCCTCGGTTGGACGGCGGGGCGCGATCATAGCTACATGATCGCGATACAACAAAATGGCGACGAGAAAAAACTTGTGAGTGCAACGCTTCAGTTTACAGTTATTTACGCTTGACTTCAGTTTCCTGTAGCGTCACTCGTGGCTCTTCTGAAATGATGTCAGTCGTAGCTCCAGCACCGTTCTTATCTGCACCTGGTAATCCTCCAGTGCCGTGGAGGCGATGGCTAAAGCTTTTCAAGGCGTACCTTGTGTCGGTCGGAGGCAGCGACTGGCCAGCAGAGCGAAAAGCGGCTCTTCTCCTGACATCACTCGGAGCGGAGGGACAGCGTCAGTACTTTAACAATGAAGAAGTGAAGCAAGCAACAGCAGTCAGCGTCCCTACAGACGCAACGCCCACAGCCCCGCAACCTCAAGTTTCAACTGCACCGGTTTCGACATCTGAGCGTCGCACGGGAGAATCGGACGACTACACGGAGTTACTGAATAACATAAACCTGCTCTTCGAGGATGCAACAAATTTCATCGTTGAGAGGCATCAGTTCTGCAGGAGGCTGCAACTGCCGGGCGAGCCTTTCACCCAGTATGTCGCTGAACTCAAACAACTGGCGTTGACTTGTGAATTTGGTTCGACATTCGACGAACGCATACGTGATCAAGTCGTTGAAGGAGTCTCCAGCCCAGCGTTGCGCGAGCGTTTCTTGAACGCTGGCCGAACACTTACGTTGGCCAAGGCTGAAGAAATCGGCAAAGCTTTGGAAGCAATACAGCAAGCTAACGCAGTTTATGATGGAGCACCAGTCCAACGCATCGACGAATCTGCAGTGCAAAATCGGACGCTAGATGAGCAGTGTGTTTTTCAAGCATCTTCTGGATTTCGCGCGTCCGTGCATGAGCCAGATAGCGTTCGACGCAACTACGCAGCAGCGGGCTTACGCCATGGCGTCCGTGCAGCAGAAGAAGGGGCTAGAAGCAACCAAGATAACGGTCGTCGATCCTTTTGCTACCGTTGCGGTTCCATGAAGCACAAAGCAAATGCAAGAAACTGCCCAGCCCGCAGTCAACAGTGCCACAAATGTGGGAAGATTGGACACTTTGCGGTTGTTTGCCGTCAACAACAGTCCGCAGAAGTGGGAACGTCGCAAGCCGCTGTCTCCACTGTAGAAGAACATGTTGTCCTGAATTCTCCGCACGTTCTTGGCGTAAAATTGCCACTTTACAAGAAGGAAATCGTCGTCCGCATAACATTTAAAGGAAATACGCTTCCTCTTCTTGTGGATACTGGCGCTGCCGTATCCCTCGTAAATAACGCCGATTATCAGAAATATTTTGCAAGATTTTGCACCTTGTCTCCTTCAGCGCTGGGTCTTCGGGACTATTCTGGCAAGTTGATTCCTAGTCTCGGCACCTTCGAAGCGGAGATCGAATACAGCGGTACTCAAGCAACAGTGACATTTTACGTCACACAGAAAGGTACTTCGCTGCTCGGCCTTGACGCCATCCAGAAGCTACAAATTAATATTGTAGGCTCAACCCTGACTTGCCTTCACACTACTACAAATCAGTTGGAGCTTCCGGAAAACACGCCTCCAGGATTTGAAGCACTGTTTTCAGAAGGCCTTGGATTTGTCAAAGACTACGTGCATCAGATCAAACGCCGACCGGATGTAACTCCCGTGAGTGCCAAACTGAGACGCCTTCCTCTGTCACTCAGACAGCAGGTCTCTGACGAACTAGCACGCTTGGAGCACGAAGACATAATCGAACGCGTCGACGCATCGGAGTGGGTGTCTCCACTGGTGGTAGTGAAAAAGAAGGATGGATCGCTGCGCCTGTGTGTGGACTTGCGGGAACCCAACAAGGCCATCGTAGTCGACGGTTACCCTCTTCCGCATACCGAGGAGCTTCTGCAACTGCTCGCCGGAGCCACATGGTTCTCAAAGCTGGACTTAGCCTCGGCGTACCATCAAGTAGGACTTACAGAAAACAGTCGTGAGTTGACAACATTCATTTCTCATGAGGGACTATTTAGATTTAAAAGAGTGTGTTTTGGACTAGCTTCCGCCCCAGCTACGTTTCAAAAGCTTATGTCAAATGTTTTGAAGGGTTGTGCTAACGTAGTCTGTTATTTAGATGACATTTTGGTTTGGGGAAGGACCAAGTCGGAGCACGACCGCAACTTGAAGGAAGTGCTATCACGCATTTACAACACAGGGATGAAATTGAATCACAAATGCGTTTTCGCAGTGCGAGAACTAACATTTTTGGGACACAACATTTCGGCTGAAGGTCTCTCTCCCATGGAATCAAAAATTAAAGCGATAGTTAGTGCACCTGCACCACATGACATCAAGTCCCTTCAGTCATTCCTAGGATTGACCGGCTACTATGCCAAGTTCCTACATCATTATGCAGATTTGGTCGAACCGTTGCGCAAAATGCTCCGACAAGGTCAGTCATTCGAATGGACGCCAGAGGCTCAGAAGGGCTTTGACCAGTTGAAAGAGAGGTTGGCATGCAAACCTGTTGTGCAGATGTTCAACCCTGAGCTACCTGTCATAGTCACTACGGACGCGTCGGACGTCGGGTTAGGAGCGGTCTTACAGCAAAAGGAGGGATCACACCTTCACACAGTGGCCTTTGCATCACGCGCCCTCTCACCGGCTGAAAGGAAATATTCAGTAGGGGAACGTGAAGCGCTTGCGTGTTTATTCGCTTGCGAAAAATGGCACGTGTATCTGTGGGGTAGACGCTTTACACTCAGAACCGATCACCAAGCATTAGTTGCTTTACTATCAGCTGGAGATTCTGGTCGTCGACCACTACGCATTTCTCGATGGACAGCTCGGTTACTATATTACAACTTTCAAATAGAGTATTGCAGAGGCACGCAAAATAATGTTGCAGACGCTTTGTCAAGACTGCCCATCAACGAACATAACGCCAGTACTGAGGAAGAAGAAGAAATAGTGTCGCTGGTAACTTCGGCAGTTGACAAAGCTACCGTACAGGCTGCTACAGCCAATGACCCTACGTTGACTAAAGTAATTCAGCAACTCAGTAAAGGCTGGTTACATAAGAAGGCGCTATCGGCTGACCTGATCCCATTTTTTCACATTCAAGATGAATTGTCCCTGGTAGATGGTCTTCTAATGCGCGCAGATCGCATAGTAATTCCCGAAGTGCTTCGCTCCACTTTTTTGCATTTGGCGCATGAATTGCATCCTGGCATAGTCCGCACAAAGGAACTTCTAAGAGAGAGATACTGGTGGCCTCATTTAGATAGGCAAGTCGAGGAATGTGTCAAAAATTGTCTCATATGTCAGTCAGCAGATAAGTCGGCCAAACCGGCCTTTGCGCCTTTACAACCTGTTCCTTGGCCAGATCAGCCCTGGCAAAAGTTAGCCATGGATATAGTCGGACCCTTAAACATCACACCCAGTCCAACTTATGCAATTACTGTCATGGATTATTACTCTCGATGGCCGGAAGTATGTTTTACTTCCTCCACGACATCGCACGACGTCATGGATTTTCTTAAATCTCTCTTCAGCAGAGAGGGATTCCCAAGTCAAATCGTTACCGACAATGGTCCTCAATTCATTTCCAAACCGTTCCAGGATTTTCTAAAGGAAAGAGGCATTCAGCACTGCAAATCATCGAATTATTATCCGCAATCCAATGGCTTAATCGAACGGTTTAATAGAGTACTGAAGGAAGCAATACAGGTCGCACAGCTGGAAGGCAAACCAGTGAAACAGACCGTTCTGGAGTATCTAGCCTTGTATCGATTTTCACCGCATGCGACAACGGGAGTTTCTCCCGCAGTACTTTTACATGGCCGACAGCCTCGAACAAAATTGGATTTGAGTAACACGGACTCAAAGTTCCGAAAACCAAATCTGCCGCAGAACGTGACTACCAATCAGTCCCATAATGGAGCGCAATCAGAGGACAGTTCATTCCTCAGATCGCGAACTCGCAACAGAATAGAGAGTAAGCAGCAACAGATGAAAGCCTATGTCGATAAGCGTAGAGGCGCCAGGTACCCCTTAGTACAAGTTGGGGATTTTGTTAAAGTTCGGTCACACCGAACAGGTACAAGCAAGTACTTAGGCCCCTTTCGAGTCATGCAAAGGAGAGGTCAAAACTCATTTCTACTTAGTGACGGTAAGACTTGGAATGTTTCGAAATTAGTGCGAATACCGCCGCGTTCAGCGAATGATGAATGCCTTCCACACCCAGATTATTCATATGCCGGACTAGCTCGCTATTTTGGCTGCCCGCTCACCGACGAAGACTCTGATGTTACCAATAATGCCACAAATATTCCGCACAGAAATACTATGACTGAGGTAGATGTACCAACCCCTGAAATCCTGCCATCTACCGCTGCAGACTTCTGCAACCAGGAGGGGGAAGATAACGCGATGCCCCCATCAGCTGACAGTAGCAGCGAACACGCGGATTCGAGCGCTGAAACTGGGCGTCCAGTACGCAAGCGCCAACCTCCAAGATGGACCAAGGACTACGAGATGTAGTGTTTAGCCTTTTGAGGCGAAGTCTTGTAATTTTGCTGCTCTGTGCATTAATGTCTGTTGTGCTTCTTTTTCTTTCGTTTTGTTCTTCTAATGTGATAAGTACCTTCCAATATTTTTTATCATTATTTCTTTACTTTTCGTGTGTGAATGTCATATTTTCAGACATGGTTGTTGTTTAGGATGTGACGTTGTTATTCTGCTTTCAATAACTAAGAGCGCCTTTTTTCAAGGAGGGGATGATGTGATGATGTCTGGTGAGGTCATCTGGTGGTAATCCACCGAACGTCCGTTAACTGACTGTAACAGTTGTGAAACAGGCCATTCGGCCAACAACATTGTACATTAGAAAAAGAACAAGAATAAAAGAACAGGGGGCCTCGCGCTCTTTGTTCATCGGCGTCGGACTGATGTGGTCGTTTGTTCAAGGGCTCTCGTCGAACGCCGTGCGTGGGCCTCGGTTGGACGGCGGGGCGCGATCATAGCTACATGATCGCGATACAACAGAAGCCTTGGAAGGAAAGGTCCTGGCAACGTTCACTCCGGCCCCCAAGGTATTTTAACGGTACGTCGATGACTGCTTCTGCATTTTGAAGAAGCAAGACATCCAACGCTTCTTGGACTGCCTGAACGCCCAGAACGTGAACATACAGTTTACCGTTGAACACGAGGATGGCAACGTGCTGCCTTTTTTGGACGTTCAGGTGCGCCGGAATGGGAACGCCCTCGCCTTCTCAGTATACAGGAAGCCCACACACACAGGTCGCTATCTCAGTTTTAATTCGCATCACCCCATCGGCCACAAGGCGTCCGTACTGCCATTCTTGGTGACACGCGCCGTACGGGTCTGCTCAGACGATGATGCGTTTAAGAAAGAGCTACGGACGATCCATCGGGAGCTAAACCGCAATGGTTATCCTGATCGTTTCATCTCAAAAACTGAGAAGCGGATACTTCAATCCAGCTCACAGAGCAACGTGACAACCTGTGCACGTGCGGCCATACCTTACGTCGAAGGTATCAGCGAGGCACTTTCGCGCGTATTTTCAAAATACGATTCGCGCGTTGCTCTCGTCCCGACCAGCAAGTTCCGGAATCAGCTCGTCAATGTGAAAGACAGGCTGCCAAGTGAGTCGTTTCCAGGTGTGTGTAAGATACCGTGCGCTGATTGCCGTGAAGTGTATATTGGCGAAACAGGAAAGTTTTCTCGACGCCTCAAAGAGCACCAACGGGACGCGACTAAAAACAATCACACGACAAACGCCATCGCTGAGTATGCGCATGCACATGATCATACCATTGACTGGGATAACGCCGCCATCGTCGCCAAGGAAAAGAACGTGTCATCACGCCGGCTTCTGGAATCACTAATCATTCAGTCGACGCAAGCTACAATGAACAGGACACCAGGAACTATGCCTGCCGTTTATGCATGCTCGTTGCGTCACGTTCTGCCCATATAATTGACAACGACTTCAAGTCCTGCTCAGTGAACAAGGAACCCGTATGCGGCTCCGAAACGTCAGATCATCTCATCCGGCTTGGCCAGTGACCGTGAATCTTCTCATGCAATGCCTGACCAGACGAACTTTCGTCGAACTCTTGACTACGTTTCCGAGGAAGAAAACGCGCAGCTAGCCGTTGTCAAGGAGTTTGAAATACTGGATGTCAAGACGCGAGCTGGGACTTGTCGGGACTTGGTTGAAGCAGTGAGCCTCGAAGGTAAAGTTGCACACGTCACGGTCGATACGGGTGCTCAAGCGAGTCTACTTGCGTTAAGTTGGGTTCGCCGGAACCTCAAAAAAATCACAGCATATCCACGGAGTGAATTATGATGAGTGGGCGAAGCTGCGGAGGTTCATCGGTAAACCGTGAATCTTCCGTGAATTCTGCCCAGTACATCATCACCGACGTGAGATCGGGCGCGTTTATACTAAAGGTTCGATGAGAGTTATGACGACTTGCAGCTCACTTTAATTTTACATGTACGCTGTGAATTTTCATTGTTTAATCACGCACAGGAGAAATCGCACGCACGCACTACCTTGGAGGTCTAAATCCAGTGCCTATATATACGGGGTGGTCAGTGAACGGTTGTGCAGCGCGAGCGGTCGGTTTTTTCGATCAAGACGCTGCCGCGACGCTGCCTGCGTCGGCGCCGCTGCGCCGCGAGGCAAGATAGGGGGGGGGGGGGGGGGACTGTAGGAGGACCATGAGTCGATGCGAAGCCGGAGCACTTGCACGATCGCGTTCCGTTGGCGTTCGTTGGGCATGCTACCGACCTCGCGTCGTGGAACGCGAAGAGGGACGCTACGTGCGTCGTATCTTCCATCTAGCCTGGCCGTTAATTCTCACAGGGCGAGCGGGGAACGCGGTCGACAGGCGGGCGAGAGGGGGGCAGCGTAGGAGAGGAGAGAGTAGGGGAGGGGACGCGCATGCGCTCGAGTTCATCGCGGCGTTGCGCAGGAGAGAATTTCGGCATGTCTAGCCCGCGTTTCAGAGGAAGAGTGGAAAGGGGGAGGGGAGAGGGGAAGTGGAAAGGGGTATGAGAGAGGGGAAGTGGAGAGGACATGGGGAATGGTGAGGGGGAGTGGAGAGGAGGTGTGTGGAGAGGGTATGCGCATGCGCAGTAAGTGTGGTCACGCCGCACACCACCACCACCACCACCGGACAGATACTGCCGTTTACTGCCGGCTGCCGGGAGATAACGCCGGACAACGGAGACGTGACAAGGTTAGACTAAGAGGAGGTACGCCCCTAAAATGCAAAGATTACCTCAAGCAATGCAACCCTGCGGGATTACAGTGGTAGCGTCATTGAACATGTGGGTACCGCAACAGAGAGCACGGTGTGGAAGGAAAGTAAGGCCCTGCTAAAATTCTTCGTCGTCAAGAGGCATAACGGTGCAATATTAGCCTTCCCGCTTGTGAAGAGCTTGGCATCATCAACAGAGTATTGCAGGTTGCAGCAGAAGCAGCAGGTCGCACCGAGGTCATACACTGTGGTCACGGAAGATTGAATCATACTGCGCAGGAACATGCAGCATCTACTGTCAACCGAGGAGCAGTACGAACCCATCTTTAGCGACGGCTGTGGCCAAGCAATGGAAACCCGGAAATGCAATCCAGATCTCAGTCGCCAGCGAGGCCCTACTGCTCACCTAATCGACCATCTGCAGTTGCACAGCCTCAACTACAGCCACACGATGTGGTAGAGGAACGCAGATCAGCCCAAGGCCCCGAGCAAGGCTGACCTACGACGAAAACCAGCTCGCCTGACACTGACGCAGTTGTGTTCAGCGATGTAGCTCAGGCAGTGGGTAGGACGATGCCTCAAAAATTGGTCCTTGTGACATTTCTGCGAGGGGTGTGTCGGTGATGACTGATCGTGAGCTTTCATTCTTTGTGCTAAAGGAGGGAAGATCATAGGTGCCGAAATATGTCGAGGACGGGCGATCAATACAATCGACTGTGAAGAAAAAGAAGGTAGCTTTCGCCTTCCAGCCAGTTTAGGCGAATGCATGCGGATTTTTTCAATGAGAGTGTATGGATGGATGCTAAGAGCTTCCCGGCCGAATCTATTCTAGCTGAATTAAGGTTCTCTGCCTCTAAAAAAACATCATAAATTCACAGCCCAACTTTCCGCGCTTTCCCGCAGATTAACCTTAGTTTTCCTGCAATTTCTTTGCTATCTGCCTACTTTTCTGCCACCTATCCTCTAGTCGTCTTGTACTTATTTCTATCGCCGGCCTGTTTATATACTTTTCGAATGTTGTCTCTAAAAGCCAAGGCTTCATGTAGAGTAATGGCCAAACATATACACCCGGGTGGACATCTTCACATTCAATTAGAACATGCTACGTCGTTTCCTTAGCTTCCACAGAGCATGCACATTTGTCTTCTTTACTGAATCTCGCTTTGTAACTATGCGTTCTAAGACAACCCCACCTCGCTTCGAACAGCAAATCACTTCCCCCTGAATTATCATAAAATATATCCTTGCTTATTACGTCTTTACCCTTTCGGTAGTTACTCAGAGCCGGTTTTCTTTCTATCGCTGCTATCCAATAAATCTTTTCCGCTTCTCTCACTTTTTGTTTAACGCTCTTTGTAGCCATATCGCTTACGCTGTGAAGGGTTCGCGCCGTCGTTCTGCCAAGGAAGTGATGCTGGCCGGTCGAACTCAAAAATAAACGTTTAATAACTTTAACAAAACTCATCGAAAGTTACAGGATGCAATAACGTGGGCACACGCACTCGCCCCTGACCTTGGCCCCGGCAGGGCACACCCCTGCCGCGCGCGCAGCGTTGTCACCGACCCAGGCAGCACGCCGCCATTGGACCGATCTCGGCCCAACGTCGGCAAATGACGGCAGCAATATTGGCCCCACGTCGGCAAATCACGCTCGCGCTACTTTCACCCGCATCGGCCCGACGTCGGCTAGCCGCCTTTGGGCCGATGCGGGCTTGCCGGCTTCGGGCCGACGTGGGCTAGCCATCGTCGGTCCGAGACGGGCCTGCCGTTATTCAGCCGATGATGGCAAGCCGTCATTGGGCCTATGTATGCTAGCCGATGCTGGCGCGGTGTCGGCCCCGCCGACGTCGGGTAGCCGCCGGCGTGACCGTTTACACCCGTTATGTTTTAGCAGTGGTGGCTTACCGTGCGTTAAGTACGGTAGTACTGAACTGTCGTGGTCGGCACGTAGCTAGTTTATATGGAGACACCGGCGGTAGTTGCTCGATGCGTAAAGTAACCTGATCAGGCAGGCTGATACATGTGTTATAAAGTAAAATGGCTGCGTGCCGAGCACGGCAGTTCGGTATTACTGTGGTTACTGTACTGTAAGTCAGCAGCGCTAAAATAGACTATTCGCGGCCGAACGACATTCATCGACTGCCATTGGTGCCATATTCGAAAAATGCTTCCTAATTAGAACGACTGCTCCACTGATGTCTTGGTGTGCGATTAAGACCCACAATTCTGTCGAACCGTGCAAGGCCGTGAACGAAAGTCAATATTGTGTCTAACACAACTAAATTGATGAAAGGCCTGCTGCACCAACTACGCATGCGTCTGAGAAAATAAGGAGCAACACATTTGCAAGGTGATTTATGCATATTCACAATTTATTCACAGATATGAACACACGCCAGCAGTTCCGGAATAATTATGCCATAAAGGAATATCTAAACATCTATAGATACCGTAGCCAACATCTAAAACAACCCCACAGCCACCGTATTCCTCAAAAAAAAGCAGGACAATCCTAATCGAGAATGGGATCAGGTGCAAAATCATAGGCGTGAGCGGGGTTCCCCTTCAGAGGGGGTGGGCGGGGGGCGAAGGTTCATCGCGGCGCCGCCCCCCCCCCCTCCCTATTAAGTCAATGTGTTTGGCAGACCTTGCGCCCACCTCTTCTTAGGTGACTACGGGGGCCGGCCGCCCCTCTGCCCCACTGTGCGCACGCCTATGCGAAGAGTTACAATCTCTTCAACGTTATGCGCGGCACATTCATTATAAATATTGAAAGAACTAGAACGGGCAAAAATAGGAATAAGGATTAACGAAGAATATCTTAGCTACTTGCGTTTTGCGGACGATATCGCGCTTTTCAGTAACGACGGTGCCGAATCACGAAAAAAATTTTGGAGATGTAAACGAAGGCAGCATTAAAGTAGGATTAAAGACGGACCCGAAGAAAAGAAAGATAATGTTAGGCGGCTTGCCGAAAAAGCGAGATTAAGAGTGGCAACTAGACTAGAAGATTGTGTATACGCGTGAGCTAATTACGAGCAGAGGAGCACCCCCCCCCCCCCCCCCACGTTTATTAAGTTCACCAAGGAATGGCAGGCATTCGCAACACATGACTGGCAATTAAATTAGCGTTATCCTTTAAGCGGGAATTGCAATTTTTTCAGTGATATTTTAAGGGCCAAAAAGATGGATAAACTGCTGCACGTGACGCGAGAAACATCGCGAGTGGTACCACAAGATCCCATGAACTCTACATCTAAACAAGATAGACACGCACGCATTCATAATCTAAAGGTAATATTCTAACAGAAAGGAATCGTGCATAAAAACCACTCACGTGTGCCCGTTGGATCGCTAAAAACACGAGCGAATAAAAAATGCAAGCGCACCATATCAGAATACACAGAACACGATGGTCAATAGAGAATACGCGATAAGAAGAGAACAAAAATGTGATCACACGTAACAGTAGCGAACACGCGGCCTTATATGAGGTGAGCGAGTTCAACATGGAAGCAGGGAGCCACTGGTTTCTCGCTGCAGTGATCTCTGCCGAAAACAATGCCGGAATCCTGCCGCGTATCCGTCTCGTGCACGATTTTGACTTTCCACTACACATGTCCACACACCGCACTTCTTGAAGAATTCTGCTGGTCGGAGTGAAAAACCCTGCTCCCGCAGCTACGATTGTCCCTCCGTCGGGACGGCTACCATGCCCTGCCCGGTCAAGCGAGTTTCGCGACAATGACGCTGAACGAGGGGAAGGGAGGGAGGGGGGCGGGGTAGAGGTTGAAGAAGACGAAAAAAATGTGAATTCTCCCTTCTTGAAAGCACGGCTCAGCCTACCACAGTGGTGTGCGATCCCCCCAGCATGTCTATGGGCATGCCGTTTGAGAAAGGCGTTCGTCGAATTTTCAATCCATCACTTGTTGCCACATGTCGCTACATGAAAACTTTGCGTACACCACGGCGGAGCCGCATTTTTCATCGTATTTCACATGCCATAATAATAATTTTATGCGACTGTTTCTGAAAGCACGTGGGAAGCAATCGTTGAGCGAGATTTTTACTTGAAAAAGATACGTATGTCACAAAATGGACGGCAACGAAGTGCAAATACGAACTGACAAACACGTGGCAAACGCGTGTTTGTCAGTTCGTTAAAGATGGTCAGCGGGCTAGTTGATTTGTAAACATTCAAACGACAAAACGTGTCTTCACTTCGCCCGGTCATTTTTGCACCATACCTATTTTTCTCAAGTAATGAACCAACTAGCTCAGCAACACGCCTTGCTGAGATTTTTACTATTTTCATCAAGTAAAATTATGTGACATCACTGAAGCAAATGCGCTTGTTACGCTTGACCCAAACACGCGCGTGAGTAAATATGTATAAACACAGAGATCGGAAACTGTCCGTGTACTATATGAGCGCTCGCGCCACACAATCAGCGGCCGAAAGGATATAGCGCTATAAATATGACGACAGGCTCGATTTATGCACAGAATTAGTATTCACATAAAACTTCTTCCGCTAAATGCATTCGTGCGGGAATGTTTTGGTGAATTTTGATGCTGGATACATTAGTGAAGTCGGCCGACCAGTGGCAAAAACATTTACAAAACATAAGTACTTCGAATTTGGCCCATGAAGTTAATGGCATGTGTTATAACGTTTCAACATTTTTGATAGCGTTGAACAACTTGCCAACGAAGTGGCCATCTAATTTGAGTCAGTTATTCTTCTAAAGACCACCTTTTTTTTTCTAGAAAAGTGACTGTGCTAGTGATAGTTGTTAGTCATTGTCATATAGCAGAAACTAATAAGAGAATGCAAGCTATTCAGTCGGCGATACTGCGCGCCCCGAGTCGTACATGCGGCATTAGCACGGTACAATATTTGATTTTTGTTATTTGTGCTAGTACAGCAATCCATGTAGCGGCATTCTGCAGCTTAAGCTACAAATATTCAAGCGCCTAATGCTCTATTGCATTACGATTGTATCCTAGTCGGGCGAGCTGCCGGGCTTCTTCGGCGGGCTAAAAGGTAGAGCGCAACGTCGAGGTTATTCTCGTCACTGACGGCCGGCAACACGGCGTCCAGCGTCGTTGAGGGGCTTCCGTGAACTAGTTTGAACGGCGTCATATGTGCGCCGTTTCTTACACTGCTGTGTTAACTTCAGGTTATGTGCTGAAGATATTATGGCGTCCCATGTCATGTGTTCGACGTACAGTACATTGCCAGCATGTCGGCGAGGGTTTCATTTAGCCGCTCGGTGAGGCCATTCGCCTGCAGGTGATGTCCGTCGGTGACTTGTGTGGCTCTATTTCAAGATGGTTTGCGTTAGCTCTGCCGTAAAAGCCGTACCTCTGTCGGTGACGAAGACTTTTGCAGCGCCGCGACGCAGGAGGACGTTCTCAACAGGGCATGTATAACTGTCTGAAGGGAGACAAGAAAGTTCCAACATCGTCGATAAGCCATCGGCTCCGCCGATGTCAGCTGAAGCACGGCAGAATGATGGCATGCTCGGCCCAATGTTGCCGGTGAAAACCATCGGCTCGGCCGATGTCGGCGAAAGTACGGCAAAACGGCGGCTAACACGGCCCAATGTTGCCGGTGAAAGCCATCGGCTATGCCGATATCGGCGAAAGAACAGCAAAACGCCGGCAAACTCGGCCCAATGTTGCCAGTGAAAGAAATCGGCTAAGCCGATATCGGCAGGAGGGCGGCAGAAAGCCGGATAACTCGGCCCAATGTTGCCGGTGAAAGACCAATATCGGCTGAAAGGCGGCAAAATCGGCCCATTTTTGCCGGCAAACGTCACCGGCTGCGCCGATATCGGCGCCAGGCTGGCAATGCTGGCCCGAGGTGGGGCCGCGCACAGCCGCCGTAAAACCAATATCGGCCCGACGTTGTGTACTGCCTGGGGACTGTCCGGCCCGCGCCACGGCTGCCGCTTTTAAAGCTCGAGAGCGGGCCACGCGCATCACTGGTGCGCAGCACTTGTCAAGCCAGCCTGGCGATGGGCGAGATTCCCACACATTCCCCTCCTGTGACGAAAGAGTTTGTGGCTGTTGTGCAAAGTACGTGCTCTTCGGGCCCTCTGTTGGCCCGCTGCCACCGGAGTCCGGTCGCTGGATGTGGTCAGCCGGCGGTCGCTTTGCATAGTCTCCCGGTTCGCCTTGCACAGGTGCATTATGGCCAGCCCTAGAACCATGCCGGCTACTTTGCAAATGGTGACGGCTGTCGCTGCTGCACTGCCGCCTCAGCGGTTTCCGCCCTCTGTCATGAGTCCCTGCCATGCACAGAGGAACGCCGTCATCGCCCTTTCGCCGAGGCGACACAAGAGCGGCTCACCTGGTCGCCCTTGCGGCTGTGCTGAAAGGGTTTCCGGTGCCGGATCTGTCGGCGCTCTTCTTTACGCTGCTGAGCCAACCGTGCTTCGATCTCAAGCTCTCGGGCAGCCGTGTCAACGGGTCGCGCTCCGCCGAAAATAGACGATGAGCCTTTAGGTGCGAGCTCGGGAGCCTTGGACATGGCAGCGGCCTCCGTGTTGGCTTCCACGAGCACCGAGCGAGGCTTGAGCTGCAGCCTCTTGTGTTCCCGCGGCGCAGAATCTTGATCCCTGTCGTCCCGGTCGCTTGGCTTTCTGCTAACGCATTCCGGCGTGGCCCCGGAAACAAACGCCATCGAAGGGGAGGAGGCGGATGTGTTTCTTCGTCGGCACCCAGCGTCAGCCCGCATTCTGCGGTAGGGACCGCCAAAAGGTCCGAGGCGCTCTCGTTCTCTGCGGGCTCCACGACCAAGGCCTCCTTGGTCTGACCGCTGGCGTCTTCATCTTTGCGTTCGCCGAAAACCTCGGCCTCTCCTTGAACCTGCGCCGGCGATACCTTTGTCGAGCCACAAGCGCCGCCCATCGTCCCTCGGCCACTGTCGGGACCCGAAATCCTTTTGCCTCGAAGTAGGCCGCGGTCATCTCGTCCAGCCGTTGGAACGCCTCGCGAAACTGTTGCATCGCAGTCTCCATCTTGCTGGCAGCGGGCGCCAGATGAAGAAGAGTTCGCGCCGTCGTGCTGCCAAAGAAGTGATGCTAGCCGGTCGAACTCAAAAATAAACGTTTAATAACTTTAACAAAACTCATCGAAAGTTACAGGATACAATAACCTTGGCCCCGGCGGGGCACACTCCTCCTGCGCCCACAGCGTTCCGTCACCGACTGTGCGGCCCGCGCCACGGCTGCCGCTTTTAAAGCCCGAGAGTGGGCCACGCGCATCACTGGTGCGCAGCATTTGTCAAGCCAACCTGGCGATGGGCGAGATTCCCACAGCTGCCAGCTCCCTGGGCGCCGCCATAACCCTCTCTGGGCTGCGCTAAATGGGCGTGACCCTTTTGCGGGGCCTTTTTGCGGGGTCACGAGCATTTGTACTCCCGCGCGCAGACCAGCATGGCGGCGTTTTTTCTCTCCTGTGAAAAGGTATATACTTGCTGATGAGTCTCCTAGTTCTTTTTCTCAAATGTGACGCAACGCTATTCCCATACAAATACCGGAACGCTTTCTGGATGGATGGATGGATGGATGGATGGATGCTATGAGCGTCCCCTTTGTAACGGGGCGGTGACATGGCTGCCACCAGGCTCGAAGAAGAAAAAAAAAAACTTCCTTGTTTTATGTTGGCCTAATACCTTATTTACATTGATTAAATCTATGTTATTATACCAAAAAAATATAAATTCACGGTCTATCTCTCTGCCTAAGGCAGAATGACCTTATTTTTCCCCCCATTATTTATTTGTCCTTGTCTCCTTGTCTTTCAGCGCCACCACACGTCTGCACGTAATACCAGGCTAGTGAAAGAAACCCACGTGACCGGTATGGCAAATTGAGGCGCCATCCATTGACTGGGATCAGAGTTAAAATCTGCGTTCCGTCTCTTTCCTCCCAACTCTCTTCAACCTCCTCTCTGGTGGGATTAACTCCCTTTCCTGCGGGAGGCGCGCTTTGCGCCGCCTTGCTGGCGCCGCCGACTTTGAAATCCGTTAGAAAGTTTCGTGTCTGGCGTTGGTAAGGCATGTGTTTCGTCGCTCGTCCGTTTCATGGTGCTCGCTCGCCGTGTGCTTGTGCGACGCGATGTTTTACGACTCGCGCTGTTCGTGCATAGTGCTTTGTTGCTCGAATACTTCCAGAACAAGTCCCGGATTATATATGTGCCGGCCCCCAAAAGAACGACAGGTGAGCGTGCCCTTTGAGTCGCTGTTTTCATTGTGTCAATATGAATTCACGTCCATACCGAGTAGCTGTTCTCTGCAGTGGGGCTTCAGTTAATGTTTTCAAAAATGACTGATTTGAAAAGGGCACGATGCTGCGTTTAAATCGTTATACGAACAAGCAGCGGACATGAAGCCCATGCGACGTAACTATAGTTACCGGTTTACTACTCTCACAGAAGCGCGTGCTTGAGTGTGTGCTTTGCATTTGTCTCCGGTTAATTACTCGCCATCGCCTATAACCACGTTTGTGAGACATTAGGTAGATGTATGAAAACTTGTGCTGCTCTGAGACGAACAAACTAGTTCACTTTTGCACGAGTCGACGGCGCTCTTTATCTGATTGAAACTTGCCCTTTTCTTCAGGGTGTATTTCGGAACGCAACACAGCTGATCGGTGCGCCCAAAGAAAAGCTGAAGAATTGCAGAATCGGCGCACTTCAAGAAGAGATGCCATGAATCATCCGATATCAGCCGTTCATTTTCTCCGCGTTTATCATCACTAGTTATATGAAAATCAACGTTTTTGGAAATGTAGTCAATAAAGTGCGGCCAATATTAGTTGTGTTATATGTGGAGTTCATTTTGACATCTTTAAAATGATCTTTACATTATTATTCTATTTTTAGGTATTTCAACTGCTTTCATTGTTTTTGCATTCCAGGAATGTTCAATTTTGTTATAATTTTGTGCAATATCGTGCGCACATATCAGAAGCTGTTCTGCACTTTTGTCAGTATAAAAATTGTGTTTTTGAATATGTGCCCTAGTGTTATGTTCTGTTTTTTATTCCACTGTTCTTTAAGTTCTTATAACTTTGCCGAGAACTTTCGTGTTGTTTAGAGATCATGAACACGTCTATGTTAATCTCCTGTTTATAACTTCTGTTAATCTCTTGAGCCTATATCGCACCTCATTTGATGAAAATGTTGATTTTCGGAAACGAGGACAATAAAACGAGACCAAAGATATTTTGTGTTGTGAGTGCAGTTCATTCTTTTGCGTTCTGGCACATGCTGCACGACTACAGTGTTTGCAGAATGTCTGATTGCAAATTGCGCACATTCAAACGCGCAACGAACGCGCGGCGCAGCACGCGCAGCGGATGCAAAAAAATATATATATATAAGCGCCCGGCGCGCTGCACAGCGCAGCACGCGGACGAGGGGGTCATAAAAAAAAAGGGAGAGGGAGCCCGCACACGCAAACAAAACAAAAAGAAAAAAACCCGGCGCGCGCGAGCAGAGCCGTATATTCCCTTTGGGAGAGTTCGGCGCTCTTTTGATCTCGCCGCCAGTCTGGCAACAGCGCGCTTCCGCGCCGCCGACGCCATTTCGTGCCGAGGTTTCTCGTGATGCTGTACCCGTGACGTCGCTGTCGGCATTTATGCTTCCTCTGTGACCGACCTGGTGTGTCTTTGCTGCTGATCGTGCACGTGTCGGCTGCGTGGAACATCGTGGACCTGCACGGACGTCGCAATGGGGGCTTGCAGCGCGGTCGCTGAAGAAAGGGTTCGCCAGAGACGGAGCGTTGCGGGCGCACGCCAACGCGAGCTTACAGTGCCGCGGCACAAAATGGCGGACTGCGCCGCGCCGCCGCTAAATTTGGATGGTTGTTGGCTCCGCCCCTCCGCCGAACTCTCCGAAGGAATATACGGCTCTGCGCGCGAGGAGCTCGGAGAGGAGGCGCGGCTCGTGTTAGTGTTGCCATGACGACGCATACCGTGTGCGCCGCCATTCTGCCGTTCGAGTCTCTGAATCCCAGCCGCCAGGATATTAACTGAAGGGACGTTTGGCGCTGCCAGCGCTGACGTCATGAATTAAGGCGTCCTATGGGAGGTATACGGAGTAACCTCCCCCTGGTAATACTCTGAAGTGTAGGCTGTATCGCATTATTACGATTAAGAGTGAGAGAGAAAACTTTTATTTGTGCAGGCCTCAAGGATCGTCCTCGTTGGGTGGAGCTCTTAGTTCAGGGCCCCATTGGCTCGCGCCACACCACGTGCCCGCTGGATCAGCCGACGCTGCTCCTGCGGCTCTGAGCTGGTCAGCGCAGTCTCCCAGGAGGATTGTGAGGGTGAAAAAATAGGGCGGCAGTCGGGTGGTTGTGGACATTCCCAGGTGCAGTGATACACCGTGGGCTTCGCTCCACAATAGGGGCAGTGTGAGGGATATTGTGTGGGGTGGAAGAAATGAAGGATGTAAAGGCAGGGGAATGAATTAGTCTGAAGCTGCCGTCAGGCAACAGCGTCCTCTCGGTTGAGTGAGTTGTGTGGTGGTGGGAAATACATACGGCTTTGTCGGTAATGTTGTAGCCTTTCAGTGTAGTTGAGTGGTTCTGTTGGTGCATCGTCTGGGTTGGACAGCTCTTCCGATGGCGCCCGGTTTGTGAGCTCTCGAGCTACCGCATTAGCGCGTTCATTGCCATGGAGAGAGGCGTGTCCAGGTGTCCAGACGATACGCACCCTGTGTAACAAAGTGGGTTGTATTGATGTCAGGATACGATGTGTGTAGGGTGTGACCATTCCTTTCGCTATGTTCCGACAGGCAGTTTGTGAATCAGTAACCACGGTGATTGGTTCGTCCGGTGCTGGTATTTGTGAAGCGTGTATGATAGCCAGGGCGATAGCAGCCTTCTCTGCCGTGCCGCTGTACAGGGTGTTAAGCGTAGTCGATACCTTTACAGAATCGGTATTGTCCACTACGACCAGACACATGGCCCGTTTCTGTGGTTATCGGGCCACATCAGTGTAAAGGACTGGTGCGTTAGATGTGCCGTCACCTACGACTCGCATTAGAGCTTGAACTCTTGCCCGTCTCCGGCCTTTATGTCGATCAGGGTGCATATTGCAGGGTATGGGGGCTACTTCAATTTTCCTCCTAATGTCAAGTGAAAGATGTTTCGGCTCTTGTTGCGGTTTGTTTGGCACGCTGCATCCCAACCGAGAGAGAATGAGACAACCCTGTCTTGTCCGCTGGAGACGTTCAATTTGGCTGTTACAATGTGCTTCAATTAGTTCAACTGCGTTGTTTTAGACGTAGGGTAAAATGTAGGGTAATAAAAAATTGTGCAGGTTAAAGTAGGGTAATCTTCACTGTGACGTAGAGTATTTTCCGAAAATTGGTTGGCAACACTGGTGTGCGGTGTGTGTACAGTGTCTGAAGTAGGAATCTCTCTGCAGCTACTTGTGCGCGTGCCCTGTCGACTATGCACAACGACGCGTTTGCTAACCGCGAACAACCTAAATTTCAACTAATGCATGCATGTTCGGGTGGAGCCCCTCTTCCACGGCACCGCAGGCAATAGCGCCTCCGGGCCTTGTCCCATTTATAGTTCCGCGAGTCGCGCCTCCCGCGACCAGCTCAGACCTACGAGTGTCGTCCAGCGGAGGCGATAAAGCAGCTTGCGGGCGTAGCATGAACTGATATGTGATGTGCCTCAATTATCCGGTCGTGGCCATCTCAGGTATACCTCCGTACGTTTCATATATCATCATCATCATCATCATCAGTGTTTATTTTTCACCAAAACAGATACAATGGCGAAAAATGGGGGGACGGCAAAAAAGCTGCAGTTATTGCAGCTTGACTAAGCACCGTCCACCCTGCGTCGGCAATGACAGGGTAAAAACAAAATATAAAAAAGGAAATAGAATGAAAAGAATTAAATAGAATAAAGCAAGTAATAATACAAGCAAAAGGCGAAGTAAATGACAGGCCAAGGTATGCAAACAAAAAGGAATATTTCATAAACACTTGAACACAATAATTCGTAGAATGTGTATCATCGGTTTTGTACATAAGAAAGGTACACAATGAAATTGTAGTTCTAGAAAAAAGCAACTGGTGCAAAGCAACACAGAGTGACCTATGTAAACAATGCGAAACCTACAAAAATAGTGTTTGTACATCGACAGTGTTTAATTTGCCGACTTTTATGTCTTGCTGCTCATATGAATTATGTATTGTTGGTAACACGTGGCTAAGCCTTTGGGTGCCGTAATTGGTGCGAGATAACGGAATTTTCCACGGGGGTTTATATCGATGAAAGTAAATGCTTTGAGTATGTTCAAAATTTGCAAGTGTCAGAAATGCGTCGAGTTTCCCTCTGTTTGCGCTTAAACGTCAGATGAACCATAAAATTAAACTTTACCAGCAGTTCGTCAAAGCACGTAACGCGGACTTATGGGTTGAATACAAGGCTCTTAGAAATCGGTTGAATAAAGAAAAAGAAAGCGCGAAAAGAGAGTACTACAGTCGTATTTTTGACCTAGAACGTCCAGAGCAACGTAATATCATGTGGGAAAAGTTAAATGAAGTACTGAACAAAGGAGCCCCTGCCGCGAAGATGGATAATCTTGAAATAGACAGAAGGATATTAAACGGCATCGACCTTGAAGAAAAATTTAATGACTTCTTTGTGAAAATAGGAAATGCCAGTCAGAGCGCGCAAACAACAACTGACATTACTCAGTTAGAAACGTGGTAGCGCTCACCTACTTAAAAAGTTAATTGTCCTTCGAGCGATGCGATTGTAACTCCGCAGCCCCCCGCAGGGGCGTATCCAAGGGGGTTGGGTGGGGGGTTCAACCCCCCCCCCCGGAATTTCGCAGTTTTGCTTGCGTATATATACACGCACACATACAAACGCACGCTCGAACATACACAAAGTATGGCTGAACCCCCCACCCACCCCCCCGAAAAAAATTTCTGGCTACGCCCCTGGCCCCCCGTACACCGAAGTCGACACGGCAAGCAGATGTAGCTACGGGGAGGTTGCTACACGGATTGTCCGGACTTCTGCGACGCCGTTCAGATCCTCCGGTAGACGCGTCCTTGCGCGTAGATTTCTCACTTCTCAGACACGATCGAGTCCGATCTGTTGATTTTAGAACGGTGCATGCAGCGAAAGAAGGGGCCCCGACTTCTGCAACGCGTAGAGGCCGTTAATTATAACGGCCAATGTCAATGGACCGCACAGGCACCTGCGAAATGCACAACGCAATATACTGGAACCTTACGGAAAGGCTGGAACTGCAGGGGCAAACTTAGCTGCCAGATTTGGCGGCAGTCTGGCAACGCTGACCCCTAGAGACTGGCAACAGACTTCTGCAACACCAAACTACGACCTCTTATATAAACTTACGACCTGCTCACCGGCGCTCCCCCTACGGCGGCATTTTCGGTCCCCATCCGCCAGCGCTGTCCTCAAAGTTGGCGGAGACCGAAAATGCCGCCAGCACTTGCCCCCATACAGAATTACTGTATATGCTACGCGTACCTTTAGGTAGCAGAGTTATGGTGGCTAGAAGGGGAGGTGGGAGCATCGGCGGCCGAGGAGCGTACCAGCAGATCATGCCAGCAGCGGCGGCGCTGCCGTCGCACCTTAGATCGGTCGTCCACCTCCCGTCGTCCACGGCGGACGCCTTACCAGCCTTACTGCCAAGCTTTCAGCCGCTCCGCGATCGAGATTTGAGGAACGAACAGACCTTCTAAACAACTGGTTTTATGTGAAATCCGGCTGTGCATGTTGTTAGTGCGTGAAACTTTGCATATAATATAGCGAGGTCGAAACGGTGAGCTATTTCTAGTGTCACGCAAACGTATGAGGCAGCACCCAAGATTCGGTTTACTCCGTTATCGCCCTGCGGGTTAATTTCTATGAGCCGTCACAAACATGGGCGCAGGAGTGGGTATGGCCTCGCAATTTTGAAAGCAAATGAGCTCCTTGAACCATTTAAATTACATGCTGCTTTTACTGATGACTCATTTTCTTAACTTTGCAGCTGTTATATACTTTCCGTCTCTCAGATAAATGTTTCGTGCATTTTCTACATCTCGAGTGATGCATATATAAACACATCGTGCAAAGGCTTGAAGACTACTTGTTTATTTTTGTACATCACAAATCCCGTGGAGCAAGCAGTTCTAAGTAACAATTATAGGAAAGCGGGATAAGGCCAAACATATAACGCGATTAAGTATCGCATATTCGCTGACACCGCATGACCCGCGTGCCTTGTTTTCCGCTTTTACAGCTCATTGACCGAAGGAAGCGGGCTCTACATCAAACGCGTCCACTTTTTAACACGAAAGTATGGTGGCTAGAGGGGGAAGTGTGACGGGCGAGAGCGGAGGGCTGTACGAATTCCCAATGAAAGATGGCGGTCACACCAGGTGGCGCTACCTGCGCCGTAGGCACTTGCGGCGGCATTTGCCTGCTTTGCGTATGGCCGCTAGACGTTAGTTTCACTTATTTCTAACAATCGCTTATACCCCGCGCCCGTGCTGTTAAAGACACTACGTGTTTGTTTCGCTAAGAAGCATGTGTTCAAGTTCATAGCGGTGTTAAGAGAAAAAAAAAAAAAGAAAACCAAGAATGCTTTTAAATCAGACCGAACTGGCATGCCTCCATGTTTTCATATTTATATGTTTCTTAATATAGGTTTGCTTTGACATGTTTAATCTGCAACAGTGTGAAAAAACTGGGCTATTGGTTGATTTTCATGGTAAAAGCAGCGCAAAAAGACGGCAACACGAGAAGAACGACACAGGACAGGCGCTGAACTGTTCAGCGCTGGTCCTGTGTCGTTCCTATTATCGTGTTCCTTTTGCACTGCTTTTACCATATTTATAGGCTGCTTCAGTTGAACTAAACCACTTGCTCGGCTGCATAGCTCAGCTGACTTTAAATTGTTTTTTTCCTCTTGGTGAAATGTAAACTGTTTACAATCGTTCATAGCGAGTATATTGGCTGCAGTGCAGTGCGTTTTTTTTTTCTCTCTTAGTCCACACCCACCTGCCCCCTTCATTTCCTCTGCATTGTAGGGGGTTCTCTTGATCGCGAAATGTTCAAAGCATTTACATTTTCCGGCTCTTTTTCCTTGAGAAAATTGAAGTGGGGATCGGAATGCTGCAGCTGGAGGCTCTTTGTTATGTGGTTATCACTGTATATATCATAATCGTCACCCAGCACCTGGAGTAGCATGTCAGGCGAACAGCCAGGCAAACATCTCCAGCTTCATTAAAATGTTTATCTCTCTTTGATACTGAACATTTTATTTTATTATTTTAGAGATAGTTATATCTATACAAAGACCAATGATTTCTGTTAACTTACGGCTTTAAATGCATACTAAATACACGCAAGGGAAATGGTAAAATATGTTTATTTATCACACATTTGTCATCCCATACTTATGTCAGACATTTGTTATCACATGCTTCCCCACCACGTAAAGAGGTCAAATTACCTGACCCTCCTCAACTTCTAGTGGTTTTGGCGCTCCCTTTGGACACTCCTGTCTGCTTTTCTTTTTTCTTTTTTTGTTAAAGTACTTCGGTGCGTCCGGGAACACCGTAGGCACAGCGTCTTCTGACAAACGCGGGGTATCTCAACAACATCGCCATTTATAATGAGCATTGAGTTGGTATATCCTTTCGATGAAACTCACGTTGAAGTGCCGCTCGCAAACAACGCTGTCCCTCGTCAGCTCTTTGTCAGTCCGCTTAATATTTCGAGCTCATTGCTCTCGCCTCGAGAGATCCCTCGGGGCTTTAAAGACCGAAAGCTTCTCCGAGCACGATCTACACCCGCCTTTACAGCCAGGGACGAAGCATGTACTTGCGCGATTTGACGGCATGGTTCGCAGAACACGTGGGTAAACAAACGACGACAGCGAAGGCGAGGCATCCGAACAAGGTGACGGCACAGCACAGAGAGAACGAACGAGCCAAAGCAAGCGCGGCGAGCACCTACTGCTACACCAGCGCCCCTTGCGGCGGCCAGAACTTTCATTGCGTTCCGCGCATCCCTCTCCCACGGCGGGGATGCAGCGCCCGTCACACTTCTCCCTCTAGCCACCATGGCCCGTATTCCCAAAAGGCGACAATCGCAAAAGTATCGCCTTTGGTGCGCGCTGATTGGCTATTGAGCAAACCGGAAAAGTTAGGGCGCCATCTGGTAATTCCGCCGACGTCAATTTTGCGTCATAGTGCTCGACGGTGCTCTCGACATATTTGCAATAAACGAAGGCACCGTTAACCGTCGGTTCGTGGTGAAGTCTAGCATTTCAGTGACGTAGGCGGTAGCTTCTAGTATTCAATCCTCGGTGGACATACGCAGCATTTTTTACGCTGAAGCTTTCATCGAGCATTACCTTGGGGTGTTATCAGCACTCGTTCTTTGCCAGCGCGTGTTTTTTCGTGGTTTGAACGTCCCAGGAGCATGAACCGTGCGTTGCTCGCGTGGCTTATCGCGAGCCGGCAACATTTTGAGATCTTGAGACGATGTCGCTGCGGCGGCACGCTACAGCTGAACTCTCCGAGTACGCCGTGTTAAACTCTCAACGAAAATACGTTTCACGCAAAGTTGCATTCTTTAAATATTATACTGTGCATTAAATAATCGAACAAAAAACGTTGAAAGCACTTTCAACACGTCTTACACTTCAAGTAGCCACAGCCAAGCCGGCCAAGCCTGGCCACTGCGTAGAAGCAGCAGCACACGCTCGAAAACGCCGTACTCGGGTTGCTCTGCGCTCGTACAGTGCGCTCACTCCCGTGTTGTGAGACATTCGTACTACCAACGGCCAGTTGCAACAATGACGTCACAGGCAAGTCTTTTTTTTACTTATCGAACGCATCAAATTCCACGTCACCAAACGCGATACTATCGCCTTTTGCGATCGTTTGAGAATACGGGCCCATAACGAAAGTGTTTTATGCCGGGGTCCACCAAGTACATCCGTCACGGATATGACGTTGATAAAATGGACGCCAACGGGTGAGAAAAAAAACCCAGAAAAAGATACCCTGCTGGGAATCGAACCCACAACGTTGCGGCCGCGACGGCAAGCGCCCGACGCCCTACCGACTAAGCTAACTCGGGAGATGCTAGACACGGCGCGAACGCGCGTTATATCTTTCACACATTCTCTTTCGCGGCGGGCGGAGCGGGGCGGTGCCGCCATCTGTGAGATGTGAAAAGAAGTAATGCTTCACGATCGACATTTACTAGCGCTTACTCCGAGATTGCGCACGATGTCGGAGGTCATGGTTAAAGTATAGTGCCTAGACTATAATGGCTAGTGTGCTGAGCGGAGGGGGTTTCCTATGGGAGGAGGTGGCAGGGCCGGTGATGCCTTCCAACTTTCGAAGGCAGGCGGCGACGCTTGTCGCAAAGGTGTAGCCCGCGCGCCGGTGCGTGTATCCGAAACATATCCCCTAGGATGGCTGGGGCCCATACTGCGCCGCTATTGGCTGGAGATGGTCACGTGACCTACGTGCGCTTCCGGTATTTTTTTGTTTGTTTTTGTTTGTTTGCAATCAACATGGCGGCGCCCACGTTCGCGTTTTGTTTTGCGCTGAAGCCGTGCCCGCCGTAGAGATGACGCTGAAATGTTTGAGCCTTTTGCTGACAAACGCCCATACGCCGATCGTTTTACGATGGATGAAGTGGTAATCAACATTAATCTGGGAGCGTGTACACGGCGTCGCCCCCTTTGGCGTGCTTTATAACGCGATCGTGTGGTATTTCTCGTGGGGTTGTCCCTCATGTGCTACTGGACCTACTGGATACCTACGCATGTGGGTATTGATAACAATGAAGACGCCGATCACCTAGCTTCAAGTTGTGCCCACAACGAATGTGACTGCCGAGAAATTTCATGCCTGTTTGACAACGCTCGTCTGTTCATCCGCTGACATCTTCTGAAGCAGCACCCTGACCAGCGTGTAGCAAGCGGATTGTTCCCTCCCCGTATTCGTGGTCGTGGATTGCCTCGTCGTGACAGAGCCCTCTTATATAAGTTGGCTCTGTATGAGTGCGTGGGATATTATTCCGTCAAGAACGTGTAGACACTCCGTCATGTGGGTCATGTGAGACACTATAAGCACAATTTTTAGTGTCCCGCATTCGTTATGCAGCGAGCACGTGCTAATTTGTGTTTACGTCTGTGTTATTTGTTTTTTTCTCCTCTTTCTTTCCCCCCTATCTTCATTTCCTCTGTTCCCCCTGCCCGTTCAAGGAGCAGGCAGGCATTGTGCCCCTTTAGGTGGCAGTTGTCAGCCTGTACCCTCTCTGTTTCCTCTGTGCCTTCGTGTTCTCTATGTATTAAAACCTAATAATAATAACAATAACAATTGACACGACGCAAGAAACCCTATAACTTAATTTTGCTGGCGTATGAGTGCATTCTTATTCAGCTACGGTGAAAAAAAAAAGAGAAAGAAAAGACAGGAAGCACTTTGTGGATATTTGTTCATTCTTCACAACACAGCTCGATGCCGTTAAAATTAAAATTTAGCGCACGCAAATGTAAAAAAAAAACATGCTTCGGGAATTGCGTTTTCTAAATGATAAACTTCCAAGCTTCTGGTAAGTGTAGTAGCTCATTTTGAAAAAGGCAGGGAGCAAAGCATACTCTTTTATGTGAACTAATGTAATTTTAATGGGTGCTCTGCTGCATTGAACTACTACTTCAACATGTAATGGGACATGTTATGTACATGTCAGCATGCAATGCATCCATCACAGTGAACTGGACATGCAGAACCAAGTAGTAATGCCAATTGATTGCCCATCAGGGCCCAAATATCGAAACCAAAACAGGACATACATTGAAATGAAGGACGGTTAACAAACTTAACGACATGATCAGAAAAAAAAAGAGCACGAACAGAAGAAAGCAGAAGTCGATTCGAGAAATGATGTACTTGGAGAATATATACCTATATTTTGCAAACTCTCAACGTGGTACATTATAGTAGGAACATGTTTACTGTAAGAAATATGCAAAGACAAAATATACAGCACCCCTAGAACTACCCCCCACCCCCTGCTCTCCAGTAATTGGATGCACATACCACTTGAATATGAAGTACAGAAATAACGACATATGTCGTGAAATTGGAGCACAGACTCTTCTTTAATAATGTGATGTTCAAGGTTCACTAATGACAGTAAAATAGCAAGCAAAATCCCATCCCATCCTTAAAAAGTGTTTGTTTTCCCTTTCCGCTTGTCTAACAGAACAGTGCACTGTTTATTCTGATGTATACATCATTACCTGCCCAACAGCACATATATTTCTTAACTAGAAACCAAATGCCAGCTGGAACCTCTTCAACTTGTAAACCATACTGCTATTTTTCTGTATATTATCATTTTACACTGACTGCGACTTTCCATTCAATTGTATATTGTGTCTAGTTTTTTATCAGGCTTGCTTATCACATCAGTAAGTAGATTGCTAGTACAATACATTGTTTGCTAAGGCTCAATACTTCGTTAACGATTTGCTGTTTTATTAGCAAAAGTATAATATATAGCAGGTTCTTGATGCAAGCAAAAGTATCTGTGAAAGTGCTTCAATGAACTATTACCGACTCTTCATTCTAAAAAGACAGGGCGTGCAAACACAGACACAAGAAAGAAGTCAGGACACCACAAATGCCGTTTGTGCTTTGTGGTGTCCTGACTCCTTTCTTGTGTCCGTGTTTGTACGCCCTGTCTTTTTAGAATGAAAACGTACCAACTAGCTCAGCTCTCTGTTATTCTAAAATACCGACTCTTGTTACAAAATAGGTGTGTGTTTTCAAAGTAGGTTACAAGTTATATGGACGCTATAGTACTTTTTCTGGGAAAAAGTGTGACAAATTTTGAATGAAATGGACAAGGATGGTTAACAGGTCAAGTAAGCTCTTAATTGAATAAATTATAAGACATTTGGCATTATTTGGCACTAGTGTATTTATTAGACATATATATGAACGGGGGTTTGAAACAGGGCCATAACTAAGGAGAAGTTGAGGGGGTTCTGACACCCCCCAAAATTTTTTCGTGCTTTAACTTTTCGTGTGACACTAAAATAGTTCCATGCCTTCACAGCGACCACCAGTTGCCGCAGTTAGCCGTTCTACACACAAACACCCTTCGAAAAAAATTCCTGCGTACGGTCCTGGTTTGAAATATGCATTACTCATGTTACGCTTCCTAAAAGGCCCTTGTGTTTTTTGACAGGCGTGAAATACAGATTAAGAATGCTTCCAGATTTGATGCTTTTATTTTACTTATAATGAATTGGATGACATTCATTCAGGAAGAGACAAATCGGCATGAGCACTACAATAAGAGAGAGCTGAGCTAGTTCGCATTCATGTTAAAAGGGCGTGCAAACACGGGCACGAGAGAGATATCAAGACACCACAAACGCCGACTAACAACTGAAAGGACACATAGCGGCGGAAAAGAAAGTAAACATAAAAACTTGCCTGCGCAGGCCCAGGCAAGAGGTGATACCTATCGATAACTGTTCAGGATTTTTATTTCTGCTTTATGCAAGTTAATGATGCATGCATCTATATTGACATTGTCGAGAGTGTAAATGCACGACAAAATTCGATGAACGCGCAGTTTTCTACAGGCACAGGAATGAAGCAACACGTCTGATAGTTCAGGCATGGCGTGTAAACAATAATGGTAGTGCACGCGTGAGCCAGCCGTCAGTTAACGCGCATAAAGAAATTAAATGCCTGAACGGTTATCTCTCACGTGTACCACCACGTGTGCAGACTGATAGGTATCACATCTTGCCTGGGCATGCGCAGATAAGTTTCGTGTCTAGGTACTTTCTTTTCGGCCACTGTGTGCCTTTTCAGTTGTTAGGCGGTGATTGCAATGTCTTCTCTCGTGTGTCTATGTTTGCACGTCACGTCTTTCAACTAGAGCACTACCTTGTGGTAGAGGTTCTAATCTGCACATCTTCAGTTCGATTCAAGCACTTTGTTATATCTGCATTAGTTCATTGCCAAAATACTGTTAAAGTCCTTTTTTCTCATGACATATGGAAGCATCTCTTATGAAACATTTGCAGAGAATTACAAGGAATCCACGACTTTCTACCTTTCTTGGCAGCCCTTACCATGTGAAATGTAAAGCATTATACTAAGCATATTTTAATAAAGGAACAAAGCTCTCATAAGCCTCATTTGTATTTGTACTGCTAGATTCACATACAGAATGAATTTACTCAAGGAATCTTGTAACTAAGTTGCCCCATGTCTCATTTTAGATTGGGCCACAGACACTACTTACTTTTCAGTGACTCCAAGGTCAGATAGTGTATTTTCAATTGCAGACCCATGTACTGTGTCCTTTCGTAAACCCTGTGCTCTAATTACAAAAGTATATCTCCTGTGGTTGCTAAATAGCTATGACATTTTCATGGGTGGGACCAGTCCATCTGGTAGTTAGTATCCTGGCTGTGAATAATGGCGGGTGTTGGGGAAGCAACATAAATGAGTCACAAAACAAATTAGACTTTGAAGAAGTTTATTTGCTGTAAGCGCACGACAACTGCATTTATTCTAGTAGAGTGTGTGTGATCTCATCATTTATTGCAATAGTGGGAACAATGTCAGAAAATACTCGGGGGCCTTGGGGTCACATCACTGTATGTTCTGCAATATGGTGTTGAATGGAGTTTCCAGTGCAGTCTTCTGGCTCTCTGCTGAAAGTAAAAATAGGAGCAAGACAAAGGCAATTAAAAAAAACAGCGTACAGCAGACTGCAGGGTCGTTCTATGCTTTCCCAGTACCAAAAACTTTCTAAGGTCTTCCTCTTCAAACATTTTTACACAAAAGCAAAATTATTAGGTCGTGAGAGCAATTGTTGAGCACTGTAAATAGACGGGATCATGGTGGCCGGCAATGCTTATTCAACCTGTACACATCCCAGTGACGGCAACAGCTCCACCATCGGTGACGTGTGCGGCTTTAGTTATAGCAGACCTGAGTACTTTTTGAGTCGGCGACAGAGAGAGCACTCATTATGGACACCTGAGCTCCAGTATCGACTAATGCCGTGAAAGAAATACTGACAACATGCACTTCTATTAGGTTCTTGTTCGTAGGGAGTGTCAACAGAGGATTGGGATCAGTCGAAAATGATGCAGCACTACCTCTAGGAGCTGCATGATCTCGTTTTCCGTCCGAGATGATACTTAGTTGGTCAGCATGGAATAGCGGCGTGGTTGGGGTGACGGTGAACGAGCAGTAGGGCGGCTGTTAGCAAAGTACGTACGGCTGGGCGAACACCAACGAGGGTCTGCATATGTATCAAATTGAGTTAATGGTGATGAGCAAGTAAATTGCAGCAATAATGTTCATACCTACCCGTCATTTGTGCTACAACTTTGCCCATTGTGACGACCTTGAGCAGCCAAGACATGAACACAGTGCTTGCCGCCATCTCATGCAACCTGGAAGGTTGTATGAGAGTTTGTTGTACTGACCCAGACCGCAACACTGGGAAGGGGGAGGTGGAAGCTGAAGTTGCTATGTATCATGAGTAAGCAGTGTAGAAATTTGGGCTAGTTGGTGAGCGTTCATCTTGGTTGAATTGACTGTTGGGGCAGGAGACTAAGAAGGAAGTGACACAAACAAGCACAGACTTACAAGTTTTTGTGTGACTCCAGTCTTTTATGTGAGGACTGACTGTATTAAGTACAGTAAGAAGTATGCACATGTGATTAAAACATGGTGTTCGAGTTCGGTAATTTTAGAAAAAATTTGATTTTGATTGCTATTTCTTCTGACTTCTAAAGGATTTATGCAGGTCACTGAAGTTTTAATATCATACAATGGACAGAATTTATAAACAATGTCAGCCCACTGCAGTGGGCGGCGGGATTTTGCTGGGATAGCACGGTGAAATACAATACAAATACTTTTCAGCAAAAGTGCAAGTTAAGAAAACCTGTTTAAATAAAATGCGAAACCTTTCATTCTAGCAAATTGCATGTTGCTCATTGTTTGAATTTACAATATACCAATTATTTATTAACTGCAAAAGAACCAAAAGCCTAACGAGTCTGGCCATAAAGTGCGACAGCATGTACTTCTCCACTTAACTCGAATGCCTAGGCTGCATTGAAAGCACAGGCGTCATCACAAGGCTGGTTCTTTCTGACAGTAAACAGTATATGAGTGGAAAACTTATGAATCTTGAAGCATCAGGGAAAGCCTTACTGATTAGCAAATGAGATGTGTATCACAAGGAAATGTCGGGCAGCCTGATGTCATGGATATCTATAATCTAGGGCTGTCAGCAGAAAGTTGAGACGCTGTGGGTTAATTTCACCTTTTGGGACATCATAGACAAGTATACATGCATGTGTGCATACATTTATTTTGTTAAACATGGTAAACTACTCGTGTTTAGCGACAAAATGTATGTTAGAAAATGCGTGACTGGCAACTGCTCCGAAAAGCTGCTTTCCTGCTCGAAAGTGAGGTTTTAGTTGCTCCAGAAGCTGCGGAAAATTGGTTACAATTGATCACATCCCAAAGTACACATTAGACCACGCCATTTGAAAGGACCTCGTGCTGGGCATGTCCCTGCTGGTAATTTCATTTTTAATGACAAGCAATAAAAAGAATTATATTATACTGCAGATTCTGCCTAATCTTTTTGAAATTTTAGTCCCTAGCCTACTGAAATCCAGAGTTATAATGGTTGACATAGATAGTAGGAATAGATCAACAGAACTAGGAGCAGATAAGAAACAGTGCTTTCCAACAGTACAGAAGTGGCAAACGTGGGCCTTTCACCCAATGAAGGTCAGCGAATATCGGCACAAAACATGTTCATTCGCAGTAGTACCCATATTTCAAAGGATCTGCCTGCCGAGGTGTCTCAATGCCGAATTAGTTGGTTTTTCTTGAGTGCATTCGATTGTTCCCGTTAATAGTTTTCGCGGCCTTCCTTACACTTGTCATACACCTTTGATATGCGGTAATTCTTTTTTGTTTGTTTTAAGTAGCTGTGTTTTATTTACTCCTTACTTGTCATACGCGACGACATTAAGATGCTGTGTATGTGATTTTTTCAGATACAATCTCGTACTGCTTGCTGTGATTTCTCCTCTCATATCTCTTTTTCTTGTTTCTGATCAACTAGGTGTGTAATAGTATTCTTTGCTTGCTTTTGATAAACTAGCTATGCCATTTAACATTTACTTTGTCGTGTGCAGTGCCGAGTGCTGTCACATGCAGCAGTAAGGTTCCGTACATGACAATTTCTCTTATGTATTCTCATGTTGTTTCATTTATTCTTGCATCGTTTTATATTCACTCCTGCCCAAGACCGACAGTACGTACGAGATAACTAAAACAAACAAACAAATAAATCAATAAATAAATCAGATTTTCAGGTTCAAATCTGTGCTTACCAAGCTGTATTGTATGCCTAGTGCTACCTCCAAGGCAAGACTGATGTTCAAAAACATTTTCTTGGGGGAGTTGATGCTTGCTGAACAACATGATACCACGCAGAAAATTACTAGAACGATTAAGACTAACTCTAAGCTGCAGACAGACCATAAAGAAAGCTACATCTGGTGGACCATGCATTTGCATCAACCGGACGAGGGAACACACTATTTAAGAAAAGGGTAAGAGCACATGTCTTTCTGTGAATGGTGTTCTGGTGCAATTTTATGGCATCTCTTCAAGGTATTAGAACACACAGTTTGTTCCAAAATTCAACACCGCTTCACGTATTGTGGTGTTCTAATCCTGCTTCAAGTAAAAGATCTTCAGCCTTGTCGTCTAACATAGTATTTTAAATAGGGTCCCGGAAGTGTCCTTTCAATGTGGTCATGACATTATGTCTTGGATAACATGCACTGTGAAGTACTCTTCTCTCACAGTCATTTCTTTCAAAACATGTCACAGTCTAGGAAAGCTTCCTGCAGTTAATGCTTGTTTGTGGGATGGTTGGTTTTGAAGCACAGCGAAATGATAAACGGCGCGAAATGGCACAGACAGAAGGAGACAGACGTGTGCACTGACTCGCAAATTATTTCATTTTCAGAAGTGCATGAAATATAGAGCGTTTCTTTTTTTTATGAGTGCACATGTCTGTCTCCTTTTGTCTTTGTCTTTTCATACTGTCTGTCATTTCACTATGCTTCCTCGCAGTTCTTTTTTTCATGCAAAACATATTTGCAGTTCATTTCTCATATCTGTATCAGCAGCACTCATGTGTAATATGTTCAGTGACAGTAATAAAAGGAATGTGTACAATATTTCTAATAACTGTGTCTGCAAATATCATGCGTGTCTGTACTGTCCAATTATGTTTTTGAATTCAATAACCAACTTTTGTTTCACAATAATACACTTTTTTTTCTCAATATTCATGTTGCATGGGCAACAGTGGACACTACTACTTGCACTGCATGTCTGATTCAACATGACACGAGATATGCATTGAAGCTGGCATGTACCGTTTACTGCTTCTTATTTCAATTTTTCAAAACAGCACAAAACGTTTTTGGACGTTAGTTTAACCATCAGTCTATGAGAAGAACTGCGCTCCCTACTTTTAATGTGATAGAGTGATCAAAGGCTTTGAAATTTTACGGATTGGCGAAGAGATAATCGGACAGGCTAAGTTACTATTTTCGAAAGACGATTTATCTTCACCGTGCATTTTTTACTGCTAAATGTTGACAGCACCCACTAGTCTGTGTTAAAAAAAAGGGAGGGGGGGAGCACCCGCTATGCGCATTTCAGTGTCCTTCCTAAATGAGTATACTTGTATCTAGAGAACGCCAAGGCTCCAACCGCTACTATGCGTTTCATAAGCAGTGGTACTATACAGCGCGAAAGCTGGAAGGCGGTGCATCGCGTCATAAGAAAAAGATGACAAAGGACTCTTGGGTGAACGTGCGGTATAGCAAAGAAGCAGCACCCCGTCACAAAAGACTGCAACTTTGAAACACATGTAGATTACGCGCGGAACAGAAGACCGCAGCGTAAATACCACAGGTAAGACAACTACTTACCTTAAAACAGCTAACATCCGAAGGCGTAAAGTGCCGCGTCTTCCACGCCCGCCGACAGTGGACATAAACGCCGCCGTCCCAAAAGCCCAAACATATCGGCGTCATCTCTACAGCGGGCGCGGCTTCGCTTATGGACGCCGCCATGTTGGCGTAAAACAAACAAAAAACAAAAAAAATCCCGGAAGTGCGTGTAGGTCACGTGACCATCTCCGGCCAATAGCGGCGCAGTATGGGCCCCAGCCATCCTAGGGGATATGTTTCGGATACACGCCGCGCCGGTTTGGCCGGCGTGTCTTCGTCTTAGTGCCTCCGCAGCTTTATAACTGCTCCGTGCCTCGTGTCCGAATTTGTCTGTTTTTATCGTGTTTGCGCTGTTCTTTGCGTGCGCACGTGTAAATGAGAACTGCAAAGAGTATTGATGCAGCGGGTGAAGCATCAGGGCAGGCAGAAAACATGCTTCGTGCCGCTGTGTCGGAGTGGCTATCGCATTTTCTGCTGATGTACAGATGAGGTTTTTCACTAATATTTTTGTATTAAGCAGTCGTGTGAGTATTTTCCTGCCCGTTAAACATTTTCCACTGTGTTTTGCTCATTTAAGAACTGGTATTATGACTATTTGCATTGTGTCTCTTCTGTCGAGCGTTTTTTTTTACATTTATGTGTGTTTTGAACATTACTTATGTTTCATAAGTTGATGGTTAAGCTGTGGAAAAGAGGGATTTCTCATAGTGAAGCTCGGATTATATTCCCAGTTACTTATGTGGGATCAAACTTTGAAAGTGAGTTTCGAAGTTTGACTGTACAGCAGGTAATAAAAGCTATGACTAAAATTTGCGAGGTACTTAACGTAGACGCAGGTTACATTAAAACTCAAAGATAGTTTGAAATTGTTTAATATTTTTTTATTTGGGTTTGTTTTTCTACTGATGTACTTTTTAAATAAGATCTGCCATCTGCAGAGCATTGCAATTTTATATAAAGGTTTTACAGAAGTGGAAGTAAAATTGTGAGCGTACAACAAAAATTAGATTTGTTATTTTTTTACGTTTGTTGATTTATGAAAATTGCCACTTATGACTGATTTTTTAATAATAAAAAATATCAATGCGCATAGGCTACTGGTTCTCGTGCCAGTTATGTAAATGCCATTAGTAAAAATTTTTGTTCTAAGCCCACTAGTTCTCGAGAAAAAGGTACAGAAATTACAAAAATGTTCTTTTGAATAAAAAAACGTAGAAATAACGTAGGGGTACGCGCGAATTACCTGTCAATGTGTCAAAGAAGAAGAACCAAATATTCTTTTGGAACGCGAGTGCCGAAATGTGATATATTTTCTGAAAGGTAAATAAATGCTGTATCAGGTAATTTTGAAACCCCAAAATTGAATTTTTTTACCATAAACCCACCTTAAACTGTTGATTGCGGTTGATTTTTTTCAGGCAATATTTCAGACAATTACAATGCTACAATAATGAAATTATCTAATTGAGATGTCGATCTTGACTAATGACCCCTGTTCGGTTTCTTTGAACCCTTTCTTTCTGTTAAAAGGAAATTCAAGCTCTAGACACATTCGTAATGTTTTTTGTGAAGTGAGCAGTGCCGTTCAAATAAAATGAATGAGTAGTGAATCCTATTCAGACTGGCTTGTGTTCACCGCATGTGGTCTAGAAAATACGGGTTCCATGCTGGAAAACGCAGAACAGTGAAAGTGAACCCACCCCACCGTACATTTGCGTATAAACGATGCTCTACAAACTTACTCACGTAGTACAACAATGCAGTAGGCACAGCTGAACTGCAGAAACATCGAAACAACCGATCCGAAAGTGTGGGGCATATGCTGATATCTCCAGCACTGGAGAGCAAAATGCATCCTGTTTGTGGAAGCGAACAAAGTGCAAAAGCTAGTGTCATAATGTCTGCAGAAAATATTTGTGTAAAACCAGCGTGTGTAATAGTTGTAGTTGTGTAATACCAGCGTTACACGGGAATTAGCGATTGCTGTCGACCCGCTCCAGATCAAATATCTGCTCGCGAGAATTATCGTAGCCACCGATCTGACGGCGCATGATACACTCTGCAAGTCCATGATGGTGCATCATACCGAGTGTGATGCGCCGCTAATATAATAAAATATGACCGCGACTGAGAGGCGCGAATTGCAGTTGACTGGATCGACTTCGAGTAGAATCGCTGCGTTGAAAACAGCGCGAACACGGGATGAAGGCTAGGGAACACAAGCGCTTCCTTAGCCTTCGTCCCGTCTTCGCGCTGTTTTCAACAGAAAAATTGGCCGCCTATCTGCGTGCGTCGCTGCAAATGTCGTCTAAAGACGATAGAAGAGGCGCTGCGTGAGATATGGACGCCATCTGGCAATACGTCGGGAAACATGAGTGCTGTGTTGCGGGCTGGTAGTCCCGGCGCAGCAGCAGGCGAAGACCGGCGGTGACCAACGCGACCGGCGGGGACGCCAGCCAGCCCGAACACGCGGTTTGGCGGGAAGCGCCGAAGCAGAAGGAACGTCCGCACTCAACGAGTGCTCTCCACACACTCTTTTATTTACACGTCGCCTGAGTAAAACAAGAATGCCAGAGCGGCACCCCATGGCATTCATACAGCGCAATACGGAACCGAAACCGAAACACAACAATGAGCTCGTGCAGAGGGCACGGAGGAAGACAAGTTTCAGCGCAGTCGCATTTTCAGCGCAGCTTAAGAAACTAGGGTCTCTAGAATTACGTATCTATGTATTTTCTATTAAAGGAACACAGCACCTAATACTTACCTAGTGATGTTGCGCCTCAGATATGCGTAATGTTTGCTTTTTGATCAACAATGTACACAAGTATGAACCTAGTCATCCGTTCAAGGTGGCTGGCCCTTGGGCAAGTGGTTCAACTTTGGCCAGGCGGCTGAATCGAGGGACGTGCCGACAAACAGAAGACAGATAGAAAGACAGACCAAAATTTACGCGTTTAAGCTCCCCAAGAAAGACTATCGTCTTTAATAAGATGTGCCAACTGGCCCTTCAAAGCACCCTGCTGCGAGTAAAATCGCCAGCGAATGTTCACGAGTAGCAGCGAAGAATCCGAGTCGGACTTGATCGCGATCGAAATTGCCGTGAGTCATCCTTACGACACGATGCGTCTAACGTGTCAACCTTAGCTGATTGTTTTCGACTGGCAAGTTTGGAGTGTCGTAGTATATTAATTGCGACTTTTCTACTTCGCTTTGGTGGTGAAGCACAGAGTCGCGAAAACTAGCAGACGACGTGAGGTATGTGTGAAACGCTTCGTCGTTTTCTAGTGCCCAACCAGTTGAGGATTCTCTGGTGGGCAATAATTTGGCAATAAGATTTTCTTCTTCCGATCGAGCGTTTTGACGACTGTGTTAAAAAAGTCACAGTTTCGCCGCAAGGGCGAAGCAATGAATGCGATAGCAAGGAACTAATGCTATACGAAGTGAGGCTCGCCAATGGATACTCTCAGTTTGAACAGCGCTTCTGTTGCAAAGGCGGCCGAAGCAGCGAAGGAAACTAGCGTGCTTCAAGTGTCGAGCTGTGACACTTGATAGTTCGCGCTCATCTTCTGTTTGTTCGTTTAGCGGCGTCCCTGAGCTCGAGTGACATTCGTACGCGCCGTAACATGAGCGCGGACGTCACGGTGAAAGCGTGAAACATTCCTCTACCCCTCGCCACGAGAAAACCGCGCGAGCAGACAGCGGAAGGGCAAGCTTCTCCCATGCGCAAATATAAGAAGAAGCGAGCGAGCTCGCCGACGACTTTTAATTGCGCCCGTCGGGCTCCTAGCGCCATCTCGCTGGTAATGAAGAAACGCTTATTATCGCCTGCTGTCTCTGAGTCCGTCCAGCGCTAAAGGGTGTGTATATAACGCTCGCCGTTAGCTACGTGGAGGATATGCGTTTCGTGGCGTAGTGGATAGCGCCACTCGCTGCGGAGCAAGAGGTCCCTGGTTCGATTCCGCGCTTCGAAAGCATTTTTCTGAATTATTTTTCTTTGGGGCCTTTATATATATATATATATACATACTTATACGTATACGGTGCATGACGGCGGCGACGGCGACGGCAAAATCCAGCCGAGACTGTCCATATAATTGCTATCGCAATAAAAGAACGAAGAACACTGTATTCGCAGCAGAAAGCGCCGTGCTACGCAGCTGCAAGCGCAGGAGCCGCCGACGCGCGGTGGATGGATGGATGGATGGATGCTATGAGCGTCCCCTTTGTAACGGGGCGGTGACATGTCTGCCACCAGACTCGAAGAAAAAAAAGAAAAGAAAAAAAACTTCCTTGTTTTATGTTGGCCTAATACCTTATCTACATTGATTAAATCTATGTTATTATACCAAAAAAATATAAATTCACGGTCTATCTCTCTGCCTCTTAAGGCAGAATGACCTTATTTTTCCCCCATTATTTATTTTTGTTCTTTATCTCTACTTTTCTGCCACCAATACTCTAACCGTCTCTTACTTATTTCTATCGCGGACGTGTTCAGCTTTCCATTGTTGTCCCTAAAACCCAAGGCTTCATGTAGACTCGTGCCCACACGTATACCTGGGTGAATATCGCCACATTCAATCAGTACATGTTCCATCGTTTCCTTAGTTCCCCCGCAGCATGTGCATTGTTCTTCTTCGTTACTGAATCTCGCTTTATAACTACGCGTTCTAAGGCAGCCCGACCTTGCTTCAAACAGTAAAGCGCTTCCCCTTGAATTATCATAAAACCTTTCCCTCCTTATTTCGTTTTTTCCCTTTCGGTAGTTACTCAGAGCCGGCTTCTTTTCCATCGCTGCCATCCAATAAGTCCTCTCCGCCTCTCTGACCTTCCGCTTAATGCTCCCTGTTGCCATATCGCCCGCACTGCTAGCCGTATATTTACTGGTGAGCCTCCTAGTTCTTTTTCTCCACTGCGTGTCAACGCTTTTTCTATACAAATACCTGAAAACCTTCTCTGCCCATCTACTCTTCTTCATTTTCCTCAGCCTCTCTTCGAATCTCATTTTGCTCTGAGCTTCCCGCACTTCAAAGCCTGTCCATCCCATATCACCCTTTACAGCCTCATTTGTCGTCTTCCCGTGAGCGCCCAACGCGAGGCGGCCCACCGTCCTTTGATTTACATCCATTCCCGATTGTACCTCTGACTTCATGCACACCACTGAGTTCCCAAATGTAAGCCCCGGGACCATCACACCCTTCCACAGCCCTCGAAGCACCTCGTACCTATTGTACCCCCAAAAGCTCTGTGCTTCATAATTGCAGCATTCCTCTTTCCCTTTGCTACCGATGCTTTCTCTTGTACCTCTGTATATCTATCCCCCTCATTTACCCATACTCCGAGGTACTTGTACTCGCTTACCCTCGGTATTTTTTGGCCCTGTATAAAGACCGCATGGTCTTCGTGATCATTGAATACCATCAATCCACATTTTGTTGCACTAAATCCTAGTCCTAGAGCCTCACATTCCCTTCCGCATATATCTGCCAGTCGCTGTATATCATCTTGACTGTCCGCAAATAAGACAATATCATCAGCATAAAATAGACCTGGAAGCTTCTGCTCAACCATCGTGCCGACCTGTTTGTGTGACAAATTAAATCCAATGTTGCTACCTTCTAGCGCTTTTTTCATCCTCACCATGTACAGCATGAATAACAGCGGGGACAAAGGACATCCCTGTCTCAGCCCCTTGCTAATTTCAACGCTGTCCTTGCTACTTCCCATTCTATACAAACTGTATTTTCTCGGTATATTTCCCTCAAAAGCTGTATACAGTCGTCACCTATGCCCACTTCTTTCAGTATATCCCACAAAATTTCCTGATTAACGTTGTCATACGCCCCGGGAATATCTAGATAAGCTACGTATAAGGGCCTGTTTTCTATTTTCGATATTTCCATACACTGGGTAAGAACAAACAGATTATCGTCTAACCGCCTGTCGATTCGAAATCCATTCTGAAGTTCTCCCAAAATATCATTTTGTTCTACCCACGCTTCTATTTTTAATTTTACTGCCTGCATCGCCAACCTGTATAGCACCGATGTAATGGTTAGCGGTCTATACGAGCGAATGTTATCCTTTTCTCCCCTGCCTTTATAGATTAAGTTCATTCTACTTTTTCGCCAACTGTTTGGTATTTCCCTCTCCTGTAAGCACTTTTCTACGGCTTTCAGCAGTGCTTCTTTAGTGTTATGTCCGAGTTCCTTAATGAGGCTGACGGGAACCCCATCTACGCCCGGTGTAGTGCGCTTAGGAATTTTTCCTTCGGCTTTCTTCCAATTGAAATTCTCTAGTACTACATCTTCGTCGGTTGCACTCCTTTGCGTACTTTTACTCACCGGGGGAATCCCCTGGGCGACCTTTTTAAACGAATCGGCTGTTATCTTTCGGATGTAACCTAGCGCTTCATACCCTTCCAATTGATTTCCTCCTTCATCTACCATGTATGTTGTTGCATTGTGACAGACTTCCTACCCAGCGCTTTTAGGTGGCTCCAAAATATCCTAGGCGCGGCCTTCTTCTTTTCGCGAATCTCTGTCATCCAGCGTTCACTTCACCTTTAATTTTTGCCTCGACTAATTTCTGCACAATGGATTTTTGCTCTAAATATATTTCCCATATTTGGTTGACTTCGTCCTGTGGCCGCTTCTCCTTTTTTGCTTGTCTGTGCTCCCGTGATGCCTCACGTCGCTTCTCGATCGCCTCCCGGATTTCTTTGTTCCACCAACTTTTTGGCTTTCTCTTTCCTTTCCAACAAATAGTTTTCTTCTCTTTTTCCATTTCTTTTGTGATTATATGTAGCAGCTCACTATACTTCCAGTCTTTACCTGGTAGTTCGTCTACTTTTTCCTCGACTCTTGCGGCTATATTTGTTATTTGTTTGTCATTTAGATACAAGCTGCCAAGCTTTGATTCTATGTTCTTATTATCAGTTTTATATCCCATTTGTAATATTATGCGTTTATGATCACTACCCAAGCTGTTAATGCCTTCCTCGTCTATTCTCATCTCTCTAAGTTTGTCATATATTCCTTCTGTCATGAGACAATAATCAATGCTCGATTGCCGGTTTCCGACTTCCCACGTGATCTGCCCCTCACACTTAGGCCCCACGTTAACTATCTCAAGACTATGTTGCTCGCAGAGATCTAGCAATAACTTGCCATTGGTGTCTGAATATCCGTCAAGGTCATGAATGTGAGCGTTCATGTCCCCTAGAAGGATTATTTCGGCATCATGACCAAATTCTTTAATATCGGTGCTTATGCATTTCACTATCTCCAGATTCTTTTCTCTGCAGTTATTCCCCGTCCACAAGTAAGCTACACCTAGCCACGTTTTCTTTCCACCTACTGTGCCCGAAACGCACATGTGCTCTGAACACGTTTGTTTCACTCTATCCAATTTTGTTCTGCCATGGATTAGCATTCCAACACCCCCTCCTCTCCTTTCTGATGTGATCCTGTTACATCCTTCCCAAATATAATTGTCAATATGTGGTGGCTCTTCCAAGTCTCTAAGGTGTGTTTCTGTAACCGCATAAGCACCTATCTGTTCCTTGCTTAACTGTTCCTCAATCTCTAACCATTTTGCCTTTTTTCTGCCACCCTGCATGTTTATGTAACTAATTGCAACACGCGCCTTCTCCCTTCTTTTACCTTTTCTCTGGTTTTTCGCTATACTGCCTGTCAAAGAGTCCCCCTGGTTGTTTTCCTCATTACAAGCTACCCTGGGCACCGAAGGGCCCGCGTGCCCCCCAAAAAAGCTACTGTGCGTCCTGCCAGTCGCCAGCCCACCTCATGACCAAGCCTCTTATCGAAGTGAATTCTGTCTCTTTGGAAACCGCCCCACCTGTGCACCTCCCTGTTTATGTCCACTACCTCGAAGCCCTTCTCTCGACTAATTCGCCATATCTCTTTGTTTGCGTCGACAACCGCTCTTTGCAAGTTGATATTCCTCACTGGTACTTCCGGTATTGTGCATACCACTATCTGCACCTGAGGGGAGATGGCGCGCATGTCATCGACCCCTTTCGCCAATGTGGTCGCTAGTTCGGCTGATTCTTCATTCAAGACGTCGTTTAGACCTCCCGCGATTATCACGAGGTTACGTCCATTAGCCTTAGTTGCGAGTTTTGCGCTAGCTTGTCTCATCACTGATCCCAGCCTATGTCCCGGGAACTTCCCTATTAAAACTCGTTTGCCACCTCTCACCCTTTCCTTGACTGCCTCTTCGCATCTAACTAAATTCGAGTCCCCGGCGATTATCACGTGCTCCGACTCTTCTGCTGGACCGTCCCGCACCTGGCCACTGCCTCGGTTATTAGCGCGTGCCGCTGCTGCTTTGTCCCCTCCCCTTCCCAAAACTACTTCGCGGAAGCTGGGTCCTGTGACCCCTGCTCCTGTCTTTTCCAAACCTGTTTCCCCCTTCGCGTCTACCACTGTGGGGGTCGATGCCCCGCTGTTCCCGCTGTCGCTTGCTTCCTTGTTCACCATGACTACCTTTGCTAACCCCTCCTCGGCTGACTTAAGCCTTTCCCCCATAGCCATCGTTTTTTCCCGCTCTGTCGCCAACGCAATCTCCAGCTCGGCGATTCTTACCATGAGCTCATTTTGGGCAGCCATCATTATTTCCTAGTTGGTCGAGGTAAACAGCGCAAAAAACGAAGACAGAGTAAAGGAGGGACACAACACGAGCGCTGACTTTCAACTGAAAACTTTAATGAAGAAACACCAAACATATACATTTTTTTTTGCGCATGCTCTCACAAGGCAAGGAAAAAAAAGAAGAAAACACTTCTGTGTGGCACGAGGCAACTATCTTAACAACGTTAGCGGTTACTATAATCTAAAAAAGATATTTCATTGTCATGGAGGGCAATTGACTGCTGACTGACGCAATTCTGCCCTGCCTTTTGAATTCTGTGGGCCTCGAATATTTCCCTTGTCAGCTGGTCCCTGTGGCGGAAAAGAACCCTCGTTCTCGAAAATTCTGGCGTGCACCCGCAGTCCCTGCAGTGTATGGCCAAGTGTGTCACGGGCGTTGTACTTCTGAGGGAATTTTGGTGCTCCCTCAGTCTCGTATTTACACAACGCCCCGTCTGACCAATATAAACGTTTCCGCACGCGAAGGGTATGTTGTATACAACTCCAATGGCACATGGAACGAACATATTCTTGTGCTTGATGGGGCATGCATTGTTTACCAACGGGCCTTTTTCGGCGCGTTTCCGAACCGCCGAGCAAACATTGCCGACCTTATTCTTGGCCGCGAAAACTACTTCAATACCATGACGTGAGCCCACCTTCTTAAGCCTATGTGATAGTTGGTGAACGTAAGGTAAAACGACGAATTTCTTCTTTTCCTTTTCTTTAGCTAGTACTGGGTTACCTTTCAAGTCACTCTTCAAATTTCGCATAAGCTTATCGCAAGCTAACAAAACAACACCTTCCGGATAATTAGCTTCTTTTAGCCTCAGGATTTGTGATTGTACGCTCGATTGCATCTTATGATCACTTGACTTAGTTAACGCAGACTTCAAGGTGGAAAAGGCGATACCATTCTTTATGATTTTCGAATATGCAGAAGCGAAGGAAAGCAGGGGCTTGGAACTACGAGGTTGGTATTGCCAGCATATTTGCTTATCATGGAAGGATAGGTTCAGGTCTAAGAATTGCAACGCACCTTGCGACGGCATTTCAAATGTAAACTCTAAACCAAGAGCCTTCTAAACCAAGATAGTTGCCTCGTGCCACACAGAAGTGTTTTCTTCTTCTTTTTTTTTCCTTGCCTTGTGAGAGCATGCGCAAAAAAAAAATGTATATGTTTGGTGTTTCTTCATTAAAGTTTTCAGTTGAAAGTCAGCGCAAGGTAAATGTAAATGGTAGCGAAGCTTCCATAGAAACCCATACGTTCAGAAAATGGCTGCTCATCAGCTGCTCATGGGGCTTAGCGCCATCTGTGTGAGGAGGGAACACTTCCGGCGGAACAAAAAATAAAGCGGATGTGACGCAATATTCGGTAAAAAAGTGACGTCATTTTGTTGGCCCTAGCGCGAAATTTGACCTCAAAATATTCTTCTTAGGCCCCTGATCGCTAAGGGGTCGCGCTACGGCGAGCCGGCAAGCCCTTGGCGAATGCGCTTGAAGTCAACGCTAGCTAAACTAATATCGACCCGTGACTAAACAGCGGTGTTTAAGTGTACCGTCATGCAATTCGCCTTGGTTTTACCAGGAAACTTTATTCTTTGAGCTTTTATTCTGCGTTCGTGTCATCTTCCGCAGCGTGAATAATGTAGGCAACAGCGTACCTCTCATGTCTGCAGCGTTGCTTATTTGCTTCGCACATGCGCAGGGGACTTAAATAGCGCATTGCATGTGTGCTTCAGTTCCAACGAGAAGAAATGACGCCTGGTCACGCCAAAATAATGATATTTCAGTTTTATTCAATGGCCACAATAACGCAATTACACACTCTACACAATGAGCAAGGAATGTCATATATGTACAAAAAGTGCGTAGACTACGTGCACTATGTTTTGCCTTTTGTTCCGATAAATTAACCTTACGTGTAACATATCAAGACATGCGCATTATAGTGATTGTAGCGCGACAAATAACTTAGCGATCTGCTCACCGATAACAGGAAATATAAAATTGGCCGCGTATCTGCGTGCTTCGCTGCAAATGTCGTGTAAAGACGATAGAAGAGGCGCTGTGTGAGATATGGACGCCATCTGGCAATACGTCGGGAAACATGAGTGCTGTGTTGCGTGCCGGTAGTCCCGGCGCAGCAGCAGGCGAAGACCGGCGGTGACCAACGCGACCGGCGGGGACGCCAGCCAGCACGAAAACGCGGTTTGACGCGAAGCGCTGAAGCAGAGAAACGTCCGCACTCAATGAGTACTCTCCACACACTCTTTTATTTACACGTCGCCTGAGTAAAACAGGAACGCCAGAGCGGCGCCCACAACCGGCAGCCTGAAGGCCGCCCACAACGCTGCTTTTTCATTTTTTAAATATTTTTTTTCACCTTCTTGGCCTTCTCAAAACTAAAGTTTTTCAACACCAACCCATGGCATTCGTACAGTGCAATACAGAACCGAAACCGAAACACAACAATGAGCTCGTGCGAAGGGCACGGAGGAAGGCAAATTTCAGCGCAGTCGCATTTTCAGCTTTGTTGAAACAGCGCTCACTAGACGACGACGAAGTAAAAGAAGGCGCAGGACAGGCAGCGCCTGTCCTATGCCTTCTTTTACTTCGTCGTCATCTAGTGAGCGCTGTTTCAACAAAGATGAACGCATACCAACTCGCTCAAGCTTCCATTCTTATGCATTTTCAGCGCAGCTTAAGAAACTAGGGTCCTTAAAATTACGTATGTATGCATTTTCTATTAAAGGAACACGCCACCTAATACTTACCTAGTGATGTTGCACCTCAGATATGCATGATATTTACTTTTTGATCGACAACGTTCACAAGTATGAACAGCTGTACCAGTTCAAGACGGCTGGCCCTTGGGCAAGTGGTTCAACTTTGGCCGAGTGGCTGAATCGAGGGACGTGCCGACAAACAGAAAGACAGACAGACAGAAAGACAGACCAAAATTTCTGCGTTTAAGTTCCCCAAGAAAGACTATCGTCTTTAATACGCACGGCGTGTTCACGAAGGAAACCGGGCAGCAGAAATACTGATTCATGAAAGTCCAGCAAGCGCACTACTCCGAACCGTTGCCCCGGTGTCTTATCTAGAAGCGAGGGCTCGCCAGGTGTACGCGTGTTGCTATTGCATCCTTGGAATACCACATCGTTTCGTCGTTTCCGCGAGTACCGAGGAAAGCGCTCGGCGTGAAATGTTAGCCGCCTCGTGCCGTTGTCCGTTGAACACCGTAGCCAACACGTTCACCAACGATGAAACGCACCTCGCAACTTCGCGCACACCAAAATAAAGTTCTCACCAAATAATTGACAGAACGCATGCAAGTGCGAAACACCAGAACACCTGAGGGGGCGTGTCGCCGCAGACGAACTTTACGCGCGCCTTTCCGAACACTACAAGGACTGCGTCGCAGAGCAATGGCATGTGTCATTCTTTAGAGGGCGCTAATAAGAAGATTTTTGATAATGCATATACATTTTCATGAATTCTTTGTACACTGGATCTAAATAAATGTTATTCTGAAATAAATCTCGGTCATAAAATATAAATATTATTTTGTTGTTGAATGAAATTAGGTTTTTTGTTATTAGTGTTTGTTCCCACCACACCTAGTCGCGCTTCAATCGCTACTCCCATAACTCCCCATGATGATGTCGCTGACAATAGGATCTGAACCGCTTTTCGCCCGAAGCTTCGCGACCTATTTGGATAGACCTTGGTCAGCGCTCGTGTTGTGTCCCTCCTTTACTCTGTCTTCGTTTTTTGCGCTGTTTACCTCGACCAACTATGAATCGTTACCAACTTGCCCAGCTTTCAATTCTACTTAGTATCATTATTTCCATTTTCGCCTCTAACTCGCATTGCTTACACTTGGCGTCAGCTCCCTCTGTCTTCTCATCCGTAGAAACCTCTATTTTCCATCCCATTCCGCACCTTTACGGTCTTTATGACCATGGCTAGATCGTTCACACGGTGGATTAGATACACTTAAAGTCAAATGGTATCACAAAACTCCGCAAGTATGCTATACTTCAAAGCACATGTGTGCCTTTCAGCCACGTGGTGACCGAACAAAAAAAGAAAAAAAAAAAGCCCAGGCGACTGTCACACAGGAAACAGTACAAAATTGTAAGCCCTATTAAGCTTCAATCTAGTGGCTTATGTACTCATATAACTAAAAATACAAGCTCGAATCATGCAAAAAAAAAAAAACTTATCTGACGCTGTCATTCCGGAGCCCACGAAAAACACGTCCGTCTTCTAGCAGAACCGTGCCATGTACTTAGCGAGCCGCAGCGCCTGGCAGCGCCGCCATGCGGTGACTATGGGAAGGCATAAGCGCGGTGGCCACGCCAAAGCGCGCGCTCAGCACACTAGCCAGTAAATTCTGCGTCTCGACGGTCTCGATACCAGAGAGGTAGACTGGCCGCGCTGGCGTCGCCGAGGCACCCTTGACGCAGTTACGTTCTTTGCCTTTGGCTTGGTGGTAGCGTGCGTCGGCTCATCGGAGTAGTGCAGCTTCCATGTGCACCAACGGGATTTCTTCGCCGCCGACTGCTTCTGCGAGAGCACCGACTAACAAAACTGCTGCAATACGCGTTGCTGAAAGGACGCGATTTCGACGGGCGAATGTCGTGCCTTGGTGGAGTGAGAGCAGCGCCTGCGAGACAGAAACCAGCGGGACGCATGCGTTTGCGGCTCAGGCTACGAACCTCTACCTCCCGTGTTGCTGAAGCGCAGTGTGTGTTAGTGTATGCATGAGCACAGGTGTCGGCTACCCATTACTAGAAAGCGCAGACCGTGCCGTTTCTCTCCTTTAATTGACGACGCTTTAAAGAAGTGTATACCGGGTACCAGTGTTGATTATGAGCTTGTTGATATCATCCTTACGCGGGATTCACGATTCGCTGTGTCCAAATATATGTTCACACCGTCAGCTACCACAACGGTTTAATCATGATCATGGTCGTTAATCGTCGCGATAGAGACATGCTGTCAACATGGGTGCATCCACGTCAAACGGTGCTATAGCTGCCAAACACGAATAGACATTGTACAAGCTCTCATAGATCACTACACAATAAGCACTACTTTTGTGAAGACACGTTTCACTTTCGTGTTATACCGATTCCTATGACGGAGGGATCAGCCATGTTTTTTCAGTCACTCCTTGAGCAAACACAGAAAAGTGGTAACGAGTATCCCACGTGGAACACAATGCCAGTTACTTCAAGCACAAACTGTCACTGGCTTGCGCACGAACAGTAAACGCGACAGCCTTCGGGGAGTCCACGAGGATTCAGAGCCTGAATGTCCAACGAGACTGAATGTCCAATGGGTCACGTGACCGGCGAGACTGAATGTCCAACGAGACGGAATGTCCAACCGAGACGGAATGTCCATCGAGACTGAATGTCCAACGAGACGGAATGTCCAATTTAGAAGAGATAAACGTGCCCTCGTTTGAAATTTCTCAGACAACTGATTCATTGGGTTAAGATAGCCAAATGCAAGATCGCATTTTTTTGTGTTTTGCAAATATTGACTGTCTGTGGCGTCGGGCGTCGTATTTTTGTTTCCGTATTCGCTTTACTGCATTTATCATAATTTCAAGTTTTGTTAGGTTTATTTCTATTTTGTATTTTTAGTTTTCATATGCATGTTGAATATGTTACTTTACATGTCCAGGAATTCGGGACATCGACAACTAGCGCCATCTCTTGCGTTGCCTGCTGAGTGGCAGCGTCACTGAATGGGAAACGACTTTTAAACATTTATTGTAGTGCAACGCCTCAATATATGCTTAAATCACTTCGTCCATATAATCTAGGAGTCATCATCTCACAGTGCGAGAAGTTTTGCTTTATTCCCATAAACTTCCTGGGTTCGAGAACCACTTTTATGTGCTATGTGAAACTCCGTAGGAGAGAATTTAAAAATTTATATAAAAACAATGCGCCCTCACCTGCTTAAATCACTGAAGTGACCCAATCTCCGTTATTCAATCTTCGTACCTGTGAAGTATGCCTGATGTTGGCGAAGTTTCTGAGGTTCGACGGGAACTTTTGTAAAAAGGTGCATTGCAGCAAAACCACCTTATAGGGGTGCATGCGCTTTATAGTGTTTTCGGTGACCCCAAAACACATGAAAATGTCTGTGTTTTTATACAAGTTTGTTTTTCTGGAAGCTGCCCAAGATATGGAGGGTATGGATACTGTGGAGTTCTTCAGTTGATAATTAGCAATGAGAAATCGTAGGGTAATTAGAGCAGATGATTAAAAACAAGAATAGTTCCTCGTAATTCAAAGCAAGTAAGAATTAACAAGAGACATTGATACGCATGCGAATCTTCTTGTACTGAGTATATGTAATCAAAGGTGCTAATGAACTTAACAATTTATTTAAAACTTATTGGTGAAAGCGGTCAGTGCAGAAGGACATGTATCATATATATATTTACAGATAGTATTGCAACGTACACCATTGATACTAGATGGCTATCGCATGTAACTAGCAGTAGCTACTGTTATAGCCAATTACTAATAAAATGGATAAAAGATATGGTAATCGTACTCTGGCATTATTAATACTTACACTTAGTGTTAAATAGGAAAGGGGTAAATAAGAATCAACTAATCGGAGGATCGCGTTGTATCACATGGAGTGGATACGAAGCGGATGAAAGATATAAGAATCTTAAGTTGCTAGTTAGTGATTATGGGTATTTTAGCTTAATTAGATATAAGAATCTCAAGTTGCTAATTCGTGATTAGGGGTCTTTTAACTTAATTACTTTGGATAATTAACAAAATTGACAATGACGTACCCGCAAGAATTCACACTGACTGAGGTTTACTCAGCAGCATTATGCACATTTGCACCCTGACGATATAAGTCATCACTTTTAACGATGAAATCACCAATTTTAAACTCACAACAGAAGGCTTTCAGTATAGAAGCACATGTACATGAAATGTATACAGTATTCAATGCATAAAATTAGGATCAGACATACATAATAACACGCTATTATATTTAGTGGTAGTGATCGATGGTTAGTAGTCAGGGATGATTTTGGAAGAAAATCTATGGAATCGAGTGATTAAAGGTGTCAAATGAAATTTGATGCAGGAGAAACATATTTTATCGTTTATTAGTGATCGTTATAGACAATTATCGAGTGTGCGTAGATGGTCAATAAATTAATAGGATGATATCATTGTTTTTGCATCAAATGAAAGCATAGAGGGAGAGGCTGAATACATTAGAATGTTTTGCTAATTGGCAATAAATGACTCTGCAGCACAATTAAAATATTTATTTTTACAGCACAGCTGTTATGCCCACCCTTTGTCTGACCCGCGATGTACACAATCATCATCATGCCGGCGTGTTCAGCATAACTGTGCCTAGTTAAGCCAAGTGAATCATAGCTACTCCTAATTAAGCCTACTTGAGCAAGGCAAAGCCTAATTATCCAGGCATAATTAGGTCATAGGCTAGTTAGCCATAATTAAGCCGAGTTGAGATTCTTGTTGCATAGTCCTGCCGCGCTCGGCAAGATGTGCCGAGCAAATGCTAATTAAGACTAAATAATACCGAGCTAATTAGCATTAATTATGATAATTACTTCATTAGGCTTAGATTTACTTCGAATGCAAGCTAGTCGAGGCCGAGCCGCCGAGCCTCGAATATGCGAGCTAGGCTAATTAAGCTAGTTAAGTTATAATTAAGTCTGACTTGGGATGCAAGCTAATCGAGACCAAGTCTCCAATGTGCCACAAAGACCTATTAAGCTATTGCATGTCGGTGGGCTCGTTGGTTTGGTAGCATTGTAACGAAAAAACAGCGCATGAATACAGGGACGGAAGGAGTACACACGAGCTCAGTGTGTGTGCCCCTTCCGTCCCTGTCTTCTCGCGCTGTTTTTCCGCAATGCTATTAACCTAATTATTCTAATTATTCTGATTAAGCTAATTAACCGACGGTGGTGTGATTGCCAAGCGATACCCAATCGAACCCTATCAACACCTTGTCTATATTCATGATTTACAATGTGATCCCGTGAACATTTCGTGCATCGGCGTGTGAATGCACGTGTCGACAATTGGCTGGTCAAGCCAGGACCAGCCAAGTGTCGACCAGCTCCCCTCTAGCCCAGCTTTGCGCGACTCAGTGCAAGCAGCGCGAATTTTTAAAATTAGGTTAGCGCAGAATTCACATTAAGAATAACTTACTATAATGTTGATCTACATTCGCACCTTGGCATGAAGTACATTACTGATGAATGGCGACGATGAATTCAACATATTTTAAATGTAGGAGTGTAAGCTGTCAGTGTAGAACATAATTAAGATAGATAGATAGCTAGTATATCAATCTATGCAGTTATAGTACGATGGCGGGAAATAATAGAATATTGTTAATTATTAGCAGCTATAAATATCAATAATTCGTAATCAATTATAATTATTCGTTTAATATAGATGTCATTTATCACTGACATGTGCCACAAGAAACATTTACGAGAGATCACGATTTAAAGGGTCACTAAAGGCAAATAACAATTTATGTCAGAGTGAAAGCTTAATGTATGACGACGTCTAAAATGGCAGTATTATCAACAGCAGTGCCCTACTTACCGAGAAATTAAGCTAAATGTATCACACGATGAGCGCCACGAGTGGGACATTTTGGAGGTGATCCCAATGAGGTGGGAGAGTCTGAATACAATTAATCACTAGTAATCAAACTAGCTGCAATAAAGAAAGAACCTTCCATGCATCAAGACACGTAATAAAATGCTGCTTGTTCGTTTCTGTTTGATTAATGGAAAAAAGAACCTTTTTGGCGTTGCCATGGGGAACGGCGCGCGTGGTTCAAAGCTTACATTTTCGCCGAACTAAGCTTCGCCCGGCGCCCTGCTTCGCTCACGCGGTCGCGTCTCAATGGTAGTTTCGGTATCGCGTACTGCCGCGTGTGTTTTGCGCACTCGTGAAAGTCGCTCCGATAAAAAGCTCGACAAAATGCCGCATGCATGTGATGTTGCCGGATGCCCGAATGGTGCACGCTGCCAGTGCACGCCGCCGCGCAATAAAGGCGGGAAACGTTGAGCACGGCAACAGTGACGTGCGAAATACCGCTTTCAGGCGGGTGATTTGAAGTGCGCTAACGCGATGCGGACCACCAAAACGTGATTTTATTTCAAAATAAGCACTTCCTTGGCATAAAAGCAGCCCTACGAGGTTTCTGGACCGCTGTTTCAACAACCAACGTCGACTTAATATTTGCCTTTAGTGTCAATTTAAAGGAGTACTGCATTGAAGACAGCGCGAAAATTGGACGAAGGCTAAGGAAAAAAATTAGGCATCCCACGCGTTGTGGGAATCGGTTTCATGCGAAGCAGTCATCGAGTACTTTTATGCTGTATGTTATGGCTTTGAGCGAAGCGTTACGAGGTGGATCGACGTGTTTTTGTAAGTGTAGTAGCCGTGTGCACAATGTGGGCTTACCAGGCGCGTCGACAACACTGGCGTTTAAGGGGTAACTTACGGTGCGACATAACGTCAGCCCTCACGTTACTGCACATACGTCAGTATTATCGAAACTAAGTGCACTTTATGCTGCAATCATGTGAATATCATACGTAACTTGCGTTAATGTATTCCTCCGGGGTTGAGAAATGCTTCAATATAGCTTGCTGAATTATAGGAATAAAAAATTCGGCAGATCCCACGTACCGTTGGAGTCGATGTTATGCGAAGCATGCGGCGGGTAGGTGGCTGGCGTAACTTTTAAATGCGAAGCATTTCTTAGCGAACTTCTGCGACTTTGAGTGTATCTATCTATCTATCTATCTATCTATCTATCTATCTATCTATCTATCTATCTATCTATCTATCTATCTATCTATCTATCTATCTATCTATCTATCTATCTATCTATCTATCTATCTATCTATCTATCTATCTAGCCGCCTACGACTTTGTGCTCTCCTGGTCGCTTGGTTCATCGAATGTGCACCAAAACTGGTATGGCGTAACATGACTGTATGACGAACATAAATGACAAGTCATAACATGAAAATCATGACACGCATGTCATATACAGCATGATTTACATGCTACGCTCATGCTGCGCTGGTGGCCGTTTCGCTAGCTTGATATACACCAAAATTGGTATCTTGCGACATGACTGTGTGGCGAACATAAATAACACGAGTTAACATGACAATCATGACACGCATGTCATGTACAGCATGACTTACGTGCCACGCTCATGGTGCGCTGGCGGCCGTTTCGCTAGCTTTACATACACCAAAATTGGTATCTTGCGACGTGACTGTGTAACGAACATATAACACGAGTTAACATGAAAATCATGACACGCATGTCATGTACAGCATGACTTACGTGCCACGCTCATGGAGCGCTGGCGGCAGTTTCGCTAGATTTATATACACCAAAATTGGTATCTTGTGACGTGACTGTGTGACGAACATAAAATCACGAGTTAACATGACAATCATGACACGCATGTCATGTACAGCATGACTTACGCGCCACGCTCATGGGGCGCTGGCGGCAGTTTTGCTAGATTTATATACACCAAAATTTGTATCTTGTGACTTGACTGTGTAACGAACATAAATAACACGAGTTAATATGAAAATCATGACACGCATGTCGTGTACAGCATGACTTACGTACCACGCTCATGGGGCGCTGGCGGCGGTTTCGCTAGCTTGATCTACCCCGAAATTGGTATTGCGCGACGTGACTGTGTAGCGAACAGAAATAACACGAGTTAACATGAAAATCATGACACGCATGTCATGTACAGCATGACTTACGTGCCACGCTCATGGGGCGCTGGCGGCGGTTTCGCTAGATTTATATACATCAAAATTGGTATCTTGTGACGTGACTCTGTGATGAACATAAAAACACGAGTTAACATGACAATCATGACACGCATGTCATGTACAGCATGACTTACGTGCCACGCTCATGGGGCGCTGGCGGCGGTTTTGCTAGATTTATATACACCAAAATTGGTATCTTGTGACGTGACTGTGTAACGAACATAAATAACACGAGTTAACATGAAAATCATAACACGCATGTCACGTACAGCATGACTTACGTGCCACACTCATGGGGCGCTGGCGGCCGTTTCGCTAGCTTGATCTACCCCGAAATTGGTATTGCGCGGCGTGACTATGTGACGAACATAATAACACTAGTTAACATGAAAATAATGACATGCATGTCATGTACAGCATGACTTACGTTCCACGATCATGGCACGCTGGCGGCCGTTTCGCTAGCTTGATCTACCCCGGAATTGGTTTTGCGCGACGTGACTGTGTGACGAACATAAAAACACGAGTTAACATGAAAATCATGACACGCATGTCATGTACAGCATGACTTACGTGCCACGCTCATGGGGTGCTGGCGGCCCTTTCTCTAGCTTGATCGACCCCGAAGTTGGTATTGCGCGACGTTACTGTGTGACGGACATAAATAATAGGAGTTAACATGAAAACCATGACATACAAGACGATATATGCAGCTCTTTGCTGGCTGCTTCGCATTACATCGATTCCCAGAACGCGTGGGATCTGCCGGCTTTTTTTTAGTGAGCGACACGTTACAAAATGATACTAAAGATCTGTATAAATTTTATACGCACACATATATATGCTTAAGTGCCGCATATGTGTTATATAACCAGTTGTTTACGGTTGGGTAACGCTGCCAATGGCAACGTGGGTATTACCAACACCAGAAGCGTTAAGGTGATATGTAGTGCTTATACGTGTCCCGAGAACACACGCACGTTTCACGAACCCGTGTGCATGTGTGGAAGAAGTTCTTGACAGTTCTTGAACAAGGGCGTCATCACCGTGATCAGTGAGCACCAGCAGCTGGTCATGACTTGTTATAGTATCCGGTCGTGATCGTGGTGACGAGGGGTCCATGTGTAGTGAAGTATGTGGTATAGTAGAGCTGTTGGAATTCGTGGATGCCTCGGTCATTTCGTGGACAAATTGTCTGTCGACATAGCCGGCGACATGTCGGAACCTGAAGCCACCCTTCGCGTTGGTGAGGTATAGGCCGTCGAGGCTGGTAGGCCTGGATAGTGCTACGCAGACCAACATCAGTGGCTGGTGTTTGTCGTATTCGTAGGCTACCTGGGCGTATGTGGCCTACGTAGCATAATCCACAAAGCGGCTGTCAATCAATCTGGCATCATTCTCGTTCAGCATGAGGCCATCGCCCAGCCTCGTAAGAAATGAAGAGGAGACTGCGTCGTTCTGGTGGACGAAGTGCACTTTACGGTGCGGTGATGTGGATATCATATGTAACTTTCGTTAATGTATTCCTCTGGGGTCGAGGAATGCTTCAATATTGGCCTCGAGGCCCACCACTGGAAACGCCGGCGCCACCGTCGGCGTGACGTACTTGGCAGGATCACGTGGTCTCAGCGGCCGCTTCGGCTGCTTGTGGCGCACTGCCGCGTGCTTTGAAAACGAATTTCAAGTCCCACATGCGCTGCTGTCTTTTCAAATTCGGAAGTTTTCTCTCATTTTCTACTCAATTGAAACCATTGTAATAGAGTGGCTGCCTCCGAAGGCGACGAACATGGGGCTCTACCGCTCGGTGCCGCGGTGCCGCGCTTACGCAAAGGAGCCCAGTGTCAGCCTGCACTGGTAACCGCGGGACAAGAAACAGCGTGAAGCATGGGTTGTAAAGCTAAGAACCGGCAAGTAGCCATCCGCTACGAGTCTTGTGTGCAACAAGCACTTCCGCGACGAAGACTTTTACTGCGTCGGGCCTGCGATGTTCGGTGAGTAGCAGACAGCGCGCACTGAGAGGATGGCTCGCGCGCGGTTCGCGCCGGCAAATGATGCTTATCTGCCACAGGATAAAAGCGCTACCTTTTACCACGTGCGATGCCATCTCAGAACCCTCCAATGCGACCTCTTGATCGTGGGCCCCGTGCTCAGCGTCCACAAAATCGGCTGCAGATGCGCAAGTCATTGTTTAGATACGTTCAATTAAAAAACGCACAGGGTCCCTTATGCATTCGTTAAAGATGACTAGAAGGCGAAAGCCATCTTCTTCTTGTCAGTCGATGCACTGATTCTCCCGCGCCCCCCTCCTAAAGCGTTCTGCACCTAACGCGGTTTTGCACGGCCTCCGTGACCGATCACGGAGGCAATGCAAAGCGACCATGACGTGTGAATACATCATCATGTGACGTCACATTATGTTACGTCTAATGACGCTATATATTTTGGCGATCTGTGACGTCATGATGACGTCTTATGGTGACACCATCACGTGACGATTATTTTTTGCATCACTCGTGTTGACGCCGCCGACGCGGGACGCCGACAGGCAACCTTCCCATTTGATGAGGCATGCATTGCTTCATAAGCAACATAAACTTTGCATTGCCTCCGTGATCGCGCCCACCAGCCAACCCCATGTATTTTCTTGGAGCCTCATTTATTTACGTGGGAAACATGCCACCCTGTTGGAGTTAGACACGACACTGCTGCCAAAATTGCTGGGGTACACGCCAAATAATTACCATCGTGTTTTGCGGCTGCTGGTTGCTGCAATACCTTCTATTTTATTCACCGCTATTTCAAGTTCATGTGAGTCCTAGTTCACAGCCGACGTTTGCAGAACAAGTCCGGCAAACGTCCGGCAAACGTTACTGTATTTTCTTTCTTTTCCTAGGCGTCGCATGCTACTACATGCTCGGTCTCGTAGACTGGTTCTCCTTCCACCAGCAATCTCGAAGTGGTGAGGCTCTGGTCTATGAATTTGTTGATGACAGAGAGCGGCAAGTTCACTGGAATGCAGCGGAACGATAATTAGGAACCATTAAAAAAAGGCGTCTCATTTGCTCACGTTTTGTGTGAGCACCAAACGAAACGAATGCGCTGAATAAAGAAACAGAAGCAGCGGCATTTGCCCGCTGAGAAGAGCGATCAATACGTGCGAGACAACTTGTCAAATGAAATTGAAACGTACCCAAATTTAGACCGAAAAAGAAAAAAAAAAGCCGGCAGATCCCACGTGTTCTGGGAATCGATGTAATGCGAAGCAGCCAGCAAAGAGCTGCATATATCGTCTTGTATGTCATGGTGTTCATGTTAACTCCTATTATTTATGTCCGTCACACAGTAACGTCGCGCAATACCAACTTCGGGGTCGATCAAGCTAGAGAAACGGCCGCCAGCACCCCATGAGCGTGGCACGTAAGTCATGCTGTACATGACATGCGTGTCATGATTTTCATGTTAACTCGTGTTTTTATGTTCGTCACACAGTCACGTCGCGCAAAACCAATTCCGGGGTAGATCAAGCTAGCGAAACGGCCGCCAGCGTGCCATAATCGTGGCACGTAAGTCATGCTGTACATGACATGCATGTCATTATTTTCATGTTAACTAGTGTTATTATGTTCGTCACATAGTCACGTCGCGCAATACCAATTTCGGGGTAGATCAAGCTAGCGAAACGGCCGCCAGCGCCCCATGAGCGTGGCACGTAAGTCATGCTGTACGTGACATGCGTGCCACGATTTTCATGTTAACTCGTGTTTTTATGTTCGCCACACAGTCACGTCGCGCAACACCAATTTCGGGGTAGATCAAGCTAGCGAAATGGCCGCCAGCGCTCCATGAGCGTGGCACGTAAGTCATGCTGTACATGACATGCGTGTCATGATTTTCATGTTAACTCGTGTTATTTATGTTCGTTACACAGTCACGTCACAAGATACCAATTTTGGTGTATATAAATCTAGCGAAACCGCCGCCAGCGCCCCATGAGCGTGGCACGTATGTCATGCTGTACATGACATGCGTGTCATGATTGTCATGTTAACTCGTGTTTTTATGTTCGTCACAGAGTCACGTCACAAGATACCAATTTTGATGTATATAAATCTAGCGAAACCGCCGCCAGCGCCCCATGAGCGTGGCACGTAAGTCATGCTGTACATGACATGCGTGTCATGATTTTCATGTTAACTCGTGTTATTTATGTTCGTTAGACAGTCACGTCACAAGATACCAATTTTGGTGTATATAAATCTAGCGAAACCGCCGCCAGCGCTTCATGAGCGTGGCACGTAAGTCATGCTGTACATGACATGCGTGTCATGATTTTCATGTTAACTCGTGTTGTTTCTGTTCGTTACGCAGTCACGTCGCGCAATACCAATTTCGGGGTAGATCAAGCTAGCGAAACCGCCGGCAGCGCCCCATGAGCGTGGTACGTAAGTCATGCTGTACATGACATGCGTGTCATGATTTTCATGTTAACTCGTGTTATTTATGTTCGTTACACAGTCACGTCACAAGATACCAATTTTGGTTTATATAAATCTAGCGAAACCGCCGCCAGCGCCCCATGAGCGTGGCACGTAAGTCATGCTGTACATGACATGCGTGTCATGATTGTCATGTTAACTCGTGTTTTTATGTTCTTCACACAGTCACGTCACAAGATACCAATTTTGGTGTATATCAAACTAGCGAAACGGCCACCAGCGCAGCATGAGCGTAGCATGTAAATCATGCTGTACATGACAAGCGTGTCATGATTTTCATGTTATGACTTGTCATTTATGTTCGTCATACAGTCATGTTACGCCATAGCAGTTTTGGTGCACATTCGATGAACCAAGCGACCAGGAGAGCACAAAGTCGTAGGCGGCTAGATAGATAGATAGATAGATAGATAGATAGATAGATAGATAGATAGATAGATAGATAGATAGATAGATAGATAGATAGATAGATAGATAGATAGATAGATAGATAGATAGATAGATAGATAGATAGATAGATAGATAGATAGATAGATACGCTCAAAGTCGCAGAAGTTCGCTAAGAAATGCTTCGCATTAAAAAAAAACACTGTATCGTCGGGACGGCAGATCACAAAGTTGCCATGCGCAAAGTTGTCATGCGCAAAGTTGCCATGCGCACTTGTAAGGAAATTGTTTTTGAACTGCTCTGATAGCGTCCACGCAACAGTAGTTGTTTGTTTACTCACAAATTCTCATATTTTTCGGCCTAAAGTTCACAGCGCGGTGCCAAAACGCGCTCGTAGCAAGAGCGAAACCATCAGTACGAACATACATGCAGACGCGCATACATGCAGAGGCACCGTCAGTCGTCACGAACCCGTGCGATCGCTGGCTTGAGGCTTCTTTCTGTTATGCTCCGTTTGGTTATACAGGCAGTCTACTCTAACGAGATATTTCACATAGTTTGCACTGAGCGAGTGACTACCTTTCACGCAAGAAGCCGGTTCAGGGGTCTCCAATGCGGTGACAGCGTGAAGCGGGTGCTCAATATTGTGCAAAGAGACAGCGACTGTAGACTATCTTGTGCTTTCAGTTCGTCGAAAATGATTATTGTGACAGTAAAGAACACAGTTCATTTCGAAAGTATTTACAGAAATGCCCTGGAGGGCTTCCGCGAGGTGTTTTTGTAGATCGCCGACAGCAAAACCTATGGGGAGCGCGCCAGCGGTATCCTGCCTAGCACGCAATCGAGGGGCGTCCGATAGAGGGCGACTCCGTAACTCCTCGAGGCCAATATCTTGCTCAATCATAGGAGTACAAATGTAATCCTTATAAGACTGCTATAAAAGCGGAGCCAACACTGGAACTACAGACGTTAATCTGATATAACGCCTGCATCGTAGGAGTACACATCGTAGGAGTATCATGTAGTGTTTGTTGCGTTCTTTTAAGATTAGACAGCCAGCACCACAACCACAATTGACGTTGCACCGATATAACGCCTGCGTATGCTGTTTTTCCAAACCAGTTTATAGACCTGGCGTGGCTCTGTGCTAAAATATCTGATTGCCACGCAGAATGCTTGGGTTCGATTCCGGCTGGGATCCAAATTTTCATTCTTTCCATTCGTTGAGTCAACGCTGCCGATGTTGGTTTTCCTTAACGATCTAGCATTTAAGTTACCAATGTCTCTCCTCGCTGTTCCTGGGTAGATATAAACTGTCAATCACCTGTGGCGCATACCCGTACCCCGCGGCCCGTGGTAAACGGGTATGTGCAACACGTGTCTAGTGGAAAGGGTTCGACGACGTACGCGACGGGATTTTAATGTTATTCGTGTCCTGAAGCGGCAATCATATTCGTGAAATACTCTTACCCTCCCATGAAAATTTTGGTCTACACCAAGTTAAGGAGGCGATCGTGAGAGCACCCAGACGTATATAGATAGATAGATAGATAGATAGATAGAAATGCTCAAAGTGTCGAATGTTAGCTAAGAAATGCTTCGCATTTAAAACAACACAAGCGCTGGCACATTGATGAGTTATGCAAAGCACTGGGAGCGAAAGAGGCTAATGCAAGAGAAACAAATTGCAGAAGGCTGTGTTGAAGGGCCAGTTGCTACAGTTGGCGCCGTGGGAGCACTAAACGAAAAGAACACTTTGAATATTCTTACATCGTAAAACAATTCACATATCCGCACGCATGTGCATATATCTGTACGCATGAAACGTGAAAGCAATAACGCAGTCAGTGTAGGCATTGCCGACCGTATGTGTGTATATCGGACGTAGCACTTAAACGGCATGTGCGTTACCGCGTGCCGATGCCGCCAAGACGTTCTGTTGTCATCAATATGAGCCGAACACCGAATTAATGTTTAGTGTACGAATGCTTGTAATGCATTAATCTAAATGTGACGTGCTGAATCGCCATAGACACATTTCCGTTTGAGCATTTGTTGTGAAAACTTTTGCGCTTGCTCGCTGCGTTTAGCCGCTATGGCCTATTTAAAAGGCAATTTCGGAGTTGCAGGTCATCTTGCTCACGACTGTACATATCTGCGGCATACATTCACTTGCTAGCCAACACGCGAAAGCACAACCAGCGTTGCGAGCGATGTGCACGCAGTCTATCCATACTTTATTTCAGTATACGTTATTTTAGTAAACGCCGACTATACTCTCTCGAGTACTCTTTGAATATCACAACCTCACCTTGAGCTGGTCGACAGTGTCGATGGACGTTGATTCCAAATGGATCCGCGAATAGCATAGACCGCTCCTGAACTTCATCTAGGAAGCCGAATTGTAATCTTTTATTTAATTTATGCTGTAGGGGCAGGGGACACGGCCCCAGCTCGCACGGGACAAATTTTGTCCCATGTTTCTATTAGTCATCTCTAGAATTGACGAAGCCTCAAAGCGGTGAAGAGAAAACTGGGTACAGGCAAAAACCAGATGTATGCACTAAGGGACAAGGAAGACAAAGGCACTAACACTATGGGTAGGATAGCTTAAATAGCTGAGGAGTTTTACGGAGATCTGTACACTAGGCGGGAAAACCAGGAAGATAATGTAAGAAATAGTAGTAGCCCAGAGGAATCGGACATCCCACCGGTAACGACAGGGGAAATAAAGAAAGCCTTGGAGGGAAAAAGAGACAAAGCGCCTGGTGAGGATCATGTAACATCAGATCTGTTGAAAGAGTGGACAGACTGTGTTATAAAAACTGGCCACCCTGTATACAAAATGTCTCTTAACGGTGGGGGTACCCGAATCTTGGAAGAATACTAAGATCATCTTAATCCATAAAAAAGTGGACGTCAAGGACTTGAAAAATTGCAGACCGATCAGCTTACTGTCCGTTGTCAACAAGCTGTTTACAAAGATAGTAGCTAATACAATTAGGACAACATTAGAATTCAGTCAACCAAAGGACCAAGCAGGATTCCGTACAGGCTACTCGACAATAGACCACACTGACACTGTCAATCAGGCGATAGAGAAATGCGCGGAATATAACCAGCCCCTATATATAGCCTTCATAGATTACGAGAAGGCACTTGATTCGGTCGAGTATCAGCAGTTACGCAGGCACTACGGAATCAGGGCGTCGACGAACCATATTTAAACATACTGGAATAAATCTTAGGTTTCGGTATACGTTAAAGAACCTCAGGTGGTCAATAATTCCGGAGCGCTCCACGACGGCATCCTTCATAATCATCGTGGTTTTGGGACGTTATACCCCAACAACAACAACAACAACAACAACAATAATAATAATAATAATAATAATAATAATAATAATAATAATAATAATAATAATAATAATAATAATAATAATAATAATAATAATAATAATAATAATAATCAATCAATCAAACGTTTATTTAATGTACTCAGGAACAACCGTAAGGTCTTTGTACTGGCGCACGAAAAAACAAAAACAAAAAAAAAAACAAAGGCAAACATTCATAATAAAATATGAGGGATAAAAAACGTTATAAAATTGCACATATACAACTATGCGCAGGCAGAAAAAAAAATGTCAACAGTGTACGAGGCTATGTAAGTGCAGTGCCAAGCTCGGAGCAGAACAACGACTGGGAGCTGTGAAAAACATCGAGCTCCAAATACTAAGCATTGTAATGACGTTGTATCCTGCCAATGGTCGAATGTTGACAGAGGCAGGCGGTTACATGAAATGGTCTATTCTCTCTGGTCAGCTTACGTGGAATTCGGAAATTAAGATAGTTGAGCAGTACAGGGCAGGGTATGTACCATGCGCAAGCTTGTAAAGAAATAACAGATCAGCGCGATTTCGTCGGCAGCAAAGTGATGGCAATGATAATAATCCAGCAGCGTTAGAACGAGATCCAGAGTCATTTCTAGCAAAACGATGGTTGTAAATGCTTAGGAATTTTTTTCTGGACTCGCTCAATGGCGTTGCTGCTGGAATTAGGAATGCCATTCCAGATCACAGATGCATACTCTAGTTGAGGAAGACATAGCGCGGTGTACAATTTTCGGAAGGGCACAGGAGAACGAAATTCTCTAGACATTCTGCAAACACAGCCTAGGGTGCGAAGACCCCGCAAAGCAACACGCTTAGCGTGAGCAGAAAAGTGTAAGGTGCTATCAAAAAGAACACCTAGATCATCGATCTCACATACCTTACACAACGACACAGAATTGACAAAATATAAAAATGGCACACTAGATGTTTTTCGAGTGAAACTCATTACCTTGGTTTTTGAAATATTTAGGGAGAGGTTATTGCTCCTGCACCATTCAGAAAAAGAACACAAATAAGATTGCAGCACGCGACAATCGATAACTGAATGAGTTTCCTTAAATATCTTTAAGTCATCGGCATACAAAAGGAAAGAAGAATTCCGGATGACAGAAGAAACATCATTAACATAAATTAAAAAGAGGAGTGGGCCCAGTACCGACCCTTGAGGAACCCCACTAGTAGCTTTATACAAAGAGGACGTTTGGCCATTAACGGCAACGTAACATGATCTGTCAAGAAGATAGCTATGGAGGAGATTCACAATTGAAGAATCAACATCAAAGTGTGCAAGTTTATCCACAAGCAGCGAATGGCTGACAACATAAAAAGTTTTGCTAAGGTCACAGTAAATAGCGTCAACCTGTCCTCTCTGCGAAATAGGCGTGGAGACTTGCATCATGAAACTGGCAAGATTAGTGACAGTTGAGCGGCCAGCGAGAAACCCATGCTGATTCACAATCAATTAGTTTTTTACATCAAAAGACAATATTTTGTGAAGAGCAAGCTCAAAGATTTTGGATGCGGCACAAAGAAGGGAAATAGGGCGGTAGTTCGAGACGTCACTTTTACAGCCAGACTTAAACACTGGGAAAACACGAGCAGTTTTCCACATGCTAGGAAACGTTGAAGTATGCAGACACTTATTAAATATGGTAGTCAATACTGGTACAAGTATACTGCCATAGGCTTTTAGTATGGCAGAGGCGATGCCATCTGGGCCAGCTGAAAAGGATGGTTTCAAGCGCTTAATGCATTCTGAAATGGAATCTTCATCTAGCGACACAGCATCAGCTTTGCCAACTGCCTTAACCTGTCGACCGCTACTAGCTACAGAGGCTGGAGACTTATAAACAGATGAAAAATGCATGGCAAAACAGTCAGCAACGGCTTGAACTTCTACTCCATTTGGGTCCAGTATCCTGAAGGACTCGCCACTTTTGCTCGACCGTTAGCGCACATACTTCCAAAACTCAGCCGGCCTGTCAGACGCGCTTTTTTCTAAAAATGAAATTTATAGACTGTGATCCCGTTTGTAAAGGCGTTTACAAAGAGTACCAAAACGACAGAATTCTTCCTTCAAATGAGTTGATGGAGAACGTTTATACTTCCTGTGTGCACGATCTTTATGTTTCAGTGCACTTAAAAGTTCTGATGAGAACCAGGAAGGGTATTTACAATGATGAGGTGTATACTGGGGAATGAACTTGCGCATGCTGGTCAAGATAAGCTCCGTAGACTGATCGACTTCATCATCAACATTGAGTTTGTCAGTTACCAGTGACCAATCTGTGGTGGACAAGTCATAGTACAAGCCAACGTAGTCACCTCGCTTGAAGGCAAATCTGGGTGTTTTGTTGATTTTTCTGGGAAAGCTTGGTTTTTCTGGTGAATTACAGAGTGTTAGTTTGAGTGGTGGGTATTATAATAATAATAATAATAATAATAATAATAATAATAATAATAATAATAATAATAATAATAATAATAATCAATCAATCAATCAATCAATCATTTATTTAACGTGCCCAGGAACAACCGTAAGGTCTTTGTGCAGGCGCACGCAAAAAAAAAACAAAAAAAATAAACTATACAATACAGACAGTCTTCAGAAATAAAAAGAGCAAATACACGTAGACAAAGAGAAATGAACACAAAAGGGGAGGAGTAAAATAAGACAACACGAGAAATATTGAAGGGGAATGAAAAATTAGATTGCATATATACAACTATGCGGAAAGACGGAGAAGGGAAGACTTTGTACATTGTGCCATACTATGTCAAAACAGTACAAAGCTCGGATAAAAACAATGATTGTGGACTATGAAAAATGTCAAGATCAAGAAAATTAACATTATAGAGACTTTGTATTCTGTGAACGGTAGAGTGTTGGAAGAAGCAGGCGGGTACATGAAACGGTCTGTTCTCTCTGGTTAACTTACGCGGAATTCGAAAATTAACACAATTGAGAAGTACAGGGCAGGATATGATACCGTGGACTAGCTTGTAAAGAAACAAGAGATCAGAACGATTTCGTCGGCAGTGAAGTGATGGCAATGATAATAATTCAGCAGTATTTGAACGAGATTTTTTAGCAAAGCGATGGTTATATATGCTAAGGAATTTTTTCTGGACTCGTTCAATGGTGTTACCGCTGGATTGAGCAATGCCATTCCATATCACGGACGCATACTCCAGTTGAGGAAGACATAGCGCGGTGTACAATTTTCGGAAGGGCATAGGAGAACGGAATTCTCTAGACAATCTGCAAACACAGCCTAGGGTGCGAAGACCCCGCAAAGCAACACGCTTAGCGTGTTGTTATAATAATAATAATAATAATAATAATAATAATAATAAGAGTTCAGCTTTTTTCGAACTCTCTCTAAACGCCTATATAAACGGGATCATAGTTCGTACATTGAATTCTTAGAAAAAAGTGCCTCTGACAGGCCGGCTGAGTTTTGGAAGTATGTACGTAAACGGTCTAGCAAAAGCGGAGAGTCCTTCAGACTACTAGACTCAAATGGGGTAGATGTGCATGCCGTCGCTGACTGTTTTGCCACACATTTCTCATCCGTTTATAAGGCCTCAGACTCCAGCACTGATATCAGACAACAGCCCAAGGCAGTTAGCTCATCCAGTGCTTTGTCGCTGGATGAAAATCTTATCAGCGAATGCATTAAGCGCTTAAAACCATCCTTATCATGTGGCCCAGATGGCATCCCCTCCGCCATACTAAAAGCATATGGTACTGTATTTGTCCCAGTACTGACTACGATATTTAAAGGGGTCATGAACCACTTTTCCAAGTAATGATCTAATGGCCTCAGTATCGGAGTGTACTGCCTCCCGAATCGATTGCCGCAAAAATTTCTCGAATCCGTCAAGAATCAGCGGAGTTACGGGGGTTTGGCGCACGCTCCCAGCGCTTTCTCTCTTTTCTCGTGCCGACGAGCGCACTGGAAGCTAGACAGGGAGGGATGGCATGAGGGAAAGAAGTTACGCCAGCGCGCGTCATGAAACGCGATCGCTCTCCCGCTGTGATTCGCTTGCGCGAGTGCGGCGCCGGCAAGTGGCGGCATTCCGCGGCAAGAAGCGCATCTGATCCGAACGCCGCTCTCGATTTACGTCGGCTATCGGCCAATAAGCATGCTATGTCTTTGCGACGTACAGCGGACAGACGCCCCGCCCACCGACGAGAGTGAGAACCGGCCTCTGTTTGAAAAGAGGGTGCCTGGGGAAACGGCAACTTCGCGCTCCGCTTGTGGCCATTACGCGGCGCGCACGACTGTAATATTTGGCAGAGCAGTTCATAGCCGTGTCAGCTTTCCGCAGGATGTGTTTTTTCAATCAGCCCAAGGGGTGCTTCATGACCCCTTTAATAACTGCCTGGACACTTCCACATTTCCTAGCATGTGGAAAACTGCTCGTGTTTTCCCAGTATTTAAGTCGGTGTCACGAGGCTGTTAAATTAACTAGCTCTCGCGTAGGTTCGTATAAGCAAACCTGGATGACACAACCGTCATCGAGGGAAGGAGACACGAGACCATTTGCGCCCAAAGAAAAGAACAACACTCAGTATATTTAAACAAACGGAAAAAGAGAGAAATTGATAGAAAATGGAACAAAACATGAAAGAGATAGAAAAGGTTAACAGGACAATGGGCCGCTTAATAAGCAGTAACAATGCATAGATGTAAGTTCAGAAGGAAAAGACCGTTCACCGTTCCGTACACGTAGCCCCACAGAAGAGACGCGGTAGTGCAGGCGGCGATGCTGGAAGGTGCGGCTGGGACGCTCTCAGGCTGGGCTTGGATGAAGGCGCCGCTCGGAGGGACAGTGGCGTCGGGCGAATCGCGGTCAGCGACCTTTCGGCGTTCGTCCACCGACGCTTGGAGAGGGAGCAGGAGACGTAGGCGTGCCTGGCCAACGCCAGACGATGGAAGAACCTTGGGTTTGTGTCCAGGTGGGAGCCCGCAGCGGCCTCGACGCAGGAACCTGCCGGCCGCCACTCCCGCGCCCTGGTCACGTTCTTCCCTTGGCCACGTCTCAGCCCCGTCTGCTCGCTCTTCCGTTTACACCCGTGGGTCTCTTCTTCTCACTGGCGTGGAAGATCCTCATTGGGTAAAATGGTCTTGCGTAACTTCACGCGCCGTTTGACGTCGTCTTCTTTGATTTGCCGCCCTGAGAACTCGCGTCCGCACATTCAGTCGTCGTCTTTCTTTTTCCTTGCGTCGGTGCACTCGCGCACTTTTTAAAAACGCGCACTTCGCTCATCACAGTCGGGCTCTAAGACAGATGTTTCTAATTATCGCCCGATTTCTCTACTATGTGCCACATCAAAGATCTTCGAACTGGCTCTTCACAAAATATTGTCTTTTAGTGTGAAAAACTCATTGATTCCAAATCAACATGGTTTTCTTGCTGGCCGCTCAACTACCACAAATCTTGCTAGTTTCATGACGCAGATCTCCACACCTATTTCTCAGAGAGGACAGGTTGACGCAATCTACTGTGACCTGAGCAAGGCTTTTGACGTAGTCAGCCACACACTGATTATGGTTAAACTTGCAAACTTTGACGTTGACTTGTCGATTGTGAATCTCTTGCACAGCTATCTGCTCAATAGATCTTGTTATGTTGCCGTGAATGGCCAAACCTCTTCTTTGTATAAAGTGACTAGTGGGGTCCGTCAAGGGTCGGTATTAGGCCCACTCCTATTTTTAATTTACGTTAATGATGTTTCTTTTGCCATCCGTAATTCTTCTTTCCTCTTGTATGCCGATGACATCAAGATATTTAAGGAAATTCATTCAGTTAACGACTGTCGCTTGCTGCAGTCAGATTTGTGTTCTTTTTCCGAATGGTGCAACGGCAATAACCTTTCTCTAAATACCTCAAAGACAAAATTCATGTCTATCACTCGCAAAACATCTAGCGTCAATAGCGTCAATCAAAACATCAATACTTTGTCAATTCTGTGCCGTTATGCAAGGTTTATGAAATCAGTGATCTTGGTGTTATTGTTGACAGCGCGTTGAACTTTTCTTCTCACGTTAAGCGTGCTGCTATGCGGGGCCTTCGTTCTCTCGGATGTGTTTGTAGAATATCTCGAGAATTCAGGTCTCCCATGGCCCTACACAAATTGTACACGGCAATATGTCTTCCGCAACTTGAGTATGCGTCCGTGATATGGAATGGCATTGCTCAATCCAGCGGTAACACCATTGAACGAGTCCAGAAAAAATTCCTCAGCATATATAACCATCGCTTTGCTAAAAATGACTCTGGATCTCGTTCAAGTACTGCTGAATCATTATCACTGCCATCACTTCACTGCCGACGAAATCGTTCTGATCTCTTATTTCTCTACAAGCTAGTCCACGGTATCATATCCTGCCCTGTACTTCTCAATTGTGTTAATTTTCGAATTCCGCGTAAGTTAACCAGAGAGAACAGACCGTTTCATGTACCCGCCTGCTTCTTCCAACACTCTACCGTTCACAGAATACAAAGTCTTTATAATAATAATTTTCTTGATCTTGACGTTTTTCATGGTCCACAATCATTGTTTTTATCCGAGCTTTGCACTGTTTTGACATAGTATGGCACAATGTACAAAGTCTTCCCTTCTCCGTCTTTCCGCATAGTTGTATATGTGCAATCTAATTTTTTATTCCCCTTCAATATTTCTCATATTGTCTTATTTTACTCCTCCCCTTTTGTGTTCATTTCTCTTTGTCTACGTGTTTTTGCTCTTTTTATTTCTGAAGACTGTCTGTATTGTATTGTTTATTTTTATTGATTTTTTTTTGCGTGTGCCTGCACAAAGACCTCACGGTTGTTCCTGGGCACGTTAAATAAATGATTGATTGATTGATTGATTGATTGATTGATTGATTGATTGATTGATTGATTGATTGATTGATTGATTGATTGATTGATTGATTGATTGATTGATTGATTGATTGATTGATTGATTGATTGATTGATTGATTGATTGATTGATTGATTGACACTTGATACTGGTAGAGTGTTGGTTTATATGTAAACTGAATTACCAAAAATGAAAGCTCAAAATCATTATGTTCAACCTGGTTGAATGTTTTCTCCGCAGTGCATTGGTTTCAACCGCACTCGTCTGAAGCGTCTAGTCGTGTTTTGGATTTCTCAACTTGCAATATGGCTGAAAAAAAAAATACAAAGACCAGGAGAAGCCATTTCTTGACTTGTACCCCGCGAAAATACACACTGCGGTGTAGCTTTTGGCATGCGACAGCAGCGCGAGAAGACGGCCTAGCGAGCAAAGCAAGCAAAACTAGAGGAATATCATAACCTTTTCCCTTTATATATGTTTTTTTTATCCTGCGACAAGAGCATCTGTAATTCTGAAGTGTGCACGTGCGCATTCACGTGGACACTTGCGAATTATTAAAATAAGCAGATGATAGAATATGCACAACATTAATTTAGACAAAACTCGGTATGTGACACTATCGTGTTAATGATGAATCGTGTGTACAGGGTTGTTTTTCACGTTTTATTTTTGTTGTCCCCTAGCGGCCTATGTAAATAATAATAATTTAAGGGATTTTACGTGCCATAACCATATTGTCATTATGAGGCAAGCCGCAGTGGGGAATTCTGTAGTAGGTTTAAACACTTGGGGTTCTTGAACGTGCACCTACATCAAAGTAAGCGGGTGTTCTTGCATTTCGTCCCCACTAGAATACGGCCGCCATGGCAGGAAATCGAAACCGCGACCTAGCTGACGCTAAGGAGATCACAATAGCCTATGCTCTGGAGAGACATTCATTAATCAAACTACTTTAACGTCCTTAGTCAATTGCATTGGTCGTCCCACCCTCACCCTGGAGCATATTCCACCTCACCCGTTGTTGCACAGCCTCCGGGTATAGGCCCACTCGAGTTTTGGTACCAATGGTGTTCGCGACGCTGAAAGCCGGATTTTTAAAATCACGAGCCATACAACGCTCTCGCCTTAATGAATGATAGTTAGTTAGCACTCTTTGACGGTGCGAAGTGTTTACTGACATGACGATGACGATGAGGGATGCGAGGAAACCGAAGAATTTCATCATCTAAGACTTCTGACAAATTAGGTCAGTAGATTAGTAGGTGAACATCGTGTCTACCAAGTATGAAAATAATAAAAGGCAGTCCGTGCATCTCAGAGGGGGCCACACTTCCTGAGAGGTGTGAGTCACGCACTACAGCGCACTGCTTTCAGCGTCGTTAATTGCAGCACGTGACTTCAGTTAACCTCCCATTGCGAGACGCTCAATGCGGTCATTCTAAAGACGCCGCGAAGAAAAACAGAAAGAAGGTGGGGCTCGTCATGTAAGCAAAACAGGGCGCATTGCCAACGATACGTAAGGGAAGGCAGGGAAAGAACTCTACAAGCGGAGGTCTTTCCCTGCATCGCCTTGGCAAAGGTAAGGCCAGCGTTATTAATAATATCTGGGGTTTTACGTCCCAAAACCCCGATATGATTATGAGAGACGCCGTAGTGGAGGGCTCCGGAAATTTTGACCATCTGGTGTTCTTTAACGTGCACTAATATCGCGCAGTACATGGGCCTCTAGCATTTCGCCTCCATCGAAATGCGACGGCCGCGGCCGCGTTCGAACCCGCGACGTTCGGGTCAGCAACCGAGCACCATAATCACTGCTCCACCGCGGCGGACAAGGCCTGCGTTGACAGCAATGTTTACCTTCTTGGGCCACGGTAACGGGGCAGTTCAATACCTTCGAACTCTTGCAATAGTGAACAGCGAACTTATTGACAAAAAAAAAAAAAAGACGTTCGTGAAAGGTTGCTCAGCTTGCCCCAAACATCGCCTGGTGAGGTGCTACGTTGTCTTACGGTAAACAAACACACGACACAGAGAATAAAAATAAAACGGCTTTTCGAGAACTTTTCAGGTCCCTTGCTCACATAAATGAAGTATTGCAGCTCGTAATCAATATATTAAATGGGTCCTGACGAGGGGCCTTTTAGCCAACTTTAACATGTACAAATAGAAACGGGCTATTCTTTCCCGAATAAAGCTGGCCGCAAGAACCGGGTTTCAAGCCGCGACCTCCTATTTTCTGCAGACCAGCATAGGCAGTCAAACAAGAAGGCGGGTTTCTCGATACTTTATATGAATCTAATCTGTTTCATTACTCTTTCACCAACACTTAGCAGAGAGGGAAACGCGGCATGTGTAGCATGTCATGCGTAAGGCAGTGCACTTTCCGACGTATAGTTCTGTTATTTAGAAACAAAAGCGCGCTTTTCAAACTAAAGCGACTTTATTAAAACCATTCTTTTTAAGAAGATCAACGAACAATAATCTGCTTGCAAAGGTATTCTTCCTTTACTTCTGCTGCTTATTGAGCTTTAAAGAAAAATGGCTGTGGCAACCAATATAACACGGCTAGGCGTCTTTACATAATAGCGCAAAATATTGATTTTATAAATTGAGGCCAACAGAAATTGGGGACATCAAGACTCCGTCTGCACTTGCAGAAACCCGCGATCGTCATCACCGCCTCCTAAGCTTGCATTATTTTCTGGAACCTAGTTTTTTCACATTACAAAAACAGCAGCGCTAAAGCACGTCCTTGCTTTCTTGTAACAAACCCGTCGGAGCCAACAACAATATCATCGGACGAAATATATTGAAGGGGCAGTGGATGAGAAGAAGGGCAGCACGCTCTTTTGAGAGTTCGTAGCTATCAAGCACAGCCAAGCGACTTGTATGTGTGCACCCTTTCAGTGCAACAGAACTGCTGACTCACGGTCGAGCAGCCCAACCGGCCGCTCGTCGCATGCGTTGCCGTTATCACTCGGCGACTGAGGTTCGCGCTCGCTGGTTGTAGGGGATATCGTCGTCGTGCTTTTTTTTATGTATTGTGGTTTTCTCAATCCGCGCGATTACGGCAAGCGTCCTCGCGCGAATTTTGAACGTTGAAGGTCCGTACGCCACGTGGTGTGAAAAACGGTGAACTAGAAGCGATGTCCCGAATTCCTGGGTATGTTGCTTTATTTTGTTTGTTTGCATACTTTGCTGTTCATATTTATCTCTGTCATAAATCGGACATCACAGCCCCTTAAATATTACTAGACAGGGCGCTCCCTCGTCCACTTTGTGCGGTATCTATGTGCGTTTTGTCCCTGAGAGTGTTACCAGCGCCACTTGTAACTAAGGCGGCGAGTGTGAAACACTATTTTTGCCAGAAAGCGTCACGAGGCAGGACGAAGCCCTTGCTATGAAAGTGCGAAAGAAGAATTGTTCGAGGAGCTCGCTTATTTGTTAGAAAAGCAACAGCCAATTAAGCCAAATAACACATTGGGGACATTATTTGTGGCTTTTTTTAACTGCAATATAATTATTATAACCCATATTCAAAGGAATCCTTTCCATAGGTTGGATCCAAACCCGCAACCTTTTAATTACGGCGACGATTTGCGCTTGCTAACACTCCCAGCGATCAAGCTTACGTAAATACCCCACAAAGTGGACGAGGGAGCGCCCTCCGTCGTAGCTTAATTGTTAGAGCATCAGACGCGTAATGCGAAAGTTGTGGGTTCGAATCCCACTGAAAGAAAGTATGCTTTTTCGTGCCACTTACGTCCTTTCAATTTAGGTCATATTCATTACACTACAGTTAAAAAACATCAACAAATAACGTACCTATGCTTCCCTTGGCTTGATTGTTGGCTTTCTACGAGCCCCTATAGCATTTCTTCTTTCCTCTTAAAGAATGCGGGTCGAAGAGGCTAGGGAGGAAATTTTCCTTTAAAATTAAATTCTTGGGTTTTACGCGCCAGAACCACGAAATGATTATGAAGCATGCTGAGTGTGGGATATCACTTTTACTTTCGACTACCTTGATGGAAACATGTCATGGCATTTCGGCTACAAGAGAACTGCAGGCCGGTCTAGGAAAGACCATGCCGTTAAAGAGGTGGTGTCACCCATTTTTGAGGCTACACTGTAAAAAATATGTGTAAAAGCACAGATATCTTTACAGAAAATGTCTGTGGTCACACAGAAAATTTCTGTTATTTGCCTTTAACAGAAATATGTACCTGAAAAAAAAACAGACAATTCTGTCTTTAAAGTCGGCGCTTTACAGACGATTGATCACGTGTCTCTTAGTACTTGAAAGACAACTATAAAAATAGACTGCAGCAAGTTATAAATTGCTTATATTTTAGGAAGTAAGCGAACGGTAGCAATTAATTTTGTTTCAAGTAATATATGCGTATTTGTACATGTTGCGGTCCTTGCTTTCGGCGCGCTTCAATGCGCAGATTCAAATTTCATGCTGCGTAGGCCTAGTTTCTTCTTTATGGACTGGACCAACTGATGCTCCTCGTTGTTTGCTCGTCGACGGTCTGCTGCCATTGAACCACTGCGCTTTGTTACAGTTCGTCCATCAGGTGAGTAAGAGTTCCCTTGCTGCTTTATGCGATTACTGAACTCTATTATGTGTTAGTGAAGTGCTATTACGTGATTATGTTGTTGCTATTGCTATAACGCTCGATGACAACGGTTCGTGTAGCCATACACAGTTAGCAACGTTTTAGATGCGAAGTATCTTATGGCGGAGTTCAATCCGGTGGTGGTGGTGGTGTGCGGCGTGACCACCCTTACTGCGCATGCGCATACCCTTTCCACTCAACCCCTCTCCACTTCCCCTCTCCCCTATCCCCCTCTTCACTTTTCCTCTCCCCTCCCCCTCTCCACTTCCCCTTTCCGCTCTTTCTCTGAAACGCGGGCTAGACATGCCGAAATTCTCTCCTGCGCAACGCCGCGATGAGCACCAGCGCATGCGCGTCCCCTCCCCCTCTCTCTCCTCTCCTACGCTGCCCCCCTCTCGCACGCCTGCCGACCGCGATCCCCGCTCGCCCTGTGAGAATTAACGGCCAGGCTAGAGGGAAGACAAGACGCGCGTAGCGTTCCTCTTCGCGTTCCACGACGCGAGGTCGGTAGCATGCCCAAAGAACGCCAACGGAACGCGATCGTGCAAGTGCTCCGGCTTCGCATCACCTCATGGTACCCTTTAGCGGGAAATGGTGTAATTTTTTTGAACCAATGGTTCTAGAAACGTTGGTTGCTAGTGCACATCGTATTTAGATGTGCTACTGCGCTTAGCCGTGCGGCAGGAGGTGTAAGCAGAGCAGTACTGCCATTTGAAATGTGCCAAACGGCTGCCGCCGTCTGCGCAGTGTGCTTCGTTGTTACCGCGCAGACCGTACTATCGTGCACGCCCAGTTCAGGCGTTGAGTGCGCGAGATTGCGTCACACTGCAATGTGTTCGTCCGTTGTCTTATCTGTAAGGAGCTAGTTTAGGCGCACCGAAGCAGGTGCTCCGCTAATGTTGCCATCAAAGAATGTGTTCGTGTCATGTGGCTTTGGCGGAATGAGTCCCATTTATGCGGATCGCGTGCGTCCTTAGATTGCTATAGGGCTGACGCGCTGGAGTTTTGAGTACTGTGGCGGAGCCTGGTGGCGTGCGCCGAAGTTGGTTGGGTAGTCAAAAATGGACGCCGACCGGTGAGTTACACAGTTTACACTTGCTTTGAGCGTTTTGCTTAATTTTGCGCGTAGTTTTTAGACTCAAAAAGTGCTTAAAATATACGCAGGAACTTGTCCGCGACGCCTGCAAAGCCTGACATGTTTGACGAGCGATCCGTGCTTGAACAAACCGTGCCGAAAGCAGGTGGGTCGGGCGACGGCTTTGAGCAGCGCGCGGTCCCGAAGCGCGGTCGCCGCCGCTATTGTTGCGTGGTTAATTGCCACGAACATGAGGGTAAGGATTCTAATGTGCGGTTCTGCCGGTTCCCTGGAAAGCCGTACGAAGTGAAGCGACGGAACCGCTGGGTACGTGCCGTCCGACGCGTGAAGTGAGTACGCGAGAAAAACGCGGTCTGCTACGTAACGTGCTGATTACTTTTCGTGCACGCGTTCTATAAATGTATGTATTCCCTGTGTGCAGTCCTGACGGCACGCCGTGGCTGCCGACGGCGAACACGAGGATATGCAGCCCGCACTTCGTGGGAAACGAGAAAAACGATTCCATGAGTCACCCTGCATATTATGTGCCTACGATTTTTCCGGCAGCTTACAGCCGGCCGCTTCCAGCTGACCCCTCAACTGGACTTGAGAGGTCCCCCTTCGAAGCGGAGCTTCGCCACACGACAAACATTGCGCGCCGTCGCTCCTCGCAGTGACGAAGACTAGCCGACGGCGGCCCGAATGAGCGCATTCGCGCCGTGTGCCATTTTCTGCCGCATTCAGTCGCAAACACACTTTTGCACGATGCACGGTCGTAATTTTCAACATTTGCTTCCAGGGAATTCGTCAAATTCTGTCAGCGTGCGCTGGCGGTCGATCCTGTACGTTTGAATAGCGTAGCCTCGCTGTGCCGAGCGTGCGCACGCGTCGACGTTACGTCGAACTATAGAAGGTCTTTGACACCGGAGCGGTAATGTCTGCCTATTGAATTGTATCGTTCGAGAATCTGTTCGATAATATAATCATTTAAAAAGGTGACGCAACGCAACGCCTCAACCCGTTTCATATTACCGCAACGATTCTGTGTACTCCTGTACATGAACAGCATTTGTCGAAAAAATGCAGTCGAACACGCATATATCGAACCACACGAATTGTTGCGCATGTCAAACAGTTGTAAAATCCCATGCAGATATCTTGGGCTAGTTCACGCAAATATAGTGCTCCTCTTCACTGCACATTCGATATATCGAACGCGACGCCACGCCCAAGGCCTCAAAGTGCACTGCACCACACGTGCAGGAAGTCCGCGCACGCGTAGCGTAGAGTGTAGCGCCTGTCATTTATTCCATCCCCTTTTCTGTTTCCTTTATTTTCTTTTTTTTTTAACATTGCGATACTACAAGATATGTATGCGTGGCGACAGATAAGTCATTTTCAGTGCCACAGTCTGATAGAGTGTCTTTCCTCACTTCTGGCTCACTGGCTTCTTCGTTTACTGGCCGACCCACACGCCTCTGCGAGCTTATTGGTTCGCGCCTGGGTTCGGGAGAGTTGGACATGACTCATCTGTTCATAGTACAGCAGCGGCTCGGTAAAGATGTTGAGCCAGTTCGGCGTCGTCGGCAGACGCGCCGGTGAAAGCAGTGTCGTTTGAGGAGACGGCGTCAAGCCTCATGTTCTTTGTTCGAAGCCCGCTGGCTGTTCTTGTACGCGTTTCTCCAGCGTGGGGGTAGGGTGGGTGCTTTGAAGAAGTGGCGGCCTTTGATGAATGCGCGCTCCGTCGAAGGTATCGGCGCCGTGATTTGACGCTGGTTGAATTTGGTGTAAGCGTTTACTTGTTCGAAACACGCTGGCTGTTCTTGCACGCGTTTCGCTGGCTTGGGGGGAGGGTGGTTGCTTCGAAGTGGCGGCCTTTGATGAATGCACGCTCCGTCGAAGCTATCGGCGCCGTGATTTGACGCTGGATTTTGAATGTAGTGTAAGCGCTTACTTGTTCGAAACACTCTGGCTGTTCTTGCACTCGTTTCGCTGGCGCGGGGGGGGGGGGGGGGGGGGGGGGGGGGGGGGTGCTTTGACGTGGCGGCTTTTGATGAATTTGCGCTCCGTCGGAGGTATCAACGCCGTGATTTTGACGCTGGATTTTTAATGTGGTGTAAGCGCTTACTTGTTCGAAACACGCTGACTGTTCTTGCACGCCTTTCGCTGGCGTGGGGGGAGGGTGGGTGCTTTGAAGAACTGGCGGCTTTTGATGAATTTTCGCTCCGTCGGAGGTATCGGCGCCGTGATTTGACGCTGGCTCTTGAATGTGGTGTAAGCGCTTACTTGTTTGGAAACACGCTGGCTGTTCTTGCACGCGTTCTCTGGCGTGGAGGGAGGGTGGGTGCTTTGAAGAAGTGGTGCCTCTTGATAAATTTGCGGTCCCTCGAAGGTATCGGCGCCGTGATTTGGCGCTGGATTTTGAATGTGACTACAGCGCTTACTTATGACTAGAGGGTATGTCTTTCTCGGCACCAAACTGGCCTTTTGTAGCGTTAGCTCCACTGGCCTAGACGAGCTAGTTTCGTGTGGCTCCTCAAGAGCCGTGCTGCCCATGCGAGGATCAGTGATGTCACGCACAGGAGCCAGCACCTCCCGCGCACTCTGCCGCCGCCATCGGTCTGCGCTTTCTAGAGGAGTGACGTCGTAGCCGTGGCAGACGTATTGGCGCCGGCACGCGCGCAGCTATTCGCTTTGGCTGTGCAGTCGCCGTCTGACACTGTGCTGGAGCCGCTCCTCTGACTGGCGTTTGCCAGTGTGGTATAGCCATAGAGAAGGAGAGCGCAAATGCTTCTCAACGGCGCAGAAGAGCGGTGAAGTTTAACTCATCGGATTCCGAAGTAGTTGCCTGGCAAAATAAATATACATGTGCCACATAATTCGTATACCGTGTGTGTGTCATTGGAGCAGCAGTAAGCATGATAACCAAGTTAATCTTAGACAATCAGGAAAGCTAAGAATAATTAGCTGAACCTTTGCTAACGCTACGTTATCCTGGCATAGCCGAGCTAAGCCGCTGCAACAATTTTTTTTTGTTCAGCACTTCTTCCTTCTTGTGCATTTCACGTGTGCTGCCAGTTGAGCCCCGTTGACCTCATCGGCTTTTTGCTCATCAAATAAATCTTTTATCGCCGTCTTGTGCCTATCGACGTTGCTGCTTTCGGATACGCCAATCGGTAATCTACCGTCTTTTTGCAAGTTTACACGTTCGTCAGAGGCGTGATAAGTTTTTATTACGAGCACAATTTCGAATTATTTATATATGAAACTATTTCACAATCTCCATCTAGTTGGATATATCCGGGCTCGATTGTACACCGAAAATAGAGTGAACCATCGCAGGTGCAGACCAGCACTTTCAAAATGCGCCATTTCACTTCCACTTAGGGCAAGAGATTCGGTGCTAATGCAGCTTGAAAATTGCTTGTTGATTTTTTATCTTCTTTCTTGGATTGTGCTTTTTGTTAAGCATCGCTGGGGCGATCGAAGTGTTTGAGACTACGCAGTGTTAAAATATGTGCAAACATCCAGTTTTAACAAATTATTTAAAAGGGTATGAGCTTGAGCTTGTTGGTTTGGCTTCATAACAGAAAACAGCGCAGGCAAACGGGACAAGAACGTCCTGTCAGCCTTTCTTGTCCCGTTTGCCCGCGCTGTTTCCTGTTATTAACAAATTAGCAAATTCTATTTTGCCTCGTGCCTACTTATTCGATCAATGCTCGTTTCTTTATTCAAGGATACCATCGAGGGTGATGACCTTCAGGAAATGCCAAGTTGGCCTTTCATATTTGCGAAAGGTATGCTATTCTCCCCTTCTAAATATGAGTAAATCTTGAAACCAAATTTTCAACTTGCAGGTGGTGGCTTCCCGACAGCGAAGTCCTTCACAGTTTGCATTGACGACGTTCCTCTCATGCAAGCATGCAGTCCTAGAGAGGCGTTCAAGATATTATTCCTGGCAGACTTTGCGTCAACGTTGCCTACCCAAAAGAGGCAAGGCTTACCCTGGAGTTCACTCATAGGTGAGATTGAAACTAAATCTTGGGAACAATACTTTGATCAATAACTCTAGCTTTCCGGTAACATTGAAAAAAAATGTATGGTATATTGTTCACATAAAATACCTTTATTTATTGAGACGGCTTCATTTAGTTAAAAGGAAAAGAAAGCGTTTTGGAACAAAATTACTAAAACTAATCCATTATCTCTTCCATGAGAAGCTACCTGTTTTATGGTATACTGCTTGCGAGTATCCACAAACTCAGTACTTAGACAATAAAATGTTCAAATTCTAATTTTAGCGTTAGATAGGTTAGTAGTTTCATTTTAGACTTATGTGGCAATATTGTATTTAAAGTGAACGTAATGTAAGTAGAGATGGATGTATGCAGAAAAGCCTATTCTTAATGAAGAGCTAGTGGGTAACTTTGTAGTTACACTGTATCTAAGAATATTTAGGTACTTCTGGACTGCTAAACAGAATTGCCTGTTCTTTTTAGGTCAATTGCCACTGTCAGTCTCGGAAAGGGCACAAAGACTGAGCATACACGAGGTAAACAGCACATGAACCCGAAAGTGGCGTCATTGATTAGCTTCCTCAAGGACTTGAATTTTAAACATCTGTGCCTGCCAACTCGAACAATATCCCCGGGAGATTCCTTAATCTGGACCCGTTGTGATACTGTGGACATAGTGAACGAAACGGGAATTGTAAGGCTTGTTTTTCTTTGTTATACACAACATTAATTACAACTAACAGACAAGAAAGCCAAGGCAACTACAGGGGATGTTATTTGTAGTAATTACGAAGCAAATGTGAAGAAAGCAAAGTGGACGAAAAGATAACATGCCACTGGCAGGGACTGAACCTGCGACCTTCGATTAACGCACAGTGACCGCTTGGAATAGTGTGGGCATCTCTCGTATTTCAAGATGCACATGTTGGCAACTGCCTGAACTTCTGTGTTTTATGTCAATAAACTTGTTTGCATTTCACTCTATGGTGTACTGAATTAACTAATTTGTGAGAGAGGATGCGTGCTATAAAGGGGACAATGCAGATGCAAAAAAAATTGTGGTGCTTTCTGTTTGTGAGATTTTCTGTTCTTGCACCACATACATTTTAAGTTTGCATAACCTGTCAAATTGCAGAATATTTGTCAACTGACGTTGCTGCGATGAGAAAGAAATACAATTTCAAAAATTTCTTGTTACTTAAAGCAGAAAGCTCATTTTTAATTACAGAAACTTCATGTACTGAACAAATGAAAAAAAAAACTTGTCAATTCATAGAAGATTTCTGTACTAAGAAACCAAAAGTGTAGTAAAAGTACAAAAATTCTCTTTAGTGAGAACCGAAAAAAACCATGTCAAGGTACAGAAGTTTTCTGTTACTCAAAACATAAAAAAAATTATTTGAAATTACAGAAATTTACTGTTACTGGGAACAAAAAAATCATGTAACATTACAGACATTTTCTGTTACTGAAAACAGAAAAGTAACATGTCAATTACAGAAATTTTCTGTTAGCAGGAACAGAAGAGACATGTAAAATTACAAAAACGTTAAAACAGAAAACAGAAAGAGAACAGAAATTTTCTGGCAGGCCAGCTGCCAGACAATTTCTGTTTTTTTTTTCAAGAGAAAGTTTTTACAGTGTATAAAAAGCCTGCTGTAGGCTTCCTCTGTAAGCAAGGACGCTCAGCACGAAGTATTGCACGCAGCAAACGTTTAGAATATATTTTAATTCACTTCCAAAGTCTGTATAAATGTTCATTCTCGCGATCGAGACCCATCGCTAGCGCGACTGACACCGACGGCGCTGTGTAGGAAGCGTAACGAAAGTTTTAGTGACGTCACACCACATTAGAGTGACGTGCAATGTGCGGTGACCTACAGCTCCGCTGCACCGGGCCGGTCAAGAGAGCATCAGGCCATCCGCTGCGAACTGCTCATTTTTTCTGAGCTTATTGCCGGAGTAGCCAATCTTGCTCGCGTTTTGCAAAGTGTTTCGCGTGAATAATTTTTCATTACAACACATAGCATACAGGTAATCGTTGGCGACAATAAAACCGTTTTTATAGTGTTTAAAATCATTTGAGGACTTTTCAGAACCGGCCTGAACACGAGCTTTTCTATTACTCTTCCAATGACGTCATTATTAGTGTTGTGAAGCTCAAGTGGGAAAAAAAAAACTGGGTCGGGCACAGACTTGTACGCATTACAGTGAAAGAGAGTCAGCGATTACAAATACTTAAAAGAAAAACTAAGGATTACGGCGAAAACACTGAAAGCTAGTCGATTACCCAACAAGGTGAGGTACCTGGCTATTTGGTTTTGCATAATTGTTAAACTGTGCTAAAGTTACAGTTACATATTTTTAGGGAGGACGCACATAACAAAGGCATGAAAAGCGCAAACTTTCAACTCGATTTGTGGAAAAGGCACCAAGTTATACGAACACGAGCAAACGGGTGCAAAAAGGAGTTTTTTCAATATTTATTTTTATTTTTAGATACTTCTTTTTGCGTCTTGTGTCCTTATTTTATTCCCTCGTGTCTTTGCGCTTTCTCATGATGGTTAGCGCAAACGCTACACAGACGAAAGAAGAAAAAACGACGACACAAGCGCTACGTCGACGACACAGCGACGTCGTCGCTGTGTCCTCGTTTTTTCTTTCGTCTGTGTTGCGTTTGCGCTAACTATGATGAGCATTTTCCAACTCGCCCAATTCGCTACCCTCCTACGGGTTATTTGCGCTTTCTCTCTCTCTCTCTCTCTCTCTCTCTCTCTCTCTCTATATATATATATATATATATATATATATATATATATATATATATATATATATATATATATATATATATATATATATCCCTGCCATTTGTGCAAGACTAGGTATCGAGCAGTATTACGCGCCGTGCGTAATACGCAGTCTCAGCGCCCCGTCCTATCACGACGAAACGAATTTTCACGCACGTCGCAAATGTTAGGGCACATTCGGAAAACTTCCACAGCAAAATTGGGTTGTGTGGAACGAAAACGGAAAAGCGAAATTTGTGACCGGGACGGAATGTCCAACGAGACGGAATGTCCAACCGAGACTGAATGTCCAACGAGACTGTTGTCCAACGAGACTGTACGTCCAACGAGACTGAATGTCCAACTGAGACGGAATGTCCAACGAGACTGAATGTCCCCTATTGGACATTCAGTCTCGTTGTACATTCCGTCTCGTTGGACATTCAGGCCGCAAGCGGTCCGCGAGTACGCATCCAGACCAGTATTTCTTAGGAAGCGCCTCGCCTTGTATGGCATCCGGCCTTTCTATGGTACATACACCAGGAACAGGTGCACCATCCGCTGTCACAACCAAGGCGCTGTCGTGTTACACCGGAGATTCATTCTCATCATTCGTTTTTCGTTTCTTGCCGAGCACTTCTCCTCGGGATGTTCTGGAGTGGTGCTTCTCAGGAAGATTTTCGAGACGTATGACGGCAGGTTCGGGAATATCGTCCATATTGCGTCCTCGGTGAGGCATGGCCGACCGTGAGAAATCTTCACAACTTCATTTTTTTTTTTAATTTCGAAAGACTGCCTTTAGACATAGTAGTTGATGGTATCAAAAATACATATAAAACTTGCTTCTTGTATAAAGTCTGACAGTGAACAAAAAGGACGCCTGCATTAGCATGTCTTCCGTTAACTAATGAAAAACTAGATTATCTCTTATACCGGTGTCACACGGGTAGTTTTGATCGCGATCAGAATCAGTCCGGATTAGATTTCTTGATCGCGATCAACAATCATCGCTGCTATTCGGTCCAAACTAATCCGGATCGAGTTTGGCGCAAACGTCAGTCAAATCGCAATCTGGGAGCCAGATATTGCTGAGCAGATCGCGATGATCTTGATCCCGATTGGGCCTGATCGCGATTATAAGTGACAGCGTAGCAGCACCTGGTCTGGAACGGCCCTGATCGCGATCAAAAGTGCCCCTGTGACACAGGTATTACTTACGGCGTTGTCTTCTACATGACGACTCACCTTAGTGATCAGCTTTTTTTTTTTCCATGCCGTGTTTGTGCTTTCCTATTTTCTTTGCTCAGATTCGTATTTGTGACTCTACTAATATGCGTGCTTGTCCAAATAAACCTCAGGTACAATTCAGCGCTTACCCACGCTTACCTGTGTGGCCTCTACTCGCCCGTTCGTTTCTTTTTCCGCGCTGTAACATTCTTGCAGTATACGTTGTCTGTTTTACTGAAAGTTGGAACAGCGGCTTGTAGAGGCGTTATCTTACTTTGATATGCGCTTCAGCCACCCAAGTGCAACGAATGCAGGCCCTGAAAGACTGACATGAAAGAATGCAGGCCTACGGTATTGTAGATGAGCAGCGCCAGCTAGCTAACATTGCTGCTTTTTTTTTTAGTTCGTCAATTTGCTTTTGAATTTGGGTGCCATGCACGCATAACTGGGAGACGATTATAATTTGGTTTTCTCGCGGAGACGACGTGCAGGGGCTGTTCTACTGATCGCGCTCGCCAGCTGTCGATATCGGCTTCGAGGCAGAGGCCGAAAGTTCTCCCTCTGATAGCAAATGCTTTAAAATCACCCTTCTGCGGTTTTTTGGAGAGCTTCTTTCCGTTCATGTAACACGAGCCGAAACCATCGCATCGATGTGTTTTGGCATTCGTACGGAATGTCTCCTCTCACAGGTAAACCGAGTGCTAGTTTCTTTGACATGAACGCCAAAATACTATTCTGAAAAATCTTTCTCCGGCGCTTCTGTTATTGCGGTAATGAGTTACTGTTGGCGCCGCTTGATCGTGGACACTGCGCAAGCGTCTTGCTCAGTTTGGAGACCACCGCGTCAGTCTACTTTCACGTCAAGATAACACATGGATGGACAATGTATTATCCACGAAGTCATTTCAAGATGCGACGCTGTAAGTACCTGTGTTGCACATGCGCGCACAGGAAAGAGACAAAAAATCCAGACACAGGCGGACATGACGCAAGCTAAACTATATCAGATGCAAATGTAAAGCATGTTATCATGTGGCAGAAAAAACGTCTGCATGATGGAACGCTGCATAAAGGTCCTTTTAAATTAGCATGCCCCATTTACACGGCTTTCCGTGTAAGCGCCTGTCCGTGTGTTATTTCTATTAAGTCCTTGTCTACGTTAAGCGCTCGCATTTCAAGCAAGCAGAATGAATCACCAAGTAGCCCAGTCAGCCATTTCGAAAGAAACCAATATTTTAATAAACGTTCATGTCAGTGTTCTCGATCTTGTTATCATCATTTTTCAAAGGTTTCTGCAGCACTGGGGCGCGAAAGTGGCCCGATATCAAGCGCCTCCATTGATTTCTACGGTGCGCCCGCGGGAGCTCCGGCTAAAAATGGTGCCGTGAGCAGCGCGCGCCGGTGCCGGGCAAGGAAAATCGAGGAGGAAACGCGCGCGCGGAGGAGAGTGTCGTTACTTTCCTAGATCAAGGGGTTTTACCCCCATAGAGTTTGGCGATTCTTTCATCTCGCCGCTCTCCGCGCTCCTACACGCTCCGCCCCAGTGCCGCCCTCTTCTCGTGACGTAAACCTCTCCTCGCCGGCGGCGGCGGGCGGCACTGGCGGCAGCGCGGCGCGGAGTCTGGCGGAGCCGCGACGGTCTCGCGCGCGTATTCATGGCAACTGCTCCTCGCATTCGTGCGTGAACTTGTTGCGCGCGATGGGTTGTTGTTACGCGGTTGGCTGCTCAAACAGCAGCGCGCAGCGTTTCCGTCTTTTTAGGCTTGTCAAGGAAAAGTAGCGACGACGCCTTTGAATTAGAAACATCAGACGCAGCGAATGGACGCCGACCGACTGCTCCGTGTTATGCGAGATACGTACTTGAGTATTTCGCTTGAATATTGCTGGTATTGTAAACAGCGCACCATTAACACAAACTTATTATTTGTTGTGCAATGGGGCCCTTTCAGGCGCATAAACTTTAAAAATAATTTTGTCACGCTGAAAAAAAGGAGTTTTATGGTTCGCGTTTCGGACGCTTGAGCAAACTGAAATTTTGCAGTGATTAGGCTATAAGTGTCAAGCGTGATATGTTGCGTTTACGTAATATATTGCGCGTTCTTAGCACGAGCTTGGGATCTTATCGTGATGTTGTGAGAGGAAGATTTATTTCGATATCGCAGGTTAGTGCCGCCGCGCGGCAGCTGCGGCGGTTATCTGGCATGTGTTGTGCATTATGTGGTCTGCGTTTCTGCGACTGTCAGCCTATGGTGTCATTTACCGCTGCGTTGCCGCTTGTGTACATGCTACCAGTTTCACGCTTAATTCGCGCATGTAAATTAACCCGCGCCTCTGTGCTAAGCGAATGTGCCTTGCGCTTTTTGGTCATGTCCGTTATCACAGACCAGCAGAACGAAGTATTGTTTTCATTTAACACTCGCCTTTTCTTGGCCCGTATTCCCAAAAGGCGACAATCGCAAAAGTATCGCCTTTGGTGCGCGCTGATTGGCTATTGAGCAAACCGGAAAAGTTAGGGCGCCATCTGGTAGTTCCGCCGACGTCAATTTTGCGTCATGGTGCTCGACGGTGCTCTCGACATATTTGCAATAAGCGAAGGCACCGTTAACCGTCGGTTCGTGGTGAAGTCTAGCATTTCAGTGACGTAGGCGGTAGCTTCTAGTATTCAATCCTCGGTGGATATACGCAGCATTTTTTACGCTGAAGCTTTCATCGAGCATTACCTTGGGGTGTTATCAGCACTCGTTCTTTGCCAGCGCGTGTTTTTTCGTGGTTTGAACGTCCCAGGAGCATGAACCGTGCGTTGCTCGCGTGGCTTATCGCGAGCCGGCAACATGTTGAGATCTTGAGACGATGTCGCTGCGGCGGCACGCTACAGCTGAACTCTCCGAGTACGCCGTGTTAAACTCTCAACGAAAATACGTTTCACGCAAAGTTGCATTCTTTAAATATTATACTGTGCATTAAATAATCGAACAAAAAAACGTTGAAAGCACTTTCAACACGTCTTATATTTCAAGTAGCCACAGCCAAGCCGGCCAAGCCTGGCCACTGCGTAGAAGCAGCAGCACACGCTCGAAAACGCCGTACTCGGGTTGCTCTGCGCTCGTACAGTGCGCTCACTCCCGTGTTGTGAGACATTCGTACTACCAACGGCCAGTTGCAACAATGACGTCACAGGCAAGTCTTTTTTTTACTTATCGAACGCATCAAATTCCACGTACCAAACGCGATACTATTGGCGGCGAGATCGAGCAGAGTCGCCGCCTGACGGCTACTGGCTGAAGCGCGCCTAGTGTGGATTGCTCCCTGCGTCGTCTGCTAGCCACGTCGTGTTTGCATGTGCGCGTACGTCCTGCACGTTCTCAAAGGGCGGTTTGTTCTGTTATGTTAGCGCGAGTTGAACTGCTCGTACGTATACCTAACATGGTGTACAGAAGCAGATGAGCTTGCTCGGTTGCATGCGCATTGTAATAAGATCAGTGGATGCGACTTTCTAGAGGGCTGTGTATTGGTGTCGTACCCTTCGTTCGCCAGAATCATTTCAGTGTTGGTGCCGCTTAGTGGTTCAAGCACATCGTAAAGTGCACTTGGCATAGCCCCAAACATGAGCTTTAAATAGTGTGTGAACGCAGCGTTTCAGTGACTCGGTGGTAAGCAAAAGCGAGGCTCATGCACTTTCGCATTGTCGTTAGGTGTACAACTGCGGCACTGTATTTCATGATGAGCTTTAGTTGTGCTTAAGATGTCCTTATATTCTTATTTAAAAATTGTAGCGCTATATTAGACGAGGACAAGAAGAAAGGTACATGACAGGACGGGCGCTGTCATGTACCTTTCTTCTTGTCCTCGCCTAATATAGCGCTACAATTTTTAAATAAGAATGTATCACCAACTAGCCCCGCAACGTCTTTTATTAAATGTCCTTATATTGTACGGTCGTGGTCCCACTACAGCGAAATATTTCTATCAAGCGAAGTCTGACACTTAGGTACTCATACTTTCCCCTAAAGAAAAGACAATGGAATGACACGGCAGTTATAAAACTGAGTTCCCGCGCGCATTTTTAACTTTGGGCAAAATTTATGCAGAAACACCCGTGTGCTTAGATTTAGGTACGCTTTGAAGAACCCAATGTTTAAAATTAATCCCGACGGCGTGCCTTACATTTTTATCGTATAATGTCGCGCAAAACCTCATCCTTTTTTTTTTACATTATCTTGAGCGTTTGTGTGGAGCTTTTATAAATTGATGGAAGGCAGCGGACATAATTAGTTCCAGAAAAAACACCCTTATTCCATAAAATAACCGGACATTTGTTGCATCACTGTCGTGCACGTAATCAATCGATCAAAACTCTGTGCTAAACACTCTTACATGCGTATGCGTATTCGCGCGAACAGTGCTATTGAACTCATTGCACAGGAATATGGGCTGGTATACAAATGAAGAAGTAAACGCTTCAGTAGTTCAGTCGTGCTACAGCAGTGCGTAGTACACAGAACACAAGCTAAACACGTAGAGAGACAACAACAAAAAACGTCGTATAGTACGTAAGCGCCGACTGTCATCCAGGGCGAGCATCCCTTTCATCGGCAGATTGCGCTTCTCTCACTAGTAATAATAACGTTGGATGATCTTCGTGCATCGATTCAACAATGAAGAGCGTATATATTACCAGTAAGCTGCAATCAACGCATTTTATTCGCCGACAATCGGCTCGAACAGCTCACAACGAAGCGCCGCTGTGTACATTTGTATGCGCGCCGCCGACCGCCTCTCCACACTAACGCGGCGACGGTGCTGCCTCCTATAGGTCGATCTCGCGGCGAATCGCCTTTTGCGATCGTTTGAGAATACGGGCCCTTGTCACCACTGTGGAAGCTACAGAGCCAAAGCGCCTGCATGCGCGCGCGCCAGGAAATAGTACCTATATTTATTTTCTAATTCGAAAAGCTACCTAGCTCGAATAAATAAAAGTTTCTTGATTATAAAAAGAGAACGAGTATGGGAAGCCGTTCGTGAAAAAAAGTTGTTGTAAACTTCAATTTTGTTTATGTCTTTTTTTATTTCATGGACAGCACCACGTTTTCCTCACGCCTGCTCTCAGTAAACATGGCGTCCGCGATGCTGCCTGAACCGCGTGCGTCTGCAAACTCGCCGTTTCGTTCTCCGAAGAAGCTGTACTCTAAATGTGGCAGAAAGTGGCTTTCAAAACAGACCAAGCAAGTTATCTGCAATGTCTACGCTGGAGTGAGGCGCCGTCAGCCTGACTTGTCTACAAATGCGGTGTGTCGGACTGTCGCCGAGCTCACCGGAGTGAGCGAGCGAACAGTTAAGCGAATCAAGGCTGAAGCTCTGCGGACCCCACTTTCCTCTCCAAAGCGTAAGAAACTGGATTTCTCGGTCTCGGGCGAAGCTAGGAAGCGCATGACTGCCAAGACGACGCTGCCGCGCTACGACACGTTTGCGTTGGCAGCATTGTGGCGCAAAGTGCACAGCTATTCATGCGCAATGAAATATCAACGGCCGAGAAGCTGCGCAACGACGTGATCAGCGACCCTGACATGGACATGCCGACCATCAGCACTCGTACGATCCAAAGAATGCTGAACGACTTGGGGTTCGCCTTCCGAAAAAGAACAAGGAATTCTGCGTTGCTCGAGAGAGACGAGATCGTCGCTTGGCGTCGAAAGTATCGCCGGACCATCCGAGAACTGCGGAGGCAGCGGCGCTAAGTTCTTACGTTCTTCTTATTTCTGCAAACTTTCTATTCACTACGCGTGATTGTTGGTAAAAAAGTTGACGCGAATGATGAGCATGCGTGTGTACCTACTGGTTAGTGAAAACGATAGGTGTGCTTTGCATTTGTGATCGCCAAATGTGTGCTATTGACGTGAGTGATCGAAAGCCTTACATAATCCTGACTTAAGTCGCAGCGAAATTCCCCATTAAGATAGGGTGGCTGTTCATGCTTCCGCTTGTACGATAAATAATAGTATTCGATGATTCCGTTGCATGTGGTGTAGGTTTAACTCAGCGTTGTGTATTGCAGCATATCCCGTAGCATCGTTTGAGAAGACTTACTGCCGTTTTTTTCGCGTAAGAGCAAGGAATCTCAATGGCTTAGAGAAAGGAATAGCTAGTGATGGCACTCTGATTTGCAGATTTTATTGAGCGAATACGCTGCGAACGTAATTGGGGATTGGGAACGTGGTTGCATCAGCTTTGATATACAATCTGCAGGGGCGTAGGCAGAAATTTTTGATGGGGGGGGGGGGGCACTTTCGTCTGAGCTGGGGCCCGGGTGGGGTTATGTGGTCGAGTGTCATTTTGTGCTCTGTATTCTGGGGGGGGGGGGGGGGGGGGCACAGGCTTAGAGTGCCGCCCTCTGGCTACGTTTCTGGCAGCCTGAAACAAGTTTCCTAAACATTGGTTTCAGTCTTTCACAGAGGTACTTTTGCCAGCTTATCTATGTTATATGTATTCACATGGGTCAGTGCACTTCTTTTGCCATTAAAGAGAGGTATAACCTCGGATGAAGGCTGTCTGCTTTGTTAATGGGCTCTTACAAGTGAAAGTGCGCTGTTAACAATTAATAAGACTGCTTTCTCTTTTACAGGACCATCTACTACCTTGATGAGACTTGGGTAAACGCCGGCCATACAAAGGGGAGAGTTTGGAGAGACACCAGCGTGATGACTCGGCAAGACGCATTTCGTCAAGGGCTCTCAACTGGCCTCTGTGCACCGAGCGGTAAAGGAGGACGGCTAGTCGTTTTGCATACTGGAAGTGCAGAAGACTTTGTTGATGGAGCCGCCTTAGTTGTCCGTGCCAAGAAGAGTGCTGGTGATTACCACACAGTAATGGATGCTTCGCGTTTCCAGAAATGGTTTGTTGAAAAGCTGCTACCGAACATCAAGCCACGCATTGTGATCGTGATGGATAACGCGTCGTATCATAGTGCTCAGGTTGAGAAGCTACGAAGCTCATCATCCAAAAAAGCGGAAATCGAGTCCTGATTGATATCGAAAAATATTCCTTTTTAAGATGACCAAATGTGAACTGCTGCAGCTCATTAAGCAGAATAAGCATCTTTTCCTTGCTTATCAGGTTGAGAAACTTGCCAGTGCTGCCGGGCATGAGGTTGTCTGCTTGCCTCCTTACCACTGCGAGCTAAATCCTATAGTGCTTGTATGGAGCCAAGTCAAAGGTTATGTTGCTTCAAGAAACACAGACTTTAAGATTGAATCTGTCCAGAAGCTGCTGCAGGAAGGAATCGCAAGTGTGACCCAACAGAACTGGCTCCATGACTGCACTCACAGGCTTGAGGTTGAGGCATGGGAGAGTGATGGCATTATAGACATCCAAACAGAAAGTCTCATCATTTCTTTGTGCACAGACTCAAGTTCTTCAGATGAGTCGAGCGGTTCCGACATGAGTGGAATTGATGAACTGCTGTGACATCTCCATGTGTGCCTTGTGAATGCTTCGAGCAAATGATTGCACATGTACCTAACCAGAAACTGTGATATTGTTTTTGAGGACTATCGGTCACTGCTGTTTTTTTACATTTCTATCGCTTATTCACTTCATTGTGATTTTATCTGCTGATCTCTTTTGTTGCGCGTCGTGCATGTTCTGGTTACGTTATCGTGTTGTGATAATGACTGCTGGGATTTTGTGTGCCAAAACCACATTGTGATTATGAGGCATGCTGTGCTTGAGGTTCTACAGATTTTGACCTGTGGGGGTTGTTTAATGTGCATCCAAATATAAGTACATGGGCATTTGGCATTTCCCGTTCATTGAAATGCGACACGCTCAAACATGAGCCTTTTGTGTCAGCAGCCAGGTACTGTAAGCACTGTACCGTCACGGTGGCTGGGATGTGATTATCTTGGTCGTGAATGCTAACATTATATGATGAATCTGCGAGAACCACATTGCTTAGTTGAGACTTGAAATGTTCAAAATAAGGTTCCCTTTTCTTTTTGACCTCATGTCAATAGCGCTTGCTGCCTTGTTTCATTTCTCTCGCAATGGGACCTGAAATCGTGATACCACTTTTCATTTTTTTTATTTACTCATTTACTGAGTTATTCTACCCTGGCTTTCCTTGTTATCAATGTGTACCTACTCTTGCCTGTTTAGATTTGTTTATTAGAAATGGTTATTCTGCCGAGCAATACCAGCGACCACTGGGATAATTCTGATGCATCAGTGGAGCATCTCCTTATAGAATGCGCGAAATATGAAGAACAGCGTGTTCGACTTAGTGATCGACTCAACAGACTTGACAAACGACCACTCTGAATTTGCAAGGTTTGGACCATGGCCAAATCCTGACAATCAAAGACGGGCTATGAGTGCTCTTTGGAATTTTTTAATTGATACATACTTAATGAACTGCTTACGATTGTCGTGGTTCTTTACTTTCATAGCATTGTATTATTGAGAATACTTTCTAGGTCACGTCATATGCCCTTGTATGGGAGACTGGCTGTGTGGACTGTATCCGAGTTATGTGACACAACCCCCTATGTGCTAGACTCTGCCCTTGGACTCTGCAAGTGCTAAGTTGTACGACGCATGCTGCATATGTGCATAGTTCAGCTGATTTTCTATTTTTTGTTTCCATTTTTCTTGTTATGGCCTCTTTCTTGTTGATGAGATAGCTGGCTCTAATGTAGCCTACCTTCTCATGTTATTTTTTACTCTATTTAAATAAAAAAAGTTTGAGCTCGAGTGAGTCTGGTCGAGAAAAGGTTTAGGTAGTCCGGATGAGGTAAATTTGGTTAGTCTGATTCACAGTGAGCTCTCGAAGCAAAATATTTTTCTTGAGTAAGATAGCTCCAGTTCTTTTTTTTTTGGCGACCAATGGTTACAACTGCGAAATCTCAGTTGCCATGTATTTCCAGCTGAATGTTGTTATGGTTATGTTCTGTGTCATGACTCACACGTGTAAAATGTCATGTTGACATCGAGTGCCAGCAAAAGGTTGTAATGGTTATCATGTTCTATGTCACAAGTACATTAATGTTATGAGTGTCAGCAAAAAGTTATGGTTATTCCGTCCTGTGCCATAAGTGCAAAACAATATGTTCACAGAGTGCCCAAAAATATTGTATTCCCCACTGCGGAAAAGCTTTCTTATTTGCGCTTAAAAGAATATGTGGAAATGCTTTTGTTGTCGGACATAATGATTAATCTGAAAAAATGTAAAGTGATTTGTGAATTAGACAAGACTGATTTGTTAACGAAGCGTCTGGAAAATCCTGATTTAGGGCAACAAGAACTTTTGGTATTTTTGTTCGCAATGTGGCTTCTTGTGTTGTAAAATATAATTACTTGCCTTTCGCTTTCGCGCTCTTTCAAATCATGCCTGGATGCAATGCAATAAAAGATATGAACGGTTTGTAATGTTTCATTTTTTTTTTCTACCAGTGACAATCGGTATTATGGACAATACCTGCTTCATACTGCTTGTACGGATGGAAACGAGATCGGTGGCCGTTACGCTCTGTGAAGGTGTGTGACGAGCGAAGCTTGATAAAATAATCTGCGTCAGTCTCTTTTTAATTAAGCATGAGCTCTCTTTAAATCTAAACCCAATGCAGTGGCATCATGGTATTGCATTCCGTATTTAGTCGAATGCAACGCGAGGTTTTTCTCCAAATTTTTGCTACTAATGTCACCCCTCGCGTTACAGCCGTGATCGCGTTACAATCGAGCAAACACCGTATTCAGAAGTAAGGTAGCGAATTGGGCTAGTTGGAACGTACTCTGAAACTAATACAGTTTCTTCCACTCCTCTGAAGAACGTGGAAAGAACGTGTTTTACCCCTGTCCCACTTTCTTAATTAACAGGAGGGCAAGTAACTATATTACAAATCGAATGGTTTTTTATGAGTACCTTAACTTCAAAATTTTACATAAAGAAACCGTTACGAACCGTTACGGAACATTTTTTTTTTTTTTCGTTTCGGAACAGAAACGGAACGGAACTTTTTGCGGTGGAACGAAGCTAAAACCGAAACGAAAAACATTTCGTTTGGCACACAACAACTTCCAGCGTCTAACTAAAATTTGCTATGTGGCCTGGTGAGGGGCCCTTTAACCCTTTGTTGCATGACAAAAATCTACGCATGTAAACACCGCTTACTTTTATTTTCTATTATAGTGCATTCAGAAAAAGCTGAGAAAAAAGTCTCGTTGAAGTCAAACGTTTATTTCATAAGATACAGAATGTCCACTACAGTGGACAACATGAACACCAGCTTCGATTAGTGAAAGTGGCGAGTCTTTTCAGCCGTCGAGATTTCTTGCCCGAACAAATTTATGCATGAACACCAAACGTTGGATGCGGTACCAGGAGAGTCGCCAGAAATGTACACATGACAAAGTGAAAAAAATTGCGAGAGGTTTGAACCCCACTCCTGGGCATCGGTGTCGGTGTCCACGGCATTATCGTCAGTGTAGCTGCTATCAACGATGTCACTCCATCTACCTACTTCTACTTCATCACTGCTGTCACCTTCACTTTCGATGCGGTCGTCTTCACTGCCAGATGACACGTCTTCGTCGAGCAGCGCGTTCACTTGATCCTCCGACAAAGGAAGGTCCAACAATTCCTCGATTTCAGAACCAGTCAATAGTTTCTTTCGAGTAGCTCGCTGCGCCGGCGCGTCCATGGCGTGTGGTTGAGTTGTCTAACGAAGCGCGCTGGGGAGCGAGGGGTTGCTGGTTCGAATCCGCAGTCAGGTACTTCAGATTCTTTTTCTTCTGTTTTATTTTTCTTTGTGCCTTTATATATATATATATATATATATATATATATATATATATATATATATATATATATATATATATATATATATATATATATATATCCGAGGCATGACGGCGACAGTAAAAATCAGCCGAGAGTGTCCATATAATTGCTATCGCAATAATAGACACATCAGCAACCCCAAATATGAAGCTACAAAAAGGAAGAGCCATGACATACAAAACCCGCACGTGAGCGGGGATTGTTCCCACCATGCATGGTGTCCACTACAGTAGACATATTGCAAAATTTGTTTGAAAAATTATATTCACTTCACTAAGCCACAATATTTATGGCTCGTGACTACGAATGCTTCTTCTATGGCGTGCATACAATAACGCATACCAAATCGCTACTTCATCTCAGTTATAAGAAAAAAAGTAAAGAAGAACGTGACTTACGTGCCGGAGGAGGAGGCTGCGATTTTGAGCAAGTGTGCAGAAAAACCCGCGGTATCCTGCCGCCATCTAGTGCGGCGAATGAATACCCCTTTCGTCCACTGTAGCTACCAATACGCAGGTGCACATCTCCGAGGCACCGCAGCTGCTTCAAAAATTCCAGAAATTTGTCCACTGTTGTGGACAGCATGCAACAAAGGGTTAAGGAAGCCTGTCATTTTATGCCTCCACGGGATCCTCTGATGGCGTGGTATTGAACTATTTTCTTTTGCGAACAAGGCAAAGGCCCTATGTTGCATGCTGCTTTAGTTGGGCAGTGTCTCCTTCCACCGGGTGGAAGGAGACGTTAGGTGGGCAAAGCGTTCGGTTCACCCATATAGCCGCTTAAAACCGGCTTGACTTGGCTTGAAGTGTATAAGTAGGTGGCGGCAGAGTAGCGTTCAGGCCCGTTTGTGTGGCTTGCGTGGGGAGTGTTGGCAGAGGAGGCACACTACTGTACTGATGTTGATATTGAGCGTGAACTGTGTGCATTAACGAGAACTGTGTGTGTTGTAGAAGTCGTAGCAAATCGTTGCCGCTTTTGTTGCGATGTCCTCCGGTTCAGTGAACCACTGCCAAATCTATAAGCAATGATAACGAGCTGTACGAGCATGAGATAAAGGCCATGTGTTACGTGATTTGTGAAATGTGTCTGTTTGACGCACAGCTTGTACTGAGGCGTACGTGTATGTGTGGTAAGTGCGTGCTCTGCGTGGCCCGTTTGTGTGGCTTGCGTGGTGGGTTCTGGCAGGGGAGGCACGGCACTACGCACTACTGTACTGGTGTTGATATTGAGCGTGAACTGTGCGCATTAACGAGAACCACCTCTGACCGTAGGGACGTGATCGCGTTGTGTATGTTGTAGAAGTCGTAGCAAGTCGTTGCCGCTTTCGTTCCTGCGATGTCCCCCTGTTCAGTGGACCATTGCCAAATCTATCAGATATGATAACGAGCTGTACGAGTATGAGATAAAGGCCATGAGTTACGTGATTTGTGAATGTCTGTCTGACGCACAGCTTGTACTGTGGCGGACATGTATGTGTGGTAAGTGCGTGTTTGCGTGGATCGATCGCTTACAGTTGGAAAGTCATTTGGGCGAAGTGTACTTGAACCATCACTTTTATTTAACGGTGCGTCTAGGGTTACGTCCAGACGTAAATGTAGCCGTCGCTATCGTTACACCCAGACGTGACTGTCCACGGGGTCCACGGTGCAATTCTGCCTCCGTGGTTACGCGTCCTATGCGCAGACTAAAACAACTCCTTGCTGTTTTTAATCTACTGTCCCTGAGAATATTTGACGTAAGTTAGGGTTGGTCACCTTGTGGTCGGTGTGAAAGGTTAGACGTTTACACCTATCCACTGTAACTGTAACGTTCAGCACGGCCGCTCGCTGAATTAAGCGGCCATACATTCAGTATCACTGTCGTATCACCGATTTACCAGCATCACTTATGTGTTGAGACGTGCGTGGTTTGTTTTGCCGGACTGTTTCGCGTATCAGCAGCTCTGTTGTCGAGACAGACCAGCTGACGCACTTTAGGAAGACGTTAATTTCGGCCTTCGCCGGAGCCACGCTGCCTTCAGCCATCGTCTCGGGTGCTGCCTTTTCCTTAGCTTTGTTGAAGCGGTCAACCTCAGTTTGGGGCAATCACGGTTAGTGAAGTAACTGCAGGTCTCCATCGAACTCGATGTAAGTACGGTTTGCGTGCCCGTGTTGATGTATCACACGTCCACTAGGCTTACGTCCATACAATAACAATCGGTACAGCTGCCCCGCGTGTGTACACATAAATGTCGTCTTTAGAAAGCCTCCTTCCGTCCAGTTATGTTGGTGCAGCCTACTTGGCCTACTCGCAACACATTGTTGCGAGATTGGGCTCACCGTCGCGGCGTTAGCAGTGTATACATAGTATGGATGGGCGGTCGGCGGCACATATCCAATTAAGTGTTGCACATATCCAAGAAAGCGCGTTGACTACAGCCCAATGGTGGTATATACGCCCTCCATTGCCACATTAATGCACGAAGCCGTCCTAACGTTCCTATTACGTGTGTGAGAAGTGCAATCCGCCAATCAATGGGGTGCTGGCCTTCGGCGACAGTCGTGTTTTCCACTGTGCTCGATGTTTTTTTTTTTCTTGCTTTATTTGTACGTGCTTAGGTTGTGTTCTGTCCATACTACAATATAAATGGTGTTGTGCGACTGAACCAATATACTTCTTGCTGTAGCGGCTACAAAAAAAAAAAAAAGCCTGTATTTCTGTGTAATTATAGTTGAAGTGGAACTCTGTGCACTCTGCTTTTCTGTTTGCATGATTCCGTGTACCTCTCTAGAAGTGCGTGACTTGAGGTCTTTTTTACTGCTAACCGGCCTTTGCTTGGTATCACAAGGATTTCTAAATCGCCAACACTTCACGAGATTGCGAACAGTCATTTACGAAAAGTCCTTAAAACACAGTTCTCTCCCGGCTGACTGGAAAATGGCATCGGTTGCTCAATCTGGCCCGCGCAACGTTATCAATAACTACCGCCCCATTTCACTCACTTCTGTGTGCTGCAAAATTCTTGAACACGTTTTATATACCGCCATTGTTAAGCATATAGATAGTAATTCTTTATTGAACTCAAACCAGCACGGATTTAGACATGAACTATCGTGAGTCACACAACTGGTAGAGTTCACACATGTTTTAGCAGCAGCACTGGACGATAACTCTTCGGTTGATTGTATTTTCCTCGACTTTCAGAAGGCGTTCTACACCGTTTCGCACTACTTATTACTGCAAAAACTGTCCAGCTTTGACATTAATCCCCAAGTTATTGCATGGGTTGCTGAATTTTTACGTGAGAGGCGACAATGCGCAGTTGTAAACGGCGAACAGTCTGCAATAACTGATGTTACGTCAGGGGTGCCTCAGGGATCAGTACTGGGACCCCTTCTTTTCTTACTTTATATCAATGAGATTAACGAAAACGTACAATATCATATTAGGCTATTTGCAGATGACTGCATATTATACCGCAAAATTACCTCTGAAACTGACTGATCTGTGATCCAAAATGACTTATGTGCGATACACGCATGGTGTGAGCGATGGGAAATGAAACTGAAGCTTAAGAAAACGGTGTGCATGAGGTTCACCAGAAAAAAAAAAAAAAAAAAGTCCAGGTGAATTCGAATACACAATAAACTGCTCACCGGTAAAAATGGAGTGCGAATACAAATACCTAGGCGTTTACTTTTGCCCCTCTTTATCATGGAGTCGGCATGTGGATTATACCGTAGGTAAAGCTTGTCGGAGTTTGGGATTTTTGCGACGAAATACACGTGCATTTCCACAGCAAACCCGGGAGTTATTATATAAAACATACGTAAGATCAGTGCTGGAATACGCGTGCTGCGTGTGGGACCCTTCAACAGCATCAAACAAAGAAAGATTAGAAAAATTTCAGTCCATGGCGGCAAGATATGTGCTTAATATATACCCATGTATGACAGACAGTTTAGTTCAACGGAATCTAAGGCGATATTAAAATGGAAGTCTCTGCAGCATGCGAAGAGCGTCATTTCGACTGAAGCTATTACACAGCATATATCATTTTCATACTCGAATTCCCCGTGACGTATACATTAACCGGCCTCACTACACATCAGCACGCAAAGATCACGAACACAATTAAGATAAGAGAATATAAATGCAGTACATCGTCCTTCAGCAACTCTTTTTTTCCCAGAACTATCAGTCAGTGGAATCGACTTCCTTCCCCAATTGTAGGAATTTCGTCTAATGACGCATTCTTTTCTGCAATAAAAATGATTGAATCTTTTGACCACTGAGCCTTAAAAGAAGTCATGCGTACGCCTGGTAATCACCATGATATATACTGTATCCCATTTGTAAACTGTGTTGTTTTCTTTTAGTGCTTCCTTTGCATCTTGTGCTGTACTATATATTTACCACTGCCGCGCTTTGTTGTAATTACTGTTCGCATTGCCATTAACTATTATCACTGTGCTTTCTGTTTATTTTAGATTGTTTTCCCAATGTATACGACATTTTTGATGTAGCTGTGTTCGACGCAGCTGTGTACGTTTGTGTCGGCGTAGAATAATCTACATTTTCATTTGCACCTGCAACTTTCATGCTTGTTCTTCTTCTGTACCGCTCCCCCCCCCCCCCCCCCCCCCCCACTGTACGTAGTGCCTGTATGGGCGCTATGGGTATTAAATAAATAAAATAAAATAATAATTGTGTCTCAAAAATTCTGCATTCACACCTCCATACCGACACGTGCATGCACTCACTTATTAAAAATATAAAACAGCGCTTTTTTAAACACAAGACGAAGGAAAGAAGAGACGTATGTGTCCCTCCATTCCTTCGTCTTGTGTTTAAAAAAGCGCTGCATTATATTTTTACCATGGAACCTCACCAACTCGCCCAATTTGCGTGTCTTGCTCACTTATTAGTCTGCATACAAGCCTTGGAAATTGAAATGCTTGTTTATATCGTGCAGACATACGTACAAGCATTTGATGCTGTGCTAACACAACGGAATAGGCTGCCCTCTGAGGACGCGCGCAGGACGTTCGCACACTAGCGAACACGGTGTGGCTAGCAGACGACGCACGGAGCCATAATCAGCTGCTAAAGTTACGTCCACCGTGTGATTCACAATGCGCACTTAAGTTTAATAATTGTCTTGCCAGTCTCAGTGGTTGGCTCGTGTCACTGGGACGCAGGGGCGGCGCCAGTGGGGGGTTTGGGGGGGCTCCAGCCCCCCCAAAATTTCCGCCTGCCCCCCCTTTGCCCCCCCAAGAGCAAGCATAGTCAAAATACAATGCATATGTTCCCAGCCTCTCTGCCCCCCTGAAGGAACCCACTTGTCGTGGGTGCCCCCCCAGTAAAAAAATCCTGGCGCCGCCCCTGCTGGGACGCTGTCGCTTCGCGGTGCGCCGTCGTCGCTCCACTATTTTGCTCGAGTGGCTGGTGTCACTACAGCAAGAGTACGGAGCGCGACGTGGGCTGGGGCGTCCACCGCTGCCACCAAGGCGATTTCCTTAAACAAAAAATATTACGGCGCCCGTGGAGCACTTAATAAAAAAAGAGAGAGAAGGACAACAGCGAGGTTCGAACCAACGTCCTCGCAGATCCGAGCACGACACGTACTAGCCCGCTGCGCCACTAGAGCCGATCGGTTCGGTGCGTCTGATCTCACGCTGGACGTAACTTTAAGATTTGTTATTCTTACGTCCAGACGTAACTGCAACGTCCAGACGTAACGCGCTAGACACTCCGTTCTTCCTTTCCATCAAGAACCACTACTATTACAGACATTCACAAATCGCATACACATGGCCTTTATCTCACGCTCGTTATCGTTGCTTATAGATTTGGCGGCGGTCCACTGAACACGGGGACATCGCAGAAACAAAAGCGGCAACGACTTGCACATGAATAACTTTCTACAACACTTTACACAACGCGACCACGTCCCCACGGCTGCCCACGGTTACACCACGGCCAGAGGCGGTTCTCGCGCACACAGTTCACGCTCAAAACCAACACCAGTAGTACCGTCACTGCCAACACCCACCACACCACGCAGAAATAAACGGCGGCCTGAACGCTACTCTGCCGCCACCTACTTATACACTTCAAGCCAAGTCAAGCCGGTTTTAAGCGGCTATATGGGTGAACCGAACGCTTTACCCCACCTACCGTCTCCTGCCACCCGCGCGCAGGAGACGCGGCCCTTTAGTTGTCGAACGAATGCGACCTCGTTTCAAAGTCCGGTGAAAAGAGCATAATATAACCACAAAGAACGACAGAAAGTTGCTAGAAGTAGGAATCCGCTTTTAACGGAAGGAAAAGCGTCAAACGCACATGATAAGACGCGATGTCTGGTTCTCTAGTGTCCGTTATTTGAGAGGCTCACTTTCTTCTACGATAAGGAGGCTAAGGTTGAAGACTGGGCGTGTTGGTATGACAGGCATGTCGCTATAGTTTACGCGATATGGGAGGAGTCGATCCCGCCTACGTTGTTACCAGATGCAAGGACAGCGGTCGCCGTAAAAACGATGCATATTTGCTTCACTACGCAGACAGCAGCAACGTCGTGCAGGATGCAGTGGTGTTTTGCTTACCTTTTAGATGCCTTCTAGTGGCAAAGTGTCGCACATCAAATATCGATGCTTGATGTCCCGGATGGTGCCTAATAGAACCAGAACGTATACAGGTGCATATTCCACAATGTCAAGTACAACAGTGCAACGACAGGTTGCAAGTCACTTGGAGTTTCAAAAAGTTACACAGGAAGTCGTCATGCCACCAGCTGCAGGAAGCAGGTGGCGTTTCGCGCAGTCAGAAACCGAAGCTAGAGTGTACTAGAACTGTCGAGTGGCGTGAACGCGCCTCGCCGCCTGATGCTTTCCGCATAGAGTAACAGAAAATGACAAGAGTGGACACACGAGCCTATAAGCGGCGGAGCTACGCAGCTTCCCGCCAGCCGGACATACTTTGATAGCTAACTATCAAAGTATGTCCGTATCTTTCGCACTGTTTTGCCGTTCAGCTAGTTAGTGTTTGGATGGTCATACATATCCTTCATTCGCTTAAATCGAGTGGCCCCTTTTCACTCTGAAAAATCGTCCCCTTTTCACTCTGAAAACTTCGCACTGGAGGTGTCACGGAGCTGGGCGGCCTTCCTTGTTTCTCGGATGACTTCCCTCCACTTGAGGATATAAGTCTGCTTGCTTCACTGAACCAGTCGCATGCTGTCGATGATGCAGCATTTTACTACTTCGCAGGGTATCTTATTAAGAAGTTTCTTGAAAAGTGCCCAGAGAATTGCCATTGTTTGGCATTTCTGAAGGATGATCAAAATGATTTGAGGCAGGAACACCAGTATTTTATGATGCTGAAAGCTTATCATGCACCTGGCAAGTCGTTTGGAAATTTGACTGTTCCGTCTGCCAGAGCATTTCAAATGTTCCAGAAGATGGAATCTGCCTTTCTTTCCATTGTTGAAAGTGTGGTTCATTGCCATGGCATCTGCTCTGTCTTGTCTGACGAACTGTCATCCATAAATTTCCACCTTTGTTCACTGGATTGCCGTGATAGGTTCGTGAAGATGTACAGTCGAATACGCTTGTGTAGGCATGTCACATTTGTTAATCGCAACTTGGATAAAGTTCGGTCTCAGTGCCCAGTTTCTGGCTTGCAGACTTGTTAACCACAACTTGTGCAAAGTTCGGTTTCACTCCTCATTTTCTGGCTTGCAGATTTGTTAACCACAACTTGGGCAAAGGTCTGTTTCAGTCCCCAGTTTCTGGCTTGCATCTTCACAAGTTTAAGTCTTAAACCAAAGGATGTGGGTTTTATGTGATATAAAGGTGTGAGGCTTACAAAACCTCCTAGTGTGATGTTTGTGCAAGATGCATTGAAATTGCATGTTGCTTTGTGAAAAATGTGAAACTAATCCTTAAAGAAAAAAAAAGAGGGGGGGGGCGGAATGATTTCCTTTGCACTGTGCGCGATAGCAACTTGTATACCTAATAAGAAAGGTTGGGATTCGAAAGATTATTGTAGTCCTCCAGGGGCGTAGCCAAGGGGGGGTTGGGGGGGTTCAAACCCCCCCCGAAATTTTTCAGTTTTGCTTGCATATATATACACGCACACATACAAACGCACGCACGAACATAAACAAAGTATGGTTGAACCCCCCCCCCCCCCCCCGAAAAAAATTTCTGGCTACGCCCCTGTAGTCCTCTGTGATACTAATGCTGTCTTCTGCACTTTTATTGTATTGTGGGAACTTTCTAAATATCGCCTATTTATTCCTACTGTGCAATTTCTCGACATGTGGCAGCTGTCTTGCATTGTGCAGTGCACCCATCTTTTGTATGTGCTTACTGAGAATGTGACTTGAAATAAAGTGTTTCATCTCTCCCAACGATTGTCATGTCTGCATAAACAATGGCATTATGTGCTCGCCGCAGCTACTTATGCATGCAAGTAACGCGTTAAATATATATATATATATATATATATATATATATATATATATATATATATATATATATATATATATATAAGGCTTAAATACGGAAGAGTAACTTCGGTTGCCGCAAGGTTATAAGTATAAAATAAAAGTATATGCGCCTTCATAAAAACAACTGTTTATTTTGTCTACGTTTCGACGGGAGCCCCGTCTTCTTCAGGACATAACAATATTTACAGCATGTGTGTGTCCTCTTATAGCATGTTGAGAGTGGAAGGGAAAGGACAGAAAGGAAGGGAAATAACGGAGAAAAAAAAAGGGGGGGGGGGGACCACGACAACAACAACAACAACAATAACAGCAATACAAAAAAAGAAAAAAAGCAAAGAAAAGTCCGGAAGGTCAGTAAGAAGGGTTTTGCTTGTCGCGGACATTGTGTTCGTTTAGGTAGCGACAACAATAGAGCCTCTGCGCACCCATCTTCCCCCAAACGGGCAATGTAATGACCCCGCGCATCTAGTATGGCCCCTTCCGGTGTGGGGCCACGGGTGGCGTTTTTGACGTCCTTCTTCGTCGTTTACCGCGTTAAAGTAATTGGTGGGGTGGACAGTGAGGGCTTTCAGCGTATGCTTTTCCGTGTCTGCCTGGGTGTAAGACCCGAAGTGGCCGGTAGTGTTGCCGCGTCGTCAATATTTATTAAGCGCATCGGCTCTTTTTGGGAGAGGAAAAGATGTAGAAAAAGGTAGGGGTTGTAAAGGAAAAAGACCGACTAAAAGCTTGTTCGTGTAATGACAGTTTAAGTGCAGTGCTGTACGATGTACACAACACTGTACGACGTCCGGTACCACTTATCTGTGCATGCCGGCTGTGATTGAAGTGGCAGATGAATCCTGGTTAGTGAGATGCATAAGCTCAAGGCTGCACCGATGAGCGCTATCATTCAAAACATTGTTATGCTCGTACTGGGCGGCAAGGGGCCGGGGACTGATTAGAGATTGGGGTTTGCGCTTTTTAATGATCGTAATGCGGAGAGGGTTCCCGGGTGTTCATTGATTCCACTTTTTATCGTGTCGAATTTGTATATAAAGTATGATTCACGTTGCTCCCTTTCTCTGGTTGTTCGAAAATTGTTTTCCAAGAGTGTAACCTTGATACCCTCGAAACTGTGATCTTTCAATGCGACATGTTTAGAAAGTGGAAGGCCAGGCAGGGAACGTACATGTGACCGATGGTTGTTGAATCTAATTCTAAAAGGCGTGTCTGTCTGGCCTACGTATTGCATGTTACATACCCCACATTCCAAAAGGTATATGACGTTGTTTGAGTCGCAGTCAAGTGCACCACTTATTTTGTGCTTAAAATTTGAGTGTGTGCTTTCCGCCACGGTTGTTGTCTGCATGTGCTTGCATACTTTGCATCTTACTTTTCCGCAAGGGCGACACCCGATTTGGGGCTTTGTGCCTATCTTTGAATTTATTAAATGATCCCTGATACTTCTTGGCCGCCTGTATACCACACCCGGAGGGGAAGTGAAAATTTTGGATAGTCGCTTGCTCTGTTCCAATATGTTAAAGTGTTTTTTTAAGATCTTATTAGTGTTGGGTGGGTTGTTTGTGAAAGTTAATACAAGATTTTTCTTGCGCTGCTGATCGGTATCTTTTTGTTGGTGTAGTAAAGTCTGGCGGTCCAGATTTGCCGCTTTTTTGATCGCGTCATCAATGATAGCTGGTGGGTATTCTTGATGGAGGAGTACCTCGCGCATACGTGCGGTGTTAACCGCACGTATGCGCGTTCGGTTAACGACATCGCTGCGTTAACCGAACAAGCTACTCAGCGCATCTGTGCACGGTCTGGAGCGAAGTGGGCACGAAGAACACTCCCACGACAAATGCGCGCGTGCGGTACGGCAGGCGGCCCGGCAGTGACGGCGTGAGCCGCGCAGGCGACGCGTTGCACGCAACTACCCAGGAGACGATCGGCTCCACGCGGCCGTACCGCGTGTCAGTTTTCGTTTTGTAGCAGATCGTGGTACAGACGCATACACATACAGGGTGTCCCAGCTATCACGCAGCACGATTTAAGAAAAGAGGAACGGCGCTACGCGAATCAAACCTACAGCATATTGTTCCTAGTACACTAGAGTAGCCACTGCTATTTTTTTCGTTAATGAGGTTTAATTAATTAGTCATAGTTATATTTCTAACTCGACAAGTACTCGCCTAATTGTCAGAATGTCAATGAGGCGTATGTAGGCATGTTCAAATGGCATCTAACTGCGCTACTTTCAACAACGTGCTAATTGCGCGCTCATTTTTTCCGCTTGATCAAGAAAGCCCGCGAAATATGAAAAGTGACACGTGACTAGAGTGTTGCGCGCGACGGGAACCAGCGCCCTCAAACAGGCTCCCTATGAGGCAGACAGTATCAAGGAAAAAATGCAGAAAAAAAAAACCGCATCGCCCTATCTGCCACTCCCCGGCCTAAGAAACGCACCGCTTGGTTTTACAGAATCAGGCCGTAATAAGAACACCTGCCGCGTTATCAATGAGAACAGTCGGCCGTGAGATATGGATGATTGCGGCGTACTATCGAACGGATTGAATCCCAGCGAAACTGCACGCATATCGCTGGCGCCCGACCTGTACCCTTGCCAAAATGCGGAACGCTGTCTTTCGCAACAGGCAACAGGCAAAGCGGTTGTTTGCAGTAAGCTTATTTGAGGGCGCTGGTTTCCTTTGCGGGTGGGAGCGTAGTCACGTGTTATTTTTCATATTTAGCGGGCTTTCTTTATCAGCCGGAAAAAATGAGCGCGCAATTAGCACGTTGTTGAAAGTAGCGCAGTTAGATGCCATTTGAACATGCCTACATGCGCCTCATTGACATTTTGATAATTAGGCGAGTACTTGTCGAGTTAGAAATATAATTATGACTAATTAATTAAACCTCATTAACGAAAAAATTAGCAGTGGCTACTCTAGTGTACTAGGAACAATATGCTGTAGGTTTGATTCGCGTAGCGCCGTTCCTCTTTTCTTAAATCGTGCTGCGTGATAGCTGGGACACCCTGTATGTGTATGCGTCTGTACCACGATCTGCTACAAAACGAAAACTGACACGCGGTACGGCCGCGTGGAGCCGATCGTCTCCTGGGTAGTTGCGTGCAACGCGTCGCCTGCGCGGCTCACGCCGTCACTGCCGGGCCGCCTGCCGTACCGCACGCGCGCATTTGTCGTGGGAGTGTTCTTCGTGCCCACTTCGCTCCAGACCGTGCACAGATGCGCTGAGTAGCTTGTTCGGTTAACGCAGCGATGTCGTGCTTCCTCCGCGACGCTGTAGCAGTCCTGGCAGCCGACGGAGGCGCGTTGGGTGGTTGTCGCGAATAAAAAAATCACAGCATATCCACGGAGTGAATGATGATGAGTGGGCGAAGCTGCGGAGGTTCATCGGTAAACCGTGAATCTTCCATGAATTCTGCTCAGTACATCATCACCGACGTGAGATCGGGCGCGTTTATACTAAAGGTTCGATGAGAGTTATGACGACTTGCAGCTCACTTTAATTTTACGTGTACGCTGTGAATTTTCATTGTTTAGAAAACCATTGCTTTAGAAAACATCTGGCGTCTTTCTTTAAGCAGCTGGCGTCTTTTCGTTTTGCTTTAGAAACATCTGGCGTTCTTTCGTTTTGCTTTTACAAAACATCTGGCGTCTTTCGTTGGTTTATTTCATCAATCAACGGCGTTTTGAACAAAATTTTTATTGTTTAATCACGCACAGGAGAAATCTCACCAGGCACTACCTTGGAGGTAAACAATGGCTGCTAATGGGAATGAGAGACAGAAGAAGTCGGCTTTTAGCTAACACTTACACTTCTACTTCTACTAACGTTTCCTACTGGAACATGCCAATGGCTGCTAATGGGGAATGAGAGACAGAAGAATTCGGCTTTTAGTTAACGCGCACGCTGCGAATTTATTATTGTTCAACAACGCACAGGAAAAATCTCCCACCGGCACCACCTTGGAGGTCAAGATCTGGTACTAGCGTTACGACTGGTGACGCACTACGACTACGAGGGACGAACGGATGCCGCTTTAAGGAGCTTCGCCCCTAAAAGCGTGCAGTATGGTTACAACAGCGCTGGGCTTGCTGTACCGTACGCGTGCTTTTAGCGTGATAGCGTCAATGCAGCGAGGTTTCGCGGCGTCCGCGACCCGCAACGCTCAACTCCGCAACAGCGATCTGCATTCGTGTCTACAAAGCGGTGCGCCCTTGAACACGGCCCCGCACGAGGCGGCAGCGATCGGCGGCCCAGCGCGTTCAGGTTGTCGCCAAATAAAAGCGTGCAGTAGGCTTAAAGTAGCGCTGCGCTGCACGCGTGCCCGAGCCAGTGGCGGATCCAGAGGGGGGGCGGTAGGAGCGATCGCCCCCCCCCCCCAAAGCCCCCCCCCCCCATGCCTGCAGTGCTTGTCGCCCACCTCCTTTAGCAAGTTGCTTCAGCTGCCTCCAGAACGTCCTTTAATAACGCGGAGGCAGCTCTACCACTTCCTTCTACCCTAATACCCCACCCCCCTTTTCCACCGCAGCGCCTTCGGCGCATTTAAAAGTGGAATAAACGTGGTTTCATTCATTCATTCGGCTGCCATTACGGGAAGGAGAATCTTATCCCCGCCCTCTACTTCTCTCTTCATCCTTACCCCCCCCCCCTCCCGGTCAGATGAAGGAACCGCCCCCCCCCCCCCCCAAAGTTAGCACCTGGATCCGCCCCTGGCCCGAGCAGATAGCTGAAAATACCTATTGTGATAAGGTTGTCGGCGCTGTCATGCTGGCGCGTTCGTCGGTGGCCGCCGCCTCGCCTTCGTTCTTTCCCGATGCTTACCTGCAAAGGCGTCGCCGCAATCGCGCGGAAGTCGGAATCGGTGATCGACCGATCTCCGCATTTCTCGAAAAGACGGAAAACCTTTGGCGGCACATTGTGGCGTCGAGAATTTCAGCGGTGCAGTAAAATTTTATGCCACAAAATGTTATCGCGGTACGCAGGGTACGCACTAACCGGTACACTCTAAGAAAAGATCGAGTAAAAAGGGCGTCTTTTTGTCCCACAACAATAATTGTCATCTGGCTTGCTTGCGTTTCCTTTCTTGAAAACTCGGCGCTGGCCACTTTCCTACCAAGAATGCTATGTCACGCTGATAGCGCGCATGTCGTTCGTGACCAGAAAGTGCCGGGCGCGCGGCGATAGTGCAAGGAAAAGAAGGCAAAATAAATGACGATTATTGTTGTGGGACAAAAAGACGCCCTTTTTACTCGATCTTTAGGGCGAACCACTACGGTTTAAGCGGTCAGCGAATGCATTGGACTTTATGGGACTCGGTCGGGGATTCGTCGCAACTACGCTTTAACCGTTAGTACGTTTAAAGCGGGTACGTATTAACGAGGTTTGACTGTATAACTGCCAATTCGATAAGCTGGGTAATTAACAAAGACTGCTTAACTAACCTTTAAAATAGTAACTATAACGAAAAATATTAACTAGGAAAGTTGTAACGTTTGTTAAGCAACCTCGAATTGCTTCATCTATGCTAAGATAACTGCCCTGTTAAATTTTTTTCCAGCTTTTTTCTAGAGTGCGCGAAATTAAAAAGTATACTTGGCGCATGTTAGCTGAAACACACTGTATGAATAACATGTATTACCAGTGACAATTTGTATTAGATGCTGCAAATCACTTTTTGAATGCTGTGCACTGTCAAGAACGAGTAAGAAATGAGCTTTTTCATAAAATTATTATGTTGGCATGCCCACAGAATCTTTCCAGGAATAATTGTCTTCAATTCTTTCAATTTTTTTTTGTGTAAGAGGTACGGAAAATATCACGTAAACTGTGGAACTGCATCAGTTTTCCACCGAAGAAGCGCCTGATAACAAAAAAAGTGAAGTCGACAAAATGGCCATGACGAGGTCAAATATTTTAATGCAGATTGTTTACACAAAATGTTCATCTTTTTGCACAAATGGTGCGGCCAGGGAAAAAAAAAATCACAGCATATCCACGGAGTGAATGATGATGAGTGGGCGAAGCTGCGGAGGTTCATCGGTAAACCGTGAATCTTCCGTGAATTCTGCCCAGTACATCATCACCGACGTGAGATCGGGCGCGTTTATACTAAAGGTTCGATGAGTTATGACGACTTGCAGCTCACTTTAATTTTACATGTACGCTGTGAATTTTCATTGTTTAGAAAACCATTGCTTTAGAAAACATCTGGCGTCTTTCGTTAAGCAGCTGGCGTCTTTTCGTTTTGCTTTAGAAACATCTGGCGTTCTTTCGTTTTGCTTTTACAAAACATCTGGCGTCTTTCGTTGGTTTATTTCATCAATCAACGGCGTTTTGAACAAAATTTTTATTGTTTAATCACGCACAGGAGAAATCTCACCAGGCACTACCTTGGAGGTAAACAATGGCTGCTAATGGGAATGAGAGACAGAAGAAGTCGGCTTTTAGCTAACACTTACACTTCTACTTCTACTAACGTTTCCTACTGGAACATGCCAATGGCTGCTAATGGGGAATGAGAGACAGAAGACTGCTTTTAGATAACGCGCACGCTGCGAATTTTTTATTGTTCAACAACGCACAGGAAAAATCTCCCACCGGCACCACCTTGGAGGTCGAAGCGTAAGACTGGTTACGCACTACGACTACTACGACTACTACGAGGGACGAACGGGTGCCGCCTTAAGGAGCTTCGCCCCTAACAAGAATGGGAAAGTACACCTCGAATACGGGCAAAACATGTCACCGGAAACAGTGCGCAGTATGCTTACACAAAACATCACAAATGTACATTTAAATATGCAATCAATATACGGAACTAAGCAATGATCACTATACAGAATGCCCAAAATAAGGCAAAAGAACATGCTGCACAATCACAGAAACTGATATGTCCTTGGGCCAAGCTGCTGTCTCGGACGCACCATGTGGAAAGAACCATAAAGGAAGAACGCAGAAATAACGAAAGAAACTATTCCAAAACTGTTTTAAAAGTGCGAACCACTATTGTGCACTCAATATAAAAGGAGAGTTGTCGCTTCTAGTTCAAAAAGCAATGGAGAACAAAAATGACAAATGAAAGTAACAAACAATACCGCTATTACGGCTTCCCAATAGCTCAATTTGTTTGGTAACGCCGCGTATGCCGACCTCTCAGTGAACAAGGTGAAGCTGTCGATTGGCTGTTAATGTCCACCTGATGCCCGTATTCGTATGCTTATATTAGGTCACGGTGTTAACTGCTAAAAGGTACAAAATCCTCACTGCTTTAAAAGGTGGTGACATTGACCCGAACTCTGGAACAGCAGTGTCTTTTCCTTTCGTTTGCGCTGATTTTTGTCTTGCTCGCTATCAAAAGACAAAATTGACCCGGCGAGGAAGCTTAGCGAAGCGGTCAATGACTTCCGACACGCTATGTCGACGTTTCTGTGGGCGTACAGAAGTGCCAGGCCAGCCATGCGTTCCTCAGACATCTCGGAGCGTAAGTAGTTATTAAGTAACCTCATGCTTGAAAACGTTCTCTCTGCGCTGGCAGTGGTCACTGGAAGGGTGACTAGAATCTGGAGTAGCTTGTACACATTCGGATAGGACCTGCTGTCGCAGTGAGAGAGGGCATCGGTTCCTGTATTGGGGCGTTGGTTTGCTGCTTTGTTCGCCCACTTTGTCCACCACAGTCGCAGTTCTTCCAAAGCAGCCCTTGTTTCGACGTCATGCGCAAAAACGGTCAGGAGATTTCCTGCTCCTTTCTCCCGATCATCTTGCATTGGTGGTACTACGGGTGGTACAATTACTGAAAAGTCCTTTAGAAAGGCCCTGTGCTTCTCGAACCGTTGGTTTAACTGGGCCAGTACATGATCCATGAACGGAATGAACAGGGTTCTGCGAAAATATTCTTCCGCGCTTTCGAATGCATTTTTCCCAAGGTTTTGCTTCCGGACACCGGCTCTACGGCTGGTGATCCTCGCATTCAGTTTTTCTGCCAATACCTGCACTTGTGCAAATATTTTTGAGAAAGAAGCATTCGCGTTCTTGCGGTCATTTTCAATCGTCTGCTGTGCCGCTTCTATGTCGTCAGTGGCAGCGCTCATGTCGATACTCCTCGTATGCAGCTTCAGCTTCTTTGACAGTGGCAAAGTCAGTGCTAACACGTGCTCCGCCACATGCAGGCTTACAAGGAACACTGGTGACAAGAGCGCCAACATTTGACTGTTTGCCTGCACTGGACTTTCGCCATTTCCGTTAAACTTTATCTCCTCTAGTGCTGCGATCAACGGCTCAAAGATGCTGACAAATGAAAGCACTGCATCGTGCTTCTCGACCCAACGCGTTTCGCATAGTCCCAAAAGGCGCTGCCTTGTAGACTCAGGACAGCTCAAACTTATCATTTTTCGCAAAACGTGTGAGCGGCTAGAAGATTTACGGAAAAAAATCACAGCATATCCACGGAGTGAATGATGATGAGTGGGCGAAGCTGCGGAGGTTCATCGGTAAACCGTGAATCTTCCGTGAATTCTGCCCAGTACATCATCACCGACGTGAGATCGGGCGCGTTTATACTAAAGGTTCGATGAGAGTTATGACGACTTGCAGCTCACTTTAATTTTACATGTACGCTGTGAATTTTCATTGTTTAGAAAACCATTGCTTTAGAAAACATCTGGCGTCTTTCTTTAAGCAGCTGGCGTCTTTTCGTTTTGCTTTAGAAACATCTGGCGTCTTTTCGTTTTGCTTTTAGAAAACATCTGGCGTCTTTCGTTGGTTTATTTCATCAATCAACGGCGTTTTGAACAAAATTTTTATTGTTTAATCACGCACAGGAGAAATCTCACCAGGCACTACCTTGGAGGTAAACAATGGCTGCTAATGGGAATGAGAGACAGAAGTCGGCTTTTAGATGTGAAGCATCTTATGGCGGAGTTCAATCCAATGGTGGTGGTGGTGGTGGTGTGCGGCGTGACCACCCTTACTGCGCATGCGCAAAACTTCTCCACTTCCCCTCTCCACTCCCTCTCTCCCCTTTCCCTCTCCACATCACCTCTCCCCTTCCCTTTACCCCTCTCATTTCCCTTTCCCACCCCCTCTCCACTCCTCCTCTCCCTCCCGTCCCCTCCTCTTTCCCCCTTTCCCACTCCCCACATCACCTCTCCCCTTCCCTTTCCCCATTCCCTTTCCCCCTCTCATTTCCCTTTCCCTCCCCTCTCCGCTTCCCCTCTCCCCTCCCTCCTCCCCCATTTCCGCTTCTCCCCTCCCCCTCTCCACATCACCTCTCCCCTTCCCCTTCTTCTTTCCCTTACCCCTCCCCCTCTCTACTTCTCCTCTCCCCTTTCCCCCTAACCACTCCACCTCTGAAACGCGGGCTCTACATGCCGAAACACTGCTTCGCATCGCCTCATGGTCCCCTTTAGCGGGAGATGGTGTGATTTTTTTAGCTAACACTTACACTTCTACTTCTACTAACGTTTCCTACTGGAACATGCCAATGGCTGCTAATGGGGAATGAGAGACAGAAGAATTCGGCTTTTAGTTAACGCGCACGCTGCGAATTTTTTATTGTTCAACAACGCACAGGAGAAATCTCCCACCGGCACCACCTTGGAGGTCAAGATCTGGTACTAGCGTTACGACTGGTTACGCACTACGAAGGACGAACAGGTGCCACTTTAAGGAGCTTCGCCCCTAAAAGATTGACGTCGCCTTTAAAGTCCCAAGACAGTTTCGGATGTCTGTGATGGAGCATGCCGCACACAGAACTAGATTAACGGGGTGACTGGCGCAGTGAGTGCAGAGTGCGGCTGGATATTTCTCCCGAACAGCAGCTTGAACACCATTCATTTTGCAGACCATCGAGCTTGCACCATCGTAGCCTTGACCACGGAGATGCTGTATGATAATTCTAATGTCTGTAAGGAACCTTATGATGGTGTCGGTGAGGGCCTGCGGTAACTTTGGTCGTGAATTGGCACAAAGCCTAAGAACACTTCTTCGATTTCGTTCGCATCCTTATTAAGGTACCTTGCACAAACAGTAAGCTGCTCGATACCAGCAATATTCGTCGTTTCATCAGTAAGTACGGAGAAGCAGCCTGCAGCGTTTACTTTTGCGACTAAGCTTTCCTTGATGATTGCAGCAGAGATTTCTATAATCTGGTTTTTTACATCTGGGCTTAAATACGAGGCATTATTTGCGCAACTTTCCAAATGCTTTTTTTTACATCTGTGTCGCCACAATCCGCTCGCATGAGAAGCAGCGCTCTGAAGTTGCCTGCATTTGTAGAGGAGGCTGTGCTTGAATCCATGGGACCACTGTCTCCATAGCAATAGGCTGTAACTTCCTTCGGTTCTCTCTTATTTGAATTTGCCTGCCATGTTCCAGTTGATCAACAACCCTGGGCACACATCCTGAGAAGGTTTGAAGAAAATTATCGGCTACCAGCTGAGCGTCAGTGTGATATTTAGTGGCTTCATGTGCACCGAAGACTTCGAGGGCGTGCTTCCACTTTTGAAATGGCTTGGATACGAGGGCCCCAGTGCGTGCACGTTGGCCCTTGCCAACCTCACTTCTGTTAAAAAGGACACACACTCGGCAAAACGCACCCTCTTGAAGCGCTGAGTAGCTAAGCCATCGGTACCTGTCCAGCCAAGCCACCTGACACCTTGGATGTGGGCGCGAAAAGACAAGGACGAAGGGAAGAAGACACACACACTGGCGCCAGTGTGTGTGTCTTCTTCCCTTTGTCCTTGTCTTTTCGCGCCCACATCCAAGAACCATGACAGACCAACAAGCCCGCATCGCTACCCTGAAAACTTCGTTTCTGCTTCAAATCGTTCATAGACATAAACATGTAGCCTGGCGGAGGAATTCAAGGCCAAGTTAGCAGTTGATGTTTTGTCTGATCATCCACTTTTGAGTCATCTGTGTAGAGCCCGATATCAAACTTGCTTTTGCTAACATTTTGAGGGTCTGAAAAAGATAAATAATTAAATAAATAATAATAAGGCTGAAGCCCAATGAATCTCACCCCCCCCCCGGGTGACGCCCCTGGTCGGTGGCGTATGAGAGCACGAAAAATTTCGGGGGGGGGGGGGGTCTGAAGCCTCATAAGCCCTCCCCCCCCCTGGCTACGCCCCTGGCTACGCCCCTGGCCATTTGGCTAAAATAAAGATGTCGAAGAGTGGTTTTTGCGTCGCCTTTTTTCACCCATGTTCTGGCCTCACGTGCATGTTTTTTTTTGTTTTTTTTGCTAAAACGAGCCGCAGACAAAAAATCTTGAATTTACTGGCATAAAAATGACTGGGAGTGAAGCTTCGGCGCGAAGTTCAGATGTTCGATCTGGAACCTCTTTCTTTGCTCATTCATTCGTTACTGCAAAAAAAGAAGATAATGGTCACACTCATCTAGTACATCGGTTTTCCCAAGCATAAAATATTCCGAGAATTAAAACACTTCGGGCGACCGTGCTTCAAATATCGTCACACTTTACTGTGATAAGTCTCTAAATCACAAAGATTGTTTCCCGCTGTTGTATGGACAAAACAAACACAATGCCGTAGTTTGAATGAATGTGTACTCATTTTGGTATCTAATAAATGCGTGAATAAAAGAAAGCTTTTATGTGTTCTGTTTTAAATTATAGAGATTTTAAACTGATAACTTCAGCCTCTTAGAACGGATCGTCGTAAAATGTACAGATGCATGTATGTCTGTGAAAAATTTTGTTCCTAAGCAAAATGCTGTTGAGGAGCTAAACTTAGTCATTTACTTCACAGAAATTTCTCCTCTGAAGCTGGCGGTGAAGGGAAACGTCATTGTCGTACGTCCTACGCCAGGCGCAAGAAGGTGGAGGTCGTTGATGCCGTCTTCAGGACACGTTCTGCGCGGACCCAATCTTCCTTCAACGCCTGTCTGGCGTCCTGTGTGCATTAAGGCTGAAGAAACTGTTGCATGCGAAAACCCGACTTGAGTGTGCATCTAGGCAAACTATTTCCAATAATTGCTTTCACCAGGAACAATACTACGATGACTATACAAACACGCACATGTACAAATTTGCAATTTAAAGCGACGCTCCGTCTTCTGTCAATATGATGTTTCGTGAACACGAGAGAACATATTTAAGACCTGAAAATCATGACAATGGCAAAAATAGCTCCATGCTCACTCATTTAAGTGGTTGCGCGAGAACGTCAATTTGGGCACTTTGGCGGCTTTGTAACTCCGACCTCACAAAAATAATACACATGACTTAAGGGTGATTTTGTCTGGTCAAGTTGGTGCGACATTTGCGAAGTTAAACAGCACGAAAGACGAGACGAAAGGCACACGTCTTTCATCTTGTCTTTCGTGCTGGTTAATTTCGCAAATACCACGTTTTTACAGATTCAGTTAGAGCGCGCACTGGTCTTTAATTCTGGGGAGATTAAAGAAAATCGAAGATGGCTTTTTTAAATTGCATTTCAAATTATTGGAGTGGGATAGGTTGAACGAACTCGAAAAAGTGCCTCAGACAGGCTGGCCGACGTTTGACAAAGATAGGAGGACCTATCTTTGTCAAAGGCGCCTTGCCATCCTTGGCGTGTTAGTTTTAAGGAGTTAGTGTTGACGTCATGTCCAGCGGTGGAGCGTGTCGCTGTTGGTAATTGCTGCCTGGAAAGAAAAAAAAACTATAAAGCAGAAGAGTGTAACCCTTGCCACATTTGAAGAAAGTTTACAAGCGATGATCAGGCGTCTCATCTCACAGATAAGGGGAGCTGAAAAAAGAAAGGAAAAAGAAAAAAAGGGGAGGGGAGGTACAACAAAGCGAGAGCCGCCAAAGGCACGACGAAGAAAAGAGCGCAGAATGTCCACCGCTGGACATGACGTCAACACTAACCCTTAACTAACACGCCAAGGATGACAAGGCGCCTTAGACAAAGATAGGTCCTCCTATCGAAACGTCGGTCAGCCTGTCTGAAGCACTTTCTCCTGTTCAACCTATCTCACTCCGTGTATCCATCTGTCGGCTCCAATCTTCATTTCAAATTATTGCATTTTTATAGACGTGCCTTCATTTATGCATTATTGGTTTGCGTTTGACACCATTCTCGGCAATCATATTTCATACAATTCTTAAACTAATGTGTGGCAACAATCTGGGAAATTTTGGAAATTTTTAGATTATTGACGCGAAGAAAAAAATCTGAAAGAAGAATTTTGAGACTCACAGCTACAATATTCATCTTGTAGGATCTCGTCAAAATCCCATTTCCGAGCAATTCGCAAAAACTGGTTCTGCTGAGTGGAGACTCGAATTTTTTTTTTACTAAGGCAAATTTTTTTTTTTGCAAAACTAAGAATGGTTTCGTGGCCCTGGGGACTCGAACCGCAATATATATATATATATATATATATATATATATATATATATATATATATATATATATATATATATATATATATATATATATATATATATATATATATATTTTTTTTTTTTTTAAGGGAAATTGAAGGGGGTCCGTGGACATCCACGTTTTTAGATTATTTTCATCATAGTGTAGGATGATCAGCGCAAACTTGACTCCCGCAAACACTCACACAAACACTCACTCATCCACCCGAGGAACACACACGACACTCAGCGCCTCGGGTGGATGAGTGAGTGTTTGTGTGAGTGTTTGCGGGAGTCAAGTTTGCGCTGATCATCCTACACTATGTCGAATAACCAACTAGCCCAACAAAAAGTTTTATTGAGATTATTTTCAGTTTGCAAACTAGCTTCGAGAGGCGGCCAGGTTTTGTCGTCGTCGAGAGAGATGGCACTGGCGTAGCGTTGAGATCGCTAAGAAAAAAAAGATTAAAGTTTTTTTTTTTCGAGCCTGGTGGCACACTTGTCACCGCCCCGTTATAAAGGGGACGCTCATAGCATCCATCCATCCATCCATCCATCGGTGAGACTAGTTGAGATGCAGTACGAAGGGCGACGCTTGCTTCAGCCGCGTGCTTTTGCTGCGTTGTTGGTTTGTGCTCGCGCGTTAATCGCGTTAATCGCTCATATATTCTGAGGTTTCACGCGTTCGACTAAGGCATGAGCTCTTTGCAGTGATCGTGCATACATATTTGGGTGGGTACCGCGAAGTGTCAGCGCGGATTTTCGACATGCCGAGGCAGGGGCGTAGGCAGACATTTTTTTCGGGGGGGGGGGGGGGGCACCTCCTTGATCTGTAGTGGGGACGAGCAGGCAGATGTGGTCGAGTGTCATTTTCTGCTCTGTATGCTATGGCAAAAAAAAATTTCGGGGGGGGGGGGGGGCACGGGCCCGGGTGTGCCCTAACGTGGCTACGCCCCTGTGCCGAGGTGCGCAGCGCGACGCGAGCAGTTGTTCGGGGTATGCTTCGGCTGTGGCAAGTCCCGTACCGTGACGCTTCTTCATGGGAGCTTCTCTGTATGTTTAGAGGCATTGAAACAAAGCTTTCAGTTGAGATGCAAAGGAACCGGGTCTGTTTCGACACTTAATTTGTGAAGCCTTCTTGGCACACTCCGGGACTGTGGTGCGACAAGTGTCGGTTCACAAGGGCACCACTGCTGCAATAATATCTAAAGTATTTACGTGCGAAAACCACGATCGATATGATTATGAAGCACGCCGTTGTATTGCCTCAGGAACTTTATACCATCGGGTGTTCAACGTGCACTGACATCGCACAGTAGACGGTCCTCTAGCACAGACATCGAAATACAACCTCCGCTGCTTGGATCGAACCCGCGACCTTCGGGTCAGCAGTCGAGCACCGTAACCACTGCACCACCGAGGAGGACCACCACTACTGCAAAGGTTCTTCACTCATACATAGTGTTCAGGATGCATTTTGCTACCAAAGACGCAAAAGCCTAAGGTCTAAAGGTCGCATCAGCAAAAAATAAATTAGAGCTATTATGAAGGCTTCCCATACAGTTCCGTCATCATAAGCAACTTTCCGATCGTATTAGGGCTGTGCGAATATTGATTTTTAGGCCGAATCGCATAAGGACAGAAGCGAATAGAATTGAATATGGTACACTTTTTGAACTAGTTACGAATCCGAAACAGCCGTTCTTAGAACGAATGTATATAAATTTATGTTCACGTCCTGGTATTCATATGTTTAGTTATTTGTTTGTTTATTTATTATACTCAGAGGTCTCAAAACGGGCATTACATGAGAAGTAATACCAAAAAGAAAGGTCGGTTAGTACGATGTCAGATAGAAGTGTATTGCATATATTTTTCTCCTTTTTTTAATGTATACTGCAGGCCCTCCACGGCCCGTGCTAGTGGGTACATGAATACATGAAAATATATACATTGCCGAAAATTCATGTTGAAAATTTAGGTTTCGCCCATACTCATATACAGCTTTGCTGTAAAAATAAGTTGATACGTATTAGAATGGGCGCATGCTATAGGTACACAGCATTTGTAGGCGTATGGCGGGATGAACGCACTGGAATAGTGATTTGTTTTTCCTTTGGTCAGCGAATGAAGGCAACTAAAATAATTAAAAATTGGAGCCCTTTCACGGCAGGACTTGAGCGAGGGAAGCGTACACATAATTTCATAATGACGACTAAAACTGCGCTAAAAACACAAAGACAAAGACGAGGAAAATAGGACTGCGCGAGTCCTGTTTTCCTCGTCTTTGTCTTTGTGTTTTTAGCGTAGTTTTAGTCGTCATTATGAATCTAAACCAACTAGCCTGACTTGGTGCTATACACATAATTTAATTGTTCAGAAAGTGCTCCCCAGGCGAGGTAGCGTGCCTTATACATGAGCACTTTCCTTTTATGCCTCTAATATGCGTTACAGGAATGACAGTTATCGTGCTTTTGCGCCAATTTTTGCCTTACTTCGTTGCAGTTGACAGTTTGAAATATTCGTAAAATATTCGGGCTTACAAATGGCATTAAGTAGGATGGAATACTGGGCGAGTTGGTGCAGATTCATCGTGGCTAACAGCGTGAAAAACACAGACGAATACGAGAAGTGGACACGGCACAGCGCTGTAATGTGAATAACCGTCATTACAAATGACGGTTATTCGATTCGATGATAGAATCGGAGAAGGCACTGCACCATTTGAATATCGAAATTTTCGAATACTCGCACACACCCCGTAAATACGTCACTGCAAATAATGTGCCTGTTGCATTCTGTTTCACGAAATCGAATGAAAATGACAAGACGCGTTTTTCTGGCTTTCTTGCTGGTTTTAAATGCGAAGCATTTCTTAGCGAACTTCTGCGACTTTGAGCGTATCTATCTATCTATCTATCTATCTATCTATCTATCTATCTATCTATCTATCTATCTATCTATCTATCTATCTATCTATCTATCTATCTATCTATCTATCTATCTATCTATCTATCTATCTATCTATCTATCTATCTATCTATCTATCTATCTATCTATCTATCTATCTATCTATCTATCTATCTATCTATCTATCTATCTATCTATCTATCTATCTATCTATCTATCTATCTATCTAGCCGCCTACGACTTTGGGCTCTCCTGGTCGCTTGGTTAATCGAATGTGCACCAAAATTGGTACGGCGTAACATGACTGTATGACGAACATAAATGGCAAGTCATAACATGAAAATCATGACACGCATGTCATGTACAGCATGATTTACATGCCACGCTCATGGTGCGCTGCCGGCCGTTTCGCTAGCTTGATATACACCAAAATTGGCATCTTGCGACGTGACTGCGTGACGAACATAAATAACACGTGTTAACATGAAAATCATGACACGCATGTCATGTACAGCATGACTTACGTGCCACGCTCATGGTGCGCTGGCGGCCGTTTCGCTAGCTTTATATACACCAAAATTGGTATCTTGCGACATGACTGTGTAACGAATATAAATAACACAAGTTAACATGAAAATCATGACACGCATGTCATGCACAGCATGACTTACGTGCCACGCTCATGGGGCGCTGGCGGCCGTTTCGCTAGCTTTATATACACCGAAACTGGTATCTTGCGATGTGACTGTGTAACGAACATAAATAACACGAGTTAACATGAAAATCATGACACGCATGTCATGTAAAGCATGACTTACGTGCCACGCTCATGGGGCGCTGGCGGCCATTTCGCTAGCTTTATATACACCAAAATTGGTATCTTGCGATGTTACTGTGTAACGAACATAAATAACACGTCAACATGAAAATCATGACACGCATGTCATGTACAGCATGACTTACGTGCCACGCTCATGGGGCGCTGGCGGCCGTTTCGCTAGATTTATATACACCAAAATTGGTATCTTGTGACGTGACTGTATAACGAACATTAATTACACGAGTTAACATGAAAATCATGACACGCATGTCTTGTACAGCATGACTTACGTTCCACGCTCATGGGGCGCTGGCGGCCGTTTCGCTAGCTTTATATACACAAAAATTGGTATCTTGTGACCTGACTGTGTAACGAACATAAATAACACGAGTTAACATGAAAATCATGACACGCATGTCATGTACAGCATAACTTCCGTGCCATGCTCATGGAGCGCTGGCGGCCGTTTCGCTAGCTTGATCTACCCCGACATTGGTATTGCGCGACGTGACTGTGTGACGTACATAAAAACACGAGTTAACATGAAAATCATGACACGCATGTCATGTACAGCATGACTTACGTGCCACGCTCATGGGGCCCTGGCGGCCGTTTCGCTAGCTTGATATACACCAAAATTGGTATCTTGCGACGTGACCGTGTAACGAACATAAGAAACACCAGTTAACATGAAAATCATGACACGCATGTCATGTACACCATGACTTACGTGCCACGCTCATGGTGCGCTGGCGGCCGTTTCGCCAGCTTGATATACACCGAAATTGGTATCTTGCGACGTGACTGTGTGACGAACATAAATAACACGTGTTAACATGAAAGTCATGACACACATGTCATGTACAGCATGACTTACGTGCCACGCTCATGGTGCGCTGGCAGCCGTTTCTCTAGCTTGATCTACCCTGAAGTTGGTATTGCGCGACGTTACTGTGTGACGAACATAAATAATAGGAGTTAACATGAAAACCATGACACGCATTTTCCTCAATGACATACAAGACGGTGTATGCAGCTCTCTGCTGGCTGCTTCGCATTACATCGATTCCCACAATGCGTGGGATATCTGCCGGCTTTTTGATTTGGTAGGCTTTTCAGCAGCAGGCGTAATACGTATTCAGGTGATCTTGGAATATGATTGAGCATTACGAGAGCCTAAGATGATTTGCGCATATACAAGCGAAAAATTAATGCCGGTTACAAACGGGAAACAAAATGAATTGGTAAGCGCACTGTGCAATGTTTGCCTTATCTTTAACTTATTCTTTTCATGCCCTGTCTTACGTGCTGTTTCTTGTTTTAATGTTGAGGCACAACTAAAACGCGCGTTTCACTCAAGCCAAGTGAAATGAGAGTGACTACCACATCGAGTTAACCCTTGTGGTAGTCGCTTGTCGGCCTCTCAATCAGTAGCGCAGTAGCAGACGACGCGCCGAGACCAATCCAAACTAATCCAAACGCGACCGCAGCACCCCTGGTTGGCGATCGCGGCGAGCCGCCGCGCGCCACTGGAAGGTCGCACCGACGTTCATATCTGAACACAGCCCACTCCGAGTTTCGGAGAATTGGCGATTTAAGAAAACTAAACTCCGATAAACACCACATTTCTGCCAAAAAAAGAAACTCCCAAAAACACTCTCCGAATTTTCAGGAAAATAAACTCTGAAAACACGGCGCCCTAGGCATACGTCACGAAACGAGGGCGGCGCTGGGGCGGGGCGCAGAGCGGCAAGATGAAAGAATCGCCAAACTATCCCTAAGGGTGGCTCTGCTCGCCACCCATAAGGTCCAGGGGCGTAGCCAGGGGGGGGGGGGGGGCTTATGGGGCTTCAGCCCCCCCCCCCCCCCCGAAATTTTTCGTGCTGTCTTTCACCGCCGACCAGGGGCGTCGACCGGGGGGTGAGATTTATTGGGCTTCAGACTCCCCGCCACCCCTTGAATTTTTTTTTTCGTTCTATTATACACCGCCGTCCGAAATAACCACCTTCACCGAAAACCAACCAGGAGGTCGTCTAAAATGTTTTTTTTTTTTTTTGAGCACGACAATACCATGGACAGTTAAAAGGTTCTAGATGGTGGCTTTTCTGCAAGATTTGTTTTCAACCATGCAATTTGTGAAACAGGGTATCACTCTTTTTCTTTTTTGAACAATAAAAAGAAAATTGACTGTGGTCCGATTATTGCTATTTTACCTTACTTTCACGCAGCCGGCGTCTGCCATTGTGTCCTTCGTATCCTAGAAGCTCTACAAGGCGACGCAGGTTTAAGTACATTAATTTTTTAATGACTAACGTCCCCGGATCTAACATTTACTCTCCATGCAGTTACTTCTACAAGGCAACTTTTTAGTCTTCACAGATCACCTCGCCAGACGAATAGTCGGTCCGCTCACAGACTCCATGCGAATGATCTTTTATCCCCAGTTTAGATGAGCTGTAAATTCCAAGGGATTATTTTTCACATTTATTTAGCGCAAGGCGCGAGTACTTTCTTTCACGTGTTTTTTTTTCCGTGGTTACAAAAAATCGCGCGGAAAAGAACGAGCCAAAAAATATTTAGCATTCCGTGCCTCACTGTTTTCGCTGTTAATGCGACAACTAAATACAAAAGTGACACAAAATGAAATGTTTTATTTTTCTATGTGCATATAAAACTTATTTCTTTCAGTAGACTCACTGTCAAATGTACGCGTGCAGTGATAAGAAAAGAAAAGAAAAACGTCCTTAAGAAAACAACCCTGGTGCCATTGCTGAAAGGACACCACCCTCCGACCACCCTCGAGCCACTTCGCTGCTCCTGCCTCCGCGCAAAACGTTACACGTGGCACCACTTACGGGCTCGTTACCCCAACCCCCACTCCAGCGATTCTGCCGAACCAGACTGTAAAGCAAAGTGCGGAAATGGTTACCGCGGCGAAGGAATGTCAGTGCACAAACAATTATCAAAGGTGCCGACTGGGCGCCCGTAACCCCGCGACGTGTGCCCGCTCCTCGCCGTTCACGCATTCTAGCGTCAAGGGCCTAGCCGCCGTCTGAGCCGCCTGATGCACGAAACACATGACGAATGCCTCCGGCGACCGCGCGGTGCCGAAAAAGCAGACCACATTGTCTTGTACCTCCTTGGGTGGCGACCGCGAAGCGCGCGAACAGCAAACGGTGGGGCCGAACCAAGGCCGAACCGAACCGATGCGACACCTCGCCACCGCCGCGCCGGGGCCTGGAAGCGGCCCATTCATGCGCAGCCGGAAGGCATCGCTGGGCAATTAGGGAGGTCATTACGACGGCGTTTCCAACCCTTCCAGCCACCGCCCGCGTGGAAGCGGGCTGTTTTGTCCTGGGTGCGACAAGAAACCAGATGGGCTCCCTCATCTCCGGAGCCCAAGTACTTTGCGGGGCGACGCGCAGGCACTTCGAAGCCTGCGGTCAGGGGCCATCTGGTCGCATCTGCTTTGACCAAAAGCCGCCCAAGTCACGCTGCGCGCCGGAATGAACGCAGCACCCCGACCGCCGTGGCCTCCCAAGTTTTCCGCTCAAAGTAAACAAGAAAACAACAATTGTGCGCCCAGTTCTGACGGCGGTCCTACAGACTGCTACCCAATTTAAGGCCGTGCAGGTCCGATTGTTAGGGAGTCGCACCAGCCGACGTGGTCGAGCACCAACTCGTGGTCCCAACGGCTACGCTACCCGAGTCGCAACAGCACCGACGCGAAGAGATTTGGCGCTTCAGTTGTGCGGTCATGTCGCAGAAAAGAATATCGTCCTTTTTTTCACCTGCGCCAAAGCGTCCAAGCCATGACACCGAAGCCAGCAAAGGTGTGCACATTATATTTTTGTACTATAACCCCAATTCCTTAGAGCACGTGAGCCTCTTCGATTTTCACGCATGAGCGCTAATGGAAGGTGTTGGAAGATGGCTGGGCGTTGAGTAGTGGTGAAACTTCAGCTGCACTGCTGAATTGGGTGACGGACAGACAGAATGACAGACCAAAAATGTTTAAGTTCCCCAAGGAAGACCATCGTCTTTAAAACTCGAAGCGAACGAAAACAAAGGGGCTAGAAGGTGCGTGCCTTATCGCGCATCATGGCCCTGGGCAATTTCTCTCTCTTTTTTTCTGTGAACGTGCGACTTGCTTTCAGTGTGATCGCGAGCGCGCGCGCGGGCACATGGAGGCCTTCCGCGGCGGTCGCAGTAACTGTGCAGCCTACGCATCAGCCACCGACCTCCGAGTGTATTACGGATTCATGGCGCAGTCATTTCGGTTTATGGCATCATTTGTCGATAGAATAGGGGACAAATTCTAGCTGACTGAGAATTAATCGTAAGTTACAGGCCGCGTGCTGGGTTTCCAGCGGGTCTGGGAAGGAAACGGAGGAGCTATAACGTCTCGCTCGCGTGTTCTGACCATGCTGAAAAGTTGTTGCAGGACCCTTTTAAGCACACGAAGAAAGAACATGAGGTTAGGAATTCGTTCCAATTTTTTCCCCCAGCATGGGTAAGATAAATAGGGAAATAAGAAAACTTACCTTTAACGCCTCATTGCATATCTCATATAAGTGACCATCGTTAAAATTAAGGGAAATTATTTGTGGAACGAACGTCTTTTCGAGCTCACTTTCCCCACACTCGATAACCCAGTAGAATCAGCTACGGCAGCAAATTGCGGATTGTATTACCGAAGCATTTTTCAGAACATTACTGGCGAATGTATTACGGCATGAACTTATTTTTTTCTATTTCTGTTGTGTTAATTTTCTTTGCCCAGTTGTCTATTTCTACGCGCACGTGTAACCCTGTGTATTTCCCTCCTGCAATAATTTCTTACTTGTTTTCTTACTTGTTCTTGACAGTGCGCAGCATTCAAGAAGTGATTTGCAGCATATCATACAAATTGTCACTGGTAATACATGCTATTCATATACTTAGTCGTTCGAAACATTCGATGACGAGGTTGCGCTGCAACGTGACCCCCCCCCCCCCCCCCCGAACAAAATTCCTGGCTACGCCACTGATAAGGTCCCTGTATTTTTAGTCACCCTGGGTAACGTGATTGGCACCACCACGAAGGCGACACTCCGCAGCTAGAGCATGGCCTCCGAGATGGCGGGCGCGCGGCGTGTTTCTCTCCGGCCGTTCCAATCTCCGCGCTCCCCAGCAAAACCAAAGTGTTCGCCTCGCGCGCCCGGCTACCGCGAGAGGGTGCATTCACTGTGCATTCCGGCGGCGGCGGAGACCGCGGCAGAAATCAGAGCGCACGGGATTCTAGCGTGCGCATGGTTTTAAATGCGAAGCATTTCTTAGCGAACTTCTGCGACTTTGAGCGTATCTATCTATCTAGCCGCCTACGACTTTGTGCTCTCCAGGCCGTTTCGTTAATCGGATGTATACCAAAATCGGTATGGCATAACATGACCGTATTACAAACATAAATGACAGGTTATAACATGAAAATCATGACACGCATGTAATGAACAGCATGATTTACATTCCACGGCCTTGGGGCTCTTGCGGCCGTTCCGTTAATTTCATATATACCAAAACTGGTATGTCGTGACAACAGTTCATGACGAACATAATGACAGGTCCTAACGTGGAAATCATGACACCCATGTCATGTGCAGCATGATTTACATGACATAGTCTCGGGGCGCTACCGGCCATTTAAATGAATGGATATATAAGAAACTGATATGACGAGACATTCTGTATGAAGAACATAACTGACACGTTGTAACATGAGAATCATGACATGCATGTCATGTACGACATGATTTACATGACACGCTCTTGGCGCACTCGCGGCCGTTTCGCTAGTTTGATATACACCAAAATTGGTATTGCGTGATGTGACTGTATGAAGAACATGAATACCAGTTGGTAACATGAAACCCATGACATGCACGTCATCAGGGGCGTAGCCAAGGGGGGGGGGGGGGTTGGGGGGGTTCAAACCCCTCCCGAAATTTTTCAGTTTTGCTTGTTTATATATACACGCACACATACAAACGCACGCACCAACATCCATAATGTATGGTTGAACCCCCTCCCCCCCGAAAAAAATTTCTGGCTACGCCCCTGCACGTCATGATTTACATGCCACGATCATGGTGCATTCGCGGCCGTTTCGCTATATTGATACACAACAAAATTGGTATTGCGTGAGGCGACTGTACGGCGAACGTAAATGAGAGGATGTAACATGAATATCATTATATGCATACCATTTACGGCATGATTTACATGACACGCTCATGGTTCACTCGCGGCCGTTTCACTCGCTTGATATACACCAAAATTGGCATTGCGCGATGTGACTGTATCAAGAACATAACAGTCGGTAACACGAAAATCATGACATGGATGTCATGAATTACATGCCACGCTCATGGTACATTCGCGGCCGTTTCGCTAGCTTGGTATACACCAAAATTGGTACTGCGTGACGCGACTGTACGACGAACGCAAATGAGAGGTAACATGAAAACCATACATGCATGTCATGTATGTTATGATTTACAAGCCACGCTCATGGTATGCTCGCGGCCGTTTCTCTTGTCTGATATACACCAAAATTGGTATTGCGCGATGTGACTGCATGATTAACATAAGTGACAGGTCCTAACATGCGAATCGGTATATGCATGCCATGTACGGTATGTGTTACATGACGCTGTCATGGCACGCTTCCGGCCGTTGTGTTTACTGGATATATACCAAAAAAGTGTATGGCATGCCACGAGTGCGTGATGGGCATAAATGACAGGTCATGCACTGTATATAACAGAATATACTTTTCATAAGCATGGTATATACCAGATTGTGCATGCATGCGTGCATGGCAAACATGCGACATATGGTGAACTAGACGCCATAGCATGAATGATTTCATTTGGCTCAAAGACAAACAAGGCGATGTGTTCAGCTCTTTGCTGGCTGCTTCGCATTACATCGAGTCCCACAGTGCGTGGGATCTGCAGGACATTTTGTTATTGGGTCAAGTTATCATCAATTTTATGAGTCCTGGCAGCGGTGTAGACCTCTGATGAAGCTGACAGACCGTTGTGAGTTCGAACAGTTAGAGGAATAACCAGTAGCGTCAGTTTGAGGAGCGCATCAGCTTGCCCAGGACCTCGAAGGAAGGCAGCGTCTTTCTTGAGGAGCTGAGTCACATGGCACGAACGTCCGCGAAGTTTTCATTAAGGCTTCGAAAGTAGAAGCAGAGATCCGTGAAGCTGTAAACGCCTTTGAAGTATAGGTTCCAAATGGGCAACGCTTCACAACCCGTACTTTATCCATATGGGGGCCCACAGCGGTAGAATAGACGAGATTTCAGAACAAAGAAATTTCACGACAGCTGAAGTAGCATTTGGACGAATTTGCTGGAGCCCCGTCTGACGGAAGACAGCGTATTTCAAAGAGCGTTACAAAATATGGAGAATCAATGACGTCGTCCAGGTAGCCGAGGCTGATGAATCACTTCAAACCGGGCAGGAGAGCGTCCACAATGCGGTCAAGAGTGGCCAGTGCACTGCATAAACCAAACAGCATCACCTTGAAATGGCAAAGGCGATCAGGAGTATGAAAGGCTGTCTTCTTCCGGTCCATGCAATCGGCGGCAATTTGCCAGTATCCGTAATTGGGATCAATGGAAGAAATTCATATCTTTTCTCCCTTCTTACAGAAGCTTTGGCGCTAAGAAAAAATCACGGAGTACTATAGCCCTAACATGCACGTAAGAGACACGGTAGAGCCACTGCCCGAAAAAGAGTTGTTCTTTTTGAGGGATTCCACGCCAGGACAATTTTTTTTTCGTGCACGAGCAATAATCGCCGCCAGAATCTTCTGACTGCACTGAAGGCAAGTATTTTTTTTTGTTACTGCATTTATTTTGGTCCAATTTACGAAGAGAAGCATGGTAACTGCTGAATTTTCCTGATATAGATCATTGTAAGGAGGTATCAATTCGTCTGTGGCAGTATTAATTTTTTTTTTCATTACGGTCCGTTTTGTCTCGGTGCAAAATACCTCGATTCGAGAAATATAGAGGCATTCTCGCATTCCTTCTTTCTGGAGACGGGTATGGGTGAAAACTGGGCTAATTATCGTCGTTGAATCATATTGCCCTCCTATCGTGACACATCGTTTTACTATTTTATCGCGTACGGATATTTATGAGGTGGTCAACCGAAGCACAGTTACGCTCTAGATAACTGAGAGCCCTGGTCATGGCACTGAAGTAAGCTGATAAGTAATTTTGCCGGAATATTGCAGAAGGCTTAGATTAGCCGACCTACATTTACTCCCAACGTCTTTCACAGTGAAAGTGCCCGAGTTGGCATCGTCTCCTTTTTCGTCATCTATATTTTAATTGTTCTGGTAGCACAATGGCAATATCAGTATCGTGTTCACTTGCTGTACTCTCGACTGCATCCAAATCAAAGGGTCGCACATGCAGCAGAACAGTGTCTTTCTGAAGAAAACTAAGTATGCGTCGATGTAGACTACTGAAGAAAAAGTGCAAATTGTCACTGCTATGTAACGCGCAGTGTTTCATACCAGGTATACCAAACTCTGAACGCGTGTTGCGTTCTTCTTGAACAAGCAAAAGATTTAGATGTTCGTTCTTACATTGCCCAACGTATACACTGAACACCGTAAAACTCACAGTGCGAATGGGCGACCATAAATGGCCAAAACGAGCCTGTAACCAGCCCGTGGTCGTCGCAGAACCGGCGACGTTCAGCCTAGACGTATGGCGACCGCCTGCACCCTCCTCCCTGTCTCCTGCTTCTGCGGCGCGACGGGAGGCAGTTGGAAAGGGAAACTGGGGAAGCCTCGCGGGCGAGTGCGAAGCGTTGTGCGCTATGCGAGCGCGGCTTTCGCGCCAGACTTGACGGCGTCGGGCGGGGCTGTCATTTTTTTTCTTCTTCGCCAGTGTCCCATACTACATATACAGCCCGAAAACTTCGAAGTATAGCAAGTTTCCAGCACATGCGGATCTCTTGCAGAGGCATCACAATTTAAGTGCTCTAATATTGGCGGCGCAAATCTACAGCCAAAAAAAAAAAGGCCCATTTGAGAATATATACGCCCCAGCATTGACTTCGCCTCTCGTACACCTTGACCCGACATTTCCAAATGAGCGCAAGGTTATATAAAAGCGCAAAACCATTGTGTTTCTCGCCACAAGCAAGCTGCGCGAACAGCGCGGCAGCCTTTTCGATCATAGGGTGCCTCGATGTGCTGCTCCGGAACAGGGTGGAGACACTGCTTTTGTGGACGCCATACTGGTTCAAACGTTCGCGTTCGGTGGCAATGCCTGGCATGCAAAGATGGAACGCTTTCAGCGAAATGCGCGGTAATTTGGCTCAGTTTATCCCTTCCGGCGGTAGGGCTTGCACATATAATGTTGGTAACAAATAGATTAGGCACTAATTATTACGTACGAAGCATTTGATGGCGAAATGAAGGCATTTGGAGCGTATCTATCGGTCTATAGCTATCTCACTGGCTGCGTAGGTCCTTGTGCTCTCGCGGCCGATTGATTAAACTGACGAGTACCAAAATTGACATTGCATGACAAGAGCAAGTGAAAAAAAAAAAACTTGCAGCGGCTTAGCTCGGCTATGCCAGGATATACGTAGCGTTAGCAAAGGTTCAGCTGATTATGCTTAGCTTTCCAGATTGTCTAGGATTATTAGCCTTCTTCTGTTCATTCTTCGTACGCTGCACCGCTAATTGCCAGGCAACTACTTCGGGATCCGATGAGATCAGCTTCTCGGCTCTTCTGCGCCGTTGAGCAGCATTTGCGCTCTCATTCTCCATGGCGTTACCCACCTGCAAACGCCAGTCACAGGCGCTATCAAGCGGCTCCAGCACAGCGTCAGACGGCGACTGCACAGGGAAGGCGAATAGCTGCGCGCGGGCTGGCGCCAATACGTTTGTCAAGGCTACGACGTCACTCTAGAAAGCGCAGACCGGCGGCGGCGAGTCGCGCGCGCGCCTGCGCCAGTTTGTTTGCCGCGGCTACAACGCCACTCCTCCTGAACCCGCAGACAAGCAGCGGCGGTGTCGGAGAACGCGTGAGATGCCAGCTCCGGTGACTCAGCTGTGTGACATCACTGATCCTCGCGCATGCGCAGCACGGCTCATGACGCTGCACGCGAAATCGGCTCCGGCTAGGCAAGTGTAGCTAACGCTACCAAACATAAATGACTGCTCATTACATGAATATCATGACATGCCTTTAATGTACGCCACGACATACGTGACGTCGTCAAGAGCTACAACGGCCGTTTGGTCAACTTAATGTATACCAAAATTGACATGCTATGATAAGAGCATGAGAAAAATATACATGACTGGTCATAATACGAAAACCTTGTCATGCATGTCATATAGGCCATGACATACATGACCCGATCATGGAGCTCTTACGGCCGCTTTATTAGCTTCATGTATACCAGGACTGACACGGCATGATAGGAGCGTATGGCTAACACGAATGACTGGTCATAACACGAAAATCATGTCATGCATGTCATGTGCGCCATGTCCAGGGTTGCCGTTGGGTAGATTTGAAAAGGAGCCAGAATTCAAGCTAAAAGTAGCCAAAGTAGCCAGGTCTTTTAATCTTATCGCCAAACTTGTAGCCAAATGGCAGAAAAGCGGTATTATGAAAAGAGGTTTTATCATTGAACAATATATACCATTTTGTGTCAGCAATAAAATAGCATACGAGCACAGTTATCTTCTCCTTCATGCTTGGTCTTCAAGCTGTAAGCAAGTTGCAAATAAATGAACATATTATAAGTTCCGTGCACCTGTATACATTTTATATAGAATAGATATAGTAATTGCCAGAGAGACAGTAAGATTGAAACATTCCAGCCAACCAGTCAGTAGGAATACTAATGGCAGAAGAAGGTTGTGCTTGAAGTCTGCGACTTCAAGCACGACCAGCTTCAAGTAGCAATATCCGCTTGAAGATGACCGGTCCAGCTTCATTTTGTAGCGGATCTCTGTGTCTGTCAAGTTCACCCGAAAACACGCGCCGTGCATCAGCACTACAAAACTGGCTCGTAGCGTCAGCATCGATGGCGGGCAGCGTGAACAACGTGCTAGGCACGCGTTTGCCAACATGCGCGCAACTTCGTCAGTTTGATCTTAGCCAAAAGGCGTACTTAAATTTCATCTTTAATTTATTTGTAAGTTATATTTCCAATTTCTTAATTTTTATTTAAATTCTTAAAACCACCGAATTCATGGCTTATCCCCCATAGTGGGTGTGAGACACTGACTGGGCGAACAAGAACTTCATCATTCCGTCTCGGCAGGCGCACCGCGCGTTGCGTTCGGGTGCCTCGATGAGCACGAGACCGCTGACGAGACTCATGGCGGGGCTAGGACACGCGCTTATACACTGGCTGACACGTCAGAAAAGCTTGGAAACAAAGGGTAGTCGTCAGGCTTGCTTGGTATTTTATCTGCAGATAATGAGAAAAATGGCTACTGAATGCGCTAAAATAGAGGTTCAAAGTAGCCAGAAAGTAGCCATGGCGCCAACCTGAAATTTTTGTCGCCAGACTGGGTCGTAAAGTAGCCAATTTGGCGCAAAGTAGCCACCAACGGCAACCCTGGCCATGACACACATGACAGTCATAATGTTCTAACGGCCGTTTTATTAACTTTAAGTATACCAAAATTGACAGGGCATGATGACAGCGTAAGATGAAAAAAAAAAATAACTGGTTATAACCCCAAAAATATGTCATGCATGTCATGTACGCCATGACATATATTACCCGGTCATGGAGCTCTAATGGCGGTTTTATTAACTTGTTGAGTACCAAAATTTACATGGCATGATAAAAAGATTATGAATAACATAAATAGATGATCATAACACGAAAACTGTCATGCATGTCATGTAGGCCATGACATACATTACCCGGTCATGGAGCTCTAACATCCACTTTATTAATTTAGCTTAATTCGGATTAGCTTAATCTGGCTTAATCCGACTGGGCTTAACGTGGCCATGCTCCGGCATCCAACAGGCTAGACAATCTCAACTCACTCCAAATTCACTTGCTCGTGATGAGCTTAATGTGGATTAGCTTAATCCGGATTAACCCACATTGCCTTTTTGTGGCCATACTCTGTCATCCAACTGGCTAGGCAATCTCAACTTACTCAAGGTAGATTTCTTTAGGAATAGCTTGAAACAGGTTAGCTTAATCCGGGCTGGCTTAACGTGGCCATGCTCAGGCATCCAGCAGGCAAGACAATCTCACTCCAAATTCACTTGCTTGTGATTAGCTTAATGTGGATTAGCTTAATTCGGCTTAATCCACACTGTTTTGTGGCCATACTCTATCATCCAACAGACTAGACAATCTGAATTTACTCAAAATGGCTGGTTCGGTATTATATTAGTCCGGATTAGCTTAATCCGGGCTATATTATTCCGGCTTAATCTCTATTGTCTTACTGTGGCCATACTGAGTCATCAAAATGGTAGGCAACTTCAACTTACTGATAAGAGACTTGCTCAAGATTAGCTTAATTCGGATTAGCTTAATCTGGCTTAATCCCGATGGGCTTAACGTGACCATGCTCCAGCATCCAACAGGCTAGACAATCGCAACGCACTCCAAATTCACTTGCTCGTGATTAGCTCAATGTGGATTAGCTTAATCCGGCTTAATCCACATTGCCTTATTGTGGCCATACTGTCATTGGCTAGGTAATCTCAACTCACTCAAAATTGGATGCTTCAAGATTCGGACCTTAATCCAACTTAATCGAATTTAATCGGATCGGCTTAATGTAACCATACGCAGTCACCCAAACGGCTAGTCATTCTGAATTCGCTCAACACTGACTTGTTCACGATTAGCTTAGCCCAGATTTATTTAGTCATGCTTAACCCGAAAGAACATAACCTAGTCGGGTCTAATCTACCTCATGGCCATGCCATCTCACCTTGGACCAGATTAGCGTGATCCGACATAATCTCCACTAATCTTGCCTAATTCCACTTGACAAGTATCTATCAGAATAGATTGGTATCGACTAGCATAAAATTGGCTTGTCCAAACTCAATTAGGCTGCTATATACTGGCTTAACGAGGCTTTTTCTACGCTTACCCTGGTTTAATCCGGCGGCTTAATTGGTATCAGTGAGTATCAATCAGGATTGATTTGTATCGATTATTATTGATTGTTTTGATTACGCTTATTAATATGAGCTATGATTAACGTTTCTTGACCAAGCTTATCTAAGCTTATCGGCAAGGTAGCCGAAGCATCTATTTACTCCGCACGGCTTAACGCAAAGCTTAACATCATCTTTGTAAAAGCAGCTTCACGCAATGATTATGCGATGAAGCTATAGCGAGACAAGCAAGGATTTCTTTACCAGCGTGCTCACTGCCAGCGATAAAAAATGCACGGCCACATGCTGGACAAGTCAACAACTAACCTCGAATATCTTGGTGCTGTCGGTCGGATGCCAGCGGTCGCGTTTCACTTGTGCTTCCCATTTTTTTCTTCGCTCGCTGTTACAATGGAAGCGAAACATCCGCTGGCCTTTCGCGTGTGAACTAGTACACAGTGGCACACAGCAGAGCCTGTCATAGCGGCCAAAGAACGGATCTCAATACATCAAGAACAACGAGTTTACAGCACTGTTCCCGTGCTAGCCTCTGCGCGCCACCCGACACTTTTGAACCAATATGGCCGACAGGCGACGCGGAGTCTTCCAAAGGTGTCTCCACCCTGGAAGCGGAGGCGCGCGCAAACCGAGGCACCAGGGGCGTAGCCAGAAATTTTTTTCGGGGGGGGTTCAACCATACTTTATGTATGTTCGTACGTGCGTTTGTATGTGTGCGTGCCTATATACGCAAGCAAAACTGAAAAATTTCGGGGGGGGTTTGAACCCCCCCAACCCCCCCCTTGGCTACGCCCCTGCGAGGCACCCTATCGCAACGTTTATAGATACTTTGTCAGTTCCGTAACTCCTCCGCCGAAGGCGGCCGCCACTTTTACCCAGGCAGTGAGAGGGCGCCACAGTCGTGAATAGCGCTGTCGCGCGCGCGGGCACACGTGTTCTTTCCCGTAGTTGCTTCGCCGCGTGCGGTGCTGTCATGGCATGTTTTTCCCGGGTGTGTTGGCTGTGCATGCGCGAGGTTACTCTCGACGACTTCGGTGAATTCAGACAACCGAGCATTCCTTGCGAGAGGAAGTCAAGCAGTTTTCAAGCTTTGCGATGCCAACTTGTTTCGTGCCCGGCTGTGCCAGCTGGTAGAAAAGCGGCACTTTTTTGCGCCGCCGCCCGATCCGCAGCATCTTGAAAGCTGGGTGCGAGCTATTTCTCACGCCGATAAACCGCGGAGCAAAACATGCAAGACCATATACCATAGCGACCAAGTTTAGCCACTTGTACCTTGCTTAGTGCATTTGAAAGCATCTGTGGAAAAAAAAAAAAAAGCGTCGTGAGGTCCTCGTCCAGAAACATGCGATGAAAGAGAAAGTGTGCCAACAGCTTATGTCCATGCCATTCCGTGACCTCTCAGGTGCTTCTGACGACCGTGGGTACTGTGCACCATTACCAGAAGCAACGGCCTTTTGTTACCTGGCAGGCTACGTGGCTTTCAAATTGAAGAAAACAACGCGTTGCGAGGTCTGCAAATACGATGCCCTTGGTAGGCGGGATTCCCTGCCGCTTGAGTCCATGCTGGTCACTGTGCGCGAATGTGTCAGTGGTAGCCTTTCAGAGAAACTGCTTGCACGTAAGCACGTACAGTAGAGCGTGCCATCAAGCATGCTAGCAAGGACACATTTTTTGGTGACCTGTTTTGGGGTGTGCTGAATGCTCTTATAACGAGAGGCACAAACACTGTTGGCTTCACTTTTATTTACTCCCATGCACTTTTTTGCGCAAGCCAAATGCTTGGGAAACAGCAGTACCATTAGGGCATAGAGAGAGCGCAAGAAAGCAAGCTTTAAAAATTAGCTGGCAGCAAACCTGCCAACACAAGCGTAGCCAGGAAGGGGGTGGGGTCAAACTTCCTCGTCCGATATTTTTCGATTTTGCATGTGTATATCCACGCACTCATACAAACGCATGCACGAACACAAAAAATGTGATTGACACTCCCCCCCCCCCCCCAGGTCCGTAGCCTGGAATTTTTTTTCGGGGGTGGGGGGTACTTGCTGAAAACCTTGACTATTTGAGAAAAACACCTATTTTCATTATTTATTTTTGGTAAAAACACATACTTCAAAATTTTTGACGCGGGGGGGGCCCTAGCCCCCCCCCCCCTGGCTACGGGCCTGCCCCCCCCCCTCCCCGAATATAATGCCTGGTTACGCTACTGCCTGCCAACAATGCTGTGCAGTATCTACGCGTGTAAAAAATTTCCACGTTCATTTTGCATACCAAGGATCTCGGTTTGCTTTCACAATGTAATATTTTTTGCGATGCCACCATGTTCGAATTAATTGACCAAAATGCATGTTGCTTGTCGTTTTGAAACAATACAAATGCGCATAATCATTTCGTACAATGCAAGGCTTTCGAAAACGTCACATAACGCGAAGTTGCAAAATTTTTACGCACAGAACATGGTGTGCTCTTGGCTAGACCACATTTTTTCATGTTAATGAACGCACTAGAATTACTGAAATGATATGTGTCCGTCAGTTCTCGCGAAATCCGGGACACGCTTGCCAACCGCGAAAAATTCTCAGCGAATAATTCGAGTATATTGATAGAGCAATGTTTGATTCGTACTACAAAATGTTGTAAATTTCCCCGCGTTTGAGAGATGTTATGTAACTCTTAGTTTTCTACGTTTGAAATTCGTATTTTTGGAGCATGCTCAATCGCCAAACTAGTGTGGTCTTAACGAAACGGATATGGAAAGGCGCAGAGCGAAGCGAGCACGTTGTCATTGCCCAAAACTGACGCCTGCGAAGCGTGTCTGTACAGGTCTTTTCAAGTTTGTGAGCAATATAACGCGCACAAGTTGAAGTAAATGTCCAATTAATGTTAAGTAAGGAGAGTAAAGACCAAGTACAGTGTTCGCGCAATTCTCATTCGGCCGTGTGCAATAGCTCATGCGAAGAAGCCCTTCATGCTAGCAGACGACCCTCGCTCTCCTAGCGCAAAGCGCGACTGCAGCGCTGTGGTGGCGGGTGCGGCGACAGGCCGCCTCCTCCCTACGCGCGCCGCGAGGAGATACGGAACTGAAAAAGTATCTATAAACGTTGCCCTATCGTTGATTCGATCCTCCGTGGGAGTGCCGCGGTGCGGAGAAAAGAGCGGGCCACGCCCACCTCTGGAAACACGCTCTCTCACGGTCGGAGAAACACACGCCGCGCGCCCGAGATCTCGGAGGCCATGGCTAGAGTGTACTAGAAGCTTAGTTCTAGTACACTCTACCACAGCTCGGGCGACGTAGTAGGCACACAAAGTACAGAGGAGGCTCACGCCGGTTTCGGCCGACATGGTGGGCCGAGCCTTGGGCGCTTCCATCAAGCGGCCGCGCACAAACCAAGTTCCGAATTTTTATCAGCACAATGTAATTTTGGGCACCTCACTCAACGCAGTTTGTGTCCGGCTTGACTACCACCCTTTGGCGAATGGGAAACCTACACCTCTGACATCAAATTACCTTCCGGCTTTTCTATTTCCGGAAGTAACCTGCTGGATCGACACTGCATCAAAGAAACAGCTAGTGTGCACACACTAACTCGGACACCACACAGGCTAAGAACACTATCACCTTTCTTGTATACTTTATTCACTCTGCTTGAGGCAGTCATGAGACATTGTTTTGTCATCATTTCATGTGCAATGCTGTGTGACTAAGCTGTCGAACTGCCACTACATAAAAACTAGCAGATGTGCTCGCAGACAGAACAATCATTTTCGATGGTTGAGAATAAAGCTTTAATGAAAGTCCGGCACGATCAGTTTCCTGGTTTGTCTGTATCAATGAACAAAAAGAAGCGTGCATAGACATGCAAGACAAGGTTGGGAGAAAGAGTAAGACAAACAGCAATGGCCACTCAGCGCGTTTTGAGTTGCACAGAACTTGTCACCCTGTCCCCAACATTCACCTGTGTCATCTACAGAAGGAGCTAAGCACAGCACTTTTCTGCAAATATCGCAATCTTTCAAGCAATAGTGACAACGCGTAGGTAAGTAAGTTTCACTTCACAGACATAGCACAGGCAAAAGGCATTACAAAAATGAAAAAGAATATGAGACTTGTTACATGCATGAACCGAAAAATTTGCCTCTTGGAAAACTAAAGTACTGGATGTGTTTTAACACAAGTCATACGATTTTCTCAATACTGCAGTGTCCACAGTCTGTGCACACAAAACATAACATTCTAGTACAGAAGCGTAACCAGAAATATTTGGGGGGGGGGGGGGGGGGTTCAACCATACTTTATGTATGTTTGCGTGTGCATTTGTATGTGTGCCTGGATGCATGCATACGCATACAAAATTGAAAAATTTCGAGGGGGAAGGGGTTAAACCCCCTCAACCTGCCCCCCTCCCTCGCCCCCCGGCTACACCAGTGTTCTAGTACCGAGGCAGACTTATTGCTCCATTCGACAATATTTCTCTGTGCAGCAAAGCTTACCAAAAAATAAAACAGCATAATAAGAACGTCTGACTAAACCAAGTGTTACGTCCACAATTATAGCATAAGTACAGGGCTTATTAAACCAGAAGCAGAAGCAGGCCTGTTTACTGCTGTCCAGGTACTTAACGCAGCACATAGCCCCGAACAATCTGCGTCGTTCAACTATGCCTGAATCAAAGCATAATGGTTACACAGCAGCTCTTACAAAGCAAGAACACAGCTTCACATGTAATCTGTCACTGCTACTAGCAACAATGTTTCTGTAGAGTAAAATTTGCTCTAACTGGCATTTGTTCTATAACAGCAGTGGGAAAAAAGAAAGCGGGAGCCTCGCACGAAACATATTTATTTATTTATTTAGCAAATGCCTCACAGGCCAACACCACCTAGACTAGCCAAGGCCTCTTGACTCCTCGGTGACGTCAGCACACTACGACGGACGGGAGGACGCGTTTTCAGAAATGCCCATTGTTGCGCGCTCGTTCGTGCATTGCGAATCCATTCGTTCATGCTTTCCCCCCGTTTCCCGGAAGCGCCGACAAAGCAGCTCCGTCGCAGTGTGGTGACGTAGGCGCTAGGAGAGGAGAATATGAACAGACCTTAGCCAGTCTAGATGGTGTTGCACAGGCCCCAGAATAGGCATAGGGTGAGGGGGGGCATACAGCTCAATACATAATACATACGCATACGCTCATTCAAAAAAGAAAATTTCCACAAAGTCAAGAAAACTTTAAAATAGCATTCTATACATGTTAGGGAAAAAAATAACAGTGAAAAAAGAAATTGACAAACAAGTAAACAGACATGGCATGTTACCACAAGCTCACCAATACAAGCTCCTGGAGGGGGCAACAAAACATAAGAGAAACATGTAGTGGCAAATGACACAGCTAGACTATGACAGAGTGCATTTTAAATGCGTCTTAACTGTGCTAACAAGCACAGACAAAGAAGAGGGTAGAAGACTGGATGTGGGCAGACCTACAGCTCTTTATTGGGTGAAAGGTGACATATGTACACAGAACTGTATGAAACATGTTCATTGGCCATTTGAAAGAGATACCCGGCGTTCCCCTACGAGCATAAGGCATCACATAATTTGAAGGATGTAGCACAGCATTATGGGGCTAACTCTGTGTTTTCAGACCCTCAGACATTGTCAAATTTCTGTGCTGGGTGTGGTTGACACATCTATTGTAGCACTCTTGTTTGCCCTTGTTGAACAATGCTCAAGGTTTGTCCCCTGCACCTGCACAGTGGTATGTATATGAATTTCCCTTTATTTTTCTGGGTGAATGCACGTCGGTCAGATGGGAACATGTATCAATATATTCGTTTAAAAGAACATCTTGCTGATCAGAAGAACAGCAAAAGAACAATTGCTGATCAGATGGTTAATGTTATGTAGTGAAGCATTGCAATTAAGGTAAAAAAGAAAACAAGAACACGTGCCCTCTGCTTCTGAACAAAACTAAGATTCTGTGCCGCCATTGGGACTGTAGCACTCGGGAGCTGTTTGAGGCATACAAGATAAACAGTACACATGGGTGCATAAGAGAACCTTTGGTGTTACTTGCAGATTATGAGGTGCGGTTGTTGGACGCTACTTGGCAACGGCACTATATCTTTGTTTGAGATGGCCAACCAGCATGTTTCATCCAGTTCTTTTACCTGTTATGTCGTCTTTTACCCATTAAACATTCGCTTGAGAGTCTGTGCACATCCAGTCTTCTACCCTCTTATTTGTCTGCATTTGTTAGCACAGCTAAAAGGCATTTAAGGTGAACATCAACCACCCAGCCCGCCTTGGTGATCTACTTCAGTACGACAGGGGGCACAAGCTGAAGTAAAAAAAAGTAGATGATAGGAGATATTGCTAATTCAGTGCGACCTCTTGGCAGCAACAAGAAGCTTCTTTCCGCCACCATTAGTTGAATGAGTCCTGCCACCAGAGTATGTGCGGTGCATGCAGCAGGCTCAACGTTCGCACTTGAGTACAGTTAGCATTTTCCTGTCAGCACAGACCTTGCATGGTTACTGGTAACAACACCAACCCATTGCTGCATGCCACGTTGCAAGCAGGCCGGAGTTTGCGACAAGGATGGCTCATAGCTACGTGGACTTGCGACAGCCCTTGTGCTTCCAACGCGGATTTACCACAACACAGTGGGGAAAAAAATGTATCATTTTCATATCCTAACAGTACACTCTGGATGAAAATGATTACAGGGACTAAACATGATGAGGCACCTACCTTCACAGTGATGTGATTGACTGAAACTGTTTTGGAGCAGGTTTTCGGAGCAGCAAAAAGTGCGTTTTGGAGCAGGAAAAGGGACTTTTGGAGCAGCTAAAAACACGTTTTCGAGCAGGGAAAACAACTTTTGGAGCAGCTAAATGCTCAATGCCAAGTGGAAAAATTGACCGTTTGAAGCAAAAAACAGTCAAACAAGGAACTCTGTTGAAATAAAAAGTTCTGTCCAATAATGGGTGTTGCATAACACTACTGAATCACCGAACAGCCCCGAACATAACACCGAGCAGCCCCGTAAGCGCGAACGTTGGCGTTGCGGTCTTATAATGGCATAGAGTGGCCAAACAAACAACGCAGGTAGGGTGTTTCCCAGCTACAGTAGAACCTCGGTGATACGAATCTGAAGGGGGAGCGACAATATTCGCATAGCCCGAAATTTCTTAAAATAAAAAAACTAGCAAAATCTGTTTTCAAACCACGATATACGCACAAAACATTTATTTCTGTCAAAAAAAACTCGCGTATGCCTTTCTGCGCGTATGCCGTTCAGGTGTGTCCCACGTGGACGGACCAATAACGGGCGAGACAGACGGTACGATTTTCCATGCGATGCGACGTCCGACACGGCGGTGGGGAACCGGAATGTGACCTTTCATAGCATCGGACAGCCACCATTTCCTCTCCCCCACCGCCGTGTCGGTCGGCACATCGCATGGAAAATATGCGCTGGCCTCCTTCCCGTGCCAGGGTGGAAGACCTCCTCTCCTAATACCCTAGCTACTCTCCTTCTCACTCTATCCCTTTTAAGCCCACTCCCCCTCCCCGCAAGGCGCTTAGCCGTGACCCCGATACGGGAGACAGAAAGAAGCGTCTTCTATTCCCTCATTTCTTCTACGTCTAATAAATAGCCACTTATATATACCGTCTGTCTCGCGCTTAAAGGGGTACTGACACAAAAATTTTGGCCTCGCGTTTTTTTGCTGCAATGTGTTGCTGGGGGCATGTTAGTCATAACACGGCACATCGTTTGCTGCAGCGCGCGACAGATAATTAATTACAGGCTCCTCATTACCGACCAGTGTCAGTTTCGGTTTCAAAAACGACAAGCCTCCGGGTGCAACTATCACCACCTAGCGGCTGCAGCGCTCGATCACGTCAGCACACAGAAGTGTGGCGCACTTCCGCGCTGTTCGCGTCGTCTCCTCGCATTCGCACGCTTGCCGCACGTGCTGCGCGATGACGTCGCCATCATCGTCCTCGTTGTTGTCGTCGTCCTCATCGTCGTCTGTTGGCGACAATTTCCTTGAGACACCAACAGCGCAGCGGCGAGCGCGTCAAAACAAAAATGGCGGCTACGACGTCATCACAACTTGTTGTACCGGCTACAACGGTTACGTAGGGGAAGTAGGGGGGTCACCTCGGGTCACCTCCGAGGGTGTCAATGCAATAGGTGCGCCCTATAATGCTGGATCGCGCACGCGAACTTCAATATTCATATAAAATACCTTCCAAGCTTTATTCGCTGTCGATATTTCGCAGATGGTACACGCAGGTACACGGAAATCGATCCAGCAGGCTATCTCGGCCGCGAAATTTTGTGTCAGTACCCCTTTAAGGGACGGCGCAGCTGGCCGCCGCGAAAGCGCGCGTCAAAGCTTCGCTTGAAGCCAACTGAAAACTATGTGCCAAAGTCCCCTCCACCATAGTGACAAGCGAAGATCGACACGAACGCCGAAAAGCTTCGTGCCTTTTTTTACGACTATATTGCCTTTAATCTACCGCTGCGTTAACCGTGTATCTTCGGAGCTCGTAATCGCTATCAATTATCCCGTTGATAGTGACCGTGGTTTCGTGCGCGGCGGTTGCGGCAAACGGTAGTTCCGTTTTCAATCAGCGTGCGCTGGCAGCGCACGTGCCTTCAAAACTACGTCGTTTGTCGCTATTTATAATCGCATCTGCCACGGTTTTGTCCGCAGCGCTTGCGGATAGCAGCGTCGCTTTGACTGGGTGGGCGTAGGACGCGCGTGCACTTTCCGAGTTCCGTCAGTTTCGTCGTCGCCATACATGCTCGTGTCAAGAGCGTCAAGAACGACCGCGGTTTCTTCCACAGCGGTTGTGGCAAACAATAACCACAGTTCTGACCAACGTCTAGTTCTGACAGTTGTGACCAACCTAGTCCTGTAACGCGCTGCCCGCGCGCGTACTTCGGAAGCTTCCAGCATTCTGCTCTCGGCCGTCGCTCAACGGATTCGGTACCAAAGTTCGTATCACCCGCCGCGACGCGGAAAAGTGTTCGGAACATCCGAATTTCGGCCCATTCGACACAGTAGAATTCGGCTGGGGAATTTCACGAATTCGTATCAGCCGGTTAAGTTTACATCAACGCCTCCTAAATTGGTTTACACAAATGATATATGCGATGGGTTCGCAAAAAGCCTGGATCAGATTGGGTTGGATTTTTGCCAATATGGCTAGATCACGCACAGAAATTTTGATTTCCGGGAGATTTTCCTGCCAACCATACAAACGTAAGAAATGGTCGAAATCCGGCGCCCAAAAGCCCAAGCAAGCCAAACCAGCCCTGAACGAGCCTCGCCGTCAGCATTCGGTCAGGTTAAGGTCCCTAGGTTTTTCCCAAGAAGAGGGAAAAATCTAGCGACAGGTCAGGTCAAAGCGCCGGGCGGCGTGCCGCGAAAGATGATGCACGAACCCATTCCTCTCGATCGCGGCATGAAAATCCTGCCGCGCGGTAGCTTTGAAGTGTCGCGTTTTGTCGTCGGCGGCGCGCTGCGCACGTTTTCCCGCTAGTGTGCTTATAGTCTGGCTCACTTTTGGCGCAGAACAGCGGAGATGTAGCAGGATGTAGCAGGTTTCACGTCTTGGCGCAGTTTGGCGCAATTGGCGCAGCTATCACATCAAGTTCATGAATGTGTTGTTGAGCCTCGAGGCAAACACACTCAATGATCAAGTCTATACTTGGTTAGTGACCACACCAGCCTACTTTCCCACCACCACAACCCCTTGGATCAGCCACTGTTAGGGGTTCTCAAACTGGGTTCTGCAAAGGCTGTTTTAAAGTTCTGCGAGTGCCAATTCCAAATGCCACTACATCCAGTTCATTTCACATGAAACTACACAACTTATTTAGACAAAGAATTTTGCATTGCACTTTGAATTTAACGAAGGCAGCACAAGCTTCATCCACATTCGGTAGGCTGTGAGCAGCAAGAAACCTATGTGGCAGTGGCACTCAAGACTCTTTTAGATGCGAAGCAGCTCTTTGACTCACGTGTGTAATGCCGTACGTTACGTGCGTCCGTACGAATGCGCCGCAACGCGTTCCCCTCGCCGTAGGTGTTGGAGCGTTGCCAAGTAAGTACGTCACGCCACAGCTTTGCGTTGATGTCACGCTCCCCTTGCACGCTTCCCTCGCAGGTGCGCGCTGACGTCACTCTCTCCCTCACCCGCAGCATGCTCGCCGTAGCCCCCGCAGCTGCCGGCCGCTCCGCCCGCTCGCAACACCTCTGAACGTGTCACTTCTCTCTCGCTTCACCCGTGGTAGTCAAGGCAAAACGCGCGCCTGCTCCGGTCCAGCGCCCGTGTCTCGACTCTGAAGAAACAACGACTACGAAGTCTTGCCAAACGCTTTAATGAAACTTACACGAAACCCAACCCGCCTCCCGTGTCTTTGCGTTTCAAACAAACGTTTACTCGAGTAAACGCTATACCGAGTTTCGCTTCAAACCGTTCTTCCAGCACCCCCGTCGACGCCCGTTTCAACCGGGTCAACGCCGTGTGCACCGCTGCTGCTTCGCATCCCATCAGGGTTCCCTTCAGGGAGATGGTCCAAGTTTATTACTGTGCGAGTTGTGGACACATGCTCAGTACACTCACAGGTGTAGCATTTGCAACGCGAGTGGGAATCAAGGCTTTCAGGCTGAGAGTTGCTTGTGTGACTCCTTTTTGCCAATTGATGACAGTATTTGCCTGGATTTGCCTAGTAATTACACTTTATAATGGACATGTGAGAACAGTTGCATATTTTTTTGTCGCTCACAGCACACCAGTGTGCATGACTGCTTCTACATGTTCTTGCGTGCCACCGCATTATGTTGGTTTCAAAGTCAAAATGCGCAACGGACGCCTCAATGACCGCGAGTGGCAGCAGCTCCACACACCTCATACGAGACGTGAGATACACAGGCACTTATGCATAACGTTACAATTGAAATATCAAAAAGCATTACGCAGTGCAAATGACATGCAATCTTTTTTTCATATTATCAAATAAACTACTGCCCATTCAAATTTTCCCCCATGCAGCGCAAAGCAGTAGCCATATATCTGGTGAGCGCTATATTACTCTAAGCATAGTGGCTTAAGTGTTGAAGAAATGACGTTTATATGTATTATCGCAAGTTTCTCATCAGGAGACATGAGCTTCCACACAAAGACAACATGTGAAGGCGGCTATAATGGGGGTCGCTTGAAGCAGGGTGCTCGTGCTTTGGTTAGGCCGATTGCATAATCAGAAAAAGCACATAGGTGGAAGCAAGGTACAGGGGAGGACAATCACAGAAAGCAGTTGTTGTGTTTGGTGCAAGACCAAAAATGTTTTTGGCCAAAAACGTTCCACTGACGTGATGGTATGTGTCTGCGCATTTAGTCATAGGTGATAAAGTGAAACTGACAGAAGTCGCACTATGATGCACATCAAGAGCTGCAGAGTGGGAAGTTCTCTATTATGTGTTTTCATGGGAAAGACATTACTTTATACATACCCTCAAGACTATAAGCTATACAGCAGCAAAAGTAGCTGGCACTGCTCTCCATGAATGCTCAATAACATGTGCAATTATTGATGTATTCATCATCAGCAATGATAGCAGAAACTCTATATTTCTGGCTCCGATAACACAGTGCTCAGACGTGTAAGCGTAGAGTCCGAGCACAAAAAACTGCGGAACTGCGGTTAGCCTTAACTGCCATCAGTGGAGTAGCCGGGGGGGGGGGGGGGGGGGCTGACCGAGCTACAGACCCCCCCCCTGAATTTTTTTCGTACTGTTATGTACGCTGAGCAAAACAGCCACCTGGGCCAGAAATTATCTGTATTTTTTCAAGAATTATTTTCCATAGTCGAAAAGACACTTCGGTGCGAACATTGCTGATTTGGGCTGGCTGTCCTTGCTACGTCCATGGCGGCCCTGTAACTGGCTGCCATGCGGGTGTTCTTCAAAAGTTCGCCTCAGACATTTGATCCTTTGTACCTGTATTGGCAGCGCCGGCAGGGTCGTTGAAGGCCGCGATGTACCCCGAACCATATAGATTGCAAGACGCACCGGCTGAGAGCCAAGGAAACGGGCCATTCTCGCGGTGAAAACTGCAGGTGGGCAAGCCGTATGCGATCGCCTTAAGGGACTGTACACGCGCTCTCCGCACACCCGCTCCGCACGTGGCGGGACACCTGCCGCCCGCAAACGGAGGAGGAAAAACCGGAACGACGCCAATCGTCGCACACGGGGTACCGGTTTTTCCTCCTCCGTTTGCGGGCGGCAGGTGTCCCGCCACGTGCGGAGCGGGTGTGCGGATAGCGCGTGCATAGTCCCTAACAGGTTGTCACTCTCACTCAGTTGAGTACCCTCCCACAACTAAAAGGGCGCGTGGTCAATATATTTTTAGGGCGGAGTAGGTAACAATGAAAAGCACATGACTGGACCCATGTGGAGGTCCCTTTTTCCCCAGGAAGAGAAGCGGGGGACATGAGGGAATATCGCCCTGCTAATCAGTCTAGTTGCTTGTCTAACATGGTGTAGAAGCAGATCAGCAAATATCTCTTGTCGAAGTTTTTAGCGTGGCTCTGTATCGGCTAGCCACCTAAACTTAGCCGTTTGCCCAGATGAAGTGCATAATTAATATCTGCAACGTAGGCATCGGAACTTCAATCTCAAGTTAGCTTAACCTGCCCGAGATTGCCTTCAAGCACTAGCCCCTGGGAAGATCAACGTTGAGACTCCGCCAACATTGCAGTTGTGCCAGACCTCTCTGTGACTTCTCTCATTCAATCGTCGGGGACTCAACACTTCCAGTCATAGCACGTATGCCTTCATCTGTTTATGCTTTCGAACTTTCACATACTTAGCTACTGTTGACTCGATTAATGTCCGCTGTTAATCTAGATGTACAGCCTGTCTACTGTTTGTTAATTGTGTGATACTTGCCTCTTGTAAGCTGATTGATCAATAATATACATATGATAGTCAGTTATGTTGGGTTTTATGGCGCAAAAATATGCATGTTAGTTTGCTTTAAGTGTTGTACTGCTGAGATTCTTTGAGCTGCAATACCGCTAGATTAAAGTTGCTTTGTTTTCCAAACACATCTCTGATCTCTTCGCTGTGTTTGCTTGCGAACGGAACGACCTAACCTGCTGTCATTCCCGTCGCCGACTTTGCGCTGGCGACGCTAGAGTGGCAGTTTGTAACAGTGTCACTGCACATTAATGCCTTTCCGGAAGATGTCCCCTCACGTAAAGGACATTAGAGTGCCCTTATGTCAGGGCCATAAAACGAAGAAAAATGACCGTGTGTCACGCGGGCTGGGAACAAAAAAAGCGCTCCGTTTTCATGAGAAATCGCAGGTGCAGGATGTACACGACATCTCTTTAGATGCAAAAATGTTCTAAAAGATGGGTCAATTCATGATTGCAAAAGGGTTACTCCAATTTAACAAAACAATTATTAACAAAATGGCATAGACGTTTCGCCACATATGCACCGATGAACACCCCTGCACAGGAAATAGCACAGGACACAGCCACGGCCCCCTACTGGACGTTTACAAGCATGTGTGCGACACTGGTCAATCTCCACTGATTTGATATATTGAGAATGCCACCTGCATAGGTGGCGAAACTAGACCACCGAGAAAAATTGCTCTGCAATCCCATCCGACGCAAGAAGACTCGCCAGCACTCTTGCTCAACTCCTTGGCTCGTCGCACGCTAGTTTTGTTTACTTCTGAAGTTGTGTTATAGTTAACCACTGTTAAGCATAAGCTCTTGAACTGTTAGCGAATTGCGATTTGAGCGCTTACACAAACATACACACACACACATTCTCTCTCTCTCTCTTTCCATATATATATATGACGCTATGAATGATGAGAGACGTCCAGCACAGACGCCATACTTTTATTCCATTCACGCGCACCCTTCTTCCTCGTCGGCTTCTCCAGCCATGGCTTCATGTGTCACACGATTCCCCCTCCCCCAAAAGAGTGCGCGATTTACGAACAGCAAAATACGAGAAAAATAGGCCAATAGTTCCTTGTGCCTAATGAGTTCAATGACCTTGCCAGAACGTTGAGACACGGTTCAGCAGTCCGGTGATGTCCAGCACAGCTCTGGTGGGCAAGGCTGGCTGTTCCACAGCAGATGACATAGGCTTCCCCGGCACCTGGATGCTGATGCAAACACAGCTTGGGCTCCCGTGAAAAACGAACACGGATGGGAGACCTTGTAACATTGGCAGGACAGATGTAGGCGTTGGGGTCTTTGTTGTGGCTTATACACACTGCGTGCCTTCCGTTTGCGTGTTCGTTGACCGAAGCTGACAGGACGACGTCGACATTCTTGTGGAGTACAATTGATGGCTTTGTGCCTTTTTTTGTTGCTTTCTCTGGTGCAGAAGACGTCTCTGGCGGTGTATGGGCAGATGCCTTACATCTTGAATTTTCCTTTGGGTTAATGATCTTGTCTTCGGACGTCCTTCAATCCGTCAGTGAGCTTCCGATGAAGTTTTTATTCGTCATTTCCTTTGTTGGAGTCTTTGTTGTGTTGGCTGATATTCCTGGAGTTGCCTTTGTTGGAATTCCTGATGTTGCGGAAGTTGCTTGTGTGGACTCCTATTAGGAACATGAGTTAGATTTTCTTCGTAAGCTGATGTAGTGTCCACTAGGTAGGCGGCGCACTGTGGGCTGTTGTGATGCCTGTCGGGCACTGTAGATAAGAGCGCCATCATTGCTAGAAAGCTCTTCACAGGCTTCTGCGACGTCGTTCATTACGGACACTTCTGATTCACAGCTGCGTGTGAGGTGTGATACATCCGAGCCTTCTGCATCGATTCGACTCACGGGTGCATTAGCACTGGGTGGCGATACCGCAGCGGAGATGGCTTGATCAGGTTCCAGTTGCGAATTTCGGCAAGACTGCGGAACTATTGAAAGAGAACCTTGTGGCAAAAGGCACCTGTTGGGCTCATCCTGAGGTCGTTGGGTATTCTCCCAATGCTTCAGCTCGCTTACCGTGAACACAGCGACCTTATGAGGCAGGCGGCAAGCGTTAGGAGCAACTGAAGAGCCACGTGAAGGAAAACCAGGCGGTTGGCTACGTATGCGAGGCGAAGAATCAAAGGCATCGGGTGCTTCAGTAACGCCTCGTGTCATATGGTGAAGTGAAGACGTAAATGACGAGTTTCGTGCAGAAAGGAAATCTGATGGACGGCTAGGTCTTTTGGGAAAAGAGCGTGGACTGTGATGGCATAGTTGAAATTTCTCTAGATGGTGGATTACAGACGAATCTTCACTGTAGTCTCTAAATCGGGTGATCATTTCGTCTCTGATTTTGTTCCATGATTTGTCGTTTTGAAATATGTGCGTGAGGTAAAACTTGAAAGCCTCACCGGTGACGTAATAGTTGAAGTCAGCGACCATGTCCCGTTCTGTCCATGACGCAGCTGTAGCGTGGCATTCAAAGAATTTGAACCAGTCCTCTACCGCTCCATCGTCCGCTAATCCGGCGTACTGTGGGATGGGAAGGTCTGCCGATGATGCTGCCATGAAGCTGGTCACTGTATGCAGCGATGATCTGCTCTGATGGTCCGTATGTGGTCAGGGCATCTTATTGAGAACGTTGATGATGCGTGGCTGATGAAGGAGCTGCCAGGTCTTCATCCTGTCGACTTGTGTGATGCTATGAATGAGAGACGTCCAGCGGCCCTGACGCCATACTTTTATTCCATTCACGAGCAGTTGGCTTCTCCTGCCATGGCTTCATGTGTCACACACACACACACACACACACACACACACACACACACACACACACACACACACACACACACACACACACACACACACTTATGTGTTGACATGCCAGCCCCTCAGAAAAAAATTTCTGGCTACACCACTGACGTGAATGCCATCAAACTTCACTGTGGTTAGACTACCTGTGTGACAAGGGTATAGGACTCTACTGAATCACAGCAAGGTTTTTAGATTGCACTGCTCAAACTGAGAAAAAGAAGCCCAGATGTGCATTTTACAACACGAACGTCAGAACATCGCCAACTAATGGCAGATCAGTGTTGCCCGACTGAATCAGGAAAATCTCCTAGTGCACACACATGCAATGTAAAAATATTTTTATCACAGATATAAAACTTAAAAAGGCAAATCCTGCTCTGGAACTGAAGTTTGACATTGAAATGTATATATAGTGACAGCGTTAAAGAAGCAGTAAAGAGTGTTAGAGGGACGAAAAAGAAAAGAGGAATTCTAAAGCCTAAATAGTGTGGCTTCATTCTGTTAATAAATTAACTCTAATCGACTAGGTTCATGACAAGAGTACGTTTACACAGCCATTTTATTCCTCACCCTCACTTTCCATGCGAATTTCACTGTCACACACATTGTGAATGCATCTGCTTATCTCAAAATGTGAGAAAATATGCAAGAAAGAAACAATGCAGTAAGATATATGCTGACAAGGAGGTGTAACGTGTGTTCAAAACATGGCTCTTGCGGCACAGCTGTGGTTTCAATTCCATGAGAGCCGACTTTTGCCACTGAGCTGAGGTTTTCAGTGATGCTACCGAGAACTTCAAATCTGGAGCAATTTCTGGATCAGAAAAATTTTCATTTTGCAGCACTTTGGAGCAGCAATATTTCCATATTGGAGCACTCTGGAGCAGGCAATTTTGCATTTGGGAGCACCCTAGAGCACCTAATTTAACATTCGGGAGTACACTGGAGAAGCAAGTTGCATTGACATTCAATAAATCTCTCATTTAATTGCAAATAATGGAGAAAACGCTCTCCAGAGCACTCATTATTTCATCTGATTATGGAAAAATAAGGATGTCATGCAGATACAAGCAAATAAACAGAATGCTGGTTCAATAAAATTGTATGTTATGAAATAATACTAAATATGAGGCACTGATGTAACAGACACCTGGGCATAAGACACTAGTGCGCCCATATGGAAATAGGGGTTAATCCGAAAATGAGAACCCTGCTGATAACAGACCTTATATAAGGGACAAGAACTGCTCCTCAGCACATCTCTCATAAAGGGGTTCAATTGTAAAACTATATGGTTATCAAAGTGCAAAGCTCATGCCACAAATCTATATCCTTGATGTTAATAAAATGTAACACTAAGTCAGCAGAAATACCAGACAACAGTGCCTCGATGCAAGGGCACCGGCAGGATTTTATCTGCAGGGGGGAGGTGGGATGTGCTTTCTTTGCTGACCCTTATGCCTCAATGCTAAAAAATGACACTGTCCCTTCTTATGCATTCCTCGAATGTGAAAGCCAGCCTCTTTTTCTTTTCAGTCGATTGTATTGAGAATTCTGATTCATTAGTGTATATTGCCTTAATTACATGCCATGTGGGGCTTGAAACAAGCTACCAGCAGAGTTTCTGGAACAGACAATGTCGGCCAATGAATTGCCGCCACACTGTTTGGCTCAGAAGTGAGCCTCTGCGAAAAGTGTGTTTGGCCATCAAGCCAACTTGCACAACAGAAGCTGCGCCGACTCTGTGTATCGTGTTGTGGCTTATTTGGGATGCACTCGTGAGCGCTGTTTCACGTGCGGAATAATCCTTGTTCTGTGATTGTGACTTTGGTGGCCCCATGATCAAGCTGCACATGTTTTGACCTGCCAACGGTGCGATTGCCTGTGATAGACACCACCACACCTGAGACTCTGGTGCAGTTTGGAGCAATTTATGTTGATTTTATCAGGATGGCACAGCAACTCCAATTTGGTGCACTTTTGGGGCAGTTGGTGCAGGAGTGATATCACTGGGTCCTTCCACGACAACCTTGACAAAGCTGGTCATATGTATAACGTTAAGCGCAGTACTGAATTGACGAGGACGGGACAGGGAGTGACACACACACAAGCACTAGTGTGTGTGTCACTCCCTGTCCCGTCCTCGTCAATTCAATACTGCGCTTACCGTTATACCTATGTTGTACCAACAAGGCCAAAGATCCACCCTTGCAAAGCAGGTCAATACCAAAACAACCCCACTGTCAGTACTATGAACAAGAAATAACTGAAGGAATAAAAACAGCCTTTATTTTTACAATATAAAAACCACCATGTTCTTTTCCATCTGAAACCACCCAGCAATTTGATGCCATGTAGCTAAGAAAATGCAAAATGCACAAAGAGTTGCAAGTGCCCGAAACGCTAGTCGGGAGTTTTTGATGGCTGCTTTCTTTTGTTTGACGAAATGTTAATGAAAACCAGTAGATAATGAAGCCAAGGAAGGTGTAGGGTGACGTTAAAGGGACACTAAAAGCAAATATTAGGTCGACGTTGATTGTTGAAATAACGGTCCAGAAGCCTCGTAGTGCTACTTTTGAGCAAAGGAAGTGCTTATTTTGAAAAAAAGTCATGTTTTAGCGGTCCACATCGCTTTAGCGCACTTCAAATCACCCGCCTGAAAGCGGCGTTTCTCACGTCACTGCTGCCGTGCCCAACGTTGCCCGCCTTTACTGCGCAGCGGCGTGCACTGGCGGCGTGTGCCATTCGGGCATCCGGCAACATCACATGCATGCGGCATTTTGTCGAACTTTCCGTCAGAGCGACTTTCACGAGCGCGCAAAACACACGCGGCAGTACGCCATACCAAAACTACCACTGAGACCGACCGTGTGAGCGAAGCAGGGTGCCGGGCGAAATGCAATTTGGCGAAAAGGGAACCTTTGAACCACGCACGCCGTTCCCCATGGTAACGCCAAAGAGGTTCTTTTTTCCATGAATCAAACTGAAACGAACAAGCAGCATTTTATTACGTCTCTTGATGCACATAAGGTTCTATTTTTATTGCAGCTAGTTTGATTACGAGTGATTAAAGGGGTACTGACACCGTTTTTCAAAAGCGAGTTCACTCTGCCATACAAATCTCCTGTATGCAGAGACGGCTCTGAACAAGTATGAAGCTCAGCAAATGCTGATAAGATACTTTATTTTGATATTAAAGTCAATTTTTCCATGGCGCACCTACCGACATCGACACTAGCTTGACGTCAGGCTACAGTACTAATTCTGGTGACTTCACGCAGCAGTTTGGCTAGTTGTGACGACGTCACGTACCAAAATTTCCAAGATGGCCGCTTGTACGTCACCAAAACATTCAAAATGGCCGCTTGTGCGTCACCGACGGAGCCGAAGGTGCAGAGCAGCTGTGGAAACGTCACTATATATTGTGCGAGCACGTGACGAGAAACTCGTACCGTGTTGTGACGTCAGGGTACAGTAGGAACCGAAACTAGCTTTTAAAAAATTACTGTAATTACTTTTTCAGGGTGCACTCGCGCTTAGCACTACCTTTTCTAGGCTCCTGAGGGCTTGGCCTTTCATTTGACGCAAAGAAACGACAACTGAAAATGTTCGTGTCACTACCCCTTTAATTGTAGTCGGACTCTCTCCCGTCATCGGAACCATTTCCGAAATGTGCCGCTCATGGCGCTCATCGTGCGATACATTTAGCTTAATTTCTCGGTAAGTAGGGCACTGCTGTTGATAATATTGCCGTTTTAGATGTTTTCATACATTGAGCTTTCACTCTGACATAAATTGTTATTTGCCTTTAGTGTCCCTTTAATTGTACTGTTTTAAGTGTATTGTAGTAATTGTGATCAGAACCTGCAACCTTCGGAAGGTTAGAGGTTCGGTCCCTGCTGGTGGCAAGTTGGCTTTTCGTCCCCTTTACTTTCTTCATATCTATATCACCATTACTACAATACACTTAAAACAGTACAAGTAACATCCCCTACACCTTCCTCGGCTTCATTATCTGCTGGTTTTCGTTAAGGAAACGCTGGTTATCACTTTTGGCAGCTACTGTCACAGAGAGTTTAAGGTGCTCTGCAACACATGTTTAACATAGTCAAGAAACGTTGCCACTGTGTAGTCAAGGCTCTTATGAACGAGTGAGCCAAATGTTATTGCACTGGATGCAACAGGAAATTTACAATTTCCTGTAAAATGCAGCCAAAATCGCTAGCTTTCTCGTTCACAATGAATACTGTCCCAACTATGCAGCAAGTGGGCACAAAAGGTATTAGCTCGTTTCATGAACTGGTGTGTGGGCAGATGATCTTGGGGGCCATGTTAAGCAATAGATTCCATGGCTGCCCAAGAGATGTCACCAAGTATCCGATGGGTAGTCACAGTACCACCACGTGGCGGCACTATACTTGTTTGAACCAGAAGCAAATGCAGCCAAAGTAGAAAACAGTCAATACCATCACGCAACTTTAGGACGCATGCCACCCTAGGCATTCCCCCTGTGTAGTTTCCAGCTTGCATGTGGCAACAAAAGAAGAGAGAAAGCATGCTTTCAGCTATAACTTTGCTCACACTCGATGAATTTGAAGCATTTTTGCACCACGAAATTCAAGAGGAAGCACAGTCAAACAGGTTTGTTCATTCTAAGATAATTTGGAAAGGTGCTACAAGGCCTTTTCAAGCCTCTCTGCTACAGGCTCCCATGGTGACAATGTCTCATTACCCTTCCTAGTGCTCTCGCACTTCGAGGCCAACTCTGGCTATCTTTTGAGGTCAATGAATATCAATGAAATTCGCTAGGTATGTACCTTTGCATACTTCCGTCATACAGGCGAAATTACAGGCTTGAGAGATGAGAAAATCGTTTACAAACAAATTTTATCAATAAATTCGAACTGCCCACTTGGCTTCCCAAAATTGTCGCCCACATTGTGTGTAACATCAGCCTGGGTACACCAACAGGAGACAGAAGCGCCGCTACAGGTGCTCGGGGATGCAGTGCATTAACTGCTGCGGTGTTGAGAAGGCAATGTTCGTGTATGCTTGGCCAGTGACACGCTGGTGGCACTACGGTGTGTTAGCAGTGGTGGCAATACCTAACCGTTTATGCTGTGGCATCAGCCTTCCCTGTTGGCATACCATGGTCCTGAAAACACTTTAGCTGTGCGAGTTGCTCAATGCGTACAGTAACATGATGGTGGCGATACAGGTGTAGCAGAATGAAATAGCTATATGCTGATCACAAAATGTTTCATGGAGTGTCCTTGACATTAGACTTTAAAGCTAATGCATTCACAGTTACAGCACTGCCGCAAACGTACACCAGCAATAAAGCAAAATGCACTTGTTCACCTAGTGTGCTTGCCTGGTTATCTCTCCATCGCCAGATGGCACTACCAGCTCAGGCCATTCAAAATTGTGGCTATGGTAATTAGGCCAAATGCTAACGCTAAGCAGTTTGCTGACAATCTAAAGCTCGCCGATACTGTTATGGGAAAAATGTATAAGTTTGTGGACAGCAGCATTTAACATTGCAGTGATAGGATGGATGAAATTTATTATAAGCCAAGTACGAACCACCTCTTGCATGATGTGCGGATAGACCTAGTATACGTTGTGGAAAGAGTTTCGGTATCGTAAAGTTTGTGCATGTGCACCTTTCAGCTGGTATGTTATTACTGTACTTACTGTACGGTGAGCCAGCACTGCCAAAAGACCCTACTGTCAACCAGAGACATGGCATGGACGGGGTAGCACAGTCATGTTTTCGGCTGAGCATCTCCTGTCCATGGCTTTCGTAGCTTTTGTCTGCGCGCTGCTGGGCCGACATGCCTTGCACGGCTTCCGGCTTAATACGTCGCAGTACTACTCAGTTGGCTTTCGGTTACGCGCCCTTTTGCTTACTTCAAGTTATTTTCGCTTTCTCGGGAACATAGAACCACCATTACCTTGACACAATAAAAAAAAAACTGCTGCAGTTGGCCTTAAAGACCTCAAGTGCCCGAAGTGCACCCATGGAAAAAAAAAACCTTTGGTCTATATAGCTGGCCAGTTCGAAAAAGAAGTGTGGGGGGTAGGAGGACATTTGCACCTGGCTTTTTCCACTAGAGTGCCACAAAATTCTAATGTTTTGTTTGACATACTAATTTGACCAGTGACTGGAATATTGTGGTGCGATCTTGTACGCATTCCAAATAAGCATGGAGGCGTGGCGTTACATCCAGATGCACGCAAATGGCTAATGTGAACCGCGACAGACGTCACAGCCCTGCATTGACCAATCGCGTGTGGCTGGATGTAACGCCACACCTCCGTGCTTATTTGGAACGCGTACAAGATTGCACCATTGAATTCTTAGTTGTTTTTTATGCTGTGTCTCGATGATTGCACTAGCTTGGTCTGAAGGAGACACTGTACTTTAATATTTTACAAAATTCTTGATCGTTAGTGAAGCTTGGTGCGTTTATTTATATTTATTTACTCATTTCAAATGTGCAATTATTTCCTTTTTAGTACAAATATTAATTTTTGAAGTATCAAGCATATCATGTAACTTTGGGAGCAAGATTTTTCTTACACTGAGAGTGTTACAAAGTAAATCAGAATACCAGAATACTAATATGGAATGAGAACTGTATGCAATAAAACAAAAATGGATGTTCTAAACCCATTCGAACATATGCTATGGTATCCTGAAAATACGCAAGTGAGTCTGAGTCAAGCTGGGATTTCGATCACTAACGTTCAACATAACATAATGTTTGTTGAAATGGATTTAGAACATCTATTCTTGTTTTATTGCATACAGTTTTAATTCCGGATTATTGTGAAATGCTTATTTAGTTTGTAACTCCCTCTAGGGTTGCCACCGTTCCACCTCCCCCCCCAAAACAAGAAACGGCCCTTCGACGCTGGAGAGGGGAAGGGGGGGAGAATGGGCTAACAGGAGATTAAATTAATGATGAAACAGGAAATAGCGCAGTAAAAGACGACGACACAGAAGGAACACACACCACACCACACAAGTTAATGTTGAACAATAGACGCTATGCCAAGTCTTCGGCATGCAGTGCCATTTAATGTAACATCATTTTCCTTGAGACAAATAAACCTCATGTACAAACAAAAACAGCACACTGAGCTAGCCAACTAGTCTAATTGCTGGCATAAAAATACACGTGCCTGGAATGGCGCTTCGCTTATTGACCTGATTGTGCTGCACTGAAAAGGAACCGCGATACTTCTTCCATTAAACGCTTTTCTTTGCATCTGAATCCAACAGGACAGTGGCATTGTAGACACAAACTAACGTTAAAATATATATACAGTCCGTATGTCACAAACATGTCGGATATTCATGTATACATACACACTCAATAATGTGCTCTATTCCTATGATCGCTACACTTGAAGGAATCTTAAAGAGTGGCTGACTAATAGTGTAAGAGTTTTGGTGATTGACGATAAATATTGACCGTCATAGTTGTTGAGCTGACGCTTATAAAACACCCCAGAAAATAAATATTTGCAATATTACAGAAAAAAAAAAGAGAGAAAACGGCTAATGGGGGCCGATGCGGACTGGCAACCGGCCCACAATCTAAAAAACTGGCCGGGCCGGTCTAAACCCGGACAGGTGGCAACCCTAACTCCCTCATTTTAGGAAAAATATTCCTTCCCACATGAAGTGATTAATATTTCAGAAATGTTTACTACACACTGTAAGAGAAAATTGTATATTTGATATCAGCTCACAAATCGACAAGGTTCATCAAAATTGATCAAGAATTTTAAGAAGTGTTGTGAAATATGGTGTCCCCCTTAAACTGTTGCAATAAAGATGTGCCTACATTGAGAATTAAGCTAGTTAAAACCAAACTAAAATTTCAAAAGAGGAAATTTTGCACTGTGTAACATTACCAATTAACTAGACTGTCACCTTGACTGACAAACATGCAAAGAATCATGGCAGCAGGAATCAGTAGTTGTTTGTACAGCTCAAAATAGCTGGACAGCCTGCAAGAATCTGACTTGTAAGATTCCGCAACACAAGCATGTGGTAAATAAAGGCACACTTGATAACATTATGGCACCAGGTATTTCTAAAGGCCAGTCTATTTCCATAATTCTTCATCAAGGCTACATAGACAAGCAAGATTCATCACCACAGGGCATGAAAAAGTGGTGGCCTTACTTTAGATTAGCACAGCTTGTGGGAACTCTGCAAAAACATAACTGGTACACTGAGTTCGAATGAATCAGAGAAGAAAACAACAGATATGAACTCCAAAAGTGTGCGCTATTCCTGGGGGCACAAAAAATTACATAGTTTTAACAAAACTGCCACAAATTGTACATGACCTTCCCGCTGCAGCCATGTTGAAGAAGAAGGCCTCTCCAATTAGCTTCTCCTGATGCAGCGTTTATTCAGGACGTGCAGCCAGGCGGGTGACGATGAGTGCAATGGTGATGACAACTGTTATGCAGTCTCTCAGGCACGTCGCGTTGGCTGTGCAGTAGCATTTCCTCCGGGCCCCATCTGAGGCGCACCCCCTCGGACCGCTTCTTCGTACGTTGGTGGCGGCTCCTGAAAAAAAGTTTATCGTCTGTATGCCAACATTAAAATGGAGGTGAATTTCTTTACAATGTTACTCAACAACAACTGTAAGAAATTCTAGAGGGCTATTCATAAAGTAAGGGTTCTTTTGCATGGAGTTCTTAATTTCACACAAACCTTCTCCCTTTTTATTCATAATTGCACGGACTTCTGAGCACTTTTGGTAACAGGCTGCGTTTACAGGCAGACGCTAGCCCTTAATGTCAATGCCAGGATTAGGGTGTAGGCCTCTTTTTCTAGAGAAAAAAAACAGCTGCTTTTGTGTGGGTTCAATCTGAAGTCGTTCTCATCAACCCACTTGGAGACCTCACTGAGACCAAGTTGGACCTGTCGCTCACTAGAACAGGATTTAAATTATATCTGTAGATTGTAAACATATGTTGAAAAAGCATCTTACGTGGAATGCACAGATGCAAAGAATTCATTTTTATAATAAAGACCGTACAGCAGAGCACCCCTCCCCGACGTACTCCAGTTTCTTGCACGAATGGCCGTGATGAAACATTTCCCACTAAAACACGCAAAATGTGTAATTGGACAGATAACTTTTGATCACCCTAAAGATATTACCACGTATACCTAAGTGTGAGAGGAGGTCTCCTAATATCCCATTCTGCTACACAGTATCATAGGCCTTCTCTGTGTCAAGGAATACAGGTAGGAAAAACTTCAGCTGAGATGATCAGTGGTGGATTGACCCTCTCGAAACCCGCACTGATATGGCTCAAGGAGAGTGATTCTAGGAAACTTGGCAGCCGGCAGTTTAATATTTTTTAACAGCGAAGTTGTTTGTAGTTTACTCTTCACCGTCCACTGGTGTTCGCTCAGCGCTGGCTGTGAGGTCTTGCGGTGTGGCGAGGGTGAGGCACGGTAGGAAGAGGCAGGGCTGACACTGAAGCTTGGACCAAAGGCAAATGCAGTGTCTAGCTGAGATAGTAACAAGGGCTAGGCGGAGAGGGGGATGAGCCAATGTCCTGGAGTGGAAGGCGTGCCTGAAGTGATGCCTGGTGGAAAGTGCGTCAGAATGTAGCTAGCTGTCTGCAAGAGAGGAAAGGCGTGTCAAGTAGGCTCAAGGAGGGAGTATCAAGGCGGGTGCCGGTTTTTCATGGCATTTGTTTTTCATGGCCAATACTACTTGCACTCCCGGGGAAAAAGCCGCCCAACGTGAGCTACCACCACATCGTAGCTTAACACAGAGTGTCAAATAAAGAGCAATGATACAACACAGAAATACTTAGAAAAGGCTCGCATAACAGAAACTGCAATAGCCTGATAAAGTGGGGCACCTGCTTCGCTGTTTCGAAGGCTTTCCCGAAGTGGAGCTGGCTGCATCTTTTTTTCTTTTTGAAGACTTTGCAAAGGAAAGTTGTTAGGGCTATAGGCCTGTAACATTACACAGACGATAGATCTTTGCCCTGTTCTAGGATAGGAATGACAATGGCCTTTTCCCAAGCACAGGGAATCTCACCAGAGGACCATGCAGTGTTTCAGAGACAGAGGAGGGGTTTTGTGTTGCACGTGGTAAATGTTTTTACATTTCACATATTCCACGGTCGGAACCTGGGGTAGATTTGTTGTAGCAACTTAGTGCTGCATGCAGCTCTGTTAAGCAGGATGGTTGGTTCTGTGCCTCAATTTTTGCACATTTACGTTCTAACTTTTGTCATTTGTATTTTGTACGTTTGAAAAGTTTCGGAGCAGTGTGCTGAACTAGACACATGCTCGAAATGTACGCCTAGAAAGTTAGCTTGGTCTTCCAAGGTGTCTCCTTGTGTGTTCACCTATGGAAGTAAAGATGTTTGTCGACCGTTTACCCTACTAACCTTGTTCCATACTTTAACCTCATCCGTGTAGGAATTGATATATGGTACAAATATCTGCTAACTTTCTCTTCTAGCTTGCCGACGCGTTCTTCGCCCTTGGAATTTTATTTGTTTAAAATTGATTCAATTTTCTGCGGGGCGGGAATCGCGCAGTAGCCTCCATGCTTTGTTCTGCTTTTTATGAGCTTCACAGCACTCACCGTTCCACCAAGGGACACAGCGTTTACATGCCACACCACTTACTTCAGATGTAATTTGCGAAGCAGTGTCAGTTATCATAGCAGTAAAGTATTGAACAGCATGATCAATTCCTAAGAAAGACATGTCAGCCCACAAGATATTTGTAAAAGTTCCGTACTTTTCCCAATCAGCTGTATCGGCCTTCCACAAGGGAGCCTGAGGTGGAGATTCGTTTCCTTTTGGTGTTCTAAGGAGTATTGGAAAGTGATCGTTTCCGTATGGCTTTTTAATAACATCCCAGTCAAAAGCAGGTAAAAGGGTGGGAGAAAGAATGCTGAGATCTATGGATGAATAACTTTTGTTCACAAGGCTAAAAAAATCTAGGTTTTTTTCTTATTTAAAACATGCACCAGTGGAAAACAGAATTTGCTCACATGGCCTTGCACACCACTGAGAGAGTCACTCCAAGCTGCTGTGCACATTGAAATCTCCGGTAACTGGTAATGTGGAGGTATGTAACGCAAGCAAATGGTAAAGAGTTTGTTTAAAAGAACAGCTCGAACATCCACTGCTTCCAGTGGCATTTGCGGTTGCATGCGATGACACAATACAGTTTTGTCTACTGCGATGGTAACACTGCCAAATGACGCAAGGGCATTATTATGATTTTTACGGAAAATGACATACTCTCTAAGAAAGTTCGTAAGCTTTAATTTCAGGTGGGTTTCTTGTACACACAGCACTTTTGGGGTATATATGTGTAGAAGTTCTTAGACATCACAGGGGTTCCTAAGAGAGACTCTCATATTCCATTGTATAATTTGTGTTTCCATAATGAAAGCACAAAGCCTGCTCGTAAAGTAATGACACTGGATCTGGTAAAAAAAATTTATTGATCCTATCAATACATTTAATTTCAATTTGTAATAGTTTTCTTGGCCATCAATACACCGAGTACAATGAGATTCCCACGCTGCAAGTGCTTCCTGAAAGTCAGCTGCCTTGACAGAGAGACCCTGTGGAGTGCAGGGACCATAGGTCGGCAAAAAGTGTGGAGCTCACTCAGACTCACTCATGAAATATATTTTGCCCTGAGAGCTCACTCGGACTCAGACTCACCAAATTTTTTCTCCACCAGACTCACTCGGACTCAGACTCACTGAAATTTTTCTCAGCCGGACTCACTCGGACTCAAACTCACCAAAATATTACTCACTCGAACTCACTCAGACTCAGACTCACGGCTCTATCTGAGTCTGAGTGAGTCTGAGTGAGTCGACTCATGAGTCGGTTAGCGTATAATTGGCTTTCTTGACCATGGTGTCAATGCTCTTTAACACCAATATCTGGCGTAACTGATGCTCTACTTGGCACCACCTTTTGACCTCGTACCTTCAAATATAAGCTATCAGTGGTTGCAATCCAGTAAGAACATTTTTTTGAAAGAGGTAACTTCCAGATATATTTTTATCAAGAATTTTCTGTGAAAGAGATTGCGGGGGGAGGTGAACCTGCCCCCCCCCCCCCCCCCCCCAATACGTAACTCACGCCTTTGATTGATAAATATAGAGCTGGTGTATCAACGCTAGTGCTTTGAAGTATGTGTGAGTCGGCGGGAGTACAAACGTGAGCCGACATAGGGCTGATAGTAATGGTGAAGTTGTGTAGAAATAACGATAGGTCGGCAAAAAAGTGTGGTGCTCACTCAGACTCACTCATGAAATATATTTTGCCCTGAGAGCTCACTCGGACTCAGACTCACCAAATTTTTTCTCCACCGGGCTCACTCGGACTCAGACTCACTGAAATTTTTCTCAGCCGGACTCACTCGGACTCAAACTCACCAAAATATTACTCACTCGAACTCACTCAGACTCAGACTCACGGCTCGATCTGAGTCTGAGTGAGTCGACTCATGAGTGAGTTTGCCGACCTATGGCAGGGACATAGCCGAAACGTTGACCTATCTGGCTTCTCTTGAGATTTGGGACTGGCTCACATGAGGGCTGCCCTGATTTGAGACTTCTTGCCATTTGCAAAGCTCAAGAGAAGCTAGAAAGGTCACCATGTTCCCCGCCATCAAAAGGGCTGTAACAGAGTCTCTGAGAGAGGTCACAGAAGCTGATTTTGCAGCGTGGGAATCGCATTGCACTCAGTGCATCGATGCCCAAGAAAAACTATTTTGGAGAATTTAAATATTATGCATTGATCAAATCAATAAAATCACTTTACCAAACCCAGTCTCATTACTGTACGGATAGACCCTGTAGATTGGTGCTGTGTGTAAAGAAAACGAAGTGCCGCCTTCGATTACAGAGCACTGTAATGTGGGACTTCTGAAGCGGGTCTATGCGCCATTAGGATGGGTGTCTTGTGAGGCAATGAACACTGGCTGATTTTCCTTTTCCACATAAGGCAGGCTTTGGAGGCTGCCGCCTGCTCCCCATCACTGTTCATAAGCGGAGTGGGCTGTCACAGAGAGGCGTTCTTGTGATTCCCACGTTTGGCACAAGTCAGTCGACCTCTACAGCTCTGCGAGCCCTGGCCAAACCATTGGCACTTAAAAAATGCATGTGAATTTGGGATGTATGGTCTGATTCTTGTTTTCGTGTACCCTACTTCAAGAGAATCAGGACAGTTGAAGCAAAAGTAATGATCAGAAATTCTGTTTGAATTTCTTTGTTCTTGCATCTGGCATTAATTCGTTGCACCTGCATTACATTCTGGTCCTTCCATCCTTCGAGAAGCTCTTCTTCACTCAAGCTTAGGAGGTCACCGTCACAGGATCACTCCTTGGACCGTGGATCGGTGGGGGGTCACTGTGATTGCAACAGCGCCAAATGCTATGAGATTTGAAAGTTTTCTGTATTGCGCACTGTCATGTACTTCAAGCAGCCAGTCACTGTTCACTGAATCATTTGGTGGCCTTATAAGCTGGGTCCCATTGTGTCAGAAAGACACCTCGCTACAATGAATGGACAAAGGGTTCTGACTGTCCTCTGAGGATCTGAGCAGTGGATCACATGCACATCAAAACCTGGGAAATTTTCTTTCGGTTTAGCAAGGGGACTGCAGGTTTCTTCCGTGCGCCATCTTTCTGTGAGAGGGAAATCAGGAAGTTTGGTGAAAGAATTGGAGGACATAGGTGCATGATTACTTTTGGTGGTCAGCCGCCCACCACTGAGCCCAACAAGTGGATGCTGCAAGATGTTATAGAAGCACAGATGCCAGCTGTATGTGGCCACAATAACCTAATACAGTTAAATCTCTTTATAAGTGACACTGATGCAAGAGACAATTGGCTATAAGAGACACCAGTGTGCCTGTAATAGGGGTTGATCAGAAAATGAGAGCATGGTGCCTTGATTATAACAGACACCTCGTATAAGGAACAATAACTGCTTCCCAGTACGTGTCTTATAAAGCGGTTTAACTGTACAGTAGACTCTCAATAAACGAAAATCTCTTAAATGAAATTGCTGCTTAAATGGAACAACTGCCTCTAACATGATTGGTTTTGTGCTTGAATTCTGCACCCCTTTTGATCTCTCAGTAAACGAAACTCCTGTTAAATGAAACATATTTTCCTGGTCCCTTCAGCTTTCGTTTAACAGGAGTCTACTGTATATTGCTACGGAGCTAGCACGGTCCAAGGGTCAGACATTCTGCCTACAGAAGATGACAAAGAGGACTGGCCTGTCTGGTGTGCGTGCTATCGTCAATCTTGGTAGATGCTGAGCACATCAGTGCAAATACACGTGTAAATAGTGTATTTACACGTGGATAGGTAACCACCACAGGGATGGTTACCTATCCTTGTGGTGGTGACCAGTACCGGTTACCATCCCAGTACCGGTTAGTAACCGGTACTGGGATGGTTACCTATAGGTAACCATCCCAGTACCCATCACAAAGCTCCACAACGGCCGCATCATCGCGGGTCCGACCATGTCACAGGTTGAAGGAACATGTCACAGGTTGAAGGTCTTTATCACCTGCCCCTCCTGTGGCTTCTACCTATGTAGTCCTACTTCCTGCTCGTGACCCTGGCATATTTTCCAGTTAAGATAGTGTTCACATCGACACATGGATCAACCTTTATGAATGGATCAGTGCCAGCTACAGGTGGGACCTGGCCCTTATGCTCGCCAACATGCTTTCTTACCTCGATGGCCCACCACGGGTGTAGTTTGAGATGCACAAAGCTGACATTACAACATTCATGTGCAGTGATTGGGCCTTCTTTTGTGTACGGATCTACTTATACTGTTGCTTCCGATAATAAATATTCAGTTGAAAGTTAGCGCTTGTCCCGTTGTGTCTTCCTGGTCCGTGTGCATCATATAGCGCTTTGACACGCTTGGATGCATTTAACCAACTAGCCCGAAAAGCCACATGACAAGCTGGGAATCTTTCAAAGAGAAGATCTGCGACCTTTTGGCAATACTGTTGGACGGCATATGGCTGCATGAAATGAACTGGCAACTCGTGCTCAGACATCTATTGAATCGTACATCACGTACATTCATGATGTTATTGCCCTTTGCCACTTGGTTGATGAGAACATGACTGAGTCTGAGAAGGTATTGGCATGTGCTGAAAGGCATCGCAGACGATGCCTTTAACCTGCTTGTCTATAACAACATTGACACTGTTGACACTATCCAAGAGTACTGGCGGTTTGAACAAGCCAAGACCCGCTGTACAACTCATAGATTCACACGGCTGTCCAACATGGCCGCACCTTCATAGTGTGATGCCATTCGCCAGCCGCCCACCTATGACAATGTTACACGCATTGTTTGTCAGGAGATTGAAGCTGCCTGTCCTGCTTCCATTTAACCACCTGTTTTCACAACACACGGCACTGACCCCCCCCGCCCCCCCATCACAGCAATCGGTAGACTTCATTCAAGCTGTGGTCAGGCAGAAGTTTGCAAGCTCGCCAATCCTCGCCTACATTGCCCTTCCACAGCCCTATGGAATGGCAAACACCCGATGACCAGCCTGTCTGCTTTTCCTGTCATCAGCCTGGGCCCATTTCTCGCTATTGCCGTTGCCACTGGTCAAACCCGCCACGCTAGTCCTTTCCTACATACATGCACCCTACCCCTCTAGACGTACAGCGGCTGCACCCCACCATTTCTACTTGTCTTCTCACAAGCCTCTCACCGCTATGCCACTTTCCCCATTCGCCGCTACTCCCACGCCCGCCGCCACGATGCTGCCAATCCTGCTCTCCGCAGCCTCGATGCTTTTCTTCGCCAACCTTGTCTGGCTGCCCACAGCACGAAAACTAGATACAGTAGAACCTCGTTGATACATTCCTGCTTAGTACGATTTCCCGGCTCCTACGCTCGCCAATTGCGAAAACTAAAAATAATCCAATACAGCTATGTGTAATACGTTCCTGTTAATACGTTCCCGGAAAATACTGCTACGTACTAGCGGCATCGCGGCCAAGGAGACGAAGAGAAGGACGAAACAGACAGACTGGCGCGTGCTGTTCGCGTCGGTTGCGCTGCTCGCCTAAGCTGTAAACAATACAGGGATATGTATCCCTCTGAGTTGGTGTCTTTTTCCGTAACATATTTGGTGGAGTGGTGCGATCCCCTACCTCGCCACGGAACTCCACAGCGGACGTTGTCTCGAGGATTTCCCCATGGCCTCCCAAGACTCGGCTACATCCCCGCCGCCCGCATTGCCTCCTGCCCTACCTGCCAACCCACCGGCCGCACCCACTTTCGTCACGCTTCCCGCCGTGAAAGAGCCTGGCGTGTTCTCGGGCCTCGAAGGTTCCGACGTCGACCAATGGCTGCGCCTGTACGAACGCGTCAGCGCCAGTTACAGGTGGGACCCCACCCTTATGCTCGCGAATGTCATATTTTACCTGGACGGAACCCCTCGTCTCTGGTTTGACACCCATGAGCATGAGATTACCAGCTGGGACAGCTTTAAGGGAAAGATCCGCGAACTTTTTGGCAACTCTCTTGGACGTCGACTCGCCGCAAAGACTGAATTATCGACTCGCACGCAAAGCTCCACTGAGTCCTACCTCAGTTATATTCAACATGTCCTGGCCCTCCGTCGCAAAGCCGAAGAAACCATGCCTGAGCAAGAACAAGTTGCGCACATACTCGAGGGTATCGCCGACGACGCGTTCAACTTGCTGTTGTGCACTAACGTGTCCTCTGTCGATGCGGTACTTCAACAATGTCGTCGCTTGAAACAGGCTAAAAGTAGGCGTGTCTCCCAACTGTTCCCGCGCCTTCCGAATACCGCAGTGACGTCTTCTTGCCTCGCAACATACCGGCAACCGGACGCCTGCGATAACTTGACCCGACTCGTTAGGCGTGAACTTGAAGCAGCCGCCCCTGTTACCGCTGGACACAATCATTCCTACCTCCACCTCGTCCACCAGCGAGTATGCCCGAGACGCAATCGCGCGAGCCGACGAAGCCCGACAGCTCGCCCGCACTCGGCTGACGGCGTCGCAAACCAAACAACGACGCCAGTACGATGCTTCTCATCGCGACGCACATTTCGTTCCCGGTGCCCATGTGCTACTCTGGTCCCCTCATCGTCGGGTGGGCCTATCCGAAAAACTTTTGTCTCGTTACACAGGACCTTACCGTGTACTGCGTCAAGTAACACCTGTTACCTATGAGATTGGCCCCATCTGTCCATCGCCATCTGTTCGCTAAAGCGATATTGTTCACGTTTCACGGCTCAAGCCCTACAACACCGCTTCCGAAAAAGACCTTTAAAGCTCCGGGACGGTGCTTCGGCCGCCGGGGGTAATGCTACGTTCCAGCGGCATCGCGGCCAAGGAGACGAAGAGAAGGACGAAACAGACAGACTGGCGCGTGCTGTTCGCGTCGGTTGCGCTGCTCGCCTAAGCTGTAAACAATACAGGGATACGTATCCCTCTGAGTTAGTGTCTTTTTCCGTAACAATACGATTACATTGTAGCCCGGTTATAACGAAGTTGGCGGGAATCTGAAATTACTTCGCTATAACCGCTTTTTCACTATATCTGGACTCTAAAAAAAATCAAACATTATGCAGACCAAGAAAAATAATTTATTTACACTTTCTGAAAAAAGCGATCAAGGGTCCCTTGCACGCGTTTCGCCAGTGCGCATTTCAGAACACGCGCTCGCATGTTCTGAAACGTTTGTCCTGTGTGTCGATGCTTCGTCCCCATGTCATTTTGCGCTTCTTAAATGATGAACCATTTCCAACTAGGCCAAACAGCCGTTTTGCTGAGTTTCAGGACACGTTGCTCAACTTTGTCCATCAGATCGCAACTGCCCGGTTCGGTGCACAAGTACATACGCAGCGTGTTCACAGCTGCGAGAGCTGCTCCGGCGGTCCCAGGCTGAGGCGCACCATCGTTGTCACCTTCGCCGTCCGAGGAACTGCTATCTGCGGCCGTTCCCTTTTCGGAGACGCTAGCGGCGAGTTGATCGGTGGTGAGCTCCTCCATTGCGAAAAGGTCTTGATCCGCCAGGGCAAAGTCCAGATAATCCAACCCGCTTCGGACAAGGTTTGCATTGTCCGCGGCCTCCCACAGCTGCCCCAAGCTTGTCACTGCCGCGGCACCATCCGCTGCAACAGCATCGATGTCTGCTTCTGCTGTTATTTCTTCGTCCAAAATGGCACGTTTCACTTTTAGAGAGAGCACTTTTCCTTTGGTCGTCGATGAGGCGGTCGTTCCGGGTATCGCTTGACTCGACATTGTCGTAAAGTTCGCCGATTCACATGGGCAGGCCTAGCTGCAACCACGGCAAGTCCAAGCGCGCTGCGATAATCCGCTTTTCACCAGTGAAACAGCACGAGCGAACGAATGCTTCTGCTGCTCAACCGCGGCCAAGTCTAAGCGTGCTGCTCAACCGTGGTCAAGTCTAAGCATGCTGCGATAATCCGCTATTCACCTGTCAACAGAGACACAGCACAACATGTGCGAACGGAACGGCTGCTTCTGCTGACTGAACTGACTGAACACCACGAAAGAAAGAACGGCTTTGCGTGCGACAGGTTTGCGCGGAGCCGTTGGCGGAGCGCCGCAGCCAGGCTTAGGCAGGCCTAGCTGGTGGCGCCATGCCGTGGAAGAAAAGCAATTTAGGAGCGCACCAACTTGCTTCGCTTTTTCACCAAAATGAGGCGCCACAAGCGCAACCGGTCTAAAGCGGTCACAAAGTTTCTGAGGCTGAACCCCACGACCTCCTCTCTGAAGAGAGGAGTACGCCGTGAAACGAGATATGATAGCGGCGGTCGGCCCGCCTGGCACTGGAAAAAAGAATGGGAAGCGTTCGCGAGACGGCTACCGGGCGACCGTGTGGTGAGGTGAAGCAAGCTTTCGAGCCGAGTGAGGCGACGCGGCTGCCGGGAGCCAAGAATTGGCGGTTTTTCGGCCTAGTTGATTCATGCGAAAACTTGAAAGGTGGTTTGATGGATTTTTTTTGTTGTTGTTCTCGCCAAAAAACCTCGCTATATCCGCTGAGTCGCATTTTTTTACTTTGTTAAAAGTGGACTTAAAAGGCATTGAAAATGCGGAAATTGGGACGGGAAATCAAGATCACTTCGTTATAACTGCTATTTCGCTGTAAGTGGGTTCGTTATAAATGGGCTACACTGTATTCGGCAGCAACGTTCAGCACCGCGGGGAACTGTGGTCGTATGATACATTCTGCAGCCAGAAACTGTCATTCAGGTGTGCAAGAAGGGCCCTCTCGTGTATTTGTGGAGTGCTAAGCGGCAGACTGCCACCGCACAGCGACGGTGGCTTTTCCGCAGTGTCTAATTTCCCCCTCCGCGCCTTCTTTGCTTTGCTTAATTGTCCTCTCCTCATCTTCTCTGAATTACTCAATCGTCCCCTCCATGCTTTCTCCGAATCGCTCAATCGCACTCTCGGCCATTGCCTCAGCTCTTTGTCAACCACACACTGACCTGAAGGCAGGCAGCCACAATGGACTTCGAAACCTTCAGACGGCTTTCAAAAAACTTTCTTTTCTGTAGCACTTAGCACAATTTCGCTGAGCACTGCAAATCCTTCATCCTCAGCACGGTATGACACTTTTCCACACACAACAGCCGGGAGAACACTGAAGAGCTACCAGTATGGCACAAAGAAAGGATGCTGTCGTTCCTCCAGTCTGCCATGATTCAGTACGAGACCTACGGAAACGCAAACGAGGCACATGCTGCTGCCTCTACACAACGCGTCGCGCCACATAACCATAGCAACGCCGCCATTGTGCCCAGTGGATATGGTTGGTAAGACGTCATTTCTTCCACACATTTCCCCCAGAGCGCGTAATCAGATTGCTCTGCCCATCGCATGCCACACTTCCAGTCCGCATTCGTTTTGCTCTGGCTAGAGAGTTCTGAATATCCACGGGTCACCAGAATCTGCCAGGACAAATTTGTTCTGGAAGATATCTGGAAGGTTTCTGGCTATCAGATGCCAAAAAGAGACGATGCGCATTCACCGCCATCTTTGTGAGGACTCGACGGATCGCAATGCAGGCGCTTGGGGAATTCGCCATCGGTTGCCATTACACCTGCCGTTATCTTCTAAAGCCCGTTCCACCGTGTGAGATGGTGCGATTATGAGTGGCGGCGAACACACCGCCACATGTCTCCAGCTAAGACAGAATGCAAACTATCAGCACGTATGTGCGACGTAGTATGCGATAGCCCCGAGCAGCTGTCGCTTTCGGGGACATTATCACTTTCGTGAGATTTCGCATCATGTTGTACCGCGATGGTTACATGCACTGCGCAGAGTTGAGCTTGTTAAGCCGTTAGTGGCGCGGCAGCTTTTTACACGGACAGGGTGAGCTGTGCGTGAACTTGGGAAAGTCATGGTATCGGTGCAGTTTTGTTCCAAACTCAGCAGCTCTCTTCAAAGTCTGAACGAAGCTACTCTGTAACAGAATGGGAATACCTTGCCCTTGCGTGCGCGGTTGCAAAATTCTGTCCTTACTTGTATGGCCGACCTTTCCGTGTTGTCACAGATTATCACGCACTCTGATGGCTTTTTTCACTGAAGGACCCCACTGGACGACTTGGTCGTTAGGCATTCTGTCTTCAGGAGTACTCCTAATTAGTTGCCTACAAGTCTTGACGCCTCCATCTGGACGCCGACTGCCTGTCCTGTTACCCTGTTGACCAACCAGATGGATCAGTCATCGAGCCTAGACCCAGCGTCATGTCGATGTCTCAGTTTCTTCAGATTGGTGACGAACAACATCGTGATGCTTCCTTGCGATCACTCGTTGACTGTCTCAAATCTTTCCCGTAACGACGCGCCACTCCACGTGTTTGTCCTCTGGAATGGCGCGCTGTACTGTTGTAGCATCCAGCCAGATGGCCCTGAGTAACTACTTCTTGTCGTGCCTAAACATCTGTGTCCAACAGTGTTGCACGAGCTTCACGACGAACCAACTGCCAGCCACCTTGGCGTATCTCACACGCACGACTGAGTCTGGTGCTGTTTCTTTTGGCATGGTCTTGCCCGGTACGTTCGACATTACGTAGCCTCCTGCGATAAATGCCAACGTCAGAAGTAACCTGCCGCATCCCCTGTTGGTCTCCTTCAACTGATCTCCATCCCCACTGAACCTTTCTTCCGTGTTGGTGTAGACCTTCTCCGTGCTACGGATCTAGCACAGTCCTAGGGTCAGATAGTCTGCCTACAGAAGACGATAAAGAGAATTGGCCTGTCTGGCGTGCGTGCGGTCGTCCATCTTGGTCGATGCTGTGCACATCAGTGTAAATACACTTGTAAATAGCCATGCCTCGTGTCATTTTATGTAACAATATTGCCACGTGTGTTTATTGCTTTGTTTCGATGTATTAGGCTTTCCCCCAAAAAGTCCGTTAGCAACGCTCGACGCAGACCGCGCACAATGTTTGAGAAGCTTTGCGATTGTTTGAGTTCATTTTGTTAAGATTGCGTGCAGGTCGCAAATACAGTAGACTCTCGTTAAACGGAACCTGAAGGGGCCAGTAAAATGTTTTCCGTTTAAGAGAAGTTCCGTTTACTGAGAGGAGAGCAGGGGTGCAGAATCCAAGTACGAAACCAATCATATTAGGAGCAGTTGTTCCGCTTAACCCTTTACTGCCGATTGTCGCGAATTCACGACATACCGAAAGACGCTGATTAAGTAACACACCGATTAAGTAACACATGCCTTCACCGACGGCTGTCACGTATTTGCGGCAAACGTAGCTTTCAGCACGAGTAAGGTATTGCAAGCTGGAACCCAGTGTTGTGTATCAGTTGCCGGTGAGCGCGAAGCACGTGCAACAGCTCTCACTTCGTTGTTTTCTGGCCGAGGGACGTAAGTTCCATCTCATATAAAATTTTTTCAATGTGCACACATACAAGAGGTTGCACACGACATGTCACGTTGTTTCGAAGTACATTATTTCCTGCACTATCCTCGTTTCTGTGGTATGTCGCGAATTTGCGACATCCGGCATTTGAGTCAGTCACTGATGACTGCCGGTATGACAAGTTCATGATGGACTTCTGCTCATTCTATGAGAAAAAAAGGCTTCGCACGCGCTTGCCACCTGAAGATAAAAGTGACGACAGCTGTTTCAGTGACAGCGAAGACGACGATGTCGATCCCGATCCTCATTCACAAGCACGGGTGTCTTCATCGAGCAGTGAGGATGAAGACAAAGATGTGGTAGACCAGCCAAGCTAGTGCCTCTCTAAAACATGCAGTGCGGTGGAAAAAGAAAGACGGTCAAGAACAGTGGGAAATGCCACACTCGAAAACCGCTCATCCTCAATGTGACACTGTCCGAGCTCCTATTAAATATTTCAAGAAATTTTTTATGACACCTTCACGGAACACATCGTTCAGCAGAGCAATCTGTTTGCGACGCAGAAAAATCCGAACAAAGGACTGGCTCTGCCTCATGCTGAGCTGGATCTATTTCTCGGAGCCGTCACCTTCATGTCATTCTGTCGGCTCCCAAGAAGTCTGCTATACTGGGCACGTACTAGGGCACACATGGTGGCCGACACGATGTCACGTGACTGGTCGGAGGCAATAAAGTCAAACTTGCATTTAACAACAATGATGACGCCAAGTTACGCCGCCCTGAAGAGATCCGCTTCATTGATGTGGCGATGCCATACTTGCTTTGTACTGAACATATTGGGCTACTATTGGCTTAAGTGCCGGTTGTCACGAATTCGCGACATAGCTAATAGTATGCATTAAAGTTGCATTTTCGATAATACAACTGCTGATTTAAGTTAAAGGGACACTAAAGGCAAATATTAAGTCGACGTTGATTGTTGAAATAGCGGTCCAGAAACCTCGTAGTGCTGCTTTTGTGCCAAGGAAGTGCTTATTTTGAATTAAAATCACGTTTTTAGTGGTCCGCATCGCGTTAGCGCGCTTCAAATCTCCCGCCTGAAAATACGACTCTCATACGTCACTGCTGCCATGCCCAACGTTGCCCGCTTTTACTGCGCGGCCGCCGACACTAGTAGCAGCCGAGCGGAAGTAGCGGGACCCACAGTAGCAACAACGGCGCTGCGGCAAAGACTTGCTCGGATGGGCACATTCAAAGCCGTCACCAAGTCGCGGTTGGTCTCGTAATCCTCAGTACGAAAGTGCAGCGAGCACACACGCGGAGGTTTTGACTGTTTAGCACACTGGCGCAATGGCATGTCACTAAGCCACTTCGAGCGTAAGGGTTCATTCCGCGGCACCCAGTGAAAAGACACACCGGTTTCCTTGCTGCAGCACTGGCGTTGTGCACCATTCGGGCATCCGGCAATATCACACGCATGCGGCATTTTGTCGAACTTTCTGTCAGAGCGACCTTCACGAGCGCGCAAAACACGCACGGCAGTACGCGATCCCGAAACTACCACTGAGACAGGCGAGGCACAGTTCGGCGAAAACGGAACCTTTGAACCACGCGCGCCGTTCCCCATGGCAACGCCACGGAGGTTTTGTTTTCCATGAATCAAGCGGAAACGAACAAACAGCATTTTATTACGTCTTTTGATGCTCGGAGTGTTCTTTTTTTACTGCTGCTAGTTTGCTTACTAGTGATTTATTGTAGGCCGACTTCCCTACGTCATCGGGATCACTTCGAAAATGTCCCACTTGTGGCGCTCGTCATGTGATACATTTAGCTTAATTTCTTGGTAAGTAGGGCACTGCTGTTGATAATATTGCCGTTTTAGAAGTTGTCATACATTGGGCTTTCACTCTGACATAAATTGTTATTTGCCTTTAGTGTCCCTTTAAGGTTGCTATTTAAAGCTGAAAAATGAAAAAGAAATTTTTTTCTTCGGCGCTTTCATCATTCAGGCATTAAAGGGTTAAGCAGCAGTTCCGTTTAACAGATTTCCTTTTACTGAGAGTCTACTGTAGACAAGTTTATTCAACAGCCTATGCGAGCACCAGCAATAACGCTGGCAGGTTCGATGACGCATTACATCGATGGTAAGATTACCAATGGTCGACGCTCTGTTCGCCACTATCAGTGTACACAGCGTCGTACCTTGACTTTTCATTTTCCGGGCACAAGTTCGCCCAAATAAAGAATTTTGTCTTGGTTGGCCGTTCAGAGGGTACACGGTGACTTGCCTTCATCAATGTCACGACCACGTGACGTCTGGTGGAGGTGCTGTTCGCTCATGTTCCGGATGCTCCCGTCAAGCCGTGAACCCAGCACAACTTGTGAAGAAGACATCAACACCAACCACGGCTAGCGAGCTAGCCGGCAACAAGGTCTACCACCAGAGTACGGGCCTCTACCCGATAAGACCTGGAAGACGAAGGCCATGACCATGACTGCACCACCGCCCGCGATTGTGATGCAGCAGCCAAAGGAGCCGCCGATCTTCAGGGGATTGTCATGTGAGGATGCAGAAATGTGGCTCGAGTCGTACGAGAGGACTTTGGCTTTCGACAACTGGGACCTCAACAACAAGTTGCCCTTTGTGTACCTCGCATGGGAAGACAGAGCCAAGACCTCGTTCGAGAACAGGGAGTCCCCCATGACAACGTGAGACACCTTCCAGACCAGCTTCCTCGCAGCGCTTACAAACGTCCTTCGAAAAGAAAGGGCTGCCACTTTACTGGAAACATGGGTGTAGCTTGTGAATGAAAACGTGACAATTTTAACGGAAGAGATGACCTACTGTTCTGCCACACTAACCTTGATATGACCAAGGTCTGTTTCCTCATGTGAGGAAAGTAAAGCAAGAGCTCTTTGCTGGGCTGATGCGGAACCCACCCAAGACAGTCCAAGAATTTATCTCCGAGGCGACAGCAATAAAGGAGACGTTGGAAATGTGCACCCAACAATACAATCGCCGCTTGATCCCAGACAGCGCAGTGGTTCAAGCGATCAGCCCGACGACCTGCCAAAAACCATTTGAGCCATCGTGCCTGAAGAGCTGCGGAAGCTGTTTTCTCAATCGCAGCTTGCATTAGAGTCAATTGCCGACACTGTCCGTGAGGAACTTCAGCAAACACTGGGCCACGATGTACGAAGGAGAGGTGACACATAGCAATGGAGGCACAGCGGAGCAACCGTGTCAAAAAGTTGTTGACGTTCGCCTTTTTTGCCACCAGACGGTGCTCGGCACATGGGGGCCAGTAGAACGTGCGTAAAACTGCTGGGCGCCACTTCAGTCTGTCTGCGATGTCATGTTTCATGTCAAAACATCTATACAGTCGACGTCCGATTTCCCGGACGCCCGAAATTCCAGACATGCCTGATTTCCCGGACTCATCTGTGGCACCGTCAAGTTCCCCGTAGAGTCAATGTATTAAAAAGTTCGAAATTCCGGACGCTTATAGCCTTCGCCATCCGATTTCCCGGACTTTTTATTGTTAATCGCCGACCCAAAGTCACCACCGACGCCGCCATTTTGGTTGTTTTCATTTTCATATCCTTGAACCCACCATACTCGCATCGCAGGTGTGTGTGGCCAGTAGCACCGCCGCACCGCGCCGCGGCTGCCGTAACCTCGAAACCGCACGTGTCAATCCGTTGCCAGCCGTAGCTTAGCCAAGCCAAACCTCACTGTGTTCGTTCACGTGTTTTGTCAGCTGTGCCAGCTCTGCGGTCGTGTCTGCGGTTGATCGTTTGCTGCTGCGCGCTACCTTCAGTGATCACGTTTCCCGACCTTCAGCATCCACCAAGTTCCTAGCTGTTTCGTGCTGCGCTTTTCGTCGAGTGGATTCGCCGTTTACAGCAATGGCACCGACTGCTCCTTCGTCTTCGTCCGCGCCTTCGAAGCGCACAAAGCCACCTCGTAGGCTCACGATGACGAACTGCCATCCGCGGACGTTGCCTTCGACGATCTGCGCGCTGGCGGCGTGTTGATTCCAGCCGAGATAACCCTTGAGGGCTTCGCCGACGTTGACAAAGACCTCGAGCTATGTGCGGAGTTGACCGATGACGAAATCATTCATCAAGTTACGGAGGATTCCGATGACTCCGACACCGAGAACGAAGAGCCAGCTCCTACACAGCCAACGAGCTCGGAGTTGACGCGAGCACTGATGTCATTGGTGTACAGCGGCAACATGACGTTGACTGAAATTGAGGCAGACATAATCGCGGGCAAGCGGACCGTGCAAAAGAAAATAAGCGACTTCTTTGCGCCCAAGTGCTGACCTATGAGGTAGTGCCGGCCACGTCGTATTTTTTTTTATAAACGGCTCTTTTTAGAGCCACCTAAACGATGCATTGGCTGAATTGCTATGGGAATCTTGTACTCCGGCTGTGACCCTCTCCGTCAGCGAAAAATACCTACCAAAAAGGTGCGTTTTCACGTGCATTCGTTTTTCCGGACTGCCCGATTTTCCGGACGTTTTCGCGGTCCCTTGAGGGTCCGGGAAATCGGACGTCGACTGTATTCATGTTTTGTGAAACTATTTGTACTATACGACAGTTTTCTTGCACCCTGTGAACCTATGCAAGCTGTGTGGGCCCAGGGAGCAATGGGCAAGAAGTGTTTCACCCCATGTTACACGACAGGGTGCAAGTCGTGTACGGAGAAACTCTCATTGTTTTCTGCGCCGAAAGAGGAGTGCCTTCGGGTATGGAAGAATGACATACCTCGCAAAGATCGGATCTCGAAAGATGCAATGCCTACTACAGTTCCAGACTGCCCAAGCTATCTGTTGAAACAGAGAAAGGAAACTAAAGAGGCTCGTGCCTTTCAAGAAGCAGCGCAAGAAGAGCCCGGAATGCAGTGATGCGGTTTTTGGTATGGATTCTGCGGGTGCCCTTAGTGGTCAGCGACCCCCGCTTGCATAGCGTCACCTGCGAGCAAGTACGTGAACCTGAACAAAATTTCATCACGCTCGCTTGTCGCGTTGTCACCTCTTCTTCGTACACTGTGCACTGGGCATTGCTGAACTACCGCAGCAGCAGCCGGAAGCTATGAGTTACGCTCATAGCTTCCGGCTGACGCCGTAATGCCGCAGTTCCGCCGCCAGACACCACTGCCAGACATCGCCGCCACCGCCACCCATGTCATACTGCCTGACTGTCAACCAGCGCTACACCCCGAGGAAGATGTTTGTCGTGCCCCCGACCACCGCCCACTCTGCTACCATTGTAGAGAAGCTGGCCACACCTACCACCGCTGCCAGTACCGACAGATGGGATTGCGTGGTTTCACCATTAACGCACTGCGTCCACAGTGGGGTGCATGACAATGCAACATCGTGGACTACCTCGCAGGAGGGCAGTGGACACCCCGATGACCTTCCTGTTCGCCGTCGCCAGGCCGCTACATCTCACTGCAGTGCCGCCAGTACCCGGTACTACTCCGGGCCAATCCGCGAGCCTTTATCCGAAAAACTAAGGGCAGCAACTTATGGGGGTGCAGTTGCTGTACGACGAAATACCGAGGATTCTCCACCGCGACGAAGTCTTAAAGGAGTGGTGACACAAAAATTCGGAGACAATTTGACTGTTGAATCACACTAATGGGTGCATATAGGTGCCATCTGTACAATATCAGCCACAAATACAGCCTAAAAAGTATTTTAATTGAGTTTTGAAGTTCGTGAAAGTGCCGAATCGGAAATAGAAGCAAAAGACGATGAGGTCATCGAGCGGATACCACTTACGTCACGAGTTCTGGCCGGGTTACCAGAGGCGTGTACGAGACGGACAACGCTGGTAGCGGCACCTGATGATGCGTAGCCTAACCGGAGACCTACAATATAACATCACAGCGACTTACCCGCTTAGTTCTGAACAGGCGGGTGATTTGAAGTGCGCTAACGTGACCCGGACCGCTAAAACATGATTTTATTTCAAAATAAGCACTTCCTTGGCAGAAAAGTAGCACTACGAGGTTTCTGGACTGCTATTTCAACAATCAACGTCAACTTAATATTTGCCTTTAGTGTCCCTTTAAAGAAGCCCTGCAATACTTTTTGAGAATGGTCTGAAATGCTGCCGATTGGTAGTTGATGCTCCTGAGAACATGTGAGCCAAACATAATAGCGCAGCGCGTGACCTCAAACTTACAATTAATTGTCAAAGTCCACTAGAAATAGCTTGCTCTTCTCTCAACAAATGATGCCATAAACCCAAATGATCGCGCCCTAAACCCAAAGTCCACAGGAATCGACTGATTTGAGCATCATGAGCTGCACAGTTACCATGGCCACCATGGGATGCTGAGATGTGCCCGTGCGCTGGCTGGCGATCACACTGAAATTAAGGCGTGCATTCGAAGAAAAAAAAAACAATAAAGAAGTGCTCAAGGTCATGACGCTTGCAATGAACGAACGTAGCTTCATGCCCCCTTGTCATCCCCCTTTCCCCCACATAGCTTTCAGTGCGCTCGCTCACATGAAAGCAGAGAGAAAGTGCTGAAAGCGTGCGATGAATTTCTGTAACTCCGCTCCTACTTGACAGATTCTAAAAATATCTGTGGCAGTCAATTTGTGACGCAGTAAACTCCTTTAATAAAGCCATTGGAAGATTACTTAAAAAAGTGCTGCAGGACCCTTTAAAGGTCCAATCACCCGGCTTCAGTTGAAGCCCCAGGATTCCCTTTTCTCCATACACGACGCAGCCTCACACGGCAAGGTGTGGGAGGGCGTCGAAATCCCTGCCCCCGTCGGCTCAGGTCAATTGTGACGCCACTCACCAAACACCTGCTCATGCAGATGCCCCTGTGGGAAACTGTGCCTTGTTCTGAACAATTGCTTGGCACAACAAATCACCTGCCAGCTGAAGAACATCGAAGTTTAATTTTTTTCAACCGTATACAACAGCAAAACTTCAGCCTCTTGACTAGAAAATGAAAAACACACTTAAAATTAACTACAGAAGATTCATTCACAGCTCCTCATTAACCTTCATAGTGTGATCTTGCAGTTGACCTGTTACGAGCAATCCAGATGATTTCCGACGCCTGGACTGCTGTCAAGCAGGACACTAACTGCTTCCGTAAAGCGTGTTTTATGGCCGCAGAGGAAGACTTTTCAGAAATTCCAGACGCCGATGGTGCCGAGACCTTCAACGATGTTTTTCACCAGCTGTCAGCTTTCCTAGGTTCTATGCCAATCGAGGAGACTTTGCAAACCTACGTAAGCATTGACGACAACGTGCAAGCTTAAACCTTGATGGTCCAACTTTTCAAATGAAAGTAGCTGTTGCATCGGTGAGTGTTCCCATGTAGCTGTAGACTCCCGTATAGCCGCCTTGATTGCATAGAAAGGAGAAGGTCCGCAATTTTGTCGAAGTCTGCTGGAAGTGTAGACCTCAAGGAGGTACTTGTAGGTCTGTGATGTTATCCAAGAGTTTGAAACAGGCCTTTGCTTGGATTAACCATGTGGTGGAGTTACGTTCCGAGAATCCTGACATGTTTAACATTCAAGGCAATGCATACAGCGGATGAAGAGGGCACAGCGGCTTCTCTGTCGGTTGAGGCTTGCTGGTGTTCATTGCCTGTGTTAGACATGGCTCGACTTTCTTTTCTGTGGTACATCATTGCCAGGCACAAGTTGATTATTATTTTGTTACAGCACACTGTCACATGGTTATGACGATGGAGCAAGCAGAATTGTAGCAGGCAAAAATGAAACAGTTTATTGGGCGAACTTGTGCCCAGAAAGAAAGGAAGTGTTACACTCGATGCATATGACGATGGAGCAAGCAGAATTGTAGCAGGCAAAAACGAAACAGTTTATTGGGCGAACTTGTGCCCAGAAAGAAAGGAAGTGTTACACTCGGTGCATATGACGATGGAGCAAGCAGAATTGTAGCAGGCAAAAATGAAACAGTTTATTGGGCAAACTTGTGCCCAGAAAGAAAGGAAGTGTTACACTCGGTGCATATGACGATGGAGCAAGCAGAATTGTAGCAGGCAAAAACGAAACAGTTTATTGGGCGAACTTGTGCCAGAAAGAAAGGAAGTGTTACACTCGGTGCATATGACGATGGAGCAAGCAGAATTGTAGCAGGCAAAAATGAAACAAGTTTATTGGGCGAACTTGTGCCCAGAAAGAAAGGAAGTGTTACACTCGGTGCATATGACGATGGAGCAAGCAGAATTGTAGCAGGCAAAAATGAAACAGTTTATTGGGCAAACTTGTGCCCAGAAAGAAAGGAAGTGTTACACTCGGTGCATATGATGATGGAGCAAGCAGAATTGTAGCAGGCAAAAACGAAACAGTTTATTGGGCGAACTTGTGCCCAGAAAGAAAGGAAGTGTTACACTCGGTGCATATGACGATGGAGCAAGCAGAATTGTAGCAGGCAAAAATGAAACAAGTTTACTGGGCGAACTTGTGCCCAGAAAGAAAGGAAGTGTTACACTCTGTGCATATGACGATGGAGCAAGCAGAATTGTAGCAGGCAAAAATGAAACAAGTTTATTGGGCGAACTTGTGCCCAGAAAGAAAGGAAGTGTTACACTCTGTGCATATGACGATGGAGCAAGCAGAATTGTAGCAGGCAAAAATGAAACAAGTTTATTGGGCGAACTTGTGCCCAGAAAGAAAGGAAGTGTTACACTCGGTGCATATGACGATGGAGCAAGCAGAATTGTAGCAGGCAAAAATGAAACAGTTTATTGGGCAAACTTGTGCCCAGAAAGAAAGGAAGTGTTACACTCGGTGCATATGACGATGGAGCAAGCAGAATTGTAGCAGGCAAAAACGAAACAGTTTATTGGGCGAACTTGTGCCCAGAAAGAAAGGAAGTGTTACACTCGGTGCATATGACGATGGAGCAAGCAGAATTGTAGCAGGCAAAAATGAAACAAGTTTATTGGGCGAACTTGTGCCCAGAAAGAAAGGAAGTGTTACACTCTGTGCATATGACGGTGGAGCAAGCAGAATTGTAGCAGGCAAAAATGAAACAAGTTTATTGGGCGAACTTGTGCCCAGAAAGAAAGGAAGTGTTACACTCTGTGCATATGACGATGGAGCAAGCAGAATTGTAGCAGGTAAAAATGAAACAGTTTATTGGGCAAACTTGTGCCCAGAAAGAAAGGAAGCGTTATACTCGGTGCAACAATAACCTCGAGCACAATCATCATTTATTGGTAACATGATCTGCAGTAAGACGCGTTGGCATTTATACACATGGCATAGAAGATCCCAGCCTTATCATTGGTGGCTGCGTTAGTTCCAGAATAAACTCTACTGTTGTCATTGCAGGCTCAAGCTTATGAGAAGATTCCAAAATAGTCTGGGTTCCCAGAAACTCAGGTGTGATTTGCGCAAGGCAGTTACACAACAGACCGGTTAGATAAATACAGTAGAACCTCATTGATACGTTCCCGCTTAGTACGATTTCCCGGCTCCTATGCTTGAAATAGCGAAAATTAAAAATAACCCAATACAGCTGTGTGTAATACGTTCCGGTTAATACGTTCCCGGAAAATACGATTATTTGGTAGCAGCGTTCAGCACCGCAGAAAACTGCGGTCGTACGACACGTTTTGCACTCTGAAACTTTCATTCAGGTGTGCAAAAAGGGCCCTGTCGTATACTTGTGAACTGCGAAATGGCAGACAGCCCCTGCGCGGCGACGGTGGCTTCACCACAGTGCCTTTCCACCCTCAGCGCTTTCTCTGCTTTGTCTCTTCCGAATTGCTCGATCTACCACACACCGACCCGAAGGCAGGTGGCGACGCTGGCCGTCAAAATCTTCAAACGACTTTCAAAAAAAAAAAAAAGAAGAAAAAAAAAAGACCCGAAGGGTATTTTGTGTAGCACTTGGCACAATTTTGCAGAGCATTGCAAATCCTTCATCTGTAGCATGGTACATAGATGCACACTCGTTCCACACATGTTTGTTCAGACCCCATGGCTACAACAACAGTCGGGGGAACTAACAACATAGCCCAAAGAATGGAGGCTGTCGCTCCTCCAGTCCGTCACGGTTCGGTACAAGACCTACGGAAACACACATGCCGACGCAGCATGACACGCCGCGACAAGTAACCATAGCAACGCCGCCATTTTGCCCAGTGAATATGGCCGATAATTTCCCTCACACTTTTCTCTCGGAGCACGTGCATTTTCGGGTTGCTCCGCCCATCGCGCGGCGCAACTGCAGTCGGCGTTCGTTTTTCTCTGGCTGGACAATTCTGCCTACCAGCGGATCATCAGAAGCTGCCAGAAAAAATTTGTTCTAGAAGATATCTTCGAGGTTTCTGGTCATCAGATGCCAAAACGAGATGATGCGTGCTCGCCGCCACCTTTGTGAGGACTCGACGGATTGCAATGCGGGCGCTTGGGGTCTTCACCTACAGTTGCCATTACGCCGGGTATTATCTTTTAAAGCCCGTTCCGCCGTGCGAGATGGTGCGATTACTATACTCGGGGACAACTTTCTGTGGCAATGCAGGGCTACACAGCCGAACCACGCCGTTTCGTCAGTGTCGCTGCACAGCTGGAAGTAGTTCCACACACACACAAAAAAAAATGTTTTTTTGTGCGTAACCTAATTATTTAAAAATGTGCAGTTATAATTTCTAGCTGCTAATTGATAATGCCAGAAAATTATTAGTGATATTATGTGAAATAGCATTATATTTTAGATTTTTCGGGTTTTTTTTAGTTGCCGCGATCCCCACGGCGTCGCATTGGCTCTCTTCCTTCACCATCATCCTTCAGAAAAAAAAATGGCCTCCGCGTCGCCTGTGCCTTCTTCCTCCGGTTGCTCGCCAACTGGCTTGCCGCACAGGATATTCAAGAAGCTTGAGTACCAAAAGCTGTCGAAACAAACCAAGCAAGTGGTCTGCAACGTGTACGCCCAAGTGAGACTGATGCAACCGGGACTCTTCGTCGCTTCCGTGTTTCGTTCGGTTAGCCAGCTAACCGGCGTGAGCGAGCGTACTGTCGCATGGCTCAAGGCGGATGTTTTAAAGGGTACCCTGAAGTCCCCGAAGTGGAAAAGGCTTCGTTTCGCCGTTGAATCACCAGCAAAAGTTACTGGAAAGACAAGAGTGCAGCGGTACGATAGTTTTACCCTGTCTGCTCTTCGCCGGAAAGTACATCAGTACTGCATTCGCAACGAGGCGCCAACGGCAGAAAAGATCCTCAGCGAGGTAATCGGCGACACCGACATGAGGCTACCGAAGCAGCTGAGTGTCAGAACGATGCACAGGCTTTTGAATGACATCGGATTAGAATTTCGGAAGCGAAAACGTAACTGTGCACTGCTGGAAAGGGACGACAGCATCGTGTGGCGGCGGAAATATCTGTAGACCATTCGAGAAATGTGAAAGGAGAAACGGTACATACAGCTACTGCTTCGATTTGTTGGACAGAGATATAAATGTCAACGATGTCAATTAAAACACAAATGCGGCATGTAAAAATTCAGAGTTGAAAGAGTAGGAAGAGGAAATCACGATGGAAGGTTCTCGTACCGCTAAATATTTAATTTTTAATTCACCCGTCCTCATACATGTTGCCGTTCATCTTCATTTGTATTTTTTTTATGGCTTGCTTCTGCATCTGTGGCTCTTATTTGTATTTTGCCCGTTAGTATTCTGGTTAGGCAAGCGAAGGCACAAGTACGTATTGACGTGTTCTAATGAAGTATGGATAGCTCGGAATGAAGGTATTTTGTTATTCATATGAGTAGGTACCTTCTGCGAACTTTCTTTTATGTTTGTATTTTCCAGTACCACCCAAAAAATGCAAATATCTGCCTGCCCAGTAGAATGATATTAGATGCACATCATAAATTTCTTCCGTCTCAATTGACCCCTCTCGTTAAAAACAGAACCCTAGCACATTTTTCCCTTGCGAATACCTTGACGAGACTTGAGTGAATGCTGGGCACACCAAGAAAAAGGTGTGGGAGGACGCCACTGTGTCGTCACGTGAGGACGCCTTCCGCAAGGGTCTCACAACTGGGCTTCGCGCACCGAGCAGCAAAGGTGGTCGGCTCATTGTCCTCCATGCTGGAAGCGAAAACGGCTTCGTGGATGGGGCATCTCTCGTTTTCCAGGCGAAAAAGAGTGTTACCAGTGACTACCACAGTGAAATGGATGGCCCACGCTTTGAGAGAAGAACAAGTTTTACCAAACATTGAGCCACGGAGCGTAATTGTCATGCACAATGCTCCATACCATAGTGTTCAGCTCGAAAAGCTGCCCTCGACGTCGTCGCGCAAGGCCAAGATTCAGTCTTGGTTGACTCAAAAAAACATCCCGTGGTCTAATGAACAGTTCAAGCCCAAGCTCATTCAGCTGGTTAACCAAAATAAGCACCGTTTTTCAGGATACCGGTTTGATGCCCTGGCCAAAGTTGCTGGTCATGACATTGTTCGGCTTCCTCCTTACCACTGTGAATTCAACCCTATTGAAATGGTATGGAGCCAGGTCAAGGGGTATATTGCAGCCAACAACAGGTCGTTCACTCTTGCTGGAGTCTAAGAACTTCTGGACGAAGCCATTGCCTTTGTGACTCAAAAAAACTGGGTGCGCGACTGCGCTCATGTGGTGCGTCTTGAAGAGGAGGCCTGGGAGCAGGATGGTGCAATCGAAAGCACGCTCGACAGCATCATAATTACTCTGGGTTCCGACTCCAGCAGCTGCAGTGACAGTAGTGACAGTGAATTGAGTGGTATAGAGGAACTCTGGTGAACCTGGTGTGCGCTGGCTCATGTGATGCTGATTGTTTGTGAGATGCTATGTACAGTAAAACCTCGTTAATTCAAAGTCACTGGCACTGTGAAAAAATTTCGAATTAAGCGGGTTTTCGAATTAACGAAACATACAAAATGCGGGATGCAAGGAACTTTGAATTACTGAAAGTAAACAGAGGTGGTCGTTCGGCCTTCTAGTTTGTGGCTCCAAGGGTTGTTTTCCAGCAATACCTGGTCCCATTTTTGCCGCGAACTCGGGAAAACGGCAGGCCTCGCTGCTATCAGCGCAAAAAAAAAGAAAAAGAAAAGAAGAAGTCTCGTGGTTAGCTGAAATGCGTGCCTGCGGAAAACAAGGCGTGCTTCAATGCAGCACAGTGGTGACACGCGGGCAGCATGCCACCTGCTCCTCGCAGCCTCAGCGCATCATGATGCGACCATTCGCCCATTCTTTCTGGTAAAATAAAGAATATGATAATGGCCAGTGTGATGGAATCCGCAATGTGTTTTGGCTGGAAAACATGACCATTGAAGTTTTCACTGAGTTTTCGAAGTAGGCGTTACAGGCAAGAACTCCGCCAGCAGCGCAAGTGCAGAAATTGCCGAAGCAACCGCCAATCGGAGGTTCGCATACATCATGAATTCCGTCAGACCGTCCTTTATTATCTTTTCTTTTCCCAAAAAGAATGGGTAAATCATGACGCGCTGACGTTGCGAGAAGCATGCGGCATGCTGTCCGCGTGTCACCACTGTGTTGCAGTGAAGCACGTCTTCTTTTCCGCAGGCGCACGTTTTTAGCTGACCACGAGACCGTGTTTTTTTTTTTGTTTTTTTTTTTTTGCGCTAGCAGCAGCAAGGCTGGGTTGCTTCAACTGTCACTCATTAATATCGCTACACTGCATTGCCCTGTGGCTCCTAAGGGCCATCGCTTCCGAGGATTTGCGGCCAAATCGGGATCGGGAATTGGCACATGGCGGCCAAAGTTTTCGAATTAACCGGGCTGGCGCCGACCGCCGCTTCAAATTATCCACTCAGATTTACATTGCAATATACGGGACCACAGAAACCCTTCGAATTATGCGGGATTTCGAAATAACCGAGTTCGAATTAACGAGGTTTTACTGTATTCCTTTTTGATGCCCAACAGCTTGGAAGTATGCTCTGTCATTCTAAAAAACAGGGCGTGCAAACAAGGACACAGGAAGGAAGTCAAGACACCACAAACGGCGACTAACAAGTGACGATGTGCACTATCCGCTAACGTGATTCTGGTTGCATGCAGCACCAAGCAGTCATTTAGTATGTTTGTTGTCAGCCTGTGAATTAGTCTTGATTTTCAGTTGTGGGTGGCACTTGTACTTCACACATAAAACGGCAGCTGAGGAGTGCAAGCAGTGCTGAGTGATGCATCACATATCTTGTTTCACCCGAAAGAAATGGTAGCAAAATTTTCATTACAACCCAAGAGACTGTAAACAGCCTTTCCAAATAGCTGTTACGGGTGTATGAACTGACAAGAATGGATGAATTGTAGCTCAAGAGCTGCGAGATGGAAGTGAATTCCAGAAATTCATTGTCTCATCATTTGTAACTGTTTCACTCATCTGGCAAAAAAATACCACCATCAGTTACACTACGTATGTGGATAATAATTAGTATGCACTTGCTCATGTTTTCTTTGTCTCTTCGATTGCACATATTGATTGCTTAAGTAAATGGGCCCGTTGAGCGCAAATGCTTTTTCAAGTGCGTTTTTACAGGGCCAAATGACGAGGCCTTAAGGGAATATGCGCGGGAATATGCGCAGTAATGTGCGCGTCTTCATGAAGTTTTTACTGTACATTGTAGTGAGGTACTTCATATAAGTGCTCACGGAGTCATAAACGTTTCGTTGAAAATACACGGCTGTCTGGCTTTGAGTAGCTTGAAAGAAGGGGACACAGTATTAAAGGTTTATTCCTGTGACTGGTGTCCATGTGTGTGTGCATTACTACTTGAGCGACCTTTAGATTTTAGCCAGCTGATTATGCAGGAAATATATAACAAAACACCTTGTTTTAGCTGCTGCAATTTTTCACATGGCACAATTTATTCCTCCTGACAAATACTCGCCGTGTCCAGATTTAAAACTGTCTGCAACAGGCCGTGGTAGCCCTGTGTGTTCAAGGGGTTTCCTTGCCGATTCAGGAATAGTGTGTGTGAATACCGGCCACAGCCACGAAAATCGAAATTGTATGTGGAAGGAAGAGGGATGGTGTAATTACCAGGCTGAGTATGGTTCAGAATGTTGGTGTTGAACAAAGTTAGCTAATGAAATGTGCTTTACGATGTCAGGAACCAATTATTGCTGGCGCAATGGTAGGTGACAATTTATTTTTGAACTTTAGAACAAGCGCTAATTGTGTATATGTTCAGAAAGCATGACATTTTACAGATGTGCAGGGGTTTACACGCCTTCCTGTTCTAAGTAAGTAACCTAACAAGTGCAACATACGATTGCTATCCTGAGGCGTACATAACCGGCGCCATGCAGTATCGTGAGAAATGACCGCATGCCCGTACGGTTTTAATGAAGGAGACGGAAACGGGCAGCGGTTGGGATTGAGCACAGGATTCGTGGGTTCTGCAGCGGCGCGAGGTCGCCACTACACGTTTTCTGAGCTGCGGAGCGTGTGGGCAGTGGGCCACCGATGCCTTTTGATGCCGGCGTAACTCAACGCGATCCAAACTGAATTTCACTTCGTGCCGCAGGATGTGAGAGCTGCTCTTCGGTATACTGCGCCTGCGTTATGTAAGCATGCTACACGCGTCAGTTTTCAGCCCTAGATGAGTTTACATATCAGTGCATGCCCTAAAAACTGCAGCGCTGAAAATATTCACGTCATTTCTGGACGACACAGAATGGCACAGACAAATTAAGCGTAGGGAACGAAACGCCAATACGCCTGCACACTCGGTATTCGTGGGTCAACGCAATCAACCAAGGAGCACATGCAAAGAAATGAACTGCAGGAAATACGCATCTGTCACACTGAAACTGAAACCGAAACAAGTTCATCGGGGACTACTTTGGCGTGGTAACACAGAGCAGTTAGCTCTGCCCTCGTAGCTTTCCCTTCATTGCCACTGAAAGTTGTCCCCGAGTATAGTGGCGATGAACATACCAGCGTATGTCTCAAGTTAAGACAGAACTCAAATTGATCAGCGCAAGTGTGCGACGTAGTACGCGATAGCTGCGAGCAGCTGTCGCTTTCGGGGACACTTATCACTTTCGCGAGACTTCGCATATCGCGTTGTACTAAGATTGTTACGTGCACTGCAAAGAGTTGAGCTTGTTAAGCCTTTAGCGGGGCGGCAGTTTTTCTCACGGACGGGGCGAGTCGCACGTGATCGTATCCCAAATGCATATGCTCGAGAATATCCCTTCCGCTCTTTGGCTAACCTAGCCCCATATTTCCAAGCGGCAATGCAGAAAAAACCGACGCTCATGCAGCGCAAAGTTTCGTCTGCTGACATGCCGGTAGCGTTTCTTTACGTTTACGCTGGTTGTCCGAGAGTTCGATTTTGCAATATTTGGGTTGTCTCGGGATTTCAGCACACGTGACCACAACGTCATTTCCGGTCAGGACCGGAACTGGCTGACCTCTCGGTACCAGCGAGATGCCAGGAGTTCGAAAATCGAAGAGTCCCTCCATGTTTTCTGAGAAATAAGTGTTTTTTGCCCTTGCACCTCAATATGGTCTTATCAGCCTCAATTTTTACTGGATTCGGATCGTACGTTTATTTTCCGCATTTTTTTTCGGAAACGTATCAACAAGGTTCTACTGTATATAAAAAGAAGCGCACATGGCAATATTTCAAGTCTGCACAGTGGCCTATTTAAAAAAAATTATACAGTAAAAGCTCGTTAATTCGAACTAGAAGGGGAATATAAAATTGCTCGAATTCAGTGGAGTTTGAATTAGCGGGCGGGCACCACAATGAACGGACATCGTACCCCACAGCGAGGGCAGAACCCAAAGAAGCAACCTCTGGACTCGTAATCGTAAACTAGATGCATTTGTTGCAGGTGATTTCGTAAATTAGTTCATGGAGCTCAAACAGCGAACAGAATTATTTGATCAGTCAGTGATATGCCAGAAACAAGCCCCGACATGCATTCATGTGGGCAGTGAGCCCTCATGTGAAACATTACCTCCTATTTTTGCTCCGAAACACATTTATTTACATGGCAGAGTGAACGCAGTCAAAATTAAAAGAAATCAGTAATTTGCGTTTGCTTGCGTATCTTCTGTCGTGACCCATGAGCATCATTTGCAGCTTGCCCAAGAACTCCAGCGCAGCGTCGTAATTCTTATCTGCTGAGAAATGCTGCTGTTTTGTTGTTTTGCATCTCTACCGTAAAATGCCAGGCAAGCCCCCCCCCACCCTACAGTGAAGGATAATCCGACCAGATTTGGAGGGGGGGTGCTTGCTCGATCCCAGACCGATATTCAAGGTGGCGGCGTGACAGCCGCTAAAAATAAAAAATGCCCATCCATGTTTCTAATGAAAGTCTATTTATTTACTGTTTCTATTCTCGTCGTCACTGTCAAACCATCGAAGCAGCGACCGGTTTGACCAGTATACGACCGGCCACGTGACAATGGAATTTCATAAACAACATCAGATACGCATTCAGTGTACTCAATCTTGATGAATGAAAATAGCGCGAAAAAACATAAGGCGAGACGGAGAAGGCTACAACACAAGCGCATGCTAACAACTGAACTTTTATTAAAAAGAGCGTAAATATATAGGCAGCCCAAACCACATGTTCACCACGAACAGAACTAAAAACCTTAGATGTGCACATCCTGTGTGGCAACGCCTTCCCTTGCATTAAATAAGGCAGAGATAAGGTACCTGCTGGGATGGAAAGGAAAATGATAGGTGTAACCTTAAGGTGGCGGTTCCACTACCACCATCTTGCCAATAGTTCGAAAAACGACAACAGACGACGCCACTCATCCACGTTTGCAGAAAGCGAGAAAATTGCGCGCGCAAGTATGGTCAGCGTCGCCTCGCGCGTGTTTTATATGTTATATGTCGCGCTAGGTGACGGAAATCGGCCGACAAAAAGCAAGGAGCACAAACGCGGACGGCGTCTTTCACCTACAATCGGGGCCAACTGTTGGCGTCGTTTCAACGACATGACGATAAGTGCCCCAGTTTGTAAGGACAAACGCTCGCTTCCTATTGCAGCCCTTGAGAAAGGACAGCGCAGCGTCTAAATACAATCGCTTGAGAACAAAAGAAAGAAAAACACGCACACACACGCACACTGGTGCGCACAACAGCGTGCACTCACACACGCACACACACACGCTCTCACCCACACGCACGCGCTCACTAACGCACTCACTCACATAATATAATGTGCCTCAGTGAAATAGTGTTGAACAAAACATCAATCAAACGCTTCGCAGCGTTTCAGTGGAATTGCACGGCCGCTACTAAAACAATCATTTTGGTTCATTTTAGCGACCGTGCCAGTGACTTTTATAGCATCGCGCGAGCGCATGTCTTTTGTGTGTGTGTGTGGGAGGGGGTGGGGGGGGCGTGCTTTTGCTTATTACAATTGGAGGAGGAAAAAATGGACAGACAGATTTCAGCAAATTATAATTCGAGAGTTATGTGCGAAATTTCATCCTCTCAAACTGCAATAAACGGTTACCAAAATAAAGTACATCTTGATGATCAGTTGAACACATGACTACCACTAATTACCGGAGTTAGAACCTTCTAGAACACATGCTTCTGCCAGCGAGACGTCTGACAATGAATGCGTTTGCGTGAGGAAGAAGACAATGATTTTTCCATGTGAGGCATGATTTTTTTTCTCTTGGGAACAGTAATAAACCAAGATGGTTTGTACGTTGGAGGGCAAGACACCCCGTTATTTTCGTCTCTTTGTTCTCATTTGTAATCTTTCGCGACGCTGTGCAGACGCGTTCGTGGTCGTCTCGCACGAGCGTTTACAACGATGAAAGCGAGGCGCAAGACGCGCGTAGTCACACATACTGCTGACTGAACTTCTTGTATAGCTTCCACAGCGTTGCATATATTGTATGAAACTGAGTATAGGTACATCGGCCAGCGTAGGCGTGCACACGAGGGGGCTGGGCGCCCCCCCCCCCCTTGGGAGGGAGAGAATACAACATTTATTGGTAGAAATAAGTCGCTATTGGGGGTGGGCCTCCTAGTCCGGAAGACCATTGGCTCTTGCCGCCGCCCGGGCACGACGGTCCACCAGGGCTTGTTGCTGCACTGGGTCAGAGCTGGACAGGGTCGCCTTGGGGGCTTACATGACCGGTCATGTAGGCTTTTACAGAATCCAGTTTTTATTTATGCTTGTTCTATAAAAGCATGAATACACTTATTTGTTGTGGAAAACTGTGGTTTTCCTTTATTTTGACTTACAGGCACCATCGACAAGCTTTCCATTTAGGTTGCCGCAAAAGTTTTTCAACAAAATGTTCGTCAGTAGCATATGTATCGGCACTATTTTGTTCATGTGGCCACTCTCACGTGCGTCTAAGTCAGGTTATTCCTCGTTGACCAGACATTGCACTGTCCGCCTTGTACTTTGCTACGAACTAGTTGTTATCCGATCATTAGTAGTAGTTCTGGCTACGCAGCAAGCCGCTTTACGACAAAGTAGCAGCAGTGCGCAACAGCGTTATCCCCCACTAGGTAGAGTAGTCCTCCTCAGTCGAACTGTTTCCTGACACCGTAGCGCTCATTAGTGGCAAAGACAGTGATCGTCTTATCCGAAGTGAGTGCGTCTTTTCACAAAGCACAATATAACTTTTCCAGGGTCCCGTACATTGAAAATTCTGCGACGTTGACTAGAACGTTCTGCATCTTCAACAAAGTCTCGCTTCTGTCGCATCGTTGCAACTAGGATGTAATTACCTGATTGGGTACAACTTACCACTACTGGTCAGTGGAAGTTGTCGGCACAGTGCTCGACAGGCATACTTTGAAAATTCCGGCAAGCTTTCATACGTTCACCATCGTGTCCCCTTTGAATCGGCGCTACATACGTGTCATTCACACGGCATGTCAGCGTCCTTCCTTTCACAATTTCGAACCTCACAGGCACGAAAACACTCAAAGGAACGCGCAAAACACGAGCAGCTGAACCACAAAGAGATGCACATTACTAAAGACGTGCCGGGGAACACTGGTTCTAAGAACGCGTGACGAACGCGCAATCTTCCTGCATACCGAAACAATTTGCCGCTTGATGAGACCGCCCCACCTGCTGACGTGGGGCGAGTGGAAAGGGTTTATCACTAAGCCCTCCTCCTTTTACGGTTGGTGTTTGTTACGCGCGGCGACTAGACTTAGCTAGTGAAGCAAACTATGAGGCCTGGAGATATATTTCATGCCTGTTCTACCCGTTTTATTATGTTTAATTGCGCCACTTTTGGCGAACGCTTGAACTCGCATAAAGCAACTTGATGTTTCATTTCATAGATGGAGCTACCACCAAAAAACGCCTGTGAGACTTATGATTCATTGAAAATATTTTGTTTGAAGCACTGAGTGGTCAAGTTAGTGATCACAAGTAGATAAAAGACACAATATGCATCTACTAATGTGCAATACTCGTTGGCAATTAGCGTCTAAAAGAAAAAAAAAGCGAGTTTCTACGGGACTGGTCAGCAGGAAAATTACGTAAATTCACTGCTGTCTTGCAGGTTCCCTAATAAAGATAAAGGGATTTTCTCTTCATAGAATCATAGAAAGGGCCTTGCTTCTTCATTATGTAGAAGTTCACAGTAGCAGCTTGTATAGTTTTGTCGCTTCATCGGTAATGCGTGACCAAGTACTGCCATAAACTGCCGCATTGACACAATAATAATTCATCAAGTTTTCGTCAGAACACAAAGCTACTTCGCATGGAAAATAAGTGTAATGTAGTCTACGTAGCCACTAAATATTATTGTGCTGCTTTGAAAAGTAAAAAAGATATTCTCACAAAAACTTTTAATATTTTGCCCATTTTCATTGGAGCGTAAATAAATTACTAATTACTTTATGGCTAATATCTCTTCATAGAAACCTTAAATAGCACTTCTTCTAAAGGCACGGTAAATTTGGTCTTGTTATGTTGAACAGTTTCGCCGTACTGGCAGTACAACGGAGGCTTGTACAACGAAAATGCCTTTTGTTTCTCACACTATTTTCATTGCTATTAGGTAACGCTTCCGAACAGGCATTAACACCAGGTGTCATTAGAAAGCGGAGATCATAAGCTTTCTGAATTATTACAATTAGTATTTATTTGTCAAGCGCAGCGAGCACAGTGCGTCCGCAAACAATGCGTAAAATGCGGAGGGCGGTTCGCCGGAGTGGGACCGCCACCTTAAAGGCCACCTCCGGCGATTTTTTCACCATGTCAAGGTAATGGTGCTTTTACGTTCCTGAGACACTCTTGTCACGCGCCCGATAGCAGAAATGCTCAGCAAATTCGAAAATAATTTTTAATAAGCAAAAAGACGCAATACCGAAACCGAAACCCAACCGAGTGTACTGTCTACGTATGACGTAGTAGTTGTTACGAACCTGAAGTCGTGCAAGGCATGCCGGTCACGCCGGCGCGGAGTATAAAAACTGTGACAGCCGGGACGAGCAGGCGCACAGTGGAGAGGTGTGCACGCCGCGCATCAGCTGTAATGTCTGCAACTGACAGTGCCGCGTCTGATAATGACAGTTAGCGGTGCCCACGGCTGCGTCACTTCCGTCGCCATAACAATATTGACGTCACAGACGCAATGTTGCCAATAATTGTGGGAAACCGGGAGGCCGTTTGCAGACAATCTTTAAAATTCATTTGCAAACAATCTGCGCGTGTCTCAAGCCTGTAATTTGGCATAAATGACGGAAACCTTCAAAGGAACATGCCCAGCGAATTTCATTGAGATCCATCGACCTCGACAAATCGCCGGAGTTGGCCTTTAAGAGACAGGAAGAGAGCAGAGTGGGTCAGGGAACAAACGGGGGTTAAGGATATCATAGTTGAAATCAAGAAAAGATGGATATGGGCCGGGCACGTAGCACGTCGGCAGGATAGCCGGTGGTCAGTAAGGGTAACTGACTGGATTCCAAGAGATGGCAAACGCGTGAGGGGGAGACAGAAAATTAGGTGGGTAGACGAGATTACGAAGTTTGTAGGTATAACGTGGCAGCAGAAAGCACAGGACCAGTTTGATTGGCAGAACATGTCTGTCTAAGCCAGAACAGCCTGTCTACACCCACTGCAGGCCTTTGCCCTGCAGTGGGTGTAGAAAGGCTGATGATGATGATGATGAAGGTACTTGCATGCGCACATCTGAGGTTTTTTGTTCTGTTCGTGGTGAACATGTGGTTTGGGCTTCCTATACATTTTCGTTCTTTGTAGCCTTCTTCGTCTCGTCCAACGTTTTTTTGCACTATTTTCATTCATTATGAATTACCAACTTGCCCAACAGCCAATTCTTCTAAGTTACTCAATCTTCTGGTTCATTTTACACAAGTGATGCTCGTCTTGAAAAAAAAAAAAAGTGGCCGCAGGGGAAGAGGGGGGGGGGGGGGGCTTGCTCAGCATTTTACGGTAGTAAATTTGGTCTGGTTTGATTTTGTAACACATTGTGATCACTTTGGGCCGACTTCTGCGAGAAGCAATGAAAACCAAGGGCTTCCAATTCGAACCGTTGTGGATACCGGCGCGTTCGAATTATTGGGCGTTTTCCTCCATAGAAATACACAGGGCCGTGCCGAGACCAGGGCACCAGTTTGAATAAACCGAGTTCGAATTAACGGGCTTCTGCTGCATAACCTCATTTTTTTAGTGACAATAAAGTGAAAAAAACATTTTCCATGGGTATAGACACAGTGCTTGTTCATTAACACATTCACTGCGGCGTGGGTCACGGCCTGTGCTCCTCCTATGCAGCCGCGATGCCATGAGTATGCCTCTGATTGCAGATTCGATAACTTCATCACATTTGTACGCAGAGGTACAATTCTTGTTGCAAGAGGTTATAAATAATCAGAAGGATACTTTTCTGGTGTTAGATGCCATGATTTACCGGTGACCCACCGGCGACCCACCGGTGACCCACGCTCAAGAACTCTCAGTCATGTGCTGCCGTCTAAGTTTTCAGAATGCAACCAATACATATACAGTCGAACACGGATATATCGAACTTACATATATCGAATTTTCGGCTATATCGAACTCGTGAATTATCCCCTTGAAAATCCTCTGTAAAAGTATAGAAATTCGCACGTTTATATCGAACGGTATTTTTACCCGCCATCGGATATATCGAACTCCGCGCGAGCTGGAAGGCGGGCTTCGGCACTCGCTACGCCCTGCGACTTTCGCGGTACCGCGCCTCCACCGATACCCGATACACTCGAAAAACGTGAGGGCGAGAGGGCTCAGACTGTACTCCTGTTTGGCGCATTCTCCAACTTGCGGAACGGCTTTTTTTTCTCTATATCTCTCTTTCTCATGCTTTCTCCACATTACCGTCGGCTCGGAGAGCAGGAATGAAGTAGCTGGCGACCTCCTCCTTTCGCTTTTTTCTTTAGAGCATGAACGAAGGAGCCGGCGGCTTCCTCCTTTCGCGTTTTCTTTGTTTTTTTTTTTTTTTGTTGCTGTTTTGTGAGTTTTGATCAGCCAACCACAGCCCGCACCTTTCGTATTTGCTCAGCAAACCACAGCTCGCGCCTTTTGTACATCGCTGCTGCGGCGCTGCCCTCGCAGGTAGCCCGGGTAGCCATCGCCGCCATCGCGACTGATCGCGAGCGCTTTGTTGGCGGAGTCCACTTCCGTGAGTTGTCGCATACCACCGCATTCCTCTTTTGCATGCGTGCTGTGCGTGCTGTGCAAAGGCGCTGCAGACTGCTTGAATTTTCGACTTCTCGTGTAGCAATGGCAAGCGTCAAGAAGTGCAAGAACCTTGACTTTGCGACAAAGTTGAAAGCCATACAGCGTGTTGAGGCAGGCAAAAAAAGTTCGGCGGTGGTGGACGACATCGGGATACCATGGAGCATGCTGAGCACCTTGTTGAAGATCAAGGCAGATATCAAGGCAAAGGCGGCAGAGCAGCTAACGTCAGGAGCCTGTCGTGTGCGCGCTCCTGCCCACGGGAAAGTAGAACAGGCGCTCTATGCCTGGTTCTTAGAAGTGCGTGCGAAGAACATTCCTGTGGATTGCCCAATGCTGATGGCTAAAGCCAAATGGTTTGCCGCCGCACTCGGTGAAGACAATTTCACCAACACCGGGTGGCTTCACCGATTTAAGCAACGCTACAACATCGTCGGCAAAACCATTTCCAGTGAAAGCAAAGCCATAAGCAGCCAGGACATCCAGCAGTGGATGACAAAGGAGTGGCCGGAAATCTCCGCGAAGTTTTCACCTGCGGAAATCTTCAACGCCGACGAGACCGGTCTATTTTGGCAAATGCTGCCAAGCAAGACTCTCGACGTCCGGTGTAGCATGTGTCACGGTGGCAAAATGTGTAAAGTCCGCGTGAGCGTTCTGCTGGCAGCCAACATGGATGGGTCTCAGAAGCTCCAGCCCTTTGTGATCAGGAAAGCAAGGGCACCGCGCTGTTTCAAGAACTCTAAGCAGCTGCCCGTTCGCTACGCATCGAACAAGAAGGCGTGGATGACGCGTCAGCTGGTCACAGAATGGCTGCAAGCATGGGACGTCGAGCTGGGCAAGCCGGATGTTGCGCTTGCCTTCTTGTGGACAACTGCTCGGCCCACCACACCACCTGCGAGCTCTAAAACGTCGAGCTGAAGTTTATGCCGGCCAACACGACAGCAAAGCTGCAACCGCTTGAACAGGACATCATCAAGTCCTTCATGGTGGGTTACAGGAGGCGACTCCTTGATACGCTGCTGGTCAACCTCCGCATGGGCACCGAGCTGAAGGTTGACCTGCTTGGTGCCATTTAAATGATGATGGGCGCCTGGCGAGACGTGAAGACGGACACTGTGGCCAACTGCTTCCGGAAGACAGGCTTCATGACGGCGGAACTTGCGGAAACCGGTGAAGACTGCGACGACGAGTGCATAGACACATTTCGCGAGTTGTCGTCCCTCTTCCCGGCTGCCGTACCACCCGAAGTGTCTGCGGACGATTTCGTGGAAGCGGACTGCAATGTTCAGCCTGTTGCGAGCCTCGCTGACGAGGACATTGTGGCTGAGGTCGCAGGGACCCAGGATGCCCAGGCCAACAGCTCAAGTGGCGACGAAGATCGTCCGGACGAGGCGGCGACTACACGTGCATACTCCGCCGCTGAAGTGGCAGCAGCGTTCGGCTTGATTCGCCGTTGTTGCGGCGACATGGAGGGAACCGGGCTGTCGCACCTGGACAGCCTCGATAAGATCGAGGCCAGCGTCTTCAACTTCATTTCGAAGACAAAGAAGCAGGCCAAGATAAGAGATTTTTTTTCACGCAAATAAAACATTCTGTTGCATCGTGTGTGCGGAATTAGTTGTCATTCTTGAATGCGCCGATTGTAGGTGATCGTCCGCCACTGGTAAGGTCTCGGGACCTGCATTTTTTTATATCGAATTTTTCATATATCGAACTAATTCGCGATCCCCTTCAAGTTCGATATATCCGTGTTCGACTGTATTCTTATTGCATTCGACGTGGGATGGCGATATTGTTTTGAAGGAGTGGAGTGGTGGCTTATTTCTCTATCGTGTTGCTTGCCACCATTTTGTCGCGGTTTTTTAAATACAGTAGACTCTCAATAAACGAAAATCTCTTAAATGAAATTGCCGCTTAAATGGAACAACTGCCTCTAACATGATTGGTTTTGTGCTTGAATTCTGCACCCCTTTTCATCTCTCAGTAAACGAAACTCCTGTTAAATGACACATAATTTCCTGGTCCCTTCAGCTTTCGTTTAACAGGAGTCTACTGTACATTTCACTCGAATAAATATACATGCGTTCTTCCTGCTGCTCCCAGACATCTTAGCGCGACTCATGGATCATCTTGCCTTTTACGGACACAAAAAGAAGCACAACACAGAGGAAACAAACGTGTGCTTGTGTTTTATGGTGCCAGAAGCTTCAGATTTCAGCATAGCTTTACGTGAAAAGGAAAAAGATGTCTTTCAAATAAGTATGCCAAATGCCAGACGCAAAGATAGCGGTACCATCTCTTTGGAGCGAATGAAACAGGCACAGCTGCGTGACCTACCGGTGAGTCACGGCACACCTGGAAGATATGCTGAGTGGCCCACAAGTGGGTCACTCCGCACCTAAAACGAAACCTCAAAGCGTGCCGCAGCAAAACTTGTTAATAACAAAACTAAAAATAAGAAATAAACTTGGATTACTTCTAAAAAATATGTTCATTGGAATAGATATGTTTTACAGGTGTAAGAAAATGCATGCACCAAAAAAAAAAGTCACAGTTTCGCCGCAAGGGCAAAGCAATGAATGCGATAGCAAGAAATTAATGCTATACGAAGTGAGGCTCGCCAATGGATACTCTCAGTTTGAACAGCGCTCCTGTTGCAAAGGCGGCCGAAGCAGCGAAGGAAACTAGCGTGCTTCAAGTGTCGAGCTGTGACACTTGATAGTTCGCGCTCATCTTCTGTTTGTTCGTTTAGCGGCGTTCCTTGAGCTCGAGTGACTTTCGTACGCTTCGTAACATGAGCGCGGACATCACGGTGAAAGCTTGAAACATTCCTCTTCCCCTCACCGCGAGAAAACTGCGCGAGCAGACAGCGGAAGGGCAAGGTTCTCCCTGCGCAAATACAAGAAGCGAGCGAGCTCGCCGACGACTTTTAAATGCGCCCATCGCGCTCCTAGCACCATCTCGCTGGTAATGAAGAAACGCTTATTATCGCCTGCCATCTCTGAGTCCGTCCAGCGGTAAAGGGTGTGTATATAACGCTCGCCGTTAGCTACGTGGAGGATCTGCGTTTCGTGGTGCAGTGGATAGCGCCACTCGCTGCGGAGCAAGAGGTCCCTGGTTCGATTCCGCGCTTCGGAAGCAATTTTCTGAATTATTTTTCTTTGGGGCTTTTATATATATATACATACTTGTACATATATGGTGCATGACGGCGGCGACGGCAAAATCCAGCCAAGACTGTCCATATAATCGCTATCGCAATAAAAGCTTGGTCCCCATAGCATTGCACGTATAGGGTGGTGGTGTTCATATACCAGCACCGGCCTGCGAACATCTAAAATTGCACTTCTGTTGGCAATAAATGAGCTGGTATAAGTGGCTACCATTTGAGAGATTAAAAACTACATAGACATCAGTTTTTGAAAGTGCAACAAACGGTAGGGGCCTGTGAGACAGAACTAAATTTACAGTGTGTAGATGTTCAAGCAATAGCCGATGTGCCAAATAAACGTTGAAATGGAAACCAAAGGTCAGCGGAACAAGAAAAAAAAATCTACAGCCCCACAGGGTGACAGCACTTGCTTGGCAAAAACGGTTTGAAAGAGTGCAGTGTTTGTCAAGCCTACAGATGGCACTATACATGTATCGCATCAGCCATTTGGGTCAAAGACAGACATCATCAATCATGAAAGGGTTAATACAGTATAACTTCATTACAACAGGCCTTCACAGTGAAGAGGATTTTGGTCTGTTGTAAAGGGAGTATGTAAAATCTAAGTACAGTAAAAGCTCGTTAATTCGGATTTCTAGGGACCGGAAAAAATGTCCGAATTAACCGAATGTCCGAATTATCGAATGGTCGAAATAAACACAATAAATGCACGAGTTTTTTCAACATACCTTTACTTAACAAAGTAATCGCGGATGCTTGTCTGTTTTCGAGCAGAAATTCGCGCGGACACAATTTTTCTGAGCCCTTCAAGGTGCTCAGCAGCTCGCATGATGTATGCAGTGACCGCAAAAGTTTCACCCGTCATCCACGCTTTTCGGTTGGCACGGTAATCCACGGGAAGATTGTTGATGTCCTTAAAGCAGCGTGGCTTTTGAACCTTTCCGATAACGAGAAGCGGCAAGCGCTCTGTTCCCGTCACGTTGGCGGATAAAAGTACAGTCACTCGTTCCTTGCTTCTTGCCGCCGATTGAAGGATCCCATTTCATCACTCTTCATCACTTCTTGTCGGGAGAGCCCGCTATTCAGAGCACGCAAAATTTCTACTTTGGTGGTGAAGTCCTTGGCCTCGTACTTGGGCCGCTTCGCCGGCGTTGCCATCGGCGGAGAGTGCGGTCGCACGAGAAGTCAGCACAAAAGCACCAGTAACGATCAAGCTAAAGGAGCCGTACTGAAACGTTCCTCGATAAATCGGCGATCAACGATGCAGCACACCAACGGGAACAAAGCAACAAAACCCACACGCGAAAAAAAGGCGTTCAACCAGTCTCGATCCAAGCCAAGTCGATAATTGATGTCCATGGCGATGCTGCGTTTGAGCTTCGCTTTTGTTCCGAATTGTTCTTTTTTCGTTTTCGAGCCTCGCCAGCGGCCCGAAAGTCGCCGAATTATCCGATTTGCGGTCAAATCTGTCCGAAATAACGAGCGCCCAGTCTCATAGAGTGATGCGTATATTTACAGGGACCAGATGACGTGTCCGAATTAACCGATTTTCCGAATTAACGAGAGTCGAATTAACGAGCTTTTACTGTACATACTGTTACAACAGACTTACGTAAATGCTGAATGGGTCTGTTATAACCGGAGAGAATTAAGAGTCAAAAACGCGGTCAAAGAATGGAAGCTACATAGAAGTGCTGTAAAAGATTTGTTGCGCCTGCCAAGGTGGCAAGAATAAATTTGGAAATCGTAAAAAAAACACAATAAAAACAGAACAGCGTTTTTCAAGGAATTATAGCTCCGCAACGGGGCAACTGGGCGCCACCATTCTGGGCTCTTCGGAAAGAGCATTTCTCTGTATTCAAATTCCCGCTTCAGCTAGCTCCTCCATTCAGAAATAAGTCTACAAAAAGCAAATGTTTGACGTTCGTTTGGAGGCCTCTGATTGGCTGCTTCTGCCATGTTGCTCCAGCACGTCTCGAGACCGATGCTCGCTTCGGGAGAGCGTCGTCTGCTGCTTGTGCGTCGCAAGGTCACGGCTATTGAAAATTGCGTTACTTAGTGAGCCGTTCGCATTCGTTCTAAGTTCACGGGTCAACGATCATTTAGAATATAATTACGCTTTACTTTGGCAGCATCAAGCGGCAGCTGAATCGTCAGATTACGATATCGCGCCACATTCGTCACGAACATCGCAGTCACGCGTCTCGGATTCGTCGCACCCGCGGTGCTTATCAGCACTTTCTTCTTATCTCATGACGAAGACCATACGGGGACAACTTTGTACTCACGATCGAGCATGACGTGCTTTGAAACATTGCGCACCATGGCCACGCACATCGCAATCGAGCTTTCTGCTCGAAGTCGTGGCTAGGCCTAACTACGCTCACGGCGCCCATGTACAGGACGAATCCGAACTTTGTAGGCAAGAACAACGAAGAAGCCGCAATGTGCTCCGTCACAAGCAACGAATCACATCGCCCGCTGGCTCCTCGGAACAATGGATGGGCATTTACGCTTCGGCAGCGTACCCCCCTGCCGAGCTCACCGTGCAGTGACCGCTCGGAGCAGAGGTGGCAGCGGCTAGCAATTTCGCGCGTCGGCACCCCAAAATGCAAGACCAAGCATGCTGCGCGCCGATTTTTTGTTGCCGTGGCTAGGCATAACTGATCATTGACAAACCGGAGATCGGCGGCCTTTGTTCTTAAATCGGTACATTGATATCAAGCACGCTGGTCCCGCCCCGAAAGTATGCCAAGCAATGTTTGAAGCTGGAAGTTATTGAATTTGAAATGTCCGTGGTAGAAAAGTCCGCTGTAAAGCGGTCCTGACCACCTTGCTGGCCTCATATTTTAGTCAATTATATCCGAATGTCCGTTGTACCAGAATCCGTTGTAAACGAAGCTCAATCAATGGAACAGATAGGGAGGTTCGCATAACGCCGCAAATTGGTCTGTAGTATCCAAATGTCTGTTGTAAGCAGATCCGTTGTAATGAGGTTACACTGTAAATGTATATATAGCTACGCATTACAGAGTAAACCAGATGAGGGTGCAAGATTTACCTCTTCAGCTGGATGGTAAGGTGGTGGTTCAGGTGGCAGACTGCAGGTCGCTGTGGGTGGCAAGAGGTGGTCAAATGAGTCTCCTGTCCTCGCACTCTGGCCTCCTACAGAAGTGTGGTATGTACTGGGAGTCTCAGCACCACTTCAGCTCATCACATAGGGTACACCTAATGTGCCCACAAACACACACCTTTTCATGAGTCCAAAGTAAGAATTAGAAGTGAATTACAGTTGGTATCACATAGCATTGCTAATGGAATTTGAACACATACACACAATAACAGTAAACACATTACCTGCACAATATGGAAATTTGCTTGCACTTAATTCAGTTAATCGCTGCTACTTATTGTAATTGCTCAGTTCTAAATACTACTTTTGTTTCAGGAAAAGCTTACTGAAAAAGTACATGCACGTTAGATTCAAATGGAAAACAATAGCTACAACAGTGCCAAGTTATTGCCGTCATTGGTATTAAACATTTCTGTAATATAACCAACATGTTCATCTGAAAGTGTAAAGCGGTGCGAAAGGAAGAAACATGACAGTACATAATTACGAAATTTATAGCGCGGAACTTCTACACAGGGGACAAAGGAACACGACGAGCACAAGCGCTAACTTCCAACTAACGTTTAATATCTGCGCTCGCAAATATATACAGTGAAAGAAAGAAAATAAAAGAAGAAACAGCTACAGCCACTCATCTGATTAGCACCACACGTGTTCGTTGCATTGCACTTTTACCAGCTGCCATCAAGATATCCCATTTCTCTTTGGGATAAGAGAAGGGATGGTGCGCTGACACACTCGTAATCACCGCAGTTCATTGCTGCGGCTTCTATTATTTCGCGCGTGCACCGGTCCTTGTCTCTAAACAACACTGCCGTATTGTCATAGTACGGTATGCACCCACACTCCTGGCAATGTTGCCCCAGGTGCCCTTGTCTTCCTTTTGCCACGTTGCCGCTGTGCTCCCTTAAACGGTTGTTGAGGCATCTTTCCGTCTGCCCGACGTATGTTCTGCCACACGACAGCGGTATCCTGTACACAACACCTTCGGCGCAGGCGACGTATCTGTTCTTGTGCTGTGTATTGCATTTCCTTTTTTCCCTTTTTACTGGTGAAGTCAGGTTGCATAAGTTCGTCAATTTCTGGGGGGCTGACATGACGACCCTGACGCCTGCATTTTCGCCAATCTTCTTGAGACGGTGTGACGTTGAGTGCAGATATGGAATTACAGCCACCTTCCTTTGATCTCGTTCCTCGTTTTTGTCTGTTTGATCCCGCTGACACGCCTTCTTCGTCTTGCGCAGAAGAACCTCAGCTACAGCTACGGTCAAGTGCTCTGGGTAGCCTGCTGCAGCCAAGCGCTGTATCTGACAGCCAAAGCTTTCACTGATACGGTGCATATCTGCGAGCGCAGATATTAAACGTTAGTTGGAAGTTAGCGCTTGTGCTCGTCGTGTTCCTTTGTCCCCTGTGTAGAAGTTCCGCGCTATAAATTTCGTAATTATGGATTACCAACTAGCCCGAAGCAACGCCTTGATGACAGTACAGCCGACCTTTTGTTCATGTTTGATTTTACATCATTTAGGACGACCCGATGAACACATTAACATGATTCTTTTTATCGAATCACAGCCCTTAAGGAGGGACGCAGGGATCAAATCGCGAAAATAGCCAAAAAAATCAATTTTTCGAAAACACTCATTTTGGCATCTCTTGTCTCTTCTTTACGCAGTATCCAAACGATTATGCTGAGAACGCACTCTAAGTGCCAGAAAAAAATAATTTTTAAATGAGGTCGGTGAAAAGAAGCCCAAAATCACGCTAAAACGGCACAATTCACGGCGTCGTATCTCGTCTTTCCTGCCACTGAGCGCCACCATATTGGCGTCGTTTGAAAGCTCAACGTTCTGCCTTTCTCGCTTACCATCACCACTTAAAAAAAGCGCAAACAACAAAAAAATCGGAGGGTGTTCTCACGAACCTTGCAATGTACGCAGCGCTTCTATTGGCGGAGCGCGCGACACCGTTGAGATATGCTTTTCTATTGATTGTTGCCACGGCGACGGCCGCTGTGTTTACGAGCGGAGTGCTTGCTGCATGATCATTGCGCAGCCGTAAGCACATGAATCGCCGCAGTTCAAAAGGTGACGCGTGTGCGGGAGGCAAAGTGCAAGCCTCTTTAGTTTTGTACGGAGGAAAACGGGGAAGGGTATCGCATGGATCGGGCGAGCCAGTGATTAGATTAGGGCGTTCCGACTGGGTTGTTGGCACGTCGTGTCATCCCTTGCCGGGGCGGTAATAAAGCGACATAGATGTAAACCATAGCACTTTATCATCAAAACACTTACTACCTATCAGATGAAGTGCGAGTACCGCTTTACCAGCTTTACTTCGCAGACGATCTGCCGATGCTTGCTCTCGCGCCAAGCCGCGCCGCTGAGACCTGAGCTTCGTGCACGTGCGTTCCTGGTCCCATTTCGATAAAACTAGGCTTGTGCGAATATTCGAGCACTTCGAATATTCGAACGATTATTACAGTATTCGAATTCGCTTCGAAACGAATTTAAATTCCAGAAAATTTCTAAGTATTCGAAATGAACGCATAGACATATATAAACCGCATATAATCCCCTGTAAAGGTGGTTTCACTGCAGTGAAGCTGTGCTATACGGTGAATACACCTTTCCAGGAGAAATTTGCACTGCCGCGAAGCTTCACTTCAAGGCTAAATGAACATACAGTAAAACCTCGTTAATTCAAAGTGACTGAGACTGAAAAATCTAATTAGGCGGGTTTTTGAATTAACCAAACATACAAAAAGCGGGATGCAAGGAACTTTGAATTACTGGAAGTAATCAGAGGTGGTCGTTCGCTGTACCTGCTAGTTTGCAGCTACAAGGGTTATGTTTTCCAGCAATACCTGATCCCAATTTTGCCGCTAAACCGGGGAAACGGCGGGCTTCACTGCTGCCAGCGCAAAAAAAAAAAAAAAGAAGAAAAGAAGGAGGAAAGAAACGGTCTCGTGGTCAACTGAAATGCGTGCCTGCGGAAAAGACTGCATGTCACACAGTGCATGTCACAGTGACATGTCACAGACTGCATGTCACACAGTGGTGACACGCGGGCAGCATGTCCCCTGCTCCTCGCAGCGTCAGCGCGTCATGATGCAACCATTCGCCCATTCTTTCTGGTAAAATAAAGAATTTAATAATGACCAGTGTGACGGAATTCGCGATGTGTTCTAGGTGGAAAAGATGATCACCGAAGTTTTTGAACTGAGTTTTCGAAGTAGGCGTTGCAGGCAAGTACTCCGCCAGCAGTGCAAGTGCGCAAATTGCCGGAACAACCGCCAATCGGAGGTTCGCATACATCACGAATTCCGTCAGACCACCCTTTATTAATTTCTCTATTTTCCCAGAAAGAATGGGTAAATCATGACGCACTGACGTTGAGAGAAGCATGCATCATGCTGCCCACATGTCACCGCTGTGTTGCAGTGAAGCACGTCTTTTCCGCAGGCGCACATTTCAGCTGACCACGAGACCGCTTTTTGTTTTGTTTTTTTTTCTTGCGCTGGCAGCAGCGAGGCTGGGGTGCTCAACTTGTCACTCATTAGTATCGCTACATTGCATTGCCTTGTGGCTCCTAAGGGCCATCGTTTCTGCGGATTTGCGGCTAAATCGGGATCTGGAATTGGCACATGGCACCCAAAGTTTTCGAATTAACCGGGCTGGGGCACTGACCGCCGCTTCAAATTATCCACTCAAATTTACATTACAAAATACGGGGCCGCAGAAATCCTTCTAATTATGCGGGATTTCGAAATAACCGAGTTCGAATTAATGAGGTTTTACTGTATTACCCTCACATCGATTAATCATTTTTTAAGTTCAAAAGCTGTGTTATACCGGCTTATATGCTCTAAGTATAGGAAATTTTAAAACGTAACGTACGTTACATGCTATCACTTGCATTCTACCGAAAGTCAAATCCTGCTACTACTCAAAGTTGCTTCCACTTCCCTTTGAACCAAAAAGAATGACATATGCATATGCTTTGTTTCAACTTTCAAAATATTGCGCTGGTTAGTTGCGTCCTGACAGATATGCTCATTTTTCTTTATTATATGTAATATAAACTATTCGAATTCGCTTCGACATTCGCTTCGACCAAATCACTATTCGCTTCGAATTCGCTTCGGACCTAAAATTTACTATTCGCACAAGCCTAGATAAAACGGGTGTCTAATGCCCCCCTAGCGGAAGAGCCTTCTCGTTTCACTTAGAAAAGTTAATAATGTGAGAAAATGCGTCTGCGGTATAGTTCGGTGCGAAGTCGCCGTCAGTTCCGGACTGCCAACAAGGTGTCGGCTCTGCGGCGCGGGTGCGGTTTATCGTACAAGGAAATGAATCTTTAGGCCCGTAAGTAGTTGACAGGGGTGATTGCAAAACTTCACCAAAATAATACACCACTATTTAGGCCGCCTGGCAACATGTTCCGTGGTCGCAAAAGTAGCGATACATTCCAACATGTCCAAATGTTTACAGGCAGCCTCATGCACTAGCGTTCCAGGGGGCTGCACAAAAGCGTCTGTGGTAAATGATAGAGGGTAATTAATGTCCTAAATCAGGCCAAATTAAGAAGTAGAGGCCCAAAAGATTGCCTTCTGGCAAGGACACCAATTATTACTGTCCTGGCTCACTTTAGCACAGGGTCAACTGCAACCAAAACTTTGTTCATTTTCTCAAAAGAGTGTTTTGTGCTTGCCACTTCGTTTGTGGAAAGGATTGCACAACTATGGCTAGACCGATTTTTATGCTGTTTGTTTTATTGTAATCCATAAACTGTGCTATACTTCAACACACTCTTGGAATTATTGTTTAGGCTTTTATTATTTTCTTATTTCATAATTACTGCATGGCACGATTAGCCGAGACAAAGGCATTTGCATGTAATGTTCCGCAGAAAATTATTAGGGCCGTAAAAAATAATCTATAAGTGTCATTAAGTACAAACGCTATGTGAGCTAGGATACAAAGTAGTTTCAGCCTCCTAGCATGTTTCGTCACTGTGCCAGGCTTTCCACAAGCAAGGAACTTGTGAATTTTTATAAAATAAAAACTAGTTAAGATATCTTTATGAAAATTTGAATTTGCCTTTTAAATATGATTTCTAGTGTTTGTGACAAATTTCATTAACCTAGACCAAGAAACTAAAAAGTTACGAACGATCCCCACGTCCCCCTTAAGGCATTACAAAGGCATTACTTAATCTTTATTCATAATCAACACCTAGAGTCAGCTGAAAATAAACGTTGCAAAAACTCACGCTGAGCCACCTCACGAAGAGAGATTCCACGGCGGAATGGGATGATGTACCGATGGGTACGGCTCCCAAACGGGCGATCATGCAGCCCTTGTCCCGAGTCGGGCTTCTGGCGTCGTTTCCTGAAGAGGAGATGCCATGCACAACTTTGAGCATTAAGGATGCGCCGACAAAGGAACCCAAAAATTGTGCACAAAGGTAACTTGCAATAGCTGCTCATTTTAGAGCAGGGGACTTGTTTTCATCAGGGCTTTCCTTAGCAGCATATTTAATGCACACCTAGCCCACTCTCCCCCATCCTAGCGAGAAAAGAGAAGGTGTTGTAGACAGCATTATCGCACTGTTCGTGTGTGCATGCACATCATGCCTTGATCCCTCCACCCTTTCCTTTTTGAGTATGTAAGCTCTGAAACAGAACCAATGAGCGCTTTCTGTTACTGAAAATACATTGTTCAGTGTTTTCAATCATGTTATGACTGCTCTCTCTTTTGTTTTGCCTTTTTTTTTTGTGTAATGCATAAACAAGCTGTTGGTTTTACAGATGCCGAGATCGATTCTCTAGATGGTTTATTTTTAGTTGTTTCATCCTCACTAAGTTTTCCGTGTCTTTGTTGGTCACATCTTTGTCTAATGACGTATGTTTACTTACCACCAGGTTCAGGTAGTCAATTTTACACCCTGCGCATGTTTGGTTTTGTTATTTGAAAGCCAGGTTATCGAAGTGTAATTCACTTTGGTTAGTCTTGTCATCGCTCGATTAGTTTGCATTGCCTAACATGGGTGCACGTAAGCACTAGCATTTCGTCCTGCTTGTAGACATGTCATCATTAAGGCGAAAATTAGATGCCTCATCAAATGTTGGTGTCAGCGTCAACTTGAGTGATGCAAAAAATCATCACGAGATGATGTCACCATACAGTGCAGGGCACTATCGAAGATACATGTATCTTCGATACTATCTTAGATACTCTTTGGGTATCTTGTATCTGTATCGCGATACTTCTCGCAAAACATGTATCTGTATCTGTATTTCCGATACTTTGAAGAATGTATCATGTATCTTAAGATACAAGATACTGTGATCGCCCCACCACCGTACGAAGCAATAAACGTTGGCTGAACTTCGCTTCTCAAGCTGATACTGCTGCCACTAAGTCACCAGAATAAAACTATAGGCAGTGACATTATTTGATATTTCCGCAAGAGTTTTCCAGCGAGGATAGGCGATAAGCTCTGAGCATCCCTGTATATTGGCTGAGCCGAGTTACGAGGTGGCACTCGTGACGTCTCGACAGACGAGCGCACGAACATCTGCGCCAGTCGAATTTTTGTTTAATCGTTTTTTTTTTTTAGTTTTGTCAGTGCCATGACCACTTGGCACTTAGCCACTCTCCTGTACCGCGTACTGCAATGCGTACAGCGCCTTTCGCACACATGCTGATGACGCTGTATAGTCATTATCAAAGTTCCTCTTGTGTGATGCTTCGTTACGAAGTCTGAAGAATGCAAGAATGGCGGGTTGCTTTGCATCTCATATGGCTTTCGCACATCGGCGATTTGAAAGATCTCGTGGATGTAAGTTTGCATTACATGCGATGAGATTGACTAATATGCAAATAAGATTCAAACAGCTATAGTACCAACGGTACCGGTGCTGTATTTAACAAAACAAGCATTTACCTAACAGACGTTATCTTGGCGTACATTTTTTTTCTTTTATTCAAAGAGTTTTTAAAATCATATTGATTTTTAGCAGAAGTTATTTCTTAGCTATCCATTCCATACATTACCTATCACTCTATTTTTTTTTCTGCCGGTCTGCTTACTGCTACATGCCTTTAACGTGCTGCCAAGGTAAGCTCTCTGCTTTATTCACAGTTTTGACTGCCTGCGTCATTTCTGCTACTGTTTACATATTTATATTTCACTTGAATTTACTGCTATGTAATGGTGATGTTGAGAACAAATATATAACAATCTGGGCGCGCCTTGAGTATACAGTAACAATAATTCTGCTCACTGCTAAATAAAAGAGCAAAATTGAGTTGGGATTACAATAACGTAAATTACTAGGCGCCATCTTAAGTACGTTCGCAAAGGTATTCGAGAAACACTGTTATACCAAATGCTCAGTTTTTCTCATGAGCGTCCCAAAGAGTCGTTTTACGCCATTATTCATAGGCACTGAATTTAATTGTCGTAGCTATGAGGGGGTTACCCGCCACGGTTGTCTAGTAATTAAGGTGCTTGACTGCTGGCCCGAAGGTCGCGGTAGCCGGATTTCAATGGAGGGAAAATGGTAAAGACCCGTGTGCTTATATGTAGGTTTTAGAATCCCAGGTGGCCAAAATTTCCGGAGCCCTCCATACACGTCTTTCATAATCATATTGCGGTTTTTCGACGTAAAACGCAACAATTATTATTAGCTCTTGGTGGTGCTTCGTGTATAGTGTTTCCATACTTATTCACTGTGTTTGATACGGAACCGCTTTTCTATTTTACTTAGATATATTTGTTTTCGTTGTTTAGGCTTCCCTGAATTGTTTTACTGTTCCTAATCACCAGGTAATCGGATCTAGTATAAGTGGCAATAGTGTGAATAGCGGCGGTGTCCTGCAGCACTTTGTACAAGACAATACGTCTGAAACGTTTCTGGGCTGCACATGTTCTTGGCGACGTACACCTGTCCGGTGATCCGTTACTGCGAAAACCGTAATATGTTTACCGGCAAGGTAGAACTCCACATCGGTATTTGCGCCATCGTGCGAAGGCTTCTTATTGAAGTTCATGTGGTTAGTTGACAACCCGTTTACTGGTCAACAAGCGGAGCAGCGACTCCCATGAATTAGTACAAAAGCTACAAGCAAGAAGCGCTGTCAGCGAAATGTATAAAGAGCAGTCACGTTAAGCAGCTAACACAACGCCAACAAGTTGTTTCTGAATGAAGCAGATATACCTTGAGCAAAAAGTACAAAACTTTTGAGATACTAACAGAGTTTTCGTTCAAGTGAAATACAATTGCTCGCAGTTAATAAATTTGCAAGTGAACACTGATGTGCATAGGCGTTTAATGCTGCATTATATAGATATGTACAGTAGACTCTCATTAAACGGAACCTGAAGGGACCAGGAAAATATGTTCCATTTAACAGGAGTTCCGTTTACCAAGAGATGAACAGAGGTGCAGAATACAAGTTCAAAACCAATCATATCAGGGGCAGTTGTTCCATTTAAGCAGCAGTTCCGTTTACTGAGAGTCTACTGTAATAACAAATTTGAGAATGTATCGAAGTATCTTAAGATACAATAGGAATGTATCGTATCGGATACAATTAGTGTTGCAGTATCTTGTATCTGTATTTCAAATACTTCTTGCCTGAGTATCTTGTATCGTATCGCGATACAATTTCAAAGTATCTTTGCCCAGCCCTGTCACCATATAACAAGACAGATCACCAAAATTTGTGACGTCACTATGACATCACTGCTTGGTCAAAGGTGGGCCGATCCCGGAGGCAGCACAAAGCAGGTGCAGAAAGCTTCTGGAAGGGGGCGGGGGAGGATCAATACGTCGACTGAGAAGACAGCTCTTGCCTTCGAGTCATTTTAGGCGAATGCATAAAAAGCCCTGAGAGTTTTCTTTTTGTCTACAGCATCGCTGTTTGTTTTCTTGTTATCCTTATCAATATTCTAGTGCCAGGTGCCAGGTATTGAGCATAACAAGGCTTGCTGAAGTGCAAATGAACTCAGTTGTAAGTTGGCGCTCATGTGTGTCTCCGTCTTCATCTAAGTCACACTGCATTTGTCCGAGTCCTTGACAGTATTGAACTGCTCAGCCAAGCCTCTGTCGGCAAGCAGCAAGAGGCTAGCCCAGGAGACTACCATCTTGAGGCTATGAATACAGTCCTTTAGGAGTTGTTCAGAGATGTCTTTGGCACGGCACTTGCCCATATTAGCAGGCTCCCAGTACGGCCTGAACTCAATGAAGGATCAGCGCCGAAGTTTTGCAAGGCTCAAATCTTACTCTTGACTTACGTGACTCGGTATCTAAAGAGATCCATAGACTGCTAACTTTTAAAGAGTACTGTTACCTGTAAAGCATGTAGTCCTTCATGCCAATGTTGAAGATGGGTGCCAAGATCAGAATATATGGCGATTTTAAGGTAACCTAATCGAGCTCTCGGTTATCTTGTAGGTGATCACGGTCACCCAGGATGTCGATGAGAAGGCAAGTGATCTCTATCAGCGAGAAGAACATGTCATTGCTTGTCTGACAAAATTGCAAAGCTCACTATCCATGATCCTTAACTTGAAAGAAGCTATTCTGGACTCTGAGAAGAATAGAATTTCCCAGACAAAACAAATTGGAACTAACAGGTTTATTTACCACAAATGAAAGCTCTTTTCGGAAAGGGCACTGCTGCAACAAGCATTAAGCAGCCAATCAATACTTTTTGGTGCTGCTCACAGTTACCCGCTGCGCTGATATCAGTTCTACAAAACTATGTGGACGTTCTGTGATGAGACCGACTTACAAAACCTTTGTTGAACGAATGCATAACAGCAACCGAAACTCGCGACGCCATAAAGCATCTTGTTTAATTCTGAATTCAGAATAGACCATTTTCAAGCAATCCCAGAACCCCCCGCGGGCGCGCGAAGCACTATGGGAAAAGTGTGTACGGCGAGCCCGCCGGCTGTTCCATCGCTCGCTGCTCGTTGGCGCCGTGGGAGCACCAAACGAAAAAAACGCGTCGCTGATGGCTGACTATTATTAAATCCTAAATACTACACGTCTGAACGCACCTGCATGTATCTCTACGCATGAAATGCGGAAGGAATGATGCAGTCAGTGTAGGTGTTACCGAGTGGATGTATACCGGATGTAGCAGTTAAGCGGCATGCGAGTTATCACGTGCCGATACATGCAGTCAAAACGTGCTATTGTGAGCAATGCGAGCTGGAACACCGAATTCGTATTTATTCAATGATTACTTGTTCACAAGCCGCTATGGCATTTAATGCCATAGCGGCTTGTGACCGGTTTTAACCAAACTGTAGAGGTGTTACGGTGTTCAGGTATAAGATGATTATTTGATTTTAATTGACAAGTCACGTGATGCACAAAGAAGTGAGCACATTCTAAACGTGTTTAAAGAAAAAGGAAAAGGGATGGGACTAGAATTCACTTGCGAGATGCCTTACTCTGATAAGTGGCAGTTTCTTGATTCATGCCTTTAAGTTTCACTGCGGATCATGTCTGCGGGCGGTATAGTCCGCGTTCAGCGAAATTGGTGTTTAATTTCGCGTCGTCGCATTAGAATATTGTTAAACGAGGAATCGTGATGTCATGGTTACGCACGGCATTGGAAAAAAAAAACTTGCGCACATAAGATGAGCAATAGTTTCCAGCTGCAAAGTGATCGCCTTAAAGAGGCCGGATATCCTGCGTATCATGGCATCGGTTCGCGAAAATCGGTTCTCATGGCAAAGAAAGATTAATACGGACGTCCTCCATCCGTGAATAATGAAGAAACTAGAAATATTGCAGTTATTCCACATATTTATAAGAAGTCGCATGGCCTGAAGAATTTAGGGAAGCGATGTGGGGGTGAAGGTTGTGTTTGCCGCCCCAAATAAGCATAGTCGCATTAATGTCGCCAGGGTTCTGCAGGCGGCAAAGAAAAATACGGTCAGAGGCATGCCAATTGTTTTGTCAATTGTGTAGGAGTTCACCACAAATTTCTCTTTCTTGTGTCCACATGTACATTGGCCAGACTGGTCGATGTATTAACATGCGCCTCAGCGAGCGTCGAAATTCATTTAATTGAGCCGTGTCATCTTACATCGCTATGTCAGTCATGCAAATGTAATCCCATCTTCGAAAGCACAGTAATTTTGTACCATCAACCTAATCAGACAACGCGAGAAACTTTGGAGGCATATCACGTCACAAATAACACGACACGATGTGTGAGTCGACCTTCTCAGTCATTAAAACACAAGGAATTCAACTTTATTAATCGACCGTGAACACGCGCCTTTGTTCTTTGACTATTTGTGCCTCATTATGACATGCGCAATGCACCCCCATTTTTGTACATATGCTTTTTTAAAATAAACTTTCAGTTGTGGGTGAGTGCTAGATGGTTTGTGCGTTTTCTTCCTTGTACTGCTTTTTTCTTTCTTTGTTCTAAGTATTATTCCAACTTGTAGTTATAGTACCAACAAAGGTTAGTAGGCAGTTATCGTTCTTTACATATTTCCCCAAATGCCGACTACACAATGTCGATAGACGTTGATTCCAATTAAATGTATCTGCGAATCATACACCGCTCCTGCACTTCACAGGCAACCGAGTTGTTTTTTTTTTCATTTATGCCGTAAGGCGCACCGGCGCAAAAAAAAAAAATAAGTAAAAGGTGCCGCTTCTGAGCCGCTCAGCTGGTCCAACAGTGGGACAGATGGAAATCGTCGAGAGGCCGTCGCAGCTAAACACTGAAGTTCGTGATTGAATTGCGCAGTCACATGTTGCACCTTGCCAAATCCACTGCGTCTAAGATGTCCTGGCACGGCGCAAGCGCAAAGCGACAGCGCGAGACCCGCGCGCTCGTCGCGGCGGCTGCTGCGGCATACACACTTTTCCCATGAGCGCTTGCGCGTCCGTTGGTGGCGCTCGTATGCTTGAAAATGGTCTATTCCAGTTTTTGACTGCGATAAAGTCAATTTTTGAAAGCAGCATTTGCCAGGAGCTAATACTAAAAGCTTGGGTCCTTAAAGTTCCCTGATGCATACTACCGTCTACTGGTTAGCACATTATACACAAGCCTGCAGTTCATGCGCTAAATAGCACGAAATGTCACTATAGACTGCTTCCAGGGGTATACGTGATCACCCGTTCCCTTCGTGAAGCTTTTGAGAATTACATTTGTTGTCACCGAGAGAAAGCAACAGCTGGTAACAGAAAATGAACTATGCCAGGTGATTCACCATTTCAGAGCTTAAATCAATTAAATAGCAGTGGTACGAAAAACGAAAAAAAAAAAAAACTGTTGCACATGCGGCGCACTTCCTGCAACACTGGCCAATGTGCGTGAACAGGCACTGTTGTTCAATTCTAAGGTCGTAGTGTCGGCTCTCAGCTTGAGCCAATGTGGTAGGCGTGAAAAATGTGGCCTGTTATCAGTTGCTTGAGCTCGTCTTTGTATATTTGTCGACAGAGTGTTGTAGCCTCCATATCTGGCTCCTCAGCTCTGTTTCTTTTCTCTTCCATTTGGCCTTTTCAGTAGTGAGGAAAGTAGAAGCCAAATGGCTGTCGACCTGGACACTTTTGTCGCATGGAGCAGCCTGCTCGGCGTTATGCATTTGTTCATTGTGACACTGTACATGATGATTGTCGCTTGTTTCGCCAGTAGCGCATGTGGTGTCAATGGGCTCCGATTCTTCAGCCGCGGGACCGAATGTCAGCGTTGCACATGACGGCGATTGCGAGGCAGCGTTGCTACTGGTATATTTAATCGTTGACTGTTCGGACTCAGCACGGTCACGTTTAGTGATACTTGGCATGCTTGGTTCAGTTGTTACCATGGGCTGCAAACGTGATGGGTAGTCTGCAAAGACCAACGCTACTGCATCCGTCTTGAGCCGCCACTTTTTATATTCCATGAAATCTTGGGGTCGTAAATGACGGCTGCATATACTAGTGTAGCTTGAAGATGTATTAGGAGACTAATTATCCCGCTGAATTACTGCAAGCCACCTCTCCCGAACACCAGCGGCAGCTGGAATTTCATGGAACGACAGCTGAACAGTGTATTAAAGGGACTGTTTACCGCTGGGAAAAACTTTTCTCATTGTGGTGAAAATGAGAAGATCGTTCGTCACATCGGCGGCAACGAGCATGATTTTGCCCCATAAAAAAGGGATTATATTTTTAATTTGATGTTGAAAATCGTGAAAGAATGACCGCTAGCGTCACTCAACAGCGATGTGGTCAATCTACTGGTAGGACAAGAAATCCTCGCAGGTAGATTCATTTTGCATAAAAACAAACATGTATAACTTGAAATTGTATTTTACACACTTGAGGCAGCTTTCAGTTGTTTCAGAGAGTAATTTATTGCTGTTTTTTTCCTCACGCATCCAAAAAGGTGCCCGGTGGCATAGAGTTTCCTACAATACTTACTAGAGGGAACTCTGGCGCTAGTGTCTATGGGAGCTGCAATGCACGACGCTTCAGCCAGCATGGGAATGATGGGTAGTACACAAATTCGTACCTGCCAACCTAGCGGCATGAAAATTCGGGAGACCACAACGGAAGGGGGGGGGGGTAGTTTTTTTTTTTTTTTGCATATCGGAAATACAGTGAAACCTCGGTGATACGAATCTCACGGGACCACCAAAAATATTCGTATCATCCGAAATTCGTATCACCAGAAAGCATGGAAAATTAACACACGACAAAAGAAAGCTGGCGTACATTTTCATTTATTGTTTGTCAGGGCTGCGGCAACGTCAGGAAAAATCCTGAATGATTGTCAGTTAAGTTTTTAGATGTTGGCAATCATACCAGCAATCGTAAATATACGGCCCGTACGCGCTCATTTAATTAATGAACCAGGCGCGTTGTGACCCGTGACACTCGGAGGCCGTGACACGTCTCTGAAGGTTTATTCTGACCGTAAGAAGTGTTCTTCTTACACCGCGATTCTGACGATTTGGCGGTGCGGTGCGGCGCACATGCCCACGCTTGCGTTCTCGCGCTCGCACGTGCTTGGCGCATCTTCCGCGACAGCGCGGACAGCACCTCTTCGTACCTGGGTGGTAGCGAACGTTCGTATCAAACGTCGCTCGGTGAAAGTCGGTTCGCAACAAACGTACTCTATTACATTGCAGGCCAATGGGCCTTGGCCGGGACCATCGAAAAATTCGTATCACCCCGAAATTCGTATGAGATGCGATCGTATAACCGAGGTTTCACTGTACTGAGACGGGAGACTGACATCAGACAGCGGTAAGGATGTTTATTTTGAGCTGCTTTGTTCTTTCATCATCATGAAAAACCCTACTTCTTGTTTTTGTAGTGGAGGGAACCAGCTTCTTTACTTGTGGGGGGCCTGGTTCCCATTTTCCGACAAAACGGTCCTGCGAGATCACTAACGCTTAGCGGCAAGTTGTGTTCCACAAGAAATCCCGTGAATAGGCATTCTGCGCGGATCGCAGTCTTCGCAGCTCTTTTGGAAGAAACTTCCGATGTTGCCCTGCCCTTCCTCAGCACGAACGTAGTTCTGATGCTTCTGTGAAGTGATGTGCACCTTTATGTCGGCCTTGCCGCCGTGCGAAACGCCTACATCACAGGCGCACGTGGTACAGAATCTGTACTTGTCACCTTTCCGCGAGGACACAAAGCACGGAAACTCGGCTGTGTATGAGTCCAGAAACACAGGCAAGTACTTCTTATTTGCTTTTGACACCGCCATCTACCTCCCAACTGAACTCGGGGAAACATGCAACCCCCACAACCACATAACAGACACAATTGGCGCCTAGGCAGGCGGCAAAGGCCTAGCGTACAAATTGTGCTTGAACTTCCTTCAAACCCGGTCATGCTTCAAACAACGCCTCCTCTAGAAAGATGCCTGCCTGCCGCGCTCATGAAATATCTGTTTACAGTGGTGGTAGCTATAGGGATCCTTGCGGAGATCGCCCGCAACACATTTCCGCGCTCACACGGCCCCTCGATCGGCGCCGCCGCCATGGCGCGCACGCCCCCCTTCCACTGAACCAATCGACCTCCATTGGCAGTTGGCGATCTGAAGTTGCGGGCGTTGCTACAGGTTTCAAATTGACAACACGTCGCATTAAGGCAGACACTCTCGAAGAACTCGCACGAATGCTTCCTGCCCAAAGTATGCGTGGAACGGGGGCCAAGACAGACAGACGCAAAAGTTTTCCACTTTTCGGTCACTTTTCGGGAGATTCAAGATAGCATTCGTACAATCGAGAGATTAGGTCAAAATTCGGCAGTCTCCCGGACAATTCGGGAGAGTTGGCAGGTATGCAAATTTGTCTAAACTTCGTTCTTTCAGCTCCGTTTGGCTGCGCGTCGCCCGCGTCCTCTTTGTCGCAAAACGAAGTTCAGCAAAAGTCAGCAGTTCCACTTCACCACTTTATCTTTTTTAGGCTCACCAAGTCAAACCTGGTCACGAAGATCACAACGGTCTATTCTTTTATCCGAAACAAACGCCAAAACACAGCAATAAACAAAGCCACAAGTACGTTTGAAGCCGCAAGCACGAAGACTAGGCAAATCTGTGTACTACCCATCATTCCCATGGTAGCTGAACGATGGCAGCGCCAGAGTCCCCTCTAGTTAATTTTAGGAAACTCTATGCCCGGTGGTGCTGCTTGCGGCACCGTCTTCGATTTAGTCTGCTTCAACCCATGCGCTATGCCATGCGGCTGTCCGTGCTGGTGCCATGCGGTGCCATGCGGCTCTCTCGCACTGTGCCGCTGTATTGTTGTTAGGATGTCTCACGTGTGCTGCACTGTGAAGGCGTGCATTTATTGTCTCTTTTTGATGAATCGACTTGGCTTGGATTGCGGAAACAGTGCTAAAATAAATGCATAGACTGCGATTACAGCAAAACAAGTGTTCTGCAATCGTATAATAAGGCTTCATTTAACCGCTAGCGCGCTGAAAACGACTGTTACATTCATTGCAATAGTGTTCAGCAAAAATAAAGTAATCCTACAGAAATCACATGTGCTTTCACTTTTAATTTTTACCGGCACTACAATCGTCATCACGTCCACCAACCAGTGTTGTGGGCATGTTTCACGCTAATGGAAGAAAACCGAACGCAGATAGAAAAATTCTGTTTTAAAAATTTCTACTCACTTTCCAGAGAAACCGCTGCAAGGCTGGACACTTCAGACGGTACGCTTTCTATAGCGGTACAAAACAGAAAAGCGATGAAGGACGGTAGACAGTCCCTTTAAGGCGAAAGCCTTGGATGCCTCATCAAACGCGAAAATTGACCATCGGCGGCGTCAACACGAGTGATGCAAGAAATCGTCATTACGTGATGACGTCATCACATGACGTCGCAGATCATAAAATTTTGTGACATCGTCGTCACATTACATCTTCGCTTGGTCAAAATGGGCCGATCAACGGAGGCAGTGCATAACCAGCTAAGGTAAAGAAAGCTTGCAGTGCCTCCGAGGCAGTAAGAAAACCATGTTAGGTGCAAAAATATCTCCGACGGAAGCAGGAGATGTTCACTACATTGACTGTGAAGAAAAATAAAATGGCTTTCGCATTTAAGTCATCTTAGGTGAATGCATAAGGGACCCAGTGAGTTTTTTTTTAATCAATAAAGGGAAATAAAAAAAAGACAATAGTGATTTTTTCTGTTCAATTCCCAGAGTGGTACACAACAGTATGGCATACTGATGCATGCAAATGGCGTGGTTGCAATAGCCTGAAATAGAAAATAAAATGCAAATACTATCAAACTTGAATGCCGGTATCGAACTGGCAGCACGGCCTGACGACTGCCTGCGGAATACGTACAGTGGGCATGGAAAGAAACGCGAACATGCGGCATCTACATTCTTTGCTGTTTCGCATTTGATTTTAAGCGGTTGTAGCCTGGATGATTGATAAAAAGACAGATTCACCTATGATACAATCAAAGACCACCTATCATCTTTTTATTGCCACGACGGTTAGAGGATGATGAAAACAGCGCGCTGCTATGCTCGTGTTTCTTTCCATCCCCCTTTACCTGTGAAAGCCTGCGAGAAGCAGGAATGCAATTAAACTCAGATGCAAACACGAATTCGTGGTCTTCGTAATATGCGCGGCCGTTCAGCGCCAGCTTCCCGTAGTCTACTTGCGCAGCGCCGCCACGCGGCAGTGGCAAGCGGAGGCGGAGCGCGCACTCAACGGCTCGAAGAGAGCGTTCGCCCAGACACTGAAAAAATAGAAGAGGTGCTGTTCAGGAGTACAGATTTTCGGGCAAGTTGGTTCTTTGCTATAAATGATGCCAGAGCACTGGAAAGATGCCGCAAGTCTTTCCAGCCTACATTTCGTCTTTCATGTCCCATTTTTCCAGCGCATCATTTATAGCTGCAATTCAGGTTCTTGCATTGCTGTCATATGATTTTAGAGCGCAACTGTACTGTTCTTGTAGCGTATGATGCTTTTTGATGTTGTAATAAAAAGTAAAATAAAGAAATTCACGTCATTTATGCAATTTTGACAGAACGATCAAAAACATTCAAGAAGGGTCCAATATATTTATGCAGAGCTTACGCTGAGTGATAAGACGTGAAAATTTTAGCCACTGAAACCCATTCAAAATAGAAAAGAAAAACAAATGCATGTGTCAATATAAAGGTATGTAGTACATACATGTATCCCAATATAATGCAAGCAATAAGGATGGCTGCTGGTGAAATCCTGAACACAGACACCACCCCCCCATGAACAGGTCGCTGTAAGCCTGAGGAATCTGGAAAAGAAGACAAGTAGCACACACACTGCTCACATTTATCTGTCATCACCATCATCATAAGCCTATTCCATGTCCACTGCAGGATGAAGGCCTCTCCCAAGGATCTCCAATTTATCCTGACCTGTGCGAGATGATTCCATTTTATCCCTGCGAACTTCTGAACTGCATCACCTCACATAACTTTCTGCCACCCTCAACTGTACTTTCAATGCATTGGTGTTCATTCTGTCGCTCTACTCACGCTCAGCATGAATTATCTGTCCTATTATGTGACCTGCCCAAGTCCAAGTTTTTCTCTTCATGGCAACAAGGATGTTCGCTACCCCAACCATGCCTCACAACAATCGATGCAACTTTCCGACGTTGCTGGTCCCCCAAAAGCAAGTGCCACCATTCGTGCTGGCACTTGCTTGAACGCAAAGTGAGTGGTGAGAACACATTGTACAAGAAGCTATCAGCCTTTGTGATAATTTTACACTTTGTACTCATTGCTTTGCAGATTGCTTTCAAGATAAAGAGCCTGTGAGGCCACACTAAGCCATGCCTAATGCCTTTAGCGCCATCTCACATGCAGTTAGTGAACAAGTCTCTGTGGTGCTGAAGCAACTAAAAAAGCTCATAGACACGTGCATTGCCAACTCTAAAGGATGTCTATATACAGTTTGCTGTTTGCACAGAGGAGCATGCATGCGCTCGTGGCTAAATAGTCTAAGGCACCCTGTCGCAGAATGAGGGGTTAGCGGTACGATTTCGCGGTTGCGCACCTCGAAAACATTTTCTTAAAGATTACTTTTCTTTATGGCTTGTATATATACCTATACACACATGGAACATCATGGCGACAACAGCAAAAATGCACTTGCAGCGTTCTTATAATTGCTACTGCAATAAAATTCTGACTGACGTACCACTAACAGCTTTGCCATAAAAGAGCACTGACCTGCGCATCGCCAGCCCCAGGCAGTAAGTTCCGTGTGGTAGCCTTGCCTGCAACGGCAAAACCTGCCATCGCAAACAAGATGTCGGTCACGGATGAAGCAGTCGTAGTTGGTGTAGCACAGCAGCAAAGGAGGATTGCCTGCAAACAATTGGGGAACATCAGCCGTCTGCCTTGGATGTACTTTATGCTACCAAGCTCTGTTTTACAAATTTCACCTGTCCTGCTGCTGACACTGCAAAAGGTGAATTTTACCATGGCACGCTTTCGTCCGCTCTACAATAAACTGCCATGCACAGGCGTATAGCCAGGAATTTTTTTCGGAGGGGGCCCACTAGCTGAAAACCTTGACTATTTGAGAAAAACACCTATTTTCATTATTTATTTTTAGTGAAAACACCTGCTTCACCGAAATGTCAGGGGGGACGGGGGACGGGACGGGCCCCTAGGCCCCCCCGGGCTATGGGCCTGGCCATGCACATCAGCAAATTAACTGCTGGCTTTTGCATTCCTGCATGTAATTTTGTAGTTTAAACGTTTGTTTTGTTGTAATAAGTCGAACTAGAGGAAAACTCTCTGCTGATGACTTATTGACTGCAAGTTTACAAATTTATAGGAACTGTCTACACAACTGACACTTAACTTTTTTTTTTCAATGAATAAGAACTTTATATGCAACAAATGGGTTCCCTAAAAAATCAATGCAATGCACTTTGTGCAGATATAGTTTGGGAGTTACAACCGTTTATGAAGCTCGTTCGTGCGGTCATAGGGGTCTTAGCCATAGGCGTGCGCACGGGAGGCAGTGGGGCGGCCGCCCCCTCTAGTCACCCAAGAAGAGAGGGGCGCAAAGTCTGCCCCATACATTGACTTAATAGAGGGGGGGGGGGGCGCCGCAATGAACCTTCACACCCCCCTGAATGCGCACGCCTGTGGTTTTAGCCTACAAACAGTAGTGCACGCTTAATGGGTGGCAAGCAGTTCTGAAGATATCTTGTGCAGGTCATGTGCATGTTGTGGGGTGAACTTGTCAGCTAGTTGCATAAGATGGCAAGAAATGGGGAGCTCACTCAAACTCACTCATGAAATATATTTTGCCCTTCGGGCTCACTCAGACTCGCCAAAAGTTTCCTAAACCGGACTCACTCAGACTCAGACTCACTAAAATTTTGCTCAAGCAGACTCACTCCGACTAGGCTTGCTAAAAATTTTCTCGACTGGACTTACTTGGACTCAAACTCACCGAAATATTACACACTCGGACTCATTCAGACTCAGACTCACGGCTCGATCTGAGTCTGAGTGAGCTCCCGAGTGAGTCGACTTATCAGTCCGTTAGCGCATAATCGGCTTTTTCGAACACTGTGTGAATGCCCTTTGACACCATCTCGTATAATCGGTGCTCTACTTGGCGCGTTTTACCCTCATACTTTAGTTACCAGTGGTTCCGGTCCAGTATTTTTGTTGAAAGAGATTACTCACACGAGATATTTTCATGAAGAACGTCCCCCAAAAGTATTCGCGTGTGGATGTCCAGGCACCACCCCTCTCCCTCCGTAACTCATGCCTCTAATCAATAAATATTCAGCTGGCGTATTTATGCTCGTGTGTTAAAGTATGTGTGAGTAGACGTGAGTATAAACGTGAGCCGACATAAGGCTGATAGTAATGCTCAAGTTGAGTAGATAGGACCATATGTGGGCAAAAAATGTGGAGCTCACTCAGACTCACCCAAGAAATATGTTTTGTGCTTAGGGCTCACTAGAACTCAGACTAAACAAAATTTTTCTCAACCGGACTCAATCAGACTCAGGCTCACTAAAATTTTGCTTAATCAGACTCCCTCAGACTCAAACTCACTAGAATACTATTACTCACCCGGACTCACGCTTCATCTGAGTCTCAGTGAGACGGCTCATGAGTTTGCCAACCTATGGCTAGTTGGCTGAACATATCATAGGGAAGCAGCATGAAAGACAAGAACAGAAAAGGCACACATACAACCACATAGTGTGCGCCACATGGTGTGTAGTGTAGTTGTATGTGTGCCTTTTCTGTCCTGCTCCCCTGCAGAATCTTGTGGGCCTATCTTTAAGAAAAGGGGGCTTGTCTTCTTTGCTTGATGGTGACTCGAACCAAGATGTTCATTCAGTTTCGGGAAGCAAGAGTGATATTGACGCTAAAATCAACAGCTCATCAGATGACTACAGCATGGATGATAAAATTGCAAGCGCACATCAGTAGACTTCAATTGATGAGAACTGTGTTCGCGTGAGGCCTCCATGGCATTCCTCTTTAGCTTTCCCTGATAAATGCTTGGTACCTGGTAAAGCTTTGCAAAAGTACCCAGTAAAATTGTGATAGCGAATTCACAGTGTCTAAGTATGGTGAGTTTGCAACAACGTATTTAAGCACTTTTTTATTTCCAAATAAACTAGGTGAGAGTTTCCACATGTGGTGTTTTGTTCCCGTCTTCATCTTCATCCGAAGCTGCATATTCAATATGAATTGATACCAACTCAACCTACCGTCAGTTCTTTTGCCACTGATGGGTGTATTCTGTGTGTGGATGTTTGTGAACCATTTGGACAGGGATTTCTCAAGTTTGTCATAGACCGGCTTTTGGATGCAATGGTCGTTGGCATTTTGACGTTCCCATGCATTGGCTTGAATGGCCGTCTTGTTTTTGAAGATTGTGCACAGGGTGTTTCCCGAGATTCTGAAGTGCGCTGCAATGTCAGACTTTTTTTTCTCCACATTCAGAATGTCAAATAATCTCCATTGTGTTGCAAAGCGGCAAAGCTTGCCACTGCTTCGTTGTCATCTTTGAGGTGCACCAAACGCAGCAAGTATGACAACACAGGAACACTCGGAACCCCCTAAATGACACGAAGCACAAGCACCACAAGTCTAAACGTGAACAATGACATTAAGGAGAAAGAGGTCCCGCCTCAGTAGTCTAGTGGTTACGGTGCTCAACTGCTGACCTGAAGGTCACAGAATCAAATCCTGGACACAGCAGCTGCATTTCTACGGAGGCAAAATGTTAGAGGCCCATGTACTTAGATTTAGGTGGACATTAAAGAAGCCCAGGGGGTCAAAATTTCCGGAGCCCTCCACTACGGCATCCCTCATAATCATATTGTCGTTTTGGGATTTAAACCCCAACAATTATTATTATTAGGAAGAAGAGTGCAGTTGTCATGGTGCACAGACCAGGTCACATCAACCTCTCCTCTTCCAATTCTTCTAGAGTAGTCTGCTCGCATGGTAAGCGGTCATGAAATAGGAGTGCTGCACACGCTGTCCATGTTGTATGCCATGGCTGGGCTGGCGCCAGTCAAGCCCAGCCATCCGTGTGCACAGTGTTTTCTGTAACTGCGCTCAATGGAAACGCTGCATAAAAAAACACAAGGACCCAGAGGGAGGCACAACAAACAAGCACAAACTATCCAATGAATTTTATTTGAGGAAACACGAATATTTATGCATGGAAAAACCGATATTACCACCATGATGCTATGAGGCCTCTACCGCAACATAAAGGCTACCTCTTTTTCCGCAAGTGCCGCAGCTAATGCCCGTGTCTCCTGCACACGCAAATGTAAAAAACTTCGAGGATCTCCCCCTCTAATGTCCCTCTCTTCCAGCATTTGTGATAAGCTTCTTCAAAAGCTCGAACAGCAAAGGCAAGCAGGTAGCAAGGAAAAACTAGCTGACAGGAAGAGGGTGCATGTAATCCATGTACTGCCATATGCTATGCCAGCAGTCAGCTGACCATGGCATACAGTCAGCTGGCAGCTTACCAATAATCCCTCGCATGCTACCTGAAGGCATGAAGTCTGCCAGAACGAGACCCTTGCTATGAATTCATTCATTCACAGAAAGGGTCTGAATTCGTTCATTCATACTGACTAACAACCCCTACAGTACTTTCCTTTGCTTGACTGTCTGTTAGTTCTCATTAACACTGCGTCTAACAACTAAAAAAGAGCCCTCAAATTCCCCTTATATTGTGGTAAGATATGTCATTAATTCATTTTGAATACTTTGATATTTCGAAATTTTATTCACGTCAAACCGAATTCGGATTCTGTAATATTCGTTCGAATATTTGAAGTGCTCGAATATTTGCACATGCGTAGTAATATGATACTTGCTCAAATATTCGAAAATGTCCAAATATTTGCCTCTTTAAAAGGATACTAAGGCAAATAATTTATGTCAGAGTGAAAGCTCAATGCATGACAACGTCTAAAACGGCAATATTATCAACTGCAGTGCCCTACTTACCGAGAAATTAAGCTAAATGTATCACACGACGTGCTCCACGAGTGGGACGTTTTGGAAATGATCCCGATGACATGAGAGTGTCCGACTACAATTAAAGGGACACTAAAGGCAAATAACAATTTATGTCAGAGTGAAAGCCCAATGTATGACAACTTCTAAAACGGCAATATTATCAACAGCAGTGCCCTACTTACCGAGAAATTAAGCTAAATGTATCACATGACGAGCGCCACGAGTGGGACATTTTCGAAGTGATCCCGATGACGCTGGGAAGTCGGTCTACAATAAATCACTAGTAATCAGACTAGCAGCAGTAAAAAAAGAACATTCCGAGCATCAAAAGACGTAATAAAAGGCTGTTTGTTCGTTTCCGCTTGATTCATGGAAAACAAAACCTCCGTGGCGTTGCCATAGGGAACGGCGCGCGTGGTTCAAAGGTTCCGTTTTCGCCGAACTGTGCCTCGCCCGTCTCAGTGGTAGTTTCGGGATCGCGTACTGCCGTGCATGTTTTGCGCGCTCGTGAAGGTCGCTCTGACAGAAAGGTCGACAAAATGCCGCATGCGTGTGATATTGCCGGATGCCCGAATGGTGCACAACGCCAGTGCTGCAGCAAGGAAACCGGTGTGTCTTTTCACTGGGTGCCGCGGAATGAACCCTTACGCTCGAAGTGGCTTAGTGTCATGCCATTGCGCCAGTGTGCTAAACAGTCAAAACCTCTGCGTGTGTGCTCGCTGCACTTTCGTACTGAGGATTACGAGACCAATCGCAACTTGGTGACGGCTTTGAATGTGCCCATCCGAGCAAGTCTGTGCCGCAGCGCCGTTGTTGCTACTGTGGGTCCCGCTACTTCCGCTCGGCTGCTACTAGTGTCGGCGGCCGCGCAGTAAAAGCGGGCAACGTTGGGCGTGGCAGCAGTGACGTATGAGAGTCGTATTTTCAGGCGGGAGATTTGAAGCGCGCTAACGCGATGCGGGCCACTAAAAACGTGATTTTATTTCAAAATAAGCACTTCCTTGGCACAAAAGCAGCGCTACGAGGTTTCTGGACCGCTATTTCAACAATCAACGTCGACTTAATATTTGCCTTTAGTGTCCCTTTAATCACTACTAATCAAACTAGCTGCAATAAAAAAAGAACCTTCCGTGCAACAAGAGATGCAATAAAATGCTGCTTGTTCATTTCTATTTGATTCATGGAAAAAAGAACCTCTTTGGCGTTGCCATGGGGAACACCGCACGTGGTTCAAAGGTTCAGTTTTCGCTGAACTGCGCTTCGCCTGGCATCCGGTTTCGCTCACGCGGTCGTGCCTCAGTGGTAGTTTCGGTATCGCGTACTGCCGCGTGTGTTTTGCACGCTAGTCAAAGTCGCTCTGACAGAAAGTTTGACAAAATGCTGCATGCATGTGATGTCGCCAGATGCCTGAATGGTGCACGCTGCCAGGGCGCGCCGCTGCGCAGTAAAGGCGGGCAACGTTGGGCACGGCAACAGTGACGTCAGAAAGACCGCTTTCAGGCGGGCGACTTGAAGTGGGCTAATGCGATGCGAACCACTAAAACGTGACTTTATTTCAAAATAAGCACTTCCTTGTCACAAAAGTAGCACTACAAGGTTTCTGGACCACTATTAAATGCAAAGCATTTCTTAGCGAACCTCTGGCACTTTGAGCGTTTCTATCTACGTATCTATCTATCTATCTATCTAGCCGCCTATGTCTGGGTGCTCTCATAATCGCCTCCTTAACTTGGTGTAGACCAAAATTTGCATGGGAGGGTAAGAGTATATGATGAATATGATTGCGGGTCATGACATGAATAACGTTAAAATCCTGTCGTGTACGTCCTGAAACCCTTTCCACTAGACACTGTGGCACATACCCGTTTACCACGGGCCACGGTGTACGGGTATGCGCCACAGGTGATTGACAGTTTATATCTACCCAGGAACGGTGAGAACAGACTTTGGTAACTACTTAAATGCTAGAGCGTTAAGGAAAACCAAAATCGGCAGGGTTGACTCAAAGAATGGAAAGAATGAAAATTAGGGTCCCAGCAGGAATCGACACCCAAGCATTCTGCGTGGCAATCAGGTATTCTACCACAGAGCCACGGCAGGTCTATAAACTGGTTTGGAAAAACAACCTACGCATGCGTAATATCGGTGCAACGTCAATTGTGGTTGTGGTGCTGGCTATCTAATTTTACAAGAAAGCAATAAACACTACATGATGCTACTAAGATGTGTACTCCTACGATACAGGCATCATATCAGATTAACGTCTGTAGTTAAATGTTGGCTCCACTTTTATAGCAGTCTAATAAACATTACAATTGTATTCCTATGATTCAGCAAGCTATATTGAAGCACTGCTCGACCCCGGAGGAATAGATTAACGAAAGTTACATATGATATCCACATTACCGCACCGTAACGTGCACTTCGTCCCCCAGAATGACGCAGTCTCCTCTTCATTTCTTAAGAGGCTGGGTGATGGCCTCATGCTGACCGAGGATGATGCCAGATTGATTGACAGCCGCTTTGTAGACTAGGCTACGTAGGTCACATACACCCAGGTAGTCTACGAATACGACAAACACCATCCACTGATGTTGGTCTACATAGCACTATCCAGGCCTACCAGTCTTGACGGCCTATACCTCACCTACGTGAAGGGTGACTTCAGATTCCGACATGTCACCAGCTCTATCGACAGACAATTTATCGACAAAGTGACCGAGGCATCCACGATTTCCAACAGCTGTACTATACCTCATACTTTACTACACATGAACCCCTCGTCTCCGCGATCACGACAGGATCCGACAACAAGTCACGACCAGCTGCTGGTGCTCACTGATCACGGTGATGATGCCCTTGTTCAAGAACTGTCAAGAACTTCTTGCACACATGCACACGGGTTCGTGAAACGTGCGTGTGTTCTTGGGACACGTATAAGCACTACATATCAGCTTACCGCTTCTGGTGTTGGTAATACCCACGTTGCCATTGGCAGCATTACCCAACCGTAAACAACAGGATATATAACACATATGCGGCTCTTCAACATATATATGTGTGGGTATAAAATTTATACAAATATTTAGCGTCATTTTGTAACGTGTCGCTCAGTAAAAAAAGTTACGCCACAGTCACCTACCCGCCACATGCTTCGCATAACATCGACTCCTACGGTACGTGGGATCTGCCGAATTTTTTCAACAATCAACATTGACTTAATATTTGCCTTTAGTGTCCCTTTCCCCACATATATTTGGCCGTGGCCGAATATACAGGAAAATTCGAGTCCATTTTTTCCAACCGAATATGCTTCGAATAAGGAGAATATTAGATTCATATTCAAAATTCGGAATACTATTCGCACACCCCTACATGCAAGCAATCCCAAACAGTAAAAGGTCATTTCCACTTGTTTAGTGATATCAGAGCTCTTTCTCCATGTTCCTGAACACTAAAAAAGCTGTATTATACTCCATCTCAGAAGTTCCCTTCAGCACTGTGGAGACTACAGGGCCCCTTAGCCAATAGGAAGGGTGAAGATTCCTCACAATATATTCCCTCACGATGGTTGTGATGCTACCGAGGACTTCTGATTTGGAGCAATTTTTAAAGCAGCAAAATTTTTATTTTGGAGCACTTTGGAGCAGCAAAAATTTCCACTTTGGAGCAGATAATTTTGCATCTTCGAGCACTCTGGAGCAGCTAATTTCACATCCTGGAGTACACTGGAGCAGCAAGTTGCATTTACATTCAAGCACCTGAATAATTATTATGGGGCTCGTATGAAGAGCTACAAATATTTTGATTCATTGCAAATCGCATAGAGAAAACCATCGCAGGAGCACTCCCTATTTGACTCAATAATGCACAAATAACATCGCCATGCAATAAACTCTTCTGGAAAAGCTCGCGAGCACTGGCGGCAAACGCGGCTGAAGCGGAGATGAAATGAGCCGGCCGTGTCTGTCACTCTGAGGGCACCTGCGATAACATCATCCTGTGTGTGAGGCCTGCCGTCGATTGCTCATCAAACAGAGAGGAAACACCCCGCCCGTCTTTCATAGGGAGCATGAAGGGACGCCAGGGGAGGGGAAGCACCGTCACTTGAAGGGCGCAGTCGCTGGCGCGCACGCTATCTCGAGGCATCAGGTGACAGCTCATAATCTTGCTGTGTTCTCAATGCTTCCTTCGCGTTCAGAGAAGTGAGAGCACGAAAACCACTTCAGCCCCTGGAGCAGCCATATTCCCTTAAATCAGCGTTGAGTTACACGAGATCAGATCCAAGAGTTAGCTGCTACCCGTACTTTGTATAATAATACAGTTTGTTGGTATCGCATTCACTGCTTCGCCCTGACGCGAAATATCTTTTTTAAACTGTTAGCTATTGACCCTAGAAAGCGATGGGTGGACGTGTAGCATAGCGTAGCCACTTCGCAGTGGGCCTTCTGACACCAGGGCCGTCAGCGATGGGCCCGCTACTGACAGCTTCGGATATTAAAACTGAATTGCGGCTGTTCCAACCTGGAAGCATGATTTTATAAACGTGATGACATTTTTAAAAAAGCACGCAAAAATTTTGAATTGTAACCCTAGCACTCACGAGCTCGAAAAGGCAGGTCCTGTTAGGGGTGTATCTACTGCAAGAGCGATTACAAGCCCGGATGTGCTAGTGGAAAGAATTATGAAAAAGCTATTCTGGCTTAAGATCCACGAATAAAGTATCTTTGAGGAAAAGTGTCGATGCGTTCCCACCGTCCACGTGCTCTTCCATGGACGCAGAGCATGGAAAATGTGCTATTGTTCCATACTATCCATCGCTAGCGTTCCCAGATTTCAGTCCGCGATGTCCAGAAAGAGAAGTGACAGACATTTTAGTGGCACACGTGTAGTTATCCCTGAACACTGCTTTAATTACATGCTGTGGGATGCTTGAAGCGAGCTATCAGGAGTGTTTCTGGAACAGAAAACGTCCGCCGATGAATCGCTGCCACACTTTCTCGCTATCGATTGGCCTCGATGTCATGAGCCTCTGCAGAGAGTGCGTTTTGCCGTGGAGCCAGCTTGCACAACAGCAGCTGCATCGGCACTGTGTATGGCATCGTGGCTTACTACTCGGGAAGCCCGCACGAGCGCCGTTTATTCAGTGGAATAATTCTTGATCCGTGGTTGAGCCCCAAGATCAAGCTGCACATGTTTTTGCGATTGCCGGTGCTAAACAACCCCATCACCAAGACTACGGCGCAGTTCGCCACAATTTCCATAGATATTACAGTAGAACCCCGCTGATACGTTTTTGAAGGGACCGTAGGAAATAAACGTAAGAGACGGGAAACGTAAGAGCCGAAAAACAGGAAAAACGGCAAAATATTTAGTGGTACAGAATTTTATTTCAATTCTTACGAGCAGCACGAAAATCGGCGCGCTCAGCCGCAATCTAATCGATGGATAGAAACGCGGAGCTTAGGACGGCCTCATCCACAGAAATGTAATCAACGTATGTGATTTTTTTAACACCAACAGCTGTAGGTATGAAAGAACTAAGCACACGCAATCACGACCGGCGCGGCGAGTCCGACCGCGAACCGCACGCACGACCGTGCAAGCTCCAACCAGCTCGAACTCCTCCCGTTCTCCGACAAATAACGATGATGATGAGTCTACGCCAACGCGATGGCAGAAGTGAATGCCAATCTCGAAGGCCTTGCTTTCGCAAGCAGTTACGTCATACACGCCATGTTTGTGCAATACAAATCTCAAAGGCTATGCTTTTGTTAATAGTAAATGCCAATCTCGAAGGCCTTGCTTTCGCGAGCAGTTACGTCATAGACGCCATCTTTGCAATTTGAATCTCGAAGGCCATGCTTTTGTTTGCATCAGTTGAAAGATTCTGTTGCTTGCGCCTCTCATGCGGCTAATATTACGGTCAAACGAGGCCAAGCTGCGTGAAAATGCACCATGGCCGCTCTCTTTGGTAGTCACTCGGTCGGCTCCGAGCGCACTTCGCGACGTATCATACGGGAACGGTCCGACAGTTACGACGTAACAGCGGGGTTCCCAATACATTGTATTCTATGGGAGCTATGCCGGGACCCGCGGAAAACGACGTAACAGCCGGGAAAACGCAGCAGTGAGGAACGTAACAGCGGGGTTCTACTGTATCAAGATGGCGCAGTAAATCGCATTTGGCGCACTTTGGCGCAGGAGTGGAACCACTGCATTCATCTGCACCGCGTTGTCTGCTGAGAATCCCCGTGATGTCTGCGCGCACGCATTGCGCGAGTGAAGCGAGCAGACGGCAGCGCCGTAAAAAAAAAATAGAATGGAACTTGGCTGCACCCATCGATGCTGGTGCCACCCACCTCTGATTTATCACGTTGTCGTGCGCTGTGTGGTCCGCAAGTTCCAAACTGACATTTGTATTTGCCTTAGACTTATGTCCTGACTCTTCGACAGCAATGTATTTGTGACACCACTGTGATATTTTCATGAACCGTTATCAAATCTTCAAAGCGTTAGGTTTAGCAGGCGTAGCTAAACAAACAGCTGCTCTAGCCAGTAATTGCAAAATGTACCTGATGATTTGTCCTCGTCGTGAAATGGCACGAAATGATGGCTTGTTTCACAATTTATTTCTTGCTGTCAGCGCCGTCAGCAAGTAGTGGGAGCAAGTTTGAATCGAAGTGCACGCAGTCGCGTCAGCATCGGTGTTGTCATGTTGATTTGTAGTCACAGTTAGCGGCGGTTACTGATACAACAGCTAAAGAAATACGATGCAAATCCAATGAAAAATAAATATATCATGTTTCAATGTGATGTAACACGTGCTAAACAAGCGCTGATGTGTCAACCCTGCGAATTATGCGGTAACTATAACTGGAACTATAATTTGCTGTGCAAGCATGTGGCTTGCTTACACTCAGTAGCTTTGGCAATGCTGAACGGTAGTGGTGAGATGGAGCATAGACTCTGTAAAGAATAATTTCCAGTGGAAGCAAATGAAACAGGCACATTTACTGCAAATAAAAGTATTTTTTGGCAAGGGCACTGCTGCAACAAATTGTACGTGGATGACCATAATTTCTTGGATGTGCTTGCAGTTACCAGGCCCACTGCTATCAGCTCTATAAAATCATGCGAATGTTCAGAGATAAAGTCGACTTGCAAGATTCTTTTTTTTTACCCAATGCATAGTGGCGACAGAGTTTCACGACGCCAAAATGGGTCCTGTTTTCAATGTCGCAAAACAGAAAACATGGCTACCATAAACGAACATGCCATAGTGCATGTTGTCGTCTACTTTCGTACTATTTTAGAAAGAGGCTCTTTTGTATTTTTGGCAATCAACAGTTATGATCTTGCATTTTTGTCGGCTGAGGATAGTGAACTATCCTCAGCTGAGTGGCTGAGGACAGGCTCGGTTTGGTAAACAACATAAGATCTGCATCACAGCGCTCTCGGCAAGCCCTGTGGTTCTGATGACAGGTTGCAGTGGCAGAATACGCATGATAGCGAAGAAGACAGCGTGTCAGGCTATTAAAGACGTAACTCTTTATTTGGGCTGATCTGTGCCCAGGAAACGAAAAGTCAAATGACAAGCAATACACGCTATAGTCTGATAGCGGTGAACAGAGCGTCGGCCATCGATAACCTGATCTCCAGTAAGGCGCGTCGGCTTTTACACATGCGACATCGAACATTTGAGCCTTATCGCTGGTGGCCACGTTAGTTCCAGAATAAACTCAACTGTTTGCATTTGCGCGCTCAAGCCGAACAGAAGATTCCAAAATAATCTGGAATGTTCCCAGACATTCGGGCGCAGTTTGCGTAAGGCAGTAATACTAGGCTTGTGCGAATATTCGAGCACTTCGAATATTCGAACGAATAATACAGTATTCGAATTCGCTTCGAGTCGAATTTAAATTATTGAAAATTTCGAAGTATTCGAAATGAACGAATGGGTGTATATTAGCCGCTAATAACCCCCCGGTAAAGGTGGTTTCACTGCAGTGGAGGGGTGCTATACCGTGAATACACCTTTCCAGGAAAAATCCGCACTGTCAGCTTGTAACCTCCTGTAAAGGTTGTTTCACTGCAGTGGAGGGGTGCTATACAGTGAATACACCTTTCCAGGAAAAATCCGCACTGCCGCGAAGCCTCTTTAAGGTTAAATGAACATATTCCCTCACATCGATTCATCATTATTTAAGTTTAAAAACTTGTTATACCGGCTTATATGCTCCAAGTATAGTAAATTTTAAAACGTAACATATTATCATTTGCATTCTACCGAAAGCCAAATCCCGCTACTATTAAAAGTTGCTTCCACTTCCTTTGAACCAAAAAGAATGACATTTGCACATGCCTTGTTACAATTTAAAAAAAATGTTGTGCAAGTTGGTTGGGTCATGACAAATATGCTCACTTTTCTTTATAATATGTGATATATACTATTCAAATTCGATTCGAAATTATTCGACCAAAATCTCTTCGAATTCGCTTCGAACCTAAAATTTACTATTCGCACAAGCCTAAGTAATACACATGTAGTGGGCCGGTGACATAAAACATAGAAAGAAAGGGGCGTGTGTGGCATTGCCGCCCTCTGAAAAGACATCGTCCTGATGTTTGTTATCGAATATGAAGTGGATACACAAAGAAATTAGAATAATAAAGCAAAAAGTACAGTCCTCAGGTTCGCTAACACACAAAAAACGGCTTAAAGGGGCCCTGCAACACCTTTCTTAGTTATATTGGAATAGTCTCATTATTGACGTATAACTCTTCACGAGTCATATGCCGCAAAAATTTTTCGAATCCGTCAAGTCTAAGTGGTGTTACCAAATTATAGAGATCACGTTCCGCAGCTTTCTCCCTCAACTCAACGCCGCGAGCGCGCGGAAAGCTGCACGGGGCATGAAGGGAGGGAGGACGGAAGTACGAAGAGGCGCCGAAGAGTTACGTCAGCGCCGGCGGCATTTTTTTTCTTTATTTTTTTCTCTCTGGCGTCTCGGGGCAACCACGTGGTCTGTGGCGCCACTTCCGGTCGGCTTGCGCGCTCGTCGTCGAGCGAAGGCCATCGCACCGTGTATCGCGCGTGCTTGAAAACTGCGAGTCTGTTTGGTAATGTTGGGTGTGCACCTCGAACTGCCGTAGTGTTTTCATCGCTCTGCCAACCATGGACGCAAACCTGCGTGCACGTTTGGAACGAATGACAGCTGAGATGGGTTTCGACCCACACTCCGATACACCGCCTCGTCGCACTGCTCGCGCTTGAATCGTATTCAACACGGCAAAGCTGCGTGCACCCTTCTCCCAGTGGCGGTACTTCGATGCTGTTTGCTCTTCGAATGCGGGCGCACAGCGAGTGCGGGCTGACAACAAAGAACTAAAGACTAGAAGAAAGGATCGTGGGGCATCGGGCCGGCGCGGACCCATCCCCCGGCTGTCTGCAGCTACCGTGAAAATGCGAGTCTGCTTGGTTGCTGTGTTGCGGTTTCTCAGGAACGTGAGAATACGGTGAGGATACGCCGAGGTACGGCTCGATGACATACTGAACAGACAGCGAACGGGACTCTCACCATACAGCGAACACAGGTATCTTAAACTAGCCGGCGCCAGCATTGTTATCGGAGAAATGTTGCACCGCTGCCTTGGTCGGTCGTGAGAACGTGCCGACGATGCAGTTTCCAGCTGACGAGGCAACATTCGAACAGCTGCCACTCTTAACGGCAACCGGCGATGGTCAAAAGCACAGAAATACAGTCGAACCCACTTATAACGATCCCACATATAACGATCTATCGGTTATAACGACCATATTTGTGTGCACTTACGGTTTTCCTATGCTAACCATTGAAGCTGCGTCCGGATATAGCGAACATTTTTCAAAGCCTCCTACTTTTACAACAAACACTTCAGACACGGTCGCGGTAAAAATATGGCGCATACGAAGCGAAAAAAAAAAGTTAAAACATGCCTTCTAAAGCGTGACAGGAACGCGCGCTCGCCCGTGCCTCGCTGCAGTTTACTCGCGACTAAGCTACCCAGATCGGCGAGCACCGCGCGCAGATTTCGGACGCTGCGAGCGAGGTCACTCACTTTCCAGCCTTTTCTTCAGTGGTATAATGGCATTGAGGGTAAAACAAAATAGTAGGCAGCATGAAGCCTTGCGGTCAGCTTTCGCACAGTAACCTTTCGTGACGCCGTTCTCTGCAGCTACGACCGCCTGCGATGAACTAAACAATGCCTTGGAACGCAAGAAGGCATAAATGCAAGAAGTGATAATCGCGATAACTTTCCATCGCAAAAAGGTTCACTGCGTCCCTAAACTTGTCGACGCCACAATGTGCCGCAAAAAGTTGTCCGTCTTTTCGGGAACGGCAGAGACCGGTCGATCGGTGATTACGACTCCCGCGCGATTGCGGCGATGCCTTCGCGGATAAGCATTAGAAATGAGCGAAGGCGAGGTGGCGGCCGTCGAAGAACGTGCCATTATGACTTATAGCCGACAACCTTATCACAGTCATCTGTAGATATCTGCTCCGCTGAGCTTGTGGCGTACGCCGTACACTGCGGATTGACGGCGGTACGAGCGCTCATGCTCACGGGCTCATGTCAACTCATGCTCACGGGCTCGTTGGTTGACACTCACAAATGATAAGGGCGCGCACCTTCCTGCGCACTGTGCAGCGTGTGGCTGCGTGCCTTTGTTTGCTCGTTTGAAGGTACTGGGACGAAGCAGAGAAACAGTTGCTCGTGAACTGTTGGAGGCGTTCTACATGAAAAAGAAGGGCGCAGATTGCGTCAGCCAAACGTCAGTGTGCTTGCGGGAGCGGGAATTTCAATTGCTTTGCCGCAATATGCAGTAGATTTTCTTATGATTAGCTTTGCGATGTGTGTGCAGGCGCGCTTGTGACGTACGCTCTCTATATTTTCCCCCAATTCTTTCGTAATAAAATCAGTTGGTAGTGAGCGCCCGTCCCGTCTTCTTGTCTTTTGTGTCCAGTCTTTTCTTGCGCTCTGCTTTTATTTTCAGACAATGCACCAACTCGCCCAGCAACGCGTTCTATTAAGCCTTCTAGGTCTGCGGGTTCTTCGGTGCTGACGGAAATGACGACGCTGTAGAGAGGAACAGTGACCTGCTCGTCAAGCACATTTAAGGCGTGGTTCCCTGGCACTGCATGGGGCAGCAGCATTTTTTCTAAGGTTAGTGTTATCGACTGAGATCTGAGGTCAATGACGACACCGTGGTGATTTATTAAGTCCATCCCAAGTATCACATCCCTGGAGCAATGTTGTAGGATTACAAAGCTCGCACGATAAGTCCGGTTATTGATGGCGACTCTTGCTGTGCAGACTCCAGCCGGTGTTACTAGATGGCCTCCAGTGGTCCAGATATTGAGGCCTGGTGAAGCAGTCTCAACTTTCTTGAAGTTTGTGGGGAATGGTCGACTGATGATGTCGTGGCAGTCGAATAGTATGTTGAGGTCGCTAATCCGTCGTTCTGTGTTGCGGCTAAGTCGCGGCGTCGGGTCACGGCTACATCAGCTTGTTCCGCTGCTTCTGCGTCGCGTCGTCAGGTCTTCTTCAGGCCGCGAAGTTTCGTCGTGGCATCGTTGGAAGCGGTGGAGGATCTTCGATATTTCATTGCTCAGCAAAAAACGCACCTCCACCAGTTGCTGCCCTTAGTATTCCAGATATGGGCTCGTGGAATGGTCCTGGTGTGGGCCACTGTACTGCGGTCGTCGCTGAGGGGACTGGTAGTGTCCTGGTAACGGCGAACGCGATGGGTATTGAGGTGTCCGTTCGGTGTCAGCCAAGTAGTCGACAATGTCATGTGGCTGCTCACCACGCTGTGGAAGTGGTGCATTCACGGCGAAGCCTCCTAAGCCCATCTGGCGGTACTGGCAGTGGTGGTAGCAGAGCGGGCAGTTGTCAAGGGCGTGCCAAATGTCGGATTTTCTTGGCGCATAGCGCGGGCCAACAGGCAGAGGGTATGGCGTTGGTGATGGCGGCGCAACGCCTTGACGTGGGCGTGGAGAGGGAGCGGTATGGCGGACTACAGCAGCGTAGCTCATCACTTGTGGCTCAGGCTGCGCTGGTTCAGGTGCTCCCAGAAAATGCTGGATTTTGTGGCGTACTGCGTCGAAAATCGAGTCCACCCGAGGCTACGAGGATGGCAACAGTTTCCGTAGCTCCTCCCTAACGATTGCTCTGATGGTATCATGCAGGTCTTCGTGGGAATGCGATGATCGTACTGCCTGGTACACATTTCAAGGGACTTTTTGGTCGTCGTGGCCTCTGAGACAAATTGTATGACCGTCTTCGCTAGGTTGCATACAAGGCCAGCAAACAGTTTTTGCTTAACTCCCTGCATCAAGAAGCGAACCTTCTTTTTCCAGGTCCCAAGTCATCAGCATGGCCTCCCTATTCTCAAAGCACGTCTTGGCACAGTCTTGAAAGGAAAAATAGAAGTGGCACAACTTCTCATCGCAGTCCCACCTGTTGAACGTGGCGACAGGTCATATCCTTCAAGCCAACTTTCCGGGTCTTCACATAGTGATCTTCAAAAAGTTGGTAGCTCCCTTGGTTGCTGTAGAAGCACAGATGTGGTTGTCATGGGAGCTGTCATCGTCGCTGATGATGGCCGGTCATGGCCGGGGTGCTCCTGGTCCTGTTGGGTAGAGGTCCGTATTCTGGTGGCAGTCCTTGTTGTCTGAGGCTGGCTCAATGATCCATGATGCCTTTGGTGTCTTGTAGGCTTGGGGTTTGGATCATGGCTTTTTGACGTCTGGAACATCGCACCTCCACCAGATGTCATGTGGTCTTGACAGCGAAGAAGACGGCAGTCGGGCAATTAAAGATGTAACTCTTTAGTTGGGTGAACCTGTGCCCGGGACACGAAAAGTCAAACGACAAGCAATACATGCTGTAGGCTGATAGCGGCGAACAGAGCGCCGGCTGTTTATCATCTGATCTCCGGCAAGGCGCATCGGCTTTTATACATGCGGCATTGAACATTCGAGCCTTATCGCTGGTGGCTGCAATAGTTCCAGAATAAACTTAACTGTTCGAATTTGCGCGCTCAACCCTAACAGAACATTCCAAAATAATCTGGAATGTTCCCAGACGTTCGGGCGCTGTTTGTGCAAGGCAGTAATACACGTGTAGTGGGCCGGTAACATAAAACAGAGAAAGAAAGGAGCGTTTGCGGCAACAGCTTCGTTTAACCCGTATCACCACAGCACATTGGACCTGCCATTTCTTCCGGCTTTACGCAAAAACATACATGTGCTGTGAAGTGCACTTTGCTGGTGCACCATCAAATTGTGGTTGCCAAATCTCGGGTTAAAAAATTGGAATTGTTCTTAGACTATTGAAATTACATTTTTTTTTTATTGTTGTATTACTTGAACATCCTTGCAGCATTTTCTGAGTCAAAATGACTCCTTCGGCGACTATGCTCTGCATAAAAGGTCACATTTCAATATAATGAAGTGTTGAGATAATGACACTCGAGGTTTCACTATACCAAGGATTAACTGTAGTCAGCTCTCACTTTCGATCTATACCGTAACCTCACTTAATGCTGAAATGCACTAGAACAAGTAACGCGGGCATACCTGGAACACAGGTGCTGTTGCCCCCTATGGACTCCTGGTAGTAGCCATCCTTGCAGCGGCAAGAGGAACCGCGGCACGCCGACGCATTGCTGCCAGCTTCACACTGGGCATCTGATCGACACGGGTCACCAAGCTTGCGCCCTGCAACACACAGTGAGAGAAAATGACAAGCCTTGACTAGCGTAATGACAAGCCTAATATTCACTCTTGCTTGCTTCGGACCTGGCAAGCGGAAGCCATTTGGAGGCATTTTGCTAACGTTACTCGCATCCCAAAGCTTCATACTAAATTCACTACTGTAGCACTGCACTTGTCTGGCAAATGTTAGAATTTATTTATTTCTGCAATACCCACAGCCCTTTTACAGGCTTTACAATAAACACAAAGTAAGCAAACTTGTGTACCATGACATATAAATGGAGTACAAAAAGTAAGCAAAACGATCAAAGAAATACACACACTGCCAGCATGCAGAGAAAAACGTGAACTGTAATATTCCGCTAATCCAACATTACATAAAACATATTCGATATTACATCAACCACTGAAGATGGTAAGCTATTCCACTCCCATATTATTCAAGGGGAGAAACACATTCTAACTAATTCTGCATGCCTACTACATTAAGGAGCCCAGGAAACAGGTCCAGACTTTTTTTTTGCACTTCCCAAATAAGCTTGCTCATTTGTTCAGAAGGCTGCAACAATAACGTTTTGTGAATATCACAGCGATGTATACCCTGCAGACGCCACATTTTAAGAAACAATTCCCCACCCCTCTCCTGTGCATGACTAGTCCTCTTCCTCCGCGAAGTGATGTAATGTTGCCCATGGGCAACTTTAGGTAACACTAACATTGTCGCTTGATCCTCTGAACAGCAAAACCGTGCCTTAGCCCTTTTGGTGATGCTGTTTTTGCCACGCAGAAGATTCCAATTCGTTGAATGCGCAGTGTTGTACAGGCATAGAAATGACGAAACAGGCCTGATGATTGAAGTATAGCATATCGAGAATAGTGGTAGCGCATGCATGAGCAAACTGTCGATTAACTTGCATAAAGATGCAATCAAATGCCTTAACAGTTATCTTCAACGTAGACCCCCACGCGTGCCGGATTGATATGTTCGCCTATTGCATGGGCATATGCGCAGATAATTTTTCATGCCTTCTTTCTTTTCTGCCGTTGTGTGTCTCTTCAGTTGTTGGCGTTTGTGGTGTCCTGACATATTTCTTGTATCCATGTTTGCACACCCTATCTTTTTAGAATGAAAGGCATGCAAAACGGTGCATATAGAAAGGCGCCCTCATCGCCTATCGTTTGTGCTGGCGTCTTTCAGGACTGACAGCTTTTGTTTGGATAAGGCTAACAATGGCTTATTATGCATGGGAATTCTTCACATGCCATGCAAGCTGCTTCCACAATAATGCGGGTGTGGTCGTTTGTGTAGGAGAAAATCACTTTGCTCTTAGTGATCCCAGGGGTGCAGCCACATGCACTACAATGTAAGCCCAGGAGACCCTCCTTTCAGTTCCGAACATTGTTGGTTCTGGCAGCCGATCGTTCCAACATCTGCCAGTTTGACCCAAGTAGCAAGGACCATAGCTCAAAGGGATTCTGTACCCCATGCCCTTCGTACATGCAGTGATGCTACCGAGGACTTCTGATTTGGAGCAATTTTTGGAGCAGCAAAATTTCCGTTTTGGAGCACTTTGGAGCAGCAAAATTTTCATCTTGGAGCACTTCGGAGCAGCAAAATTTCCGTTTTGGAGCACTTTGGAGCAGCAAAGTTTTCATCTTGGAGCACTTTGGAGCAGATAATTTTGCATTAACATTCAAGCACCTGAGTATTATTATGGGGCTCTTATGAAGGCTAGAAATATTTCGATTCATTGCAAATCTCATGGAAAAAATCATCTCAGAAGCATAGGCGTGCACAAAGGGGGGGGGGCAGGGGGGGGCGCCCCTCCTCCTAATCACCTAAGAGGGGGGGCGCAAAATCTGCCCCGTACATTGACCCTTCTAGTCACCTAAGAGGGGGGGGGGGCACCAAATCTGCCCCATACATTGACTTAGTAGGGTGGGGGGGGCGCTGCGATGAACCTTCGCCCCCCCTGATGGGGAACCCTGCGCACGCCTATGCTCAGGAGAACTCCATATTTCACTCGCTAATGAAAAATTAAGGGCTCATGCAGTTGAGTGTTCTGGATTAACCTCTTCGGCGATTATTTTCGACACTAGCAAATAAACAAAATATCGGATCAAGATAATTGCACTTTACGAAATAACACTCTAAATACATCTATGTGGTTATCAGCCGACATGGTAGACAAACGCCGTGATGTACAGCAGTGCCTCAATGCCAAAGAGCCACACTGTCCCTGATGCATTCCCCTAAGACAACCCCAAGGCGAAAGCCAGGTTCTTTTTCTTCTCGATCGATGGGTTGATCCTCCCCCTCTCTCTCTGCAAGCTTTCTGCACCTCAGCTGGTTTTGCGCTAGCTCCATGATCAGCGCACCGATCACGGAAGCAGTGTAAAGTGACGATGTCATGTGATGGCGTCATCACGTGACATGACGATATATTACGCCATGATGACGTCACAAGTTTTGACGATCTATAACGCAATGATGACGCCATCACATGATGATTATTTTTAGCATCAATCGACTGACGCCGCCGACGGTCAATTTTCGTGTTTGATAAAGCATCTAAGGCTTTCGCATTAATATTGCGTCTTGAACGTTAACAGCCTGGCCCTACATACCAAACTGTCCTCCACCATGTCACCTGTGTGCCATGCGCGAAACAGCTTCGCTTATCATCCACTTCAAGAGTGAAATGGCTCCTCAACTTTTTAAAAATTTTTATTGCGATAGCAATTATATGGACACTCTCGGCGGATTTTTGCCGTCGCCGTTGCCGTAATTTTCCGTATAAAGTCCAAATTAATAACATCACCACGTGCATTCTAGCCGCGGGTAAAAGCTCGCGAGCGCTGGCGACGAACGCGACTGAAGCGGAGATTAAACTAGCCGGCCGTCAGTCTCCATCGCACGGACAGCGCATGAGATAACATCTTCCCGCGTGCGGGCCTGCCGTCGATTGCTCATCAAACAGAGAGGAAACGCCCCGCCCATCTTTCGTAAGGAGCATGGCGGGACGCCAGGGGAGCGGAAGGGGGGGGGGCGCATCGTTCGAAGGGCGCAGTCGCTTGCGCGCTCGCTATCTCGAGGCATCAGGAGACGGCTCGTAAACTTGCTGTGCTCTCAACGCTTACTTCGCGTTTAGAGAACTCAGAGCAAGAAAACGCTTCGGTTCCTGGAGCGGCCATATTCCCTTAAACCAGCGTTTTGTTGAGTTACGCGAGATCGGATCCAAAAGAGTTAGCTGCTAGCCTTACTTCGTTTAACAATACAATTTTTTGGTATCGCATTCACTGCTTCGCTCTTAAGCGAAAATGAGTTTTTTTAACCGTTAGCTATTGACCCCCGAAAGGGCGGACGTGTAACATGGCGTAGCCGCTTCACTGTGGGCCGTCAGCGACGGGCTCTCTACTGACAGCTGCGCATTTGCGGCTGCTCCGACCAGGAGATATGATTTTACTAATGAGATGAAATTTTTAAAAAAGCAAGCAAAAATTCGAATTGGAACCCTAGCACGTGAGCTCGAAAGGGCAGGGCCTTTTAGGGGGTATTTACCGCAGAGTGATTACAAACTCGGACGTGCTGGCGGAAAGAATTACGAAAAAGCTGTTCTGGATGAAGATCCATGGATAAAGTATATCTGAGGAAAAGTGTCAACGCGTTTCAACCGTTCGCGTGCTCTTCCATAAACGCTAAGCAATTAAAATTCGATATTCTCTCATATATCTACTGCAAGCGTTCCCAGATTTCATTCCGCGATGTCCGGAAACAGAAGTGACAGGCATTTTAGCGGCACACATGTAGTTATTACTGAACATTGCTTTCCTTACGTGCCGTGCGACGCTTGAAACGAGCTATCAGCAGCGTTTCTGGAACAGACGACGTCCGCCGATGAATCGCCGTCGCACTTTCTCGCTACCGATAGGCCTAGACGAGCCTCTGCGGAGAGCACGTTTTGCTGTCGAGCCGACTTGCAGAACAGAAGCTGCGTCAGCACCGTGCATGGCATCGTGGCTTACTCGGAACGCACGCGCGAGCGCTATTTATTCAGCGGAATAATTCTTGGTCCATGATTGCGACTTCATTGGCAGCCCCAAGATCGAGCTGCACATGTTCTGACGCGCCGGCGGTGCGATTGCCGGTGATAGACGCCCCCAAGCCCGAGACTTTGGCGCAGTTTGGCGCAAATTTCGTCGATATTATCAGGATGGCGCAGTAAATACAATTTGGCGCACTTTGGCGCAGTCGGCGCAGGAGTGGAATCACTGTACATGCCATAAATCGGTTACGATGGTTCATGTCACAAAGGGAGTCTCATTTCCTTGTAGGAATGCTTCTCCTTGATAAGGAACGAAGCTTGTGCGGGCGCAAAAACCTACACTTACCTCGACCCGCACCATGATTGGCAACCTGATGCTAGTACGGAATCACTGCGATCTTTCGGTTCTTTTGCGCCGTCTGCTTTCGGGCGACCATAGCTTCACCGATACTGCTCTTTCCTTTTTCTGCAAATTATCTCAGCCACCGAGATTGGCAATAGTTGTAATACAGGCAAGTTATCCGTGCCTAAAACCTCACACCTACTCTGTGACAGCAGGACTGGTTTAATGCATTGGAGAAGCAAGCCTGAACAATAGCCCTTTTGACAAGCTTACTGTGCGCAGGTGAGAACAGAAAGATTGGTTTGTTCACGCGTGGTTCATGTCCAGCAAACATGATCACTGATGAAAGAGAGCCAAGCTCAAGGAACCGAATGGAATCCTCGTGCAGGATATCACGTGTTATGACCAGGAGGGACAGACATTCTTCAAATATTCCGAACATTCCCCCCTCCACTGCTGCCACCAAGACCAAGGGCTGTTCAAGTCCGCAGTTTCGGAACACCTTATGGTGTAACTGCACACTATTGTTTTTCATTTTCTTTTTTTTCTTTTTTTTAACTATTGCTTTTTCTTGTATTTTATTCACTGTTGTTATTATTTTTGCCGTGTTCATATTGTACCCACCCCCTCTGTAACACCCTCTTGGTCTTGAGGGTATACTAATAAACAAATAAATAAACTCAGAATGCAACCACGAGGCACCACACTGCTATACTACAGTTAAACCTGCCTATAACGAACCTCCATACAACAAATTCCTCGATATTACGAAGTTTTTCTATTCCCCGCTGTTACTATTAGAAGCATATGTATTTGCGACCCCTATGTAATCAAATTGCAGCGGGAGGCACCCTTGATATAATGAATTTTCGCCGCAGACAACCTAGGGATTTTGCCCCAAATTTTGTCATTTTGGCACAAGCAGGAGCCGCATGCATCTTCTGCGGTTGCCCCGCCGACGAGCGCGCGAAGCAGCGGCATTGCGCATTGCGCGCTCAAAGCCCCGGCAACTGCTAGGCGAGAGTGAGCGCTCAGTTGTGCGTGTGGTTGTGCGCGAGGCGGGCAGGTGAGACCTGCGCTCCTCGAGCCAACTTTCTTGCCGCCACGGGCGCATGCACAGGCGTGTCCCTCACCCTCCCTTCAAACCTCATCCAGCCGCTTACGGGTTCCACCACGCTAACCGCACCAGCTTTCTTAAAAAAGAAAAAGGAAGAAAATTGGGTTTTGCGTAGGCAGCGCCACTCTTCAGTTGTTGCAGTAGTCTCTGAACTGCACTTCATTAATGTGACACTAGGTAACGCCACTAAAAAAAAAATCCTTGCTCATTGACATTACACTTTGAGTTTGCGCCGCACATGGAATATGCTCTTCGTTTTCGACACTGTCCACGCATGCATGGTGCGTGCAAGGAGCAGCTCCTGACGACGTGCAGCTTTTGCAATTTCTTTTTATGCCTACAACTGTGTCGTCACTAGCGAGGAGATGTCAGATTAGGCGCTGGTGGAAACTGTCCGCAACCATGGTGACAACGACTGATCTTCGGAGGTCGACTCGTCACTGTCATCACGCGCTTTGCCATCTTGCGCCGCGCACATGGGTTTGCGAGATCGTGGCTTCTGAGATTGGCTCTGGCAACGCGCCGTCGCGTTGCTGGAGCCAATCTCGGAGGCCACGGCTAGACGATGATGGAGCGGTGTTGTATTGATGTCATGCGAACGTTCCGTATTGCCATCGATCATAAACAAGCAATAGAGCAAAATAATGCAGTTATTTGCCGCTAAATAAATGCTTTGGGTGAGCTCTGCCTTCAATTCCCCTTGTGTTTAATTTGTGTTTCTTTTCCAAATTTTCGTGCTGAAACTGGATACAGTCGAAACCCGCGATAACGAAATCCCAAGGGAATGAAATTCTCATAGCAACGAAATATTTTCGGAGCACCAGTGAACGCCCATAGGAGTCAATGCATTTCGTAACTCGTGACTACGAAAGATATTCATACCGCAGTCCCTCATCAAGGAAATTTTTGAAACACGAGTGAGCAAATAACCTACTCTTGCAACATTAACTACATTTGAAAACTGCTGAAATGCATTCATGCTATACTTAAATTGTGCAAAACTATCGCTACAGCGCCCTTGAGAAGCAGCCGCCATCATTGTTTACAAAAAAACATAAAGCTGGCGACAGTGATGATGATGATGGCTTGCCGAAACACCTGCTCGTTATTGTGGACTACGTAGCCAAATCCATATTCCTCATGGAGTTTCGTTCGTTGGCTTGGCTCTTTCCTAGGCTTTGTCGGCTTTGCGCGCACATGGTCGCATGTGTGGAGCCATTTGTGGAGCGTTTGCTTGGTCGCTTAGTGCAATGTGAACTGTGTGTTGCAATTGCTTCGTCCAATTTCGCTGCCTGCGAAAATGCCGCCTCCAACGAAAAAGCAGAAGTTCATCACGCTGGAAGATAAGGCTGGAATCATCAGTGAGGTGGAAAAGGGCAGGGAAAAAAATGAACATCACCGAAGAATTCAGTGTTGCATGCAGTTCGCTGTCCATGATTCTGCGCTGATCCAGTGGAGCCGGAAGAAGATTCACCTGTAGGTGCGCTTGAAGACGGTACTGGTGACAGCGCTGTGCCGCCGTCACTGATCTGTGCACAGGGTGAACTTTGTGCCGTGGCAAACAAGATTCCCGATCGAGAAGCATGAAACTACTGCATGGTAAGGCCCGCCAAAGCAAACTTGCTGACTTTTGAAAAATAAAATGTGTTTTTTGTAAATTCCATGTCTTTTCTGCCGCATTCTCGCGCCAACGAAATTCCCGCAAGAGCGAAACTTTGTGCTTTCCCCGCCGATTTCGTTATTGCAGGTTTTAACTGTATAACGAAAACCTGGTTATAACGAATTTTTTTAGGGAATTTGTCAATTTCGTTATGTATTCAGGTTTAACTGTACTAAGAAATCGTCCACATATCTGAAGACTCTCAGGACTTGAGTTCCTGGGAACCGCTGCTGTAAGACTGTCATTTTGCTAGAAACAGTTCGCTCCACAAAGGCACCATGCGTGACACGATAGACATGCCCTAGTTCTCAATGTAAACATACCGTATTTACCCGAACGCAAGCCCACTCAAATGTAGGTCGACCTCCCGAAATCTCGTATCAAAGAGAAAAAAAAAGGAGTGTGAGCATATTTTGTAACAGAAATTTATTTTGTGTCGTCTCATGACTGACTTTATGTGCTTACTCGTCATTGCCAAGCTAGCCCTCTTCCCGAACTTCGATGCCCCAGCCCTGATGGCCTTGAAGTTAGCCCTCAGCATTCCCATTTCTGAAGTAAAGTTTGTTCACGTGTGATGCAAGCTCCAGTAAAGAATCCAGACTTCAGCCCACGAAACCCCCAGCGTTTGGCGCCACGTGAAAATTTCGCCACACTGAAGTGGCCACTGTTTGGTCACACTGAAGTGGCCACTGCCGCACCACCCGTTGAGAAACTCTAAACACACATCCCGCCGTGCAGCTGTTTGTTTTTCCGGCACAGAGAATAGCACTGGCAGCCCTCTTGAACACTGCTGTGAATGAGTAGTGAAAGTACTGTGGCCCGGACTCATGATGATGAAGCGCGATGATCAAGCACAACAGCAGCACATGGGATGGCCCTGACACCGATCCGGCGCGGCTGATGAATCTAAGCATAGCTTATCGAGCCACGCTCGCCTAAGCACAGTAGATGGTAAATAAAACTTCGGTTGGCGTCTCCGATCGGCAGAGGCACTGCCAGCACACTGGAACCTGAAGCACGTGCGGGGACAGTAGAAGGCGAGCAAATGGAGAGCGCTGCAAGGAGGGGAGGGAGGGCTAGGGTAGCTAGGGCAGATAATTTCTGCCTGCTTGCCAAACGCAGCAAAAACATATGCATCAGAGAGAGCTTTTCCATTAACCATCCGTTAACTTTGTGTGGTCTGAAGAGATGAGCCGCTCTCAGAACACACAGAGACAGTTCACGTGGTCATTCAATAACAACATGTGTACATTTATTAACCTGCTTTTACATCACGGAGAGCTTGCCTGCTGAATCTGATACACTGCTAGTAACACGCTAAGTAACCTTATATAATGCCAATACCATACACAGAAAACATAACACACACAATGTACCGCGAATGCAGCGTCACCGACGTTCGACTCACCACGAGGGGTCCACGGGAAACGAGCCGCGGCATCATCCCCATGGACACACCGTGGGAGACGTCCGTCTGCGCACGCCGCCAACCCCAAAGAGGCTCGCTGCTGTTTCCTGTATGCCGGCCTGACCTCGCAGGTGTTGCTGCCGGCGCCAACGCGCTAAGCCTACATCACGCAAGCACAGCGCCACCTCTCGCTCAGCGGCTGTTAATGCTAACTGCGACTAATCCGTGAGATGCACGTGCGCCATGAGGCGCAAACGACGTTACAGGGGGTGATAGCACCCCCACAACTTCAGTTAACCCAGACTTGTGAAACATGCGCCTTGCCTAACTGAGGCAACCCTTCGTAAAGGAAGGCCGAAGGAAGCTTTTAGGATATGCTGGCTCCTTGAGGTGGTAGGCCTCCTTCAGGAACTCCTTAAGGTGGTAGGCCACTCAAAAAAGTTTTTTTTTTAAGAGCAGGCAGCACTGAAGTAACTTTTTCTTCAAAACAAACATGTCTTATTTAACTTACCCAGCCATTTATAGTGCAAAATATTGATTAATTATTTATTGGGAGGTAATCTTTGTCAAAAATTGCATTAAAAGTGGTAGTCATGCCAGCCATGATAAGTGACTAATGGGTGGCTTAATTCAGTAAAGATTTGGCATTTGTGTAACCAAAGGTTTGAGCTATGCAATGAACTAGGATAAACATTATGTAGTAAATATCAAGAAAGTAATATTAAAAAATCCGAAAAGACGGGAAAAAAGAGCCAATTTAGACTTAAACTATTTGCAAAATCAGCTGTAAATTCAAAAATCTTCCATCAATTTCTTTTATTCTAGTTCACTGCCCAGATATATATGTTGTAAATTATTATACAAAATTTCAGTTAAAAGTACACACTGAGAAAAAAGTTATGAAAGTTTGCGTCATATGATTTGGAGCAAATTCTTATTTTGAGAAAAATGTAAACAAAGATTTCAGAGCTTGCGAAAGGTGTGCGTCCACCTTGGGGCCGTTTTTAGAGATTTAAAAACGATTAGAAACACAAAGTTATATTTAATGACATCCTCTTATGTAACAGTGAAAATAAAATTTATCAAGTATTTTGAATATCATTAATATAGACGAAACAACACTTCCTTTCGAAACAAACGCAATGTGGTTTTGGTTTTCGCTATACGAGCATGGGGTATGGAAAATTTGCTGTAACTCACAAACTAATGATGATAGGAGGATAATTTTTGTTGCTACATATTTTTGAATGTTTGGGTGTGCACAAAAAACAAAAAACTAAAAATCGATCTCGCGAAAATAAAAGTGACTTTTGAAGGTGGCCTACCACCTTAAGATAAGGATGCATGAAGGGTTCCTTACGTAAGGTAAGGATACGGGCCTAGCCACACACGGTGAGGCATAAGAGTGGGTCAACCCCCCCCCCCCCCCTCCGTTAGCTCAGATCCGTGGTGACGCTACTCACCAAAAGCCTGCTTACGCAGACGCCCCTGCGGGGACATTACTGCACACCAAAGTGATACATCTCATTGGAATTGGTTGAAGTGACCTATCCACATATTGTAGATCGCATGAGCGGAAAACAGCAGGAATAGAAGGAAATAACTTCAACAGGACAGACGCTCAATTTACAACCGCAGATTATTGGAACTTTTTCTCACATGAGAGCACGGAATTGCGCATGTGCAGGCACCTTATCACAAGAAAGACAAGGCCAACAGGAAAGTTACATATGCAAACTGATATGTGCCGCACTTAACTATTTAGAAAACCTAAATAGTTAAACCGCGGCACAGCAAGCGTCTGTCCTGTCAAGTTATTTCCTTCTATTCCTGCTGTTTTCCGTTCATACAATCTACAATAAGTTGCACCAACTGGCCCAGCATACCACCTTATTGACCTATCAACATTCTCATTTTTTATTTGACAAGAAAATTTGATGACTAGTTTAGAATACAGAGTCTAAACTTCTTTTTATCCAATTTCATGGCTTAAGATCGTTGCCAATATGTCAGGCTGATATCACAGATTTCAGAAGCACATTCTTACAATCGGTGTCAAAGAAGTTTATGAAACCTGCTATGTTGAGCTTTTGTTTCCTTTAACGTGCCGAGTTAAGACTTTAATAACCAGTCAAAATCAATGACCTGCCAGGAAGTGGGAACTTGATAACCACCAAATCTGCATCCAACTACTGTATGTAGGCTTCTTGCTTCATTTTTCTTAAGGCCAATTTACAACAAACAGGCTGTCCCTTCATGACAGTTTGTGTACAGAGAAGAACAGTGCAGAAGACGTACCCGATTTGCAGACGCCACCATGTTCGTAATATCCTCGGCGGCAAACGCAGATGTGCCGGCTTCCACATTGAGTTCGGTTGCGGTTGATGCAGGACTCATCCGACACGCAACGCTCCCCCACTGGCACTCCAACTGCATCATGCGAGAACACATTTCTCATTGACTTATACTGCAGCATCAATAAAGATAAGGACAATGAGATCACAACTATTTATACTATACGGCATAGTCAGGGATGCCACAGGCCAAATAGGATTTGTAGCAATTTTTGGAGCAGCAAAATATTGCTTTTGGAGCACAAAAATCCAAATTTGGAGCAGATTGAGAAAAAAAAAACTGAATTCATGCTAAAAGCACGAAATCCCAAATCTGAAGGAGTATAACAAAGAAGGCTTACTTTTAGAAAGGAAAACAAAAATACGCACCAACCATTCAACATCAGTTAACTCGTGCACAGTGCACGTGAACACTCCTGTTTCAATGCGCACCTGGCAACTTCGAAATTCCGGAGATTCGTAAATCAGGAGCACGTGGGGGTGGTGAAAAAGGAAAATTGGCGTATGTTTTTGTCTATTGTTTCTCAAGGCCACAGAAACGCCATACACAGCAGCTCCAAATAATTGCCAATAATTTTTTAGACGTCAGCGATCATACTAGTACTCGTAATTACACGGCGTGTGCACGAATGAGTAATTAAGGAACAAAATATGCTGTGTCCCTGACAGCTAGTACTAATAGCCCCTTCTAAATCTTAATACGCTGGTCTGCAGGACACTAGTGTACTGCGGCAAAGTGGCTTAAAAAGCGTTCTGCACGCAATAAAACAAGCATCAGGACATTTGAGAACCACTGTCCTTTTTTATTGCGATAGCAATTATATGGACACTCTCAACGTGTTTTTGCCGTCATGTCCCGTATAAAGTCCACATGGATAACATCCCCCGCGCATAGCATGTTCTACCGCGGGTAAAAGCGCGCGAGTGCAGGCGACGAACGCGGCTGAAGTAGAGATCAAAGGAGCCGGTTCATCTCCCTCGCTCGAAGGGCGCATGCGATAATACCACTCAGCTCGGGAGGCCTGCCATCGAAGCAGAGAGGAAACGCCCCGGCCGTCTTGAATGAGCATGAAAAGACGCCACGGGTGGGGGTCGCTCGAGCAGCAACTTTGAACTTTGATTCTCAGGGCGTGGTCGCGATCGCTGGCATGCGCGCTATCTTGGCAGCCATCAGCGGGCGGCTCATATACCCTTCTACGTGCTGTGCTCTCAATGCGAAGACACTGTGCAGAAAGAGCATCGTTCCCTTGAGCAGCCGTATTTTCTTACACCAACGTTTTGTAGAGTTACGCAAGATCAGATACAAAAGAGTTTGCTGCCAGCCTCACTTCGTATAACATTACAAGTTTTTTGCTATCGCATTCATTACTTTGTCCTTGCAGTGTAACTGACTTTTTTCTTTTCTCTCACGGGGGGGGGTGGGGTAAGGGTCTGCGCAGCTGTATTGGATGATGATGCCCACACTGCAGATCACCAACGCGGCCTCCATTTTTTGCTAAAGTTTGCACAACTGAGAAAATCTTGAAGCTGGTCGGGCATTTTGGCGCAGCGTGGCGCAATTTCAACAAATTTCACGGTTTTGGCTCAGCTTGGCGCAAAAATAACGAATTGTATCAAATTGGCGCAAATGGCGCAGTTGTTGCATCCCTGCATAGTGCAATGCACTGCAACCAAATTGTGAGCCTTTGTTTTGGGGCAAGAACATGTTATGGTAACTGAGACAACTTACGCAGTTACCATATGTTCTGATTTTCAGGTAATATAAGATAACTAATATTTTTTTTGAACGATCATTTTTAGACTTCCGTTAAACAACTTGAATAATGAAAACCTTTTGCAATCCGATGACACCTAAGCACTCTTTATGAGTTGTGGAAGCACAAGCATTAATGTTTGAGCCAGCAAGCAGCAGCAGCCTGCACACGCTAAGCCCAATGGGAGAGAGAGAGAGGAACCACACACAACACCTCTTAGACCTGTGCACTTGGATTCTTTATCACAGCATGCCATTTAGACTGAAATATTTATCACCAAGCTTGGCAGCACGAAAGCGGTGACATCAAACTGGTCCATAAAGCACAGGCTTACCATATAAGAGGCGCCGGTTTAGCCCAGTGGGTCAGACACAGCTTCTGAGGTTGTAGGTTCCATACTCGCTACCACCAAAGTATTTCCTTAAAAGTTTACCATTTTTTCTACATTAACTTTATTTATAGGAATTAGCACGACAAAATTCTTTAAAGGGACACTAAAGGCAAATAACAATTTATGTCAGAGTGAAAGCCCAATGTATGACAACTTCTAAAACGGCAATATTATCAACAGCAGTGCCCTACTTACCGAGAAATTAAGCTAAATGTATCACATGATGAGCGCCACGAGTGGGACATTTTCGAAGTGATCCCGATGACGTAGGGAAGTCGGCCTACAATAAATCACTAGTAATCAAACTAGCAGCAGTAAAAAAAAGAACATTCCGAGCATCAAAAGACGTAATAAAATGCTGTTTGTTCGTTTCCGCTTGATTCATGGAAAACAAAACCTCCGTGGCGTTGCCATGGGGAACGGCGCGCGTGGTTCAAAGGTTCCGTTTTCGCCGAACTGTGCCTCGCCCGTCTCAGAGGTAGTTTCGGGATCGCGTACTGCCGTGCGTGTTTTGCGCGCTCGTGAAAGTCGCTCTGACAGAAAGTTCGACAAAATGCCGCATGCGTGTGATATTGCCGGATGCCCGAATGGTGCACAACGCCAGTGCTGCAGCAAGGAAACCGGTGTGTCTTTTCACTGGGTGCCGCGGAATGAACCCTTACGCTCGAAGTGGCTTAGTGTCATGCCATTGCGCCAGTGTGCTAAACAGTCTGCGTGTGTGCTCGCTGCACTTTCGTACTGAGGATTACGAGACCAACCGCAACTTGGTGACGGCTTTCAATGTGACCATCCGAGCAAGTCTTTGCCGCAGCGCCGTTGTTGCTACTGTGGGTCCCGCTACTTCCGCTCGGCTGCTACTAGTGTCGGCGGCCGCGCAGTAAATGCGGGCAACGTTGGGCACGGCAGCAGTGACCTATGAGAGTCGTATTTTCAGGCGGGAGATTTGAAGCGCGCTAACGCGATGCGGACCACTAAAAACGTGATTTTATTTCAAAATAAGCACTTCCTTGGCACAAAAGCAGCGCTACGAGGTTTCTGGACCGCTATTTCAGCAATCAACGTCGACTTAATATTTGCCTTTAGTGTCCCTTTAACACTTTCGTGACCGCACCTATTCCCATCGATAGTATGTTATCGATGACTTCAAGTTCAAGTTTTGGCACTCTCTGAGTGGTTCTGGACAGCTAACGCAATACAAAGGCTAAAATAACATGTCATTTATCATTTGAACATGTTTAACACAGCGCAACGACGACGAGGACACAAGAGAAGAGGAGACAAACCACAGCGCCTCGTCGTCGTTGCGCTGTGTTAAACATGTTCAAGTATTATCACCAACTGGCCCAGCTATCAGTTCTTCTACATGTCTTTTATCAGTTTTGTTTGCGAGTTTCTTTTTTCCACCGCGGGGAGATTTTTAAAGCTCGTTCGCAGTCGGGTAGGTGAGCGCTCGTTGTTTCAAACTTCGCGTCGACGTCGCTCGCGGGTGCTCCACAGAAACGGCGAATTTCGACGGATTCCAATTAATCTGAGCGGGAATCTCTGGATGATGGTAGCAGTACAGACACAGAAGACGACTTCGATTTGCCAGGCTTCAGTACGGATGGCGAAAGTGCGTCAAACCTCCCCGGAACATCAGCAGCTATCCGCCGGTAAGTTTCGTCTTCTCCTCAGGTCGTTTTATGGCTGCCGCGCGTCGATATAAACGTATCCGGTCCATACTAAAGATAACAGCTCTTATCTGCAAGGTGTTTAACTTCATTCGGGCAGGAGCATTTGGTGCCGGCTGCAGAAAGAGCGCAGTTCTCTCCGCGAAAACAGCGCGGAGTGGACTTTGACCTAACGCTCCGGTGTGCTGCGCGGCAGCGTCAAAATACAAAAGATCAGTTATAGAGAACCACTGTATGCCACGCTAAAGCGCGAATTGCAAATAAGTGCTCACTGCGGAAATAGATTATCGTTCAGCTGATCAGAAGGCGCTGTTGCCCCTGCGTGCAGCTCGCGACAGTAGGCGCGCTTTAAATGCACCTAATATAGGCGCGTTACAATATCCTTGTAACTGTGGCGTCTGCGTGTGTAACTTTTATATGCTATGGGAGCGGCAGCCGCGAGCGCACTGACGGTAGAAGAGAACGATGGACACGGACACGCTCGCAGCTCGCACTCAGTGGCCATTGACAGTGAGTCGTGGCCGAGTCTTGGAATGATAAAGACACGTTGCTCAGTGCACGGGGAGATCGAGCGGCCGTGTTCAGCGTCTCGTCCTCGTCTCTGAGGGGTTCTGCGCGGCGGCTGGCCCAGACCCCTACAATGCAAACACAGGCAGTCTTAGAACAGCTCAGAACACGCTGCTGCCACTGGACGCATGCAGCTCGCGGCAGAAATTACTAAAATTGCCCAACAGCATACGCCCATGAAATGCAGATACGTTCGGCCAACTGAAGATACCTTTTTCACGCTGGTATCCATGAATTTCGGGCGAGCGAAGCATTGTCGATATATTGAGAGGCACCCAAGAGGGCACAGGTTTATCATTTTTATAACGGCACGACACGACGAACCGAAGAATTCGGAGCCGAAGGTGTTCACTTCAGCCTGCATGACACCCCACAAATTATGTAGCTTAAACACAGGCCGATGGTTCTTTGAAGACGACTGGAAGCAAAAGTACTCTGAGTGAGTTGACAGTGGAATTCAGGTTGTATTATTTCGACCTTACCGCTGAATCTATCTTCGGGATATCTTCGACGTGAAGTGTATTATCCAAAGGCCAAAGGATCGTGTGCATTCTCTGTCAACAAAATAATAGTGTTAAAACCCTCAGCTATAATCCAACCCTCATGGTTCACGAGGGGCTGCTCTCCGGTCTGTTAATTAAGAACTTGCTTGCAACTCGATCTGTGCACACACTGATCAAGTCAGCACGAGATCCGTGTCGTTAGAACTCAACGCCACACACAAGTTTTGTAAGGTTTGAGGCCAGTTATGACGTACAAGACTAATCGAAACAAGCGAGGCACAAGAAACTGCGATAGCGAAAAGGTCGTGCGGCCAAATTTAAGTTACACTCGAACGTGTGCGAGCGCACCGCGTTCAGCAGACGACAGTTGGCTTCTACCGGAAGTGAGTCATCTTTTCGAAAACTCGCAACGAAGTTTTTCCATATTTCAGCCTGTTTATTTAACTACAACAACTATTATACACAGTGTCAACGGGAACAAGCGTATCTGATCCAAACACCGCTCTTTATTTATGTCGGCTATTGGCCAATAAGCATGCTATGTCTCTTGCGACGTAAAGTGGCAGATCCGCGACGTCAACATGCCCTGCCCACTGACGAGAGTGAGAACTGGCCTCTGGTTGAAAAGAGGGCACCTGAGGAAACGGCAACTTCGCGCTCCGCTTGTGGCCTTTACGCGGCGCGCACGACTAACATTTGGCAGAGCAGTTCATAGCCGTGTCAGCTTTCCGCAGGATGAGTTTTTTCAACAAGCCCAAGGGGTGCTTCATGACCCCTTTAAATAAATCCATTTATTTTTTAAATACTAACGTGCATTCTACATCTACTGTATGATGCATTATACAAATTAAAAACAGCATGAAAAACATCTTGTGCTGGGTCATCAAAAAAAAAGAGTACTTCTTTCATAGGAATCGTTTATAACACAAAAGTGAAATGAATCTCTAGAGAAGCAGTAGCAGATGTGCTGTGGAATAAAAACTACCACGCAATTTCTACAGTGTGTATGCTATTGGGTTGGCATGACAGCCTTCAATGTGGATGCAGCTATGTTGGCACCCACTGTCGCATCTTCCCCAAGCATTATGGTCCAACTCTGCAGCACGAAAGAGAAAATTGCCAACCACCCATACGTCCCACAAAGATATAAGGAAAGCCATATGGATTTCTCAGAAAGAAGGCTTCTTAGTTTACAAGATATTCACCCTGGTCCAGGGATCGAAGCCAGGTCCAACAGATTTCCAGGGCAGCCGCTCTGCCAGTTGAGCTAACCAGGAAGCTAGCAATTAACAACACGAGGACTAATTAGTTGACAACTCGAAAAACGTGGACATTGAATATTGCAAACCAGTTCTTCAGAAACATGCAAGGTGGTGGAAGGATTATGAAAGGGAAAACTGCCAACCACCTGTATGTAGCACATGAATGCATGGCGAAATCTAAAGAATGATCAGGAATTAGGCAATACATTCAAGACAAGGAGACAAAATTTGCATATAAAGTGTGGGTCCTTGCAGATGTTTAAAAACCGGTTCCCTACCAATGATCATTGACGGGTCAAATGGTATTTGTTGTCGGTAGGGTAATGGAAAATGGTTTTCTAAGCGTGTCTAGCTCTTTACACTGTATTAAAAGGTGAACCACAGTTAGTGCTTCCCCACATCTCTCACACAAAGGTGAGTCGAAACCGGACAAAAGGTATGAATGTGTACTGTGTGTATGTCCTGTTCTTAGCCTGGTAAGTGTAACTTCTGTGTAGCATGACTTTAACTGGCGGCCAATTACCAAGAAGTTGCGGCTTGATAACGTGCAGTTTATTTTGTGTGTGCCTATCCTATGTGATCTGCCAATATGCCCCGAGCTTTCGTTTAAGGAACAGTTTTAGGTCAAGCGCAGGGACACGTATGGATGTATCGGCAGCATTTTCGTGGGCAGATGCAGCTAGCTGGTCCGCCAACACGTTTCCTTGTATCTCGCGGTGCCCTGACACCTTGCTCACTACGACATGTTGTTTGAGTGAGTAAATCATGCATAAAAGTGAATATAGTGAGACAAGGACAGGATTTCTTTGTTTCTTCAGGGTTCAGCTTTCACTACACTTAAGGATACTGAACAAATATTTGAAAAAGCCACGAAAACACTTACATTCGACTCGGACAAGACTGTTCCTATAAACAGCGTTTATTTCACGTAACTTCGAGCAGTTGGCCGCATTTTTAGTGAATTGTGAGAGCGCGAAGGCTGCACGCCAGTGCACTTGTCGATGGTCCTGACATCGAATGCTCCAGCAAGAGGGGGCAACCGGCACACTCTCTCCTGCCCTGCCACTTCCCTTTCTCCACCTCTCCTCTCATGAACCGAGGGTGGCTGGCGTGGCGCTAAGCCTTGCCCCCTAGCCCCACATGGGAGACAAAATAGTGCTTTTTCCTCAAAAACCACTACAACTACCGAGTGTGTCGCCAGCACGCAAAGATGCAAGGTGCGAGTGACAGTGGTTCTGCGAGTGTTGATTGGGACTCCGAGTTCGACAGGCCTCCAAAACGGATGCGCCAAATACCACCATATGCGTGTGATCCTTCTGTTTCGTGAAGCGACAGATTCGCTCGATGTATTTCATGACGAACAGTTGCGTCGTCTGCGATGCCGAGCACCGCTCACCGATCGAGGTTTGCCTCTCCATGATGTCCTCCGCCTCTCGCCGATCGTCGTGCCGTTATGGTTGCTTCGTCCACCACGCCAAGCATCGCTCATCGATCGGGGCTTCGCCCTGTCCGTGATGTGCCTCTAGCCGATCGTGGCCCCGTCCCTGAACTTCACTGACCGGATCCCGCCATCCTTTCCTATCATTCCTTTAATCCCTCCTTATCCCTCCCCCTGAGAGCTACTGCTGAGGTGTCCTCCACTGAGAGAGACAGTTGCGGGGCTCTCTTTTTTCTTCCCTTCCTGTTTTTTTTATTATTAAGAATCACTTTCCCCGTGAAGCGACAGCGAGGGCGAATTGTCAGACTATCCTCAAAGTGTTCGGAGCACTAAAGGTCATGCTTTAAAGGCACCCATGTTGGCTGCAATAGGCGTGCAACGCGAATCCATATCCTTCGAAGCTTTGGCTCTGTCGGAAAGGTATGACAGGGCTTGTCTCTCCAGACGCTGCTTTTCACACACCCTAGCGCCGAACAGCGTTGAGGCATTCTGCGTTGTGCCAGGTGCTTCACCGTTCACATTAGATAGCAGCACACAACACAAACGGCATATTCGTAGACGTGGGCGCAAGCTCCGCTTGAGAAAACAAATATACGGCCGAGCGCGTGGCAACAGCGTCGTTGGCTGCCGGTTGAGGACACGCACAGAGAACACCTTCCTGACCTTTCTCCGTGAGAACATGTTTTGAGAGACACGCGGCAGCGGGTGGCAGCTTGCGATGTTGATTGGTAAGCGATTTTGCAGCAAGCACAGTTGGTGAGTCAGTATCCAGCGGGTTTCGCGTAACTTCCCCTCTAGTTCGCGGCGTGGCCGCTAGACGTGCCAATCTTTCAATTGGGTCATTTATCTCGGTGGCGAAAATTTTGTTTAGTATTCCTTTAAGGAATCCGTGTATATCACTGCACTTTCTAGTTTAAATTTTTTTATGTGCTCAGCTGCCGCAAGTATCGCATAAGCCTCTACTGTGAAAATGCTTGTACTAGGGTGCCGAGCACCGGCATCTGAAAAAGATGGACTGACCGCTGCGTAGGCCACAGAAGTGCAAGACTTTGAGGCATCTGAAAAAATCAGAAAAAGCGTATTTGTGCAGTAGTTCAAAGAACTATGTATGGATATGTGCAATGGGCACATCTTTTGTAACTTCCTCGAAGGATACGTCACATTCTATGAGCTGCCACTACCATAATGGCAGGTATGCAGCCGTAGCCATTAGCCGGTGTTCAACCCATTGCCTCAGCTAGGCCCCTCACACAAAGTGCGTAGGGCTGCCTCATGGCTGGACGACTGTGAAAAATTGCAGAACTGAACAAGTCATTGGCAGTGGAGTGCGAGGGGTGCTTGTTTTCGTTCATCTTGAGGAAATACACAAAACATAGGTAAGACCTCTGGTGGTGTAACGACCATTCGTTCAATTCAACGTAAAGGTTGTCACGGGAGCTAGTACGAAAAGCACTCGTAGAAAGATGATCAAATGGTGGACTGGGTCAAGCATCTTCAAGGCGCTTGTTGTCGCAGAATGATAGATTATTGCCCCATAATCCAGGCGCAAGCGTATAAGGCTTTATACAGGTTCATCAGACACTTCTTGTCACTACCCCATGTAGTGCGTGACAACACTTTTAGAATATTCATAGTTTTTATGCACTTGTTTTTTATGATCTTATTATGTGACATACAAGTAAGTCTTGTGTCTAAAATTAGCCCTAGGAACTTGTGCTCCATTTTTACCAACAGAAGCTGACCATGTAGGTCAATGTCTGGCTCAAGATGGAGGCCTCTCTTCCTGGAGAATAAGATGCAAGTGCTTTTTTGTGCATTCAGTGTAAAACCATTCTCGTCTGCCCATTTAGAGACCTTGTTCGAGCCCAGCTGAACCTGCCGCTCGCACATTGAAAGGTTGCACGGCATAAAACCGACCTGTACATCGCCGACATATGCGCAATAAAACATGTTACATGGGATGCACAGACACAAGGAATTCATTTTGAGAATGATAAGTGTACAACTCAGTACACCATCTTGTGGAACTCCTGTTTCTTGGACAAATGTTCGGGACAAGATATTGCCTACTCGAACACGGAATGTCCGATTGGACAAGTAGCTTCGAATTATGGTCAGCATCCTACCTCGTACACCTAAATGTGAGAGGTCTCGCAGTATGCCAAAGCGCCATGTGGTGTTGTAAGCCTTTTACATATCCAGGAACACCGAAAGAAAGAATTTCTTGTGGACAAAAGTGCCGCGAATTTGTGCCTCGATTCGTACAAGGTGGTCAGAGGTAGACCTACCCTCTCGAAAACCGCAATGGTATAGGTCAAGTAGATTGTTTTCTTCGAGGAAATGTATGAGCTGCCGATTTATCACGTTTTCAAGGACCTTGCACAGACAGCATGTAAAAGCTATAGGCCTGTAATTGGAAACTGAGGATGGGTCCTTGCCTTGTTTTAGAATCGGAATAATAGTGGCTTTTTTCCAGGCAGAGGGGATCTCCCCAGAAAACCAAAGAGCATTATACAGGGAAAGGAGGGCTGGAGTAATACTGAAAGGCGAGCTAGTGGGTACAGATACATTGTAATAACTTTTTCTAGCGCAGACTGACACACGGACAAAGAGAGGGAACAACACCAGCGCTACTGATACACGGACAAAGAGACGGAACAACACCAGGGCAGAATGGACCGTGATTTGCTGCTAGATCTGCAGGGGGTTGCCACTAAGGTATTTCGTTATGTGGATGATTTTTTGGTACTGGGCAGTAATGTGCAAACAGATACATTCGTACGGGGTGTTTTAGGAGCTTTTGAGGCGAAAGGCGGAGGGTTAAAATTCACCTGTGAGGTCCCGGTTCAAAACACCTTGCAGTTTCTGGACCTTACGCTATATTTTTCAGCCGACCATATATGTCTCAAGTACGCTCCTCGATCTAATAAGCCCCTTCTGAGCTACCGCTCCTTTCATTCCAAGGTAATAAAAAAGGGAGTAGGCCTTTCATGTCTAAAATCTGCCGTCACCAGGTCGTGTCATCATTTGGCACAGGAGAGCTTCAGGGAGCAGGTACTAAGGCTAAAACACGCCGGCTTCCCCGAGTATGTTTTGCAGGTAATTTGCAGGCGCCTTATTAAGCATGTTAAAAGCAGTCTTTACTGCCAGCAGGAGCGTGAACGGGGCAGATTAGCGGTGATACCGTACGTACATGCGCTATCACGCCGAATTAAAAAGACCGCCCATGGGTATGGGCTGAATGTTGTTTTTACGGCCAAAAACAAACTGGCTAAGCTGTGCCCCATGGTTGGTAATAAGCTGGATGCTGTAGGACGAGGAAGCACGCGAACCTGCAATGTTAAGCACAAGGTTGGTTTTGTTCCATGTGTGTCTAACCTTGTTTATTGTATTCCTCTAGCATGTGGACGAGCGTATGTGGGGCAGACTGGTCGCTGCCTAAACATACGCCTAAGGGAGCATCACTCGTCTTTGAAAAGTAGGCCGCTGACGCATTTGGCGATGCATTGTGCGCAGTGTGGGTATGAGGCACGCTTTTCAGATACAGTCATTCTGTTTAGGCACCGTGATCACACCACACGAGAGCTCGCAGAGGCATATCACATATACATCAGGGAGTCATCTTGTATCAGCCACCCGTCATTAACTGTTTCTGAAAAAGAAGTGATGCTTCTGAAAGAAAGGAGTAGCAGCAGATATGAGTCGATAGCTCCGGACATTGCACCTAGGACGGTGCGCATGGGCAGCGGGTGACAGGGTCGGTATTTATATGTTTTTCTTTGCTGAATAAAGCCTTCAGTTGATAGTAGTAGCGCTGGTGTTGTTCCCTCTCTTTGTCCGTGTGTCAGTCTGCGCTAGAAAAAGTTATTACGATGAAAGGAGGGCAGGTGTTTCAACATTTCATATACTACACGGTTGGAGCCTCGAGTGGATTTATCGCAGCAGTTTAGCGATGCCTGCAGCTCAACTAAGTAGAAAGCTTCGTTGTACACCTCCTACTCTGTATATTTGTACTATAATTTGTTTTTTTATTCTTGTCTTGTAACGTTGGAAAACCTCGGAATAGTGCAACGAGCTGGACACTTGTTCGAAATGTGTGCCAGGAAGTTCGCTTGGTCTTCCAAGCTGTCGCCTTGTGTGTTTACTAGAGGCAGTGAATACGCATGTCGGCCGGCTACCCTACTAACCATGTTCCAGGAATTTACCCTGATGTGTATATGAATTGATGCCCGATAAAAACTTCTGCAAACTTTCCCTTTTTGCCTGTCGGCACGTTCTCCTTCCTTGGGACTTAATGTTCTTAAAACTGTCAAGATTCTCGGCTGTCGGAGAGTCCTGAAGCAACCTCCATACTTTGTTTCGCTTTTTGCACGCATTTCGACAATCGGGGTTCCACCACGAGACTCGTCGTTTGCCGAGCAGTCCAGTTGTTTATGGGATACACTTAGTTGCAGCATCAGTGAAAAAAGGTGTAAAGTACTCTACGGCTGCATCCATGCTTAAACCACACACATCAGTCCAACTTAAGCCAGTAACTTTTTGAAACTGTTCCCAGTCGGCTCTGTCAATGTGCCATTCGGGAACCTGTGGAGGACATTCATTCGCTATTGGTGAGCTCATAACTATAGGAAAGTGTCACTTATGTAAGGATTATTAACGAGGTACTGACACCATTTTTCAAAGGCGAGTTTACTCTGCCATAAAAATCTCCTGTATGCAGAGATGGCTCTGAGCAAGTGTGAAGCTAAGCAAATGCTGATAAGATATTTTATTTTGATATTAAAGTCAATTATCCCGTGGCACACCAACCGTCATCAACACTAGCTTGACATCAGGCTACACTACTAATTCTGGTGACTTAAAGGGACACTAAAGGCAAATATTAAGTCGACGTTGATTGTTGAAATAGCGGTCCAGAAACCTCGTAGTGCTGCTTTTGTGCCAAGGAAGTGCTTATTTTGAAATAAAATCACGTTTTTAGTGGTCCGCATCGCGTTAGCGCGCTTCAAATCTCCCGCCTGAAAATACGACTCTCATACGTCACTGCTGCCGTGCCCAACGTTGCCCGCTTTTACTGCGCGGCCGCTGACACTAGTAGCAGCCGAGCGGAAGTAGCGGGACCCACAGTAGCAACAACGGCGCTGCGGCAAAGACTTGCTCGGATGGGCACATTCAAAGCCGTCACCAAGTTGCGGTTGGTCTCGTAATCCTCAGTACGAAAGTGCAGCGAGCACACACGCAGAGGTTTTGACTGTTTAGCACACTGGCGCAATGGCATGACACTAAGCCACTTCGAGCGTAAGGGTTCATTCCCCGGCACCCAGTGAAAAGACACACCGGTTTCCTTGCTGCAGCACTGGCGTTGTGCACCATTCGGGCATCCGGCAATATCACACGCATGCGTCATTTTGTCGAACTTTCTATCAGAGCGACTTTCACGAGCGCGCAAAACACGCACGGCAGTACGCGATCCCGAAACTACCACTGAGACGGGCGAGGCACAGTTCGGCGAAAACGGAACCTTTGAAGCACGCGCGCCGTTCCCCATGGCAACGCCACGGAGGTTTTGTTTTCCATGAATCAAGCGGAAACGAACAAACAGCATTTTGTTACGTCTTTTGATGCTCGGAATGTTCTTTTTTTTACTGCTGCTAGTTTGATTACTAGTGATTTATTGTAGGCCGACTTCCCTACGTCATCGGGATCACTTCGAAAATGTCCCACTCGTGGCGCTCATCATGTGATACATTTAGCTTAATTTCTCGGTAAGTAGGGCACTGCTGTTGATAATATTGCCGTTTTAGAAGTTGTCATACATTGGGCTTTCACTCTGACATAAATTGTTATTTGCCTTTAGTGTCCCTTTAACGCAGCAGTCTGGCTAGTTGTGATGACATCGGGTACCAAAACTTCCAAGATGGCCGCTTGTGCATCATCAACAGAGCCACGGTGCACAGCGGCTGTGGAAACGGCTGCTGTGCACCGTGGCTCCGTTATATATATTGTGCGAGCACGTGACGAGAAGCTCATACCGTGTTGTGATGTCAGGGTACAGTAGGAACCGAAACTAGCTTTTGAAAACATACTGTAATTACTTTTTCAGGGTGCACTCGCGCTTAGCATTACCTTTTCTAGGCTCTTTAGGGCTTGGTCTTTCATTCGACGGGAAAAAAAGACCACTGAAAATTTTCGTCTGAGTACCCCTTCATGACTTTCCATTTGAGTAGGGGTAGAAGTGATGGAGATGTAATGCTGAGGTCTATGGACGAGTAGGTATTGTTGGCGAGGCTATAATAAGAAGTTTTCGAATAGGGGCCGCAATCGTTTTGTGGCCCCAAAGAAATAACGTCGAGGCCACTGCGCCTGAGCGAGACCCAAACAGCATTTGGGTTTTGCGTTGGCGACACTATTTCTCAATTTCAGCGGAAGCCCCAAAGCCTGCCCCTAAAGCTTTGTGTAAAACAAACATGACGGCGCCCATTGAAGCGACAGCTCTTGGCCAAGACCAGAGTGTCCTAGAATTGGGGGAGTGTCCTCCAAAGCACTGCAGACCCTATTCGAAAACTCTTAGCTCCTGCTTGACCCAAAGTGAGCACACGCAAAAGGCTTTGGGGACACAAACTTATGGGGCCCCTATTCGAAAACTCGCTAATATGTTAGCTCCTTTTGATTCAAGAGACATGCGCCGGAAGAGAAAAGGAACTGTTCAATTAGGCAATTTCGCGCATCTCAACGAGAGTCACCCCACAGACTGCTATGTGCATTATAGTCCCCAAGGACCAGATAAGGTTGTGGAAGTTCATCTATTAAGGACTGGAATTCATGTTTATGCAGTGGGTGATGCAGAGGTATATCACGAGAGCAAATGGTGACGAGTTTGTTCAAATCAACGGCTCGAACAGCCAGTGCCTCAAGGGACGTTTGGAGTGGTAAGTGAGTACATACTTGAACTGGCATAGCGCATTACGGGGAAGAAGAAACGGCCGAGCAGACCGACACAAGAGGACAGAGCGCTAACTTCCAACTGAGCTTTATTGTGAAAATGCATCAAATATGTAGACTTGCGCAAGCATAATCTTGGCGTTGCGTTAGAGTATTTTTTGTATGCTTGCACAAGTCTACATATTTGATGCATTTTCACAATAAAGCTCAGTTGGAAGTTAGCGCTCTGTCCTCTTGTGTCGGTCTGCTCGGCCGTTTCTTCTTCCCCGTAATGCGCTATACCAGTTCAAGTAAGACGAACCAACTCGCCCAATCTTCAACACTTGTGAAGTGAGTACATGCTATGCCTTGATTACCTACAACGGCTACACCACCGAATGACACCACGGCATCATCCCGGTCGTTTCAGAAAATAATGTAACTGCATAGGAAGTTGGTGTGTTTGGATTTTAAGTGTGTTTCTTGTATGCACAGCTCTTTTGGTGAATGTTTGTGTAAGAGTTCTTGGACATCGTCGAGGTTTCTAAGGAGTCCTCTGGGTGTGTCCAGATAAGATCAAACACGAGGTCCCGTTCACCATTACAGATTTTTATGAAACTTGCTGTAGGTCTAGGCATTACACCCAGCACAATGGTTTTGAAGTTAGTTTTGCGAAAAGAAATTTTGTTCGCCTGAAAAAAAATATGCAAATTTCGGTCGCAAAAACACTTTTTCCACCAATTTCGCGATTTCTAAATTTTGAGCGCACCTAGGAAAAAAACGGTGCCCTTCTTGGTCACAATATTTATTCCCCTCAAAGAACAAGTGAAATACAATCTTATGAGTCTATTATTTTGCTTGCTTGTCGAAGCACTTTTGAAGAAAAAAATCACAAACTTGGCAAATCGCACAAAATACCTGTGCTTGAGGAATTTATTGCTGCAAACAAGTTAAAGTGAGGATAATAAAAATCGGTACATATTATTAACTTTGGTACTTTCACTCTCTTTTAAAATAATTTTTGCGGTTTTATCGCGCTCTATTTTACTTGGTAATTGGGCTGAAACAAAAGTGATTTACCAAAAACACCGAACTTTGAAAATAGTTTTCTCAAAAAGGCCATTTTTAATTTTTTTTAATATCCCTCTGATTGAAGTAAAGGACATCATCTATCATTCTGCATAAAAAAACGTTGCATTATTTTCGTTGCTAACAAGTTATAATGCGTCAAATGTGACCAAGCCAGCCTAGCGGCCGCGTCGTTGGTTATGTTCTGAAAATCAGATATAAGTTGTTCAAAATACTTTTACGTGACATAATCACAAATCAGCAGCTCCACACCAACACATTCGCAGTCAGGTGTCGTGGTTCAGCAAGCTTTGTCTTGCGATCAGCAGCTTGACAAACCCGCAGCAGCGGCCGCTCGATGCTGCGGACGCTCACATTATATAAGTGCTGCTTCGACTGCGGATGAGCTCCGCTTGGGCGCCAAACTACGCTCAGAGGACAAACGAGAGAAGGAATGCATTACTGTGAAAGTTAAAGGCTGTTAAGTGCCAACAAATGTCATAATATGCAACGAAAACACTGCCTGCAATTTTGCAGTGTGCGCCTTCAATACAGCACGCATATATTTTTTCCCCTCCTGTTATGCCCGCAGCCGCAAAATATCGTGATAAACACTCGGCTAGCGTTGAATATTATATCTGCGGACGCACAACAATACAATATTGTAAAAGCGGTGCTTTAAGGGGGCCCTGCAACACCTTTCTGAGTTATACTGGAATAGCCTCATTATTGACGTATGACTCTTAACGAGTCATATGCCGCAAAAATTTTTCGAATCCGTCAAGTCTAAGTGGTGTTACCAAATTAGAGAAATCACGTTCCGCAGCTTTCGCCCTCCACTCTACGCCGCGAGCGCGCGGAAAGCTAGGCAGCGAGTCGAGGGAGGGAGCGCAGAGGAGCGAGGCTCCGCCCAAGAGCGCCGGCGGAATTTTTTTCTTCATTTTTTTCTCTCTGACGTCTGGGCGCAACCACGTGGTCTGTGCCGCCACTTCCGGTCGGCTTGCGTCGTTCTCGTCGAGCGGAGCCGATCGCACTGTGTATCGCGCGTGCTTGAAAACTGCGCGTCGATTTGGTAATGTTGGGTGTGCACCTCGAACGCCGTAGTGTTTTAATCACTCTGCCAACCATGGAAGCAAACCTGCGCGCTCGTTTGAACGAATGACAGCTGAGATCGGTTTCGGCCCATACTCCGATACACCGCCTCGTAAGACGGCACTGGCAGACGACCCCGAAGCGCCGCCATTACCGGACGCCAGCATTGTTATCGGAGACATGCTGCGCCCCTGCCTCGGTCGGTCGTGAGAACGTGCCGACGATGCAGTTCCCAGCTGACGAGGCAACACTCGAACGGCTGCCACTCTCAACGGCAACCGGCGATGGTCAAAAGCACAGAAATATTCAAGTTTTCGGCACTGCGCATGGCGAAGAAAACGGAACCACGCAACTACGAGCAGACGAGCTGTCGGTGAGACCGGAAGTGCTAATATTAATGTTTGTTTGGTGTTTTTAACGCGATAACAGAATATAAACATACTGTGATGACAAAGAACGACACTGGGGTCCGGGCGCGCGGGGAGCTGATCGAGGCAGAGGAAGAAGAGGTTCAGATTAGAACAGCTTGCCCGAGAAACGGGTGTTGTCTCTGTCTGGTTCATCACAATGGCGCAGTCTACGACAACTGAACCTTAAGGCTGAAGCCACCTGTAAGTGCTCGTAGGCCGTCGGCGTTGCGGGTGTCTCCATCGAAGGAACGCCGTCCACGCTTCTTCGCTCATGGACACCAGGACCCTACTTCTGCCGGTAGAACCTATGCCACCATTCGAGGACGGCGTCCAGGCCTCCTCGGTGGCCAAAGGGCAGGTTTACCCCGGCGCCGTCACGACAGCGTACGGCCTCCTGTTGCCCGGGAACGCTGTTCACGCTTCCCGTGGCGACAACCTGTCGCTCAGGACTTCCTCGGCACCTGAGCTGCTGAGGGGTGCTGACCAAGTGCCCGCTGGCAAGGATCCCGCCGCAGTGAGCACAGGGACCACTACCTCCTCGGGCGTCACCGTTGGTTCCGCGCGCGGATCACCTGAAAGCGCCGCCGAGCTTTCCCGTACTATAGCGCGTCTCCGCGTCACGGTCAACGCCTTGACAGCGTCGAGCTCTGCTCTGTTTCCTGCGATCGTGCCGGAACTGTGCGCCATCAACGCTATGTTGGATATAGCCGCCTCACACGACCTTGAGGCGAGCTCGCCCAAGCAGCGCAGCGAGTTCCGGTGTACTCTCACGCAGCTCTCTAACCAACTGGGCTGCTTAGCGTCCGCGCTGTCCGGTTTTTCGCCTGCCGTCCGACCACCGCCGGCTGCCTGCGAACTACAGGAGTTCAACGGCTTTGAGGAGGACGCCGACCACTGGGTAGCGACCGTGAATGCTCTCGGAGCTCGCATGGCGTGGACGGAAGAGCAGAAGTGGTGTGTAGCCATAGACCGCCTTCGAAATGGTGCCACGGCGTGGCATAGGTACGAAGGCGCGCGGCAACAGTCCTGGGCGGAGTGGAGCTTCAAGCTCATTGCTGCGTTTGGCAGGAATCCCTACCACCTCTCTGCCACCACCCAGTCCATCCTGACCGCCACCGCCGACGGAGCTCTGGAGGGTCACAACCTTGAGGCTGCAATGGCGCCTTGCAGACCATCGACTGTGTACGTCGTAGATTTTGACGCTTACCGAAGCAGCCCCGCCCCTCCTCTGCAGGTCAAGGACTCTGCGTCGGTAATGGACTTGAGCATATCGCCACCAGACCTTCTGCAAACGGAGAAACTGCCCTCTCGTTCATCGTCGTCAGAGCATAAGCAGGCGCTCCCACCTGTCGTGCCAGGTGAACGACACGACCATGAAGACTACCAGACCACGATCGCCAGTAACGCGACCTACGCCATGCCACTTCACAAAGTAGGCCAGCCAGATGTCGCAAACGAGATGCCTGACCAGCCAGAGGACATTATCATCAGAGACTTGGCACCGCAAACCAACTGCCCTGCTGACGGCACTGCTCGCTCCCGGGGCACATCTTGTTCACGTGACCCCTCGTCAGGAAACGCCAGCTCGGCCCAACGTGACAACTGCACCCGACCTCACATAGTCCGACACTCGACAGTTACGCATGCTGTACTATCTTCAGAGCTGCGGCGGGACCAACGTCACCGTTTCGGGATAAGCCTGCCATCATGCCGAAACAGTAATTGCCACCCACCCGAGCAACTACCGATATTTCGCGAGAAGTCTCTTGGCCTAAAACTTCGAGTACTTCGACACTGCCAATTCCGTGCACGACAGGCCAATGGGAGAGATTTCCCTACAAAGTCGCAGCGTGGCCTAGGTCATCGTCCACCGCGGCACAGCCAGTGTCGCCCACCAGAGAAACTTCTAGCAGACCACCAAACCATGCTGAAGCGGGGTCGGGGCCGACCACCACGAAACAGCCAGTGTCGCCCACCGGACACACTCCTGGCGGATCTTCTGACCGAGTGGCGCCGTGGTCTGTTCCCACCATCGCGATTCAGCCATCCCCGTCCACCTGAAATGTTGTCGACATCTCCGCGCGCTTTGCAGTCATGGCCGAGTGTGATGACAAAGAACGACACTGGGGTCCGGGCGCGCGGGGAGCTGATCGAGGCAGAGGAAGAAGAGGTTCAGATTAGAACAGCTTGCCCGAGAAACGGGTGTTGTCTCTGTCTGGTTCATCACAATACATATTATCTACTTATTGAACTCAAAATTAACAACGAAAGTAATAATGAGGGTGTTATCGTGATTATAACATCAGCCAATGGTGGAACTGCCGACAATTGTGTCATATTTTGCGGACTAATACATCATTTGTCGAGAGAAGAGGGAGCGATTTTCAGCTGACTTTGAGAATTTATTGTAAATTCCAGGCCGTGCGCATGGCTATAATATTTGGCTCGCGTGTTCTCGGGAGCCTCGACTACCGATCGGCAGCGCTTTTTGAGCATGCTCGAAAAGTGTTGCAGGGCCCCTTTAATGAAGCAAAGGACTTGCACTCACTTATTTTCACAGCCGGCTGACACAAGTGTTCTGGCACGAGATAAAGAACAACTGCAATTTGAGTTGTTCAACCATCGGAAGCACGTATGAGACATTTCTTTAGATGTCAATGGCTTGCTTTTGTGTCATATATTGCTGACAGAGTGAACTTAATTATCTTTAAGCCATTAGAAGAGAAAAAAACAACACATGAGCGCTCTACTGGAGGCGCTGCATGCGTCCCCGGGCACCTCCTCGTTGCTGCTTGGAACGGCGTCCATTTTTGAATCGCTGTTTTGCAAAGGGTCGGAGCGAAAATGATTCGCGACGTCGCGTATCACGGCTGTTCCAAGTTCCAAAATGTCGTCTTCAACACTAGTCGACAATTTTGATGCCGACGACGGCGATGCTGGTGACAAGGCATGACTGAACGTGTGCGCCTAGCAGACGAAATGTTAGCTGAGCAGCTGAGCCTCACATCACTCCTTTCTGAAGACAAGTGGTCAGCTGGGGCGTGGTCTGGAGGTGGCTGCGACGAAGCGCTGCCGGCGCTGAAAAATGGCAGGCTTGCCGGCCGTTTTGAATCGTGCTAGATACCGGTGATCTAAATCAATAAAACAGATAGTTATTCGTCCCTCAGTTGCACTTTGGGCTGCGAATCGCTACTAGGAGGTAGAGGTGTGCGCCGCCGCCGCCTGTTTTGGTCATGCCGCTCGTGCCGCCGCCAAAGTCCCAAGAGAGATCACGCCGCCGCCGCGCAATAATTGCGGTGCGCCGCCGTTAGTCTTTTCTTTTAATTCGAATGGGGAATCTGGAAATAGAGGAGCTCTTCTCGATGTGTCTTTGTAATGAACTGTCCATTTCAACGGCAGCTGAACAGCGGGAGCTCGGCGAGAAGCGCGCCCCCTGTTTCCGGTTCTTGTTCTGCAGCGCCATCATGACATCACGAAGCTTTCAAACACTCTCGACACAAATGATAGCGACAGAATGTGCTTCAATGCAACGAACGCAGCCCTCAGAGATCCGATTTTCGGTGCACATGACTTCTGATCGTGTTAGCCATCGATTTAGGTTTAATGCGGCCACTCGTCCAACGCAGCTGTAAGGTCGGTAAGCATTCCCTGCATCGTTCTCAAACATCTGGAAAACATTCATATGCAAATTCAGACTGGAAAAGTTCCTGTTTCTGTGCATTTCGTCCACTCTCTTCTTACGCTAGGAATGTGCTGGCGGGTTCGGTGCGGCGACGTGGTCAAGAGCGAGGTGGCATCACGGCTCACCGCTTTTTCGAATCACTGAATGCGCTCTGCCGAAATGGACTGTGGACATCTCCTTTGGATGAACGCATCGAGAATAGCTCCCCAGAAGTTGCAGTATCTTTTTCTTCTCCGGAAATATCACGGGTATCGCCTGACCTTAACGCTGCCGCGTCCTCCAGCCTTAAAGGGAGACGACCCAACTCGCTGGATAGCATATTCTTGGAGTCTTGGACCTAGTACATTGTGCATAAATAAATAAAATAGATAAGTAATATATATATCTCGGTGCATTAGTACACTTTTTCCTTTCATTCGTATACTCGAGTACACCGATAAATAAATACAGAAGTAAAGGGAATGGCAAACTTAGAATATAGCTGAGCTAGTTGGTAGGTATTCATGTCAAGAAGATATGACGTGGAAACACTGACATAAGAGAAAAGTCGAGAGAGTGAACAGCTATCTCTCACGTAGACCACTACTCACACTTGATTGATAGGTATAGCCTCTTACGTGGGAATGCGCAGATAAATGTTTATGTCTACCTTCGGTTCCGCCGCTGTGTGATTTTTCAGTTGTTAGCGGCGTTTCTGGTGTCTTGACTACTCTCCTGTGTCAGTGTTTGCACGCCCTGTTTTTATGAAGGGCCCCTAACAGCCTCTGAAGATACAAAAAACAAAACAAAAACAACGAGCGCGTTATTCTCTCTTGGCATTTCTTGTCTTTTGATGCACTTCGTGATGCCAGAACAGTGATTCGCATGACATCATCAGGGTACGTACTCTCGAATGGTCCATATACGAGAAATAACAGTTGTGAATTGTCTCCCACACTGCTTTGCTATGAAGCCGCCGACCCGTTCTTGCTTCTCTTGCATGTCTATCGTGCGCGATTAACTGATTTCGCTCCATTTTGTGCGTTTGCGACCGCACATGCACAGATAACAGACTGAAGCCGACAAGCGCGAAATCATGATAGGTTCAACGCTTAGTGCTGACATTGTACGCGTGCTTTATGAAGAAATTTATTTATTTATTAAGAACTGTTAAGTTTATTTTTTAGGATTTTGCTTGATTTTACTACGAATAAACCATGTGTACATAACAACAAAAATGATTTTCTGCCCCTTTAAGCTCACGAAAAAAAATTTTAGACAATTTTTTTTAAATAGAATCGTCTGAAGAATTTATTTCATCAATAAAAAAATTACACACTTCTGGACTGAATTTCGCAAAAAAATTCGACCCTCAAAGGGTTAAAGGTCCAATCATCCGGTGTCGGCTCAACCCCCAGGATCCCCTTTTCCCCGGACACGGCAAAGCCACGCATGGCGAGGCGTGGGAGGGGTCGAAACCCCCCCGTTAGCATGGGTCCGTGGTGTCGCTACACACCAAACGCCTGCTTGCACAGATGCCTCTGCGGGGCCAATTTATTTTTCTTTGTGCATACCTGCCAAGTCTCCCGGATTTTGAACGTTTCTCCCGGTTGTACGAGTCATAGGAAAATCTCCCGGAAATCCAGTTTTCCCCCCGCGTCCAATGCATTGCGCGCCCCGTGCGTCACGGTGACGCGAGGTGGGACGTTTCGCGTACAGATGCGCTACACGCAATTTAAAGGGATACTGAACAAAAATTTGAAAAAGCTACGAAAACACTTACATTCGACTCGGACGACACGACTGTCCCTGTACGCAGCGTTTATTTCACGTAATTTCGAGCAGTTGGCCGTATTTTTAGTGGATTGTGAGAGCGCGGCGGCTGCATGCCACTGCGCTTGTCGGCAGACGTGACGTCGAGTGCTCCAGCAAGAGGGGGGCAACCGGCACGCTCTCTCCTGTCCTGCCACTTCCCTTTCTCCACCTCTCCTCTCAAGAACCGAGGGTGGCTGGTGTAGCGCTGAGCCTTGTCCTCTTTTCCCCACATAGGAAACAAAATAGCGCTTATTCCTCAAAAACCGCTACAACTACCGAGCGTGTCGCGAGAGCGCAAAGATGCAAGGTGCGAGTGACAGTGGTTCCACGAGCGGTCATTGCGACTCCGAGTTCGACAGGCCTCCAAAACGGATGCGCCAAATACAACCATATGCGTGTGACCGTTCTGCTGTGTCAAGCGACAGCAAGGACGACGAGCCAGACGAGCCGCCGTAGCCCAACGTGGGTCGGCAGCCGGGACCAGCAATTTACACAGTAACTCATAGTCACTATCCTCGAAGTGTTCGGAGCACAAAAAGTCACGCTTTGAAGGCACCCACGTTGGCTGCGATGGGCGCGCAGCGCGAATCCATATCCTTCGAAGCTTCGGCTCTGTTGGAAAGGTATGACAGGGCACACCCTAGCGCAGAACAGCGTTGAGGCATTCTGCGTTGTGTCAGGTGCTTCATCGTTCACATTACGTAGCAGCACACAACACAGACGGCAAATTCGTAGACGTGGGCGCAAGCTCCGCTTGAGAAAACAAATATACGGCCGAGAGCGCGGCAATGGCGTCGTTGGCTGCCGGTTGAGAACACGCACGGAGAACACCTTCCCGACCGTGAAAACACGTTTTGAGAGAGACGCGCGGCAGCGGGTGGCGGCTTGCGATGTCAATTGGTAAGCGATTTTGCTGCGAGCACGGTTGGCGAGTCACTATCCGCGAAGTTTCGCGTCACTTCCTCTCTAGTTCGCGGCACAGCCGCTAGACGCGCCAATTCGCGAAAAATGCATTAAATTCATTATTTTCTGCTAGTCTCTGGCTGAAATGAAGGTTGTTTCAACAAATTTCAGCACCCAATCTTTCAATTGAGTCATTTATCTCGGCAGCGAAAATTTTGTTCAGTATCCCTTTAAAAATTGATCCTAAATGTGTTATAGGTTATATCAGCCGTTAATATTTCGTAGATGATGCGTTTGTGTACACAAAAATCTATCCCACAAGTTATCTCGCCTTCAAAATTTTGTGTCACTACTGCTTTAAGTGGAGAGCCCAGCACTTAAAAGGGTAGCCGTTACCGATGTCTGTCGAGATAGCGTGTTCGCCAGCGCTCGCGACCGTCCCCGCCTCAACGGCGCCCGTTATGGTCCCTTGCCCGACGAAATAACAGGTAAGCAAGCGACGACAGGCCTCGCACGCGGAGCGATGTTATCGCATGTGCCCTTCGCGCGACGGTGACGGCAGGGTCGTTTCATCTCTGCTTCAACCGCATTCGTCCCTAGCGCTAGCGCGCATTTACTCGCACTTGAAACAGACGATGCGTAAGCGATGTTATCGGTTTGGACTCTGTACAGATCAGCGGCGACCGCAAAATCCCGCTGACAGTGTCCATATAATTGCTATCGCAGTACCCCCCCCCCCCCCGCGGTTGGCATACTTCATACCCCCCCCCCCCCCCCGTTGAGTAGATCTCCCGGATTCCGTTTCTCCAAACTTGGCACGTATGTTTGTGGCTTTTATATACAGGGTGTTTTTGTTTACAATACATATTTTTTATAAAAATGCTACAACAGTTATGTCCCTGTCGTCCTCGCGATCGAACTTTACACAGAGGCAGAAAAACTTTGCCGCACCTAAAGTTACATTCAAATGAGTAATTAACAAAAACTTATTAATTTTGAACTATTAGCTTGACGGCTGTTGTTTATATGGAAGAGTTGTAGGACGTGACAATTTAGGGCATGCCCATTTTTTAAAAATCGTAAGAAATGCATGTAATTTGAAATAATAATCATCGAAATTCAAGGCACCGATCGAGGCGAAACGGAAACTTAGCACACTGGGCGTGCAGGAATTTCGTGAGTGCTGTTATGTCAGACCGGAAGCTCATGTGACAATTTTTGAAAACAGGCGCGTCGCAGCAGAATATGGTCAGGAGAAACAGAAAGTCGTTCCAAATGAACCACTTATACTTTGTGTTTGGTGCTTATCAGTTTCTTTCGCGCTGTACCCAAAAAAAAAAACGCACTTTTCACTTTTTCTTTCACTGTACAGCTTAAAACTAGGCGGCAACCACTGTGGTGCTGCTTCTCACAGACAAGCGAACGAGTTCCTTGCACTTTTTTTGAGTTTAACAAAGAACCAAATAAGCACTACACACCAAACACAAAGAATAATAGGTCCAATTGGGTATTTGAGATGGCTTGCCGTCTTTCCTGACCATGCTCTGCTGCAACACACCCTTCCTAAAAAATTGTCATGTGAGCTCCTGGTCTGACATATATATACATACACATATCTGGAACATCATGACAACGATGATGACAAAAACCTGCTGAGAGTGTCCATTTATGCTATCACAATAATAGAGTGACGTGCAATAAACGGTGACCCACAGCTCCTCTGTACCGGGCAAGCTAAGAGAGCATTGGCTGCGAATTACGCTCGTTTTTTCTGAGCTTGTTACCAAAGTAGCCAAACCTGTTTGCATTTTGCAAAGTGTTTGCGAACCTGTGATGATGGCATTAAAGAAGTTTGGCTCGTTCGCACACTTCTTTGCTTTAGCATACCAGGATACTGCAGCCGTAGACGTGAGAGGCCAGATAGGTGATGCCACCTGGTGGTGCTAAGATGAACCAGGCAAGCACAGAATTAGCTAATGTATTCTACTTCTCTGCTGGTGTAAATTCTCGGCAGCGACGCAGTTCCGAGTGCATTGCCTTTTAAAACATTTTGTCGACACAGTCACTCAGCGAAGACAAAGAAACGCACATATAATAGTGGTTGCATGAAGCATCACAAGATGTCAATATCATCGTCGGGGAACCCCATACTCAGGAAACACCTCTGCATATACCGGAATACTGCACACACTATTCTCTATTAGAGAATTTTAGCAAGTGTTGAAAACATCTGGACTGTTGCTCACATGTGTGTGCAAGAGCAGACGATGCAGCACTGCATGCATCACAGCTTTGTGAGCCCACGTGTTCAAGCTTCCTACACAGTGACGTCAGTGTCCAACGCAGTGCCCAGAAATCAAAACCTAAAGTTGTTCACATCAATAAGGTGATATTAAGTTACTTAGAGTGAGAATACATGAATCTTGGCGCGTGTATCATGCTTCCTAGAGCAATAAGAAACGTTTGCAACAAAGAACGTGCAAGCCACAAATTTGATGACACCATCCCTTTTTAACGCACAAATTCTGAGAAACCTTTAGCTGGGGCAATAAAAATAGAAAGACTTTTTAGCACATTCATGAATTTCAATATGGCTTCAACAACTCACCAAAGACACAGGCAAGGCTTGCATTGACTAGCTCTTCGTGGTGTCCCACCTGGCAGACACAGCTGTGGTTGTGACACACATAATGGCTCACCCGGCGACAGTCGCTGTCCAACTCACACGGACTCCCCGTGGTTCCCGCTTGATGCACAAACAAATGCATAACAATCAATGTCAGTGGCATGCGTTGAAAAGAACAAACAGCCACTGAGACAACAAATGCAGGAGAAACTCCTTGCTGGTCAGATGGTGTGTAAGCATTTTTGTACTCGCATGCCTTAAGGTATGTCTCCACCATTTAGAAATATTTGTAGATCTTGAGCCAAGATTAATTTGTTTCTGCCTACGGGAGAAACGTTTAAAAAGAAACTTCAAATGCAGAGTAAAAAAACTGAAACTAATTATAATTACCAAAATTACCCAAAATATGTCCACCACACCAAAACTCATAACTACCAATCCGACCACACAAAAAGAAAATGGCATGGCAGACCTACAGCTATGTATGTAGGCTGTGCAGTGAACTAGGATATTTGTGCTGTTATCAATATAATGTGCAATATAGCCTAAACACCAAAGATTGTGTCATTTCAGGAGGTTTCAATTCAGTTGAAATCCTATTACATTAAAGACATATTCATCGTTTTCAATTATCCTAGTTCATTGCACAGGTTAATGTCTCAGCAAGAAGCACGGAAAGTTTCATAAGAATATATTCATTTCTTCAAAAGTCACGAGCTTTTGTGCAACGAAAACCAAAGAAAATCCGGTTTCAAGAAAGACAAGAATTAAGTTTTCCAAACATTCATTTTCCGTTTTAGGGCAGTCACAAGAAAGACCATAACTTTTGAATAGACCCACATGTAGAGTTCATTTTTCTTTTCTGCGCCACAATACTGAATCTCTGCCCATTCTTGGAACGCCAAAAACAAAAATTTAATTAAATAATAAAAGGTAATTTTAAAGGGTGGCAACATGTCTTAACCAACATTAGCCATGATTTCTCCACCACTAGCATGTATTTTATGGTTACTTAAATGGGGCAAATGTACTGACGTACTTTCTGTGCCAGCTGTATCATACTCTTACTTGCTGTGCTGTGTCAGCTATACTCTCCTTGAAATGATAAACAGCACACCAAGGATACAACACAAGGAAGAAAATGCATAGATACAATGCTGTGTGTTTTCTTCCTGTATCTAAGCAGTGGCATTCTTTTTCCCTTGTTGTTGTGTCCTTGGTGCACAGTTTATCACTTTTAGTTATGCACCAACTCGCCCAAGCATTCCTTTTAGCTATACTCTCCTGTCATCTTTCCTTGTATGACTTTTTGCCACACTGACTGTATGGCATATTTACTTGTTGCACTGAGTTCCCTGTCCCGCTTTTCTTTCTGCAGTGACTGTGCTGTTATCATTAATTGTGCTGACTGTATGATAAAGTTACCTGTTGCACCGACTATGTGGTATGGCAACTGTACTGTCCAACCTTCCTTCTATGCCACCTGTTGCGTCAACTATATCGTATGTTACAGTGACTGCACTGTCCTGCCTTTATTTTGCCCCTCTTATACGATACTTGTTGCAGGAACTGCAGTGGCCTGCTTTCATTCTGTGCCAACCATTTTTAATTAAGAACCAAAGTCACTCTGGGTGTTTCTATCTATTCATCTAGACGCCTACAGTGAGGTGCTCTAGTGGTCGTCTCCTTAACTTGGTACAGCTGAAACTCAATTTAGCGAAGTGATGGCCACGGTCGAATTATTTCATTAAATTGGGAAGTTCATAAAATTGGGAAATTGTTTGGTGCTTATAAACATAAATTCTAACGTAATGACACTCAAAAGCTACTTGCCACTAAACCATGCCAGCGCAAATGAAAACTCCACAATAGGTGGCCAGGACATGGAGCCTTCCATGTCCAGGTGATGCAGATAATGTCAAGTTATGACCAGGCTGCCAATATGAAAAGTCAGGGAGAAGGAACTCAGTGAGTGCACGAGCAGGACGGCAAGCAAGAAAGTCGCGAGGAGACTATCAGTGCCATCTTCAGCATAAACCATAAAATAACGGAAAAAAAAACACCGTAGTTTTCCAGTACGGGCATTTACAGGGACAATAAGGCACTGTCACCCTAGCAATATCTAGTAAGTGAAAACACTACCGACAGTTACGTCCGTTGTTTTGGGCATGGGTGCGGGGTACAGCTTCTTTGCAAACGATGATGACTAGGGCGGCTACGCAACAGCATTAGAGCACACGCTCAAGGAAAAGCTATTTTTGTCAACATTAGAAAGAAAGTGCCACATTTTCACTCATTTATTTCGGAAAAAAGCTTCGTTAAATTGGCTTTAAAGCCTAGTTAGTTTCGTTCATTCACAGGAGGAAATAAGTATATGATCATGACATGAATAATGTGACATGTCTGTCGCCTATGTGACATGTATTTCCCTCAGTCAAGTGCGGCACATACCCAAATATACCACGGCCCATGGTATGTGGTTATGTGGCACTAAAGCCCCTTGATCTTGGGAAAGTACCGCCATTCATTGTACTCGCCGCCGCACATGCGTCCTCCTCTCTCCCTCCTTGCCCCTTTCGCGTCCTCCCGTTCTCCGCCGCTTTTTCTGCGCCGACGATTGGTCTCCTTCGCCGTTGCCCTTAGAGACGCGTGGATCTTGCATTTTGCTGGTATTTTTCTTTTTCGCTCGCACCATTTTCTACCGGGGCTACGCCTAGCGAACGTTGCGCGCGCTTTGTTTTCTGTGCTTTGTGTGGGCGCTATGCCGTGCTATTGCACCTATAACTGCAAAAACGAGATGATGATGTATGTTGTTTATTGGCGCAAGGGCCAGTTGATGGCCAAAGAGCGCCAGGACATGATAGCTAAAGTGGACAATGGTTATGTTAAGTGGCTGTAAAGGGGCCTAAAATTCCTCGCGTTAAAGGCGGGTAAAACATATACGTAGTAAAATTATGAGATGACGTGAGGCATGTGCATATAGAATGAATGACAAGTGGTTGTGACGATAAAACAATGAGTGTATGTTGTGAGCACGAATACCTCCTCAGGGTCTTTGAGGCCAAAGGCAGGGACGCAGGTGCTTCCTCCAATGTAGCTCCCGTAGCACCAACCTCTTTTCAGAGGTCATGCTACGGACTGCCTGGGTATGTGACGTGAAAGCTGTGGATTTCTTTTAAAAACTCGAAGAGCGACTGATGTTTAAAAACAGGTTCCCTACCGATGAACATAGCTGGGTGTAATGGTAATAGTTGTCGGTAGGGTAATGTAAAATGTTTTCTTCGTAGTGTGTCTAATTCTGTACATTGAATTAAAATGTGAAGCACGGTGAGTGGTTCACCACATTTCTCGCACATGGGTGGTTCACCACTGGATAGAAGGTGTGAGTGTGTACGGTGTGTGTGTCCTGTTCTTAGCCTTGTAAGTATTACTTCTGTGTGGTGTGATTTTGATACTGGCGGCCAATTACCCAGATGCGGCTTGATAACATGTAGTTTGTTTTGTGTGTGTGTGTCCTATGTGTTCTGCCAATAAGCCCTGAGCTTGCTTTTAATGAAAGGTTTTAAGTCCAGTGGAGGAACGGAAAGGAGTGTATTGGCGGCAGCATTTTCATGGGCGGAGGCTGCTAGCTGGTCAGCCAACAAGTTGCCTTCGATCTCGCGGTGCCCTGGCACCCAGCACACTATGGCGCGCTGTTTACGTGCGCAGACTGTGCATAGGAGTGAGTACAGGGAGACGAGGACGGTGTTTTTGTGTTTTTTCAGAGTTCTGAGGGCTGTTACCACGCTTAGGGAATCGGTGTATATTACTGCGCTTTGGAGTTTTAATTGTTTTATGTGTTTGACAGCCGCAAGTATGGCATATGCTTCTGCTGTGAAGATGCTCGTATTCGGGTGCAGAATGCCGGCATCGGAAAAAGATGGACCAACAGCTGCGTAAGACACAGAAGTATTGGACTTTGAGGCATCGGTAAAGAATTCTGGGCAATTGTATTTGTGCTGTAGTTCGAGGAAGTATGTACGGATATGTGCTATAGGCGCGTGTTTTGTAACTTCCACGAAGGATACATCACATTCTATGAGCTGCCACTGCCACAGCGAGAGATGTGCGGCAGGGGCCATCAAACGGTGTTCAAGAAACGGCACACACGTTTCCTCAGCTAGGCTCCTCACGAAAAGTGAGTAGGGCTGTCTCACCGAAGGACGGTTGTAAAACAAGACAGAACTGGACAAATCATTAATTGTGGAGTGTGACGGGTGTTTTTTGTCTGCGTTCACTTTGAGGTAATATAGAAACGACATGTAAGATCTCTGCAGGTGGAGCGACCACTCGTTCGAGACGACGTAGAGGCTTTCTACGGGGCTGATGCGAAAAGCACCCGTAGAAAGACGAATGCCGAAGTGGTGGACAGGGTCGAGCATTTTCAAGGCGCTTGGTGTCGCAGATTGATAGATTATCGCCCCATAACCTAGGCGCGCGCGTATTAGGCTTCTATACAGATTCATCAGACATTTTGTATCACTGCCCCATGATGTTCGCGACAAAGCCTTGAGGATATTCACAGCTTTCAGACACTTGTATTTGAGATTTTTGATGTGAGGTACAAAGGTCAATTTCATGTCTAAAATTATGCCTAAAAATTTGTGTTCGGCTTTTACAGGTACCCGCTGGCCGTGTAGGTGAATGTCCGGATCGGGATGGAGGCCTCTCCTTCTTGAAAATAAGACCCAAGTGCTTTTTTGCGGGTTAAGGCTGAACCCGTTCCCGTCTGCCCATTTGGTTAACTTTTTCAAACTAAGTTGAACCTGCCGCTCGCACATTGTAAGATTGCAAGATTTAAAACCGATTTGAACGTCATCGACATATATGCAATAAAACATGTTACGCGGGATGCACAAACGCAAAGAATTCATTTTGATAATAAAAAGTGTACAACTGAGCACGCCACCTTGCGGCACTCCTGTTTCTTGGACAAATGTTCGGGACAAGACATTGCCCACTCGAACACGGAATGTTCGATAGGATAAGTAACTTTCTATTATATCTAACATTCTTCCACGTACACCTAAGTGGGACAGGTCTCTTAATATTCCAAAGCGCCATGTGGTGTCGTAGGCCCTTTCCATATCGAGGAACACCGAAAGGAAGAATTGCTTGTGGATAAAAGCGTCTCGAATTTGTGCCTCGATATGTACAAGGTGGTCAGAGGTAGACCTACCTTCTCGAAAACCGCACTGGTATAGGTCAAGTAATTTGTTTGGTTCGAGAAAATGTATCAGTCGGCGGTTTATCATCTTTCAAAGAGTTTACAGAGGCAGCTTGTTAGTGCGATGGGCCTGTAGCTCACAACGGAGGATGGGTCCTTGTCCTGTTTTAGAATCTGAATAATGATGGCTTCTTTCCAGGCCGAGGCGATCTCGCCGGAAAACCAAACCGCATTATACAGGGAAAGGAGGGCTTTTTGCGTTTCAGATGGCAGGTGTTTCAACATTTCATACACAACACGGTCGGAGCCTGGGGCGGTATTATTGCAGCAATTAAGCGATGCTTGTAGCTCAGCCATGCAGAAAGGTTCATTGTACGCTTCGTGTGTTGTGGACTTGCGATCTAGCTTCTGTTTTTCGATTCTTGTTTTGTATCGCTCGAAAGCCTCAGTATAGTGCGACTAGCTGGACGCCTGTTCGAAATGTTCGCCGAGGAAGTTTGCCTGGTCTTCCAAGCTGTCGCCTTGTGTGTTAACTAAAGAAAGGGAATGTGCTTGTCAACCTGCTACCCTACCAACCATGTTCCAGACTTTAGCCTCCTGTGTATATGAATTGATGCCCGATAAAAACCTCTGCCAACTTTCCTTTTTTGCTTGTCGGCGCGTTCTCCTGCCTTGAGACTTTATGTTTTTAAAATTGTAAAGATTCTCGGCTGTTGGAGAGTCTCAAAGCAACCTCCATGCTTTTTGTTTTTTGCGCACATTCCGACAATCATTGTTCCACCACGGCACACGTCTTTTGCCGGGCAGTCCACTTGTTTGTGGGATGCACTTAGTTGCAGCATCGATGAGAAAAGCTGTAAAGTAATCTACTGCTGCATCTGTACTTAAACCACACATATCAGTCCAACTTAAGCAAGCAACTTTACGAAACTCTTCCCAATCGGCGTTGTCAATGTTCCATTTGGGAACTTGTGGAGGAGATTCATTAATTGTTGGTGCACTTAGAACTATTGGAAAGTGGTCACTTCCGTAAGGATTAATAATGACTTTCCAAGTGAGTAAGGGTAGAAGCGATGGAGATATAATGCTGAGATCTATGGAGGAGTAGGTATTGTTAGCGAGGTTATAATATGTTGGCTCTTTCTGATTCAACAGACACGCACCGGAAGAGAAAAGGAACTGTTCAATCAGACGACCTCGCGCATTACAGCGAGAATCACCCTATAGACTGCTATGTGCATTTAGGTCCCCAAGGACCAGATAAGGTTCTGGTAGCTCATCTATTAAGGACTGGAATTCATGTTTTTGCAGGTGGTAGTGTGGAGGTATGTAAAGAGAGCAAATGGTGACGAGTCTGTTCAGAAGAGCCGCTCGAACAGCCACTGCCTCAAGGGACGTTTGGAGAGGTAAGTGTGCACATGCTATTCCTTGACTAACTACAACGGCTACACCACCGGATGACGCCATGGCATCATCCCGGTCCTTACGGAAAATGATGTAACTGCGTAGAAAGTTTGTGTGTTTGGACTTTAAGTGTGTTTCGTGTACACAGAGCACTTTTGGTGAATGTTTGTGTAAAAGTTCCTGGATATCGTCGAGGTTTCTGAGCAGTCCTCTGACGTTCCATTGTATAATTTGTGTTTCCATTATGGAGGTAGTCTAGTGCTGTGTGTACGAAAAGGAAGTGGCTGTTGTTTAAGCGGAAAGTTAGAACTCAAGTAGTAGGGCCGTCGTTGGGCCCTGTTATCGGCTTTTTAGTTTTCTTGGCACGCTCCAAGGAGCTACGCCTCTCTTTCGGTACCAGGGGTACCGGAGTTGTGTCCATTGCCTCGTGTGAGGCACTGGACGCCTGCGTACGCGAGCTGCTGGTATGTTTTTCCGACCTCGCCTGGCGAGGCGTGGTCGTGCGACCCGACGACCCTGGAGTAGCCGGGATCTCTGGCTTAGTAGGTGAAGCAGACTTAACTGCTGCCACCACGGGGGCAGCCGCCACGGTCGGTGGCTCACTTTGCGTGAGCTGGGACAGTGGCGGTGGCCGACACGACGCTGCCCCCTGACGCGCCGCATCAGCATAGGTTGGGCCGTGAAAGACCGAACACCTTCTGCGTGCTTCTTTGAAAGATATATTCTCTCGGACCTTGAGTGCTATGATATCTTATTCTTTTTTCCAATTTGGGCAAGAGCGTGAATACGCAGCGTGGTCGCCGTCGCAGTTCACGCAGTGTGGTGTTTCATTGCAGGTGTCCGAGGCATGGCCTTGGACACCACATTTTTCGCATGTAGGTCGACCACGGCAGCTCTGAGAGCCATGGCCAAATCTTTGACACTTAAAGCATCGGCGAGGGTTGGGGATGAAAGGTCTTACAGGTGTCTTTGTGTAGCCAGTTTCTATAGTCTGCGGTAGTTCGCTTGTGGAAAAGGTAAGGATCAAGTGTTTGGTGGGGATTTCCTGGTTATTTCGTCGGATGATTCGCTTTACATTTGTCACATTTTGTTCCTTCCATCCTTCCAGTAGTTCAGCTTCGGTGAGGTCAAGCAGATTACTGTCGGATATGACTCCACGTGCTGAATTCATGGATCTATGAGGTGTTACAGTGATTGGAATGTCGCCAAAGGTTACGAGGTTGTGTAGTTTCTCAGATTGTGCCTTGTCACGGAGTTCTAGAAGGAGGTCTCCACTTGCCATTCTTGTAACTTTATAGCCAGCACCTAAGGTGGCTGTCAGTGATCTTGATGTTATGAAAGGGGACACGGTTCTTGCTGTTTTGTCGGTCTTCTCGCTGTGTACCACATGATAGTGTGGGGATACTTCTATGGGTCGGCTAAGGAAAGTCAGGTCTTCGGTGCGTACATGCTTTGAAGCGGCACGATCACTAATGAGGGGAAATGCTCTATGCATACTGTTGTGTTATCGTGTTTATGCATCGTGGTGCTGACGCAGACGCGCTTCGCTATCAGCGGTGACCTGGACTCGGACTGTTGGGCTTCGTGACGTCAACGCTCGGTGTGACAGTGGCTCGAGCATGTATATAAGCAACCGCCCCTTTTTCCTTCCTGGTTGTTAGACAGTTGGTTGTGTGACCGAATAAACATGTGTTGCACTTAGCCATCGTGTGCTGCCTGCCGGTCTCGCCCCTGGTTAGACGAAGATATAATAGTGGCGACGAGGATGGGATCCTGGTGAATCCGCACGGCCGACAGACGCCAGGCACTTTTGGGAGCGGAAGACGTCAACATGGCAGCGGCTGGCAAGTTCGAACCCTTCCTCGAGGACGGAGACGAGGATTTCGAATTGTACATCGAGCGGTTCGAGCACTTCCTTCGGGCGACCCAGGTGAGCGACGACCTCAAGGTTTCGGTGTTGGTTACCGCTATTGGGAAGAAAACCTATCGCACGCTTAAAAATCTACTAGCTCCCGCGAAGCCCGAGGAGAAAGAATATGCGCAACTAATTCAAGCCCTCAAGAAGCATTATGCTCCGGAGCCCATGGTCATAGCGGAACGCTTCCGATTCAACCGCCGGATTCAGCAGGACATAGAACCGGTGGCGGGCTTTGCGTTGGAATTGAAGAGTCTGGCTGCCTCCTGCAATTTCGGGGTATTTTTGGATGAAGCTTTGCGGGACCGTTTCGTTGCCGGGCTGAAAGACGAGACAACGCAAGCAGAGCTTCTGAAGAGGGCCACACTGACGTTTGCAGAGGCGTGCGAACTAGCCCGAAGTATTGAACTAGCCCGTTCCAAGACGAAGAAATTCCAGCCGGAGGGGCAAGAACTGGGTGTCCACGCCGTACAACGACAAGCTCTGAGTTCAAGGTCGGGACAGCCGCGTGGAGACTACATGGAACCCAGACCAGCGAAAGAAAAAACCGGTTGGGCTTGCTACCGCTGCGGAGCCACCTCCCACACCGACGAAAGGTGCCCGTTCAGGAAATACCGCTGCCGCGCCTGCAAACGAGTGGGCCACTTGGCAAGAGCGTGCCGATCGTCTGCCAGCACAGCACACTATGCGGAGGACAGTAGTGGTGAGGACAATATTTTGCTACAGAATGTATTTTCGTGTAACGAGAGTGTCCGAAACTATACTGTAAACGTACGGGTCGGGGGTCCTAATGTGCCGATGCAGATAGATACGGGCGCGTCTGTTTCTATCGTCCCCGAGACTCTCTATCAGCGACACTGGGCCGGGCGACCGTTGTTGCCGTGTAGCATAAAGCTAAAAGCCTATGGGGGAACGCCGTTAATGGTTCTGGGCAAGCTGATGATGCCGGTAGAGCACAACAACCAGACAGCGACGCTGCCTCTGATCGTTGTCCGTACGTTGCAAAAGAGTGAGACTGCGTTGCTAGGGCGAGACTGGTTGGAATCTCTTAAATTGGATTGGTTGAGTGTGGATGGGGTGGGGATCGATCGAGTAGCTAGCTTGCTTGAAAGGTTCTCGGAAGTGTTTGAACCAGAGCTCGGACAGATAACGGATTGTCAAGTAAGCTTGTTGCTGAAGGAGGGCACAACACCGGCCTTTTGTAAACCTCGACCGGTGCCCTTCGCACTCCGAGATCCCGTTTCCCAACAATTGAGGGCCTGGCAGAACGCAGGGGTGATTGTTCCCGTCCTAAAAAGCGACTGGGCCACGCCGCTGGTGGTGGTTCCAAAAGGAGACAACACGGTCAGGATTTGCGGAGACTACAGAATGACGGTGAATCCCTGCTTGCGCACAGATCATTATCCGCTGCCAGTCATGGAAGATTTGTTTGTAGCCTTGCATGGGTGCAAATATTTCACTATGCTTGACCTTTCAACCGCGTATCAGCAGCTGCAGTTGCACCCTGACTCGCAGTCTTTGCTCACGATAAATACGCACATGGGGCTGTTTAAGTTTACGCGCCTACCGTATGGGATAACAAGTGCACCCTCGATATTCCAGGCAGTCATGGACGATGTTCTAGGAGGCCTAGATAAAGTCGCCTGCTACCTGGATGATGTGTTGATTGCCGGGGAAAGTTTTGAGGAGTGTTGGGAAAAGGTGGAAAGCGTGCTGACAAGGTTCAAGAAACGAGGCATTAAATTGCGCAAAGAAAAGTGCAAGTTTTTCGAAACATCGGTGGCGTATCTGGGTCACGTGCTGGACGCAAATGGCATTCGGCCATCCGATGATAAGGTGCGCGCTATCAAAGACGCGCCGACACCCAAGAACAAACAGGAGCTTCGAGCATATTTGGGCATGCTCAATTTTTATGGCAAATTCGTTCCGAACATGTCAGCAGAGCTGAAACCATTGTATGAGTTGTTGGGCGAAAATGTTAAGTGGCAATGGACGGACAGGGTGGCGGATACCTTTAAGAGATCTAAGGATTGGCTTATGCATCCCAGAGTACTAGCATACTACAATCCGGATCAGGAACTTGGTATGGTGTGCGACGCCTCGGCATATGGACTAGGGGCGATCTTATTTCATAAAATCGCGGGGGTCGAAAGACCGATAGCGTTCGCATCGAGGACACTAAGTCAGGCAGAGCAGGGCTACGCCCACCTGGAGAAAGAGGCTCTTGCAGTTATTTTCGGTCTAAAGAAGTTCCACAAATTTTTGTTTGGTCGAAAATTTTCCGTTTATTCAGATCACCAACCCCTTGTTGGAATTTTCGGGCATGGCAAGCCAATCCCTACAATGGCAGCAGCACGGATACAGCGGTGGGCCTTAATTCTTGCAGCGTATGACTACCGATGGGTCTACCAAAAGGCAAGCGAAATCCAAAATGCCGATGCCCTTTCACGGCTACCGCTCCGAGACAAAGCAGAGGAGTCGGAGGGCGTTTACTTCTTTTCGGTGCTAGACGAGGCTCCATTGTCGGCAAGGGAAATCAGATCGGAAACGCGTAAAGATCGATTGCTGTCCAAAGTGTTGTTTTTTACGCAGAACGGGTGGCCTGCGCATGTGTCGGACGACGATCTTTCACCATACTTCGTTCGCCGTAACGAACTGTCGGTAGACCAAGAGTGCGTAACATGGGGCAATCGCGTGGTTATACCAGCTTCGTTGCGACAGAAGGTTCTAGAAATGCTGCACGAAGGTCACCCAGGGATGACTCGAATGAAAATGCTGGCAAGGAGTCATGTCTGGTGGCCTCGCTTAACGCTAGACAGAGCAAGCGGTGAAAGAGTGCATCACTTGTCAGTTGTCACAGAATGCGGCAGCTAGAGTGCCACTAATGTCATGGGGCTGGCCAACGCGTAGATGGCAGCGAGTTCATCTAGATTTTGCGCAAAGGGACCAGCATTTCTTTTTGGTCCTAATGGACGCTCATTCGAAGTGGGTTGAGGTGTTTGTCATGACAACAACAACAAGTGAAAAGACAGTAGAGAAGTTGCGAGGTGTTTTTGCGGCCTATGGACTACCAGAGGAGATCGTCACCGACAACGGGCCCCAATTCACATCGCAGCACTTCGCAACATTCCTGAGCAGGAATGGAATTCGTCATTCCAAATCTCCTCCCTATCACCCAATTTCGAATGGTAGCGCCAAACGGTGCGTTCAGACCGTCAAGAAGGACTTGTTTAAACAGATACGAGACGAAGAAAGAAAAGGAGACAAGAAGTCCATGCAACATCGCATAGACCAATTTCTCTTCAGTTATCGCAACACCCCGTCCAGCACCACTGGTGAGACCCCGGCCCAGATCTTCTTGTCATGGCAGCCAAGAACCAGGCTGAGTCTGCTGCACCCGGACATGGAACAACGCATGCGCGAAAAGGGGGAGCAGGCGAAGCTCCACGCAGACCAGAAACGAGGGCCATGGAGAGACTTTTCGGAAGGCGACCAGGTTTTGGTAAAAGGACTCCGCCCGGACGACGACAAATGGCTGTTGGGTACAATTGCTCAGCGGTGCAGCGCATGCACGTACATTGTTCGCGTCGGAGACGAGGACCGATACGTTCACGCTGATAACCTGCGACTGCGTACATTTCAGGAGAACCGGAGCTGGCTTAAGGTGGCGGGAACCGTACTGGACGGGCCGAGAGTGGAAAACAAGGGTCCGCTCTTCAGGGACACTAGAGAGCCCACCTCGACCAGCACGCCTACTCGGCTCAACGATCAGGACCAACCAGCATCGAACTTGACGTCACCAGCAGCTGAATCGGCAGGGTCTTCTACCGAGCCGTCTCCGGGCCTTCTACACGACAGCGGTCCGACGCTCGACAGTGGTCCCCATAACGGCGACCCCTCGGGACAATCAACACCGCAGCTTCGACGTTCTACCCGGTTGAGGCGACCGCCAGACCGTTACGTGCCGTGAGACGAAACCTCGTGAGGGGAGAGGAGTGTTGCGTTATCGTGTTTGTGCATCGTGGTGCTGACGCAGACGCGCTTCGCTATCAGCGGTGACCTGGACTCGGACTGTTGGGCTTCGTGACGTCAACGCTCGGTGTGCTAGTGGCTCGAGCATGTATATAAGCAACCGCCCCTTTTTCCTTCCTGGTTGTTAGACAGTTGGTTGTGTGACCAAATAAACATGTGTTGCACTTACCAATCGTGTGCTGCCTGCCGGTCTCGCCCCTGGTTAGACGAAGATATAATACATACTAATTGAATTGGATTCGGCAGTGATGGCGGCCACCCACCACGGAGCCCAACATGGGGACGCTACAAGATTCATTGAATCGAAAACATGCAGACGCCAGCCGTACACCGCTGCTATAACCAAATGCGCATAGACTGAGGCTGGCTATTTGCACAAGGTTAACCCAGGCCGCCTACGAAAACAGGGAAGTAACTGAAGGGAGTAGGAGACAGGACAGAGGAAAGAAACTAGGAAAGAAAAAGATCAGAGGGAGGGATAGGAAAAGGCGACTGCCGATTTCCCCTGGGTGGGTCAGCCCAGGGGTGCCGTCTACGTGAAGCCGGGGCCAAAGGGGTGTGTTGCCTCAGCCGGGGGGCCTTAAAGGTCCAATCATCCGGTGTCGGCTCAACCCCCAGGATCCCCTTTTCCCCGGACACGGCAAAGCCACGCATGGCAACGCGCGGGAGGGGGTCGAAACCCCCCCTTTAGCTCGGGTCCGTGGTGTCGCTACACACCAAACGCCTGCTTGCGCAGACACCCCTGCAGGGTGCAACAACGAGAGTGCAAACGGTTATGCACTTTGTACGATTCCCCAAGGTAAGCGTGATGGCTTGCGCAAGAAGCAGTGGCTGCAAAACATCGGCCGAGAAAACTTTGTTCCATCAAAGAACAGCGTTCTTTGCGAGGTAAGGCGCTCTTTCTATTGCTCGTATCAAAGCATTGTCGAATGCTGCGTTTTAAATATTCTTCTGGCTGCTCATAAACGTTCATTTTCTCGGCTATTTTCGCGTTGCATAAAAATGGGGTTGTTCTCAATATGCTGAATATTATGCTAAGACCCCATCACTTCGCATGTCAGCAACTGTTATTCAGTCTGAAATGCACAACTACAGAAGCTGCTTTCCGCTGCGAACAATTACGTGTCATAATACAGCTTCTCGATCGCGCTTGTCGTGATTGTTAGGATTCGCTTAACGTGGATGTTTAGTGAAAAAAAAAATGAATGGACGAATGACCATTACTGGCGTTCGTTTCCATACAAGGTTCTTGTTTTCTTTTTCGAAGCGGGGGGTGTCCACGCACAAAAATAATGACATAAGTGCGGTCCGGCGCAAGAAAAAAAAAGCAAAACAAGCACTGCGCAACGCAAAAACAATAACTTCGTGATAGCGAAGGCGAGCGCAAGTGAGCTGTTATCTAGCAGACTGTGGCCTAAATGATTCGTCTTAGACACGTTTGCATTATCCGCTGTCCGTTCACCAATAAGAAACTAGATTATCTCTTGTACCGGCATCACACGGGCACTTTTCATCGCGATCAGAATCAATCCCAATCGAATTGCTTGATCGCAATCAACAATCATCGCTACTATACGCCTTGTGCACCGCCTATAGAGGCGCCACTGATAGCCACCTAGCGGGCGCCGCCGACAGTACGTGCGGGAAGCCGAGCAGACGACAGCACTTTGCACAGCTTTGCTGTGAGGAGATGAATGAAGTTCGCGGCTGCTTTTCCCCTTCGTGCGGGTGCCAGACAACTAATTCTGCACTGGCAGTGCAGGAAAGGCGCGGGCCTCTATGAAAGTGGACTTGTGCACGATGTTTGTCACGAACGAGCGCTTAACTAAGCGCACGCCGCCGATTTCGAACCACGTCATGAAAGCCTGGCGCCGACAGTTCGTGCGGGAGAGAGCGCGCGATCGAAAAAATAAGTATAAAAAGGCGCCGGGAGCGCGCCCGCGCACCTCTTACCCTCTCCGCAGAAGACGCCACCGACACAGCCAACAAACGCGAAAGATCGGGATATTCGAGAAAGCAATGCCGAGCCAGCGGCGCCGTCTGATTCCGCAGACGAATCGGTGAGAGGATCTCGCCCTTTCTCTAGCTTTCGCTGGGCTACGCACAGACGAATCATACGCACCTTCCCGAACCCAGGCGCTAGCCGATACAGGTGATGCAAGCGCAGCAAGCGCGCGGGGGCAGAGTCAGTCAGTGAGGAGTTAGTCGGCGAAGTTATGTCGTTCTAGTGATAGCATCGTTCGCTCAACCGCAGAAGACGTGTTGTTTGATGATCTAGTGCTGTGAGTTAAGTATCAAGAGATGACAGTGACAAGTTTTGAAGAGGGTCGCCGAGAAGACATGTGATGACCGACTGCGGAGGAGAACGAACGTCCGCGTGGAGTGAATCGTCATGCCGGTGATATCAAAGGTGCGTCGCGCAGACCAGCGTAACAAGATCCAGCTATGAGGTGCAGCTCGTGGTGAACATCCGCTTTGTTTCGTTTACAAAGGTGACGTCTCAATCACTTCTTGTTCTTTCTGAAGTCAACCATTGCTGCATTTCTGTTTCTGTAAATAATAAATATAGAACTTAGCTTGTAATAGCGCGGTACATGTACCGCGCTAGTACAAGCTAAGTTCATGGATGACCAACTCGCCCGAACTACAACACTTCTAAAATATAGAACGTTTGAGCGAAGTGCCCTGCACGGCGGTCGAACCGAACCAACGCATGCTCAGGCTGACAACGTTGGTCGTCTACCAGTGTCAACATGATCGAGTGCATCCAGCGAGCACCGATATGGCAGAACGAAAGCATTCGAACAAGAAGCGACGTGTTAACCCGCACAATGACGAAGCGGCTCGTCTTTGCCAACGAACAGCGGCGATCCATTGCTTCCGTCGCTCTTGCTCAGGAGGCCTTGCGGTAAGTGAGTAAAACCGTGTTCCGGGCGCGTTTTTGTAGGTGTTTGAGCACTCCACTCCACAGCAATTGTTATTCGACATCCCTTGAAGTTTCGGTCAACACATACGACGAACGTTGCTTATTTCACTGCGGAAACGTGAACAACGCGGAAACACACGTACAACGACGTAGGAAACCACGGCGGCCGTCTGCTTGCTTTCCCGAGAGCAATGATTGAGTTCGCCGCCTATGGCGCTTCCGTCGGCGCGCACTAGGCGTATACGGTACAAACTAATCCGGATCGAGTTTGGCACAAACGTAAGCCAAATCGCAATCTGGGAGCCAGATGTCGATGAGTATATCGCGATGGTCTTGATCCCGATCGAACCCGATCGCTATTAAAGTGACCATATAGCAGCACCTGATCCGGATCGAGCCTAATCCGGGTCGGCCCCGATCGCGATCAAAAGTGCCCGCGTGACACTGGTATCGATTACGATGTTGTCTGCTTTATGACCATTCACCTGATGAGTGCCTATGCTTATCGTAAAGGCATTGCAGTTGCCCTGTTAAGCTGTATACTTTGAATAGACCTTCGAAAACAGTGCTTGTTTGTGCCACGGGATACCACGTCTACCAATGCTCACTGCATGCAGACTTATTTTTTAAGTGCTTCTTGGGCTGTATCCGACTATAGAGCTAATAAAATTAGTGGCTTGACTGAATGCGCAGCCAATCTCGATTGCACGAATATCCACAGGGAAGATTCTTTGAAAAAAGTGGCTCGGCTCAAAAGAAAATGTGCTACCTCTTCTCACTGCCACTTCCGAGAATACAGAGCCGCTGTTTTTAAAGAACAAGCTGATAGTGTGAGATATCATCTTTCATTCACCTTTTGTCGCAGTGAAACTTCTTTGTCATGTGTAAAACAGCGTATATTTGTGCAGTGATATACTATTACCCCTTTTCTATTTTCTTGGCGTATTTTTCGAAACATTAATATTTCATAAAATGTACTGATAGGCTAGTTGGTGAGCCATGATTTTCGAATAGGCAGCGCACAAAAGGGCAACTAATACGTACACAAAAACAGTGCTTGTGGTTGCGTCTTTTTTGTGTTCGTATTCGTTGCCCTTTTGTGCGCTGCCTATTCGAAAAAAAAACTATTTCATAACCTAGTTATGCACAAGCAATAATTCTCGTGCTGAATACGATGTGATGCTCTTTTTGGTTACGTATCAACCAATCAGTTGCGCGTGCATGAAAATAAAATATCTTGCTGATATTGCACTCTTATTCTGGCTCCTTATCATTTTTTTGCCTAATAAAAATCACAATTGCAATTCTGCTACTACATATTGTAAAGGCATTTTTGTGTGAGCTATCGTAATACGTTACTAGAGGCGTTTACCTATCCTCAAGGTACGGAATATCTCCTCTCCCAGGTAAACCGAGTGCTAGTTTCTTTGACACGAACCTCAAAATACTATTCTCAAAAACCTTTTCTGGCGCTTCTGTTCTTGCGGTAGATGAGTTACTGTTGGCACCGCTTGATCGTAGTGACACTGCGCAAGAGTCATGTTCAGTTTGGAGACCGCCGCGCAAGTCTACTTTCACGTCAAGATAACACATGGATGGACAATGTATTATCCACGAAGTCATTTCAAGATGCAACGCTGTAAATACCTGTTGCACATGCGAGCACATTAAAAGAGACAAAAAATCCAGACACAGGCGGACATGACGCAAAGCTAAATCCGTGTACTACCCACCATTCCCGTGGTGGCTGAACGATCGCAGTGCCAGAGTTCCCTCTAGGTAATTGTAGCAAACTCTATGATGAAAAAGGCGGATTGCTGCCGTTTCGGGTGCCGTGGAAACTGGTAGCGCGTTGCACCCGTTCTGCATGCCGCATTCACATGGAGCGTGAACGCGGAGCGCGTTCGGCTGCATTTGTTTCTCGCTCCGTCGCCGTGGACTCCTTGCGTAAGTTTGCAAAAACTGATGCAACAAAAAAGAAAAATACGAAAAAAAAAAGGAAAGAAATTACATGTCTGCTGACAGGAGCACCAATGTCGTCTGCTCACAAATGCTGCCGTAAAGTGTGTGCGGGTGTGTTCGCTTAAAGCCAGCTCGTGCAACTGGTCAAATTGTTTTTTTTTTTTCGTTTTGCTGCACCGTGGTTGCGGTCTGTGCCGCAATGCACTGTCAATTGAAGTGCCTCTGTCGGCGCATGTGATTTATGTTATTTTTGTGATGTTGTCTGGACGCCCGCGGACACCCATTCTAACGGAAGTTTCACCTCCTCAATATTTCTTGCTTTGTGGCCACTGCGCAGTCCTGCCTGCTGCGCAGTTGGGATTTTATGGATGTTTTCGGCATGAAATTCCAAGTTCCCTGCTGCAATAAGAGCCAAAACATTTGCCTCACACCTGCTACGGTGGTCTAGTGGTTATAGTACTCGACTGCTGCTCCGAAGGTCGCGGGATAGAATCCTGGCCACGGTGGCTGCATCTCAATGAAGGTGAAATGCTAGCGGCCCGTTTGCTTAGATTTAGGTGCATGTTAATGAACAACAGATGGTCAAAACTTCCGGAGCCCTCCACTATGGCATCTCTCATAATCATATCATGGTTTTGGGACGTAAAACCCCAACAGTTATATATATAGCATTTGGCTCACATGTTCACAGGAGCCCTGACAACATATCTGCAGTGTTTTATGGCTACATACAAAAAGTGTTGCAGGGCTTTCATAACCCCTTAACGGTTCTGATATTCTGAGAATCCTTCTCCCTGTTCTGGTACTTTTTTTAAAAGAGGATATTCAATATATCCTTCTATAAAACGAAGTTCTTGCTGTTGCAAAAAAAAAAAAAACATTGAAGCACATACTAAGTCAAGTTAGCATAATAAAGCTTATTGTTAATTGCTCATTGGAGGGAAAGGCCAGCTACCTGCTGGTAATCAACAACAAAAAACATAGAAAGAGTTCCCTTAGGAAATTTTTAGCATTCTGACAATAGTGACACATGTGCCACCTTCCCTGAATGTCACTTTCAAAACACAGGTTGCCAGAAAAATGTGAAACAGCAAGGTCTGGGTACGGGCTAGTTGGTATTCCATTTTTTTAAATTGTGCTAACAGCGCAAAGTAAGACACGAGACAGAGAGCAACGAAGACTTCGTCTTCGTTGCTCTCTGTCTCGTGTCTTACTTTGCGCTGTTAGCACAATTTAAAAAAGTGAAACAGCAGCTGGAAGAAAAGAGAAACCTTCAGTATCAGTGCTGCCATCTACACAAGAACAAGCCCACAAATGAGCATGTCTAGTTCAAAACGCTCGCATGGAGGTATTACTTCAAGCGAGCTCTCGTCCATAACGTTCTGGGGACACTTTGGCAAGGTCCAAAACAGTTAAGGGGTCATACAGAAATGACAAGCCTGGGCAATGGGCAGGTTTTTCTTGACACATATATGTAGTTTTCACACTCACTGTGTTTCCTACTTGTTTAGTGAATGAACGATGTCTGCCCTCTCTTTTGAATGCACTTATGCTGCCTACAGTTTCAGGATGACAAGCCAGCTTTTGTAGCCGTCTTGCCTGTGATCATTACAGCTGCTACCAGGGGGTAGCCAGAAATTTTTTTCGGGAGGGGTTCAACCATACTTTATGTATATTCGTGCATTTGTATGTGTGCGTGTATATATACGCAAGCAAAACTGAAAATTTTCGGGGGGGGGGGGGGGTTGAACCCCCCAACCCCCCCCCCCCCCTTGGCTATGCCCCTGGCTGCTACATGCAAATACAGCTCCTGTCAGTCATAATGCCTATACTAGACTTAATTTTTGCTTAGTCATGATACTCTCTATATACCAGGACTGGCAAATGGAGCCCAGCTTTGGTGTAGAACTAAGAATATCCCTGCCTTCATATTTCCGAAGGGTCATTCATGCAACACGTGCAGTTTCTGTAAGATAAAAAATATGCATCATTGCACCTTTCTATGTTTCTCCAAGACGTATGCCACTCTAAAGCTAGAAGAGATATGTATTGTCAGCTGCCTATCTATGTTTCTCAAAGGTGAGAACACAGATTAACAACCTTTCCAGTTCCTTTTAACCGTGATGCTTTTCAATACTATTGGTGACTGAACTACTTAGGTACCCAACATTTTCTGTGAGCTTGTTCTGGTGCCTTCACTAGTGTACCGCCTATATTGCAGGGCAGGTAATAAATATATAAGTGCTGCAGCAACAATGCTCACACTGCAGTCAGAACACATCAAACGTCATCACTCTTCAATAACTTCATGTGCCCTACCCGTGCATGTTTTAACAAGCCACACAAAGAGTGAATAATGGTCGTACAAGACAGCAGCGACATTAGGCTTGATTATTGAGGCAGATATTCTTGCTGATACATGCCAGTCATCTCTGCGATTGCCTCGCACAAGAAATTTTGCAAGTGCCTGCTCGTTTGTCCAACTTTGGCTATGCATTTCTCATCACTAAGAACGTGCGGAAGTTTCAATGAATGAACTTTACATGAACTCATTAACGGACTGATGAAAGGTCAAGAAGTCGTTTTCGAAGTATAATGTTGCGAACATTTGTGCTAGAGGCGTCGCGCCAGAAATCGCATATTACTACAGGAACTAAAAGTTTCCACGGGAATGCTCTGACGAATTCAATCGGTGACAGGCGTGCGCCATAGCGTTTCTACAGAGATAGTCATTTTGAGTGTGTACCTTGAAAACTCCTCGAATAGTTTTGTTAGCAATGCCTAAAATGGGGTCAGATCTCATTGAGCTGGAATCGATTTGAGCGAACCGAAATTGAACATGCGAAGCTTCTAATGCGTCCGTCCAGCAAACACGATGGAAAAATAGGAAGGATTTTTTTTTTTTTTAAGAACAAGTAGACTACCCTGATGCACCTTCCTTGCAATCCACTGCAAAGCACACACGCCCCTTTAAAGGCACAAAACAACTCGTTCTCGAACGGCGATACTTCCTCGAAAAAGAACGATGGCTTATTGGCAGATGGGGCCCAGAGGGCAACGGATTGCCAGCCGTCGCTTCCACCCCGCGTCGTAGGCATCGAAAATAGTTTAACCTTTCCATTCAGCGTATTCGATACCCCCCCAGCAAAACCGTGCGGGGTAGGCCAGCTACAGATGCGGCGACAATAATAAGGATTTTCGCCGATGCTTCAATTGTCACAACGCTGCTATCCCTACTTGCCTAACGAGCATTCTTCAGCGGGCTTACCTTGGGCCGATGAGCCGAGAACATGGAGGAAAAGGACGCTGTTGGCGACAAAAAAATAAAATCTTGACATTTAAACGTTATAACAAGCGTTCCACTATCATAGTAGCTGATGCTTATCGTCAGGAGCCCCCCACACTGTTAAAATACTGGGTCGATTCGAAAGTGGTAACAGAGAATATCTACCACTTTAGAGAACGGAAACTGTACCTTTGACTGTAGTACGGAAATAAGGGTAGCGGCGGCGTACTGAACTGCAATAGAGCGAGGCGAGATGGCGCTGCAAGTACTATCATCATCATTAGAAAAACGCGTTTTTACGGTTGGTTCGCCCTGGTCGCGCTACTGCGCTTTTTGTTCCCTGTGGTATTTTGTTCTTTGTCGTTGCGAAATCGCTGCTCGCGTGTGTAATAGTTATCGCCAGGTAACCAAACTGGCCTCGACTGGCAAAAACAACGTCAATCAAGTAAGGTTTGCATCGTTTATTGTGAGTGCCCAAGCTGGTACAAGCAATGTATACAGTCAGGTCCAAGCAAAACAAGTCACTCATACACGTCGAAAGCTTTCAAACCGTACGTGTGTGATCAGTCTGAAAGCTGACAAATATGTGCATATAACAGAACACCGAGATCGCTGAAAGAACGTTGCTCTCGTTGTGTAGCAGCGTCCGAGTTTTAACAGCATAGCTTTAGGACAAGGGTCTTATCCTTCCGTTAGTTATGCGGCGCTTGCCAGCTTGTGTTGATCTTTGAGTGCATGGTGTGGAGTCGGAAACGAAACGTGCGCTACGCCGACAGATAGTTGGCGCAGTGAGAGCAAAGTAGTTTTGATTAATCTTTTACGTAAACAATCGCGGATGCGTACAGTTCTGCATCCTTCTCGCTCTGCGATGTCACCTTGAATGCGTTACAAATAAAGAATATCGCGTTGTGTCTACAGGGCAGGCACGAATTTCTCGGCTATATTCTCGGCCGTGAAGCCATACCATAGGTATTACGTATTCAGGTAATAGGTGGAAGAAAATATTTCAGGCTCGTTTTGTTCCTCGATATAGTTCAGTTACACAGTTTCTACAGCTAGAATTTCTTGGCGCTAGTAGTAATCGGACTGCTGAGTATGCAGCATAGATGAATGCTAAAGAAACAGAGATATAAGGCGAGTGCTTACAGATTCTAGAAGCACAATTCTAAGAAAATAAGCTTTAGGCAAGCAGTGTACATCTTTGTTGGTGTTCGCACAGAACACTAAACAACTGCTCAGCCGTAAGCACAATCTCTGTATCACATAGACATGTCGATAGAACTTGAGCACTCTATTGCAAGCAGACTCACGAAATCAAGCTGTGGGGCATGATGTGAACTTGTGCCAATGCTGGATAAATAAAGGTCATATATATATTGCATACTTGTTATTGTGTTATTTACTTTTTCAATATATTTGGGCTTGGGAGCTCAAGTATGTATTCTCTCTGCCACTTTTAGAAGCTCCGGCTTGAAATACTGCCACATGCGCACCTTTCTTTCTATGTTTTATGTTATTGGCCAATTGCACGTGTAGTTACTGCGTTGCGCAAACCGTGCCAGAATGTCTGGGAACATTCCAGATTATTTTAGGATCTTCTGTTAGGCTGGAGCGTGCAACTGCAAACAGCTCACTTTATTGTCGAACTAACGCAGCCACCAGTGATAATGCTCAAATGTTCGATGCCGCAGGTACAAATGCCGACGCGCCTTGCCACAGATCAGTTTATCGACGGCCGACGCCTGTTCGCCGCTATCAGTGTGCAGTGTGTATTGCTGTAGTTTGACTTTTCGTTTCCCGGCCACAAGTTCGGCCGAATAAAAAGTTTCACCTTGGACACACCGACTGCTGCTTTCGTCGACGTCACGACCCCGTGACAATACGTAAAATCTTGTAGTGTGGCTGTGGATAAGTCCAAGTTCATGTATGTTTTAAATTACCTCTTCGATTTCCTAGGTTTTTTTCGTGACAGTAGTTCACAGACTTTCACTTCATAGTGGTAGGTGCTACAACTGTGACATGTTAATTTAATCAAACAGCAGAACTAGGTGTGTTCAAACAAAGTTGGGACGTTTCTCTGCTATGTAAAAAAGAAAACACTACCATACTCACTGAACACAATCTCACTCATCACGACAACGTAAGCGTGCTTGGTGAAGCTGTGCTGGAAGAAGTGCTCGTCACACTTATAATTTGTTTATTAGCTGTAAATAATTTGAAGGAGCCCATTGAACATATGTGCAAAGGCTAATGTAATTGAGCACAGCCTTGTAAAGCTTTGTCGTATCTTTTTGTAAACTTCTATGATCTAAACACAGTTAAGGCAAAACAGTTTTGAGCATAGTTTGTAAACTGTCTCATAATACACAACTAAATGTTCCATTTATGTTGCGCGGTGGCTGCATTTTCGATGGAGGCGAAAATGTTTGAGGCCCGTGTACTTAGATCCCAGGTGGTCGAAATTTCCTGAGCCCTCCACTACGGCGTCCCTCATAATCATATCGTCGTTTTGGGACGTTAAACCCCAGATATTATTAGATGTTGGAAAGACTGTTAATTCCCCTCACTGCCGTGATGTTCGTTTTGTAATGTGATTTATAATTTAAAAAAAAAACTGACCCTACGTTTCGAGACTCGTTTGGTCTCTTAGTTTTTTTAAATTAAGAAGACTAATGATTAAATGTGGCTGGAGAGTCTTTCTATTCTTATCATCTTGCCCAGCCAGACAGACTTCTATATATTTACCCTTAAATTTATAATTTCTGATGATTCACATGCAAACCATGATATGATTATGAGTCATACAGTAGTGGGCAGCTCTAGATTGATTCTAACTGACTGGAGTTTAACAAACGCAGTTGTAGCCTTGAAGAAGACAGGACTGCTTGTCGAAACATTTGCTCCAGCGACACCTCTTGTTCACAAATTTTTCGTCTCTTCAAGCTTCTGTCTTTCCCTGAACTTCAGACGCAGATCTAAGCACACGAGTGTCTTTGCATTTCACCCCCAATGAAACGTGGCCACCGTGGCTGGGTATAAAACCTGCGTCGTTGAGCTCAGCAGTGCCAGGTAACGTAACTAATGCACGGAGCTAGTGCTCAATTTCAACGCTATTGCGGTGTAGATTGCATGACACAGTAGACAGCTAATACTTGTAGACGATTGTAGGCACAGCTCCATGAGATGCCTGGTAAACCATTCACAAATACAGCATTGCAAGCGTGAGGTTCAAGATGACCTGTTGTAGCAGCAGACGTTCACATGTTTCCCCGCACTTGCAGAGTGGACATTCGGGGGTAGTCACCCTGTCGTTGCCTGACAATCCTGGAAAAACAAGTAATGACATCACCAGATATTGATAAGCATAATCAATTAAATATTAAATTTTGCAAAAGTAAACATATGAACATAGTGAACAAAAACAGCGGTTTGTTGTACATATATGTAAACGTACCTCATAATGCATGTTGTATCACTCGGGCTAGCTTCTTTACAAGGCGTGTCATGAAACAGGTGCCTTGCTCATTGCACACAGCTGTTTCCTTGTCAGGCCAGGAGGCTACAGCAGAAAAAAAAAATATTTCTGATTATAGTGACGGTTTTTTATCACACTGAAGTGAAAGTACACTCATAATTATGTGAAGCTTTTGTTACACTAAATGTGTAGTAAAGGTAACCTAAACTAACAGCAGGAGAAATGAGACCTCCCTGGCTTCTCAAATGCGATCCGGCAAACTATAACTCATATGTTTTTTGCACTGATATACGGGCTAGTTACGAAGATACATGCGAGGCGTTGGTGATGCAATTGCCTCCCTTTATTTATTGCAGTGGCCTGGTTAATGTTAACCGAACGATAAAACTCGGCAACCCGCTCCCACGTGAAGCCACGCCGCAAGGAACGCACGTTTTCTCAACGACAGAGTATGACGTTGAAAAATTGAATATTGCAGTGCGTCGCCTCCGTGTGACACCCGCACAAAGCCATTGGAAAAAAAAAAAAAAAAAACTGAAGCAATGGGTTTTTACTCACCGGTCCGTGTATTCTCGGGCTTGAAACGAGTGTCATCCGGTGAAAGCTTCAACGGTCCCTTCGTTCCCCTGAAGTCAGCTGAATGCACTTCGCGAAGGGATTTTAATAAGTCAAAACGAACAGAACAAAAGCGAGTGTCGGCCGGCAGTGGCTCGAAACATTTACAGCGAAACGAAACAGCGCGAGACCCATCCCAATGCACCGCGAACCGTTACCCGTCGTTGCGCCGCGGTATATTTTGAAATGAAGATAATGATGCCGATAGGCTGCTGACAACTACGAGTTTGTTGGAGCAAAAACTATTACAAAAGATTGATGACGTGGTACCTGGCGAGGCAAGGCCACTTCGTATAAACAGCAATTTGTTTATTGAAGTGTAACAGTAAGCAAACAACTAAACTTCCTTATTTCAAGAATATTTTAATTTGAAGTTTGGGCCCGACGAGGGCGCCCCTACATAAAAAGTCAAATAGCGCGAATGGCGGCCACCACAAGGTCGCCATGTTATCCTAACGCAGAGGTTAGTAGATCCACTCCCGGTGTTTGAAGCTGGAACTCGCCGCGGTCGATTTTTTCGCCCTCTGTGGCGATCGCTGGAACTTGAGACTTTCCGGGGCCTGGTGGTAAAGCATAGATACTGATTCGGCCACTCCGACCTAGTGCGAAACTACGGCGCAACAATCAGAGCTAGCCATAAGAGAGGAGGTCGTGGCCATAAGTATTGTAGGAAACTCTATGGAGCTAGCCACCCGTTAGCCACCCTAGCCTGGAACCAACTTTCTAGGAGGCGTTGCTGGGACGTGAGCCGCGGAAGTACTACTACGGTCCCTAGAATATACTGGCTAGTCTGCCGTCTCCGCGCCGTCCCCATGCAAGGCCGCGTCCGCGCAACTGATGCTTGCGCAGGGGGCGCTGCGGTCCATCGGAGCGCCTGCACCATGCCTGCACGGTGCATGTCGCGCAGGAGAAATCGGTGGAGTGTCGCGCTCTGCCTTTTATTTTGCGCACCCGCATGAACTCCACGTTTTCGTTCTGTTCGTGTGGGCAGAGACTGGAACATCTTGAAACGACCAAACATTGCATTCAACGTAGTCTCTTGTCTGGACACTGCCGTGATCACACTAAAGTCAGTGGTGGATCCAGACGCTCATTTAAGAGCGCGAAGTTGCTCGAAGCAAAACCAAAGGGCCAAAAATTGGCTTTTATTTTTTTTTCTTAAGGAGTTACTGTTATCACAAGACTGCCATCATTATATATATGCTGTTAAATTGTCCTTACGAAGGTACGAAACATTTCTAAGATCAGTTTTTAATAAGCAAACAATTCTGACTCTGAGAGTAAGAACGTTACATCAGATATATTTAGTGTGCTAAGTCTCGTAATTATAAAGGTTGGTTCTCGATGTGTTACGGAGACAATAAACGCAATGCAGTTCTCAGAATGGGTGAGTATATTATTTACAGACATTGTAATGTTGGAGAAGACTTTTTTTAACGATAAGCTAACTTCATGCGATTTCGCTCAAAGTGTTATTAGATCTATTTACTGTCCTGCAACATATATATATATATATATATATATATATATATATATATATATTCGGTTTTTCGCCCTCAAAGGCTGTCAGCAACACTCAGCGCAAACTGCGCCTCATTGTTCGAGAAGCTTCGCGGTTATTGTAGATCATTTTGTTAAGATTGCGCACAAGACGCGAACACTCGAGCTTATTCTAGAGATTGCGCAACAACCACAGATATCGCTAGAAAGTTCGATAGCGACTGTATAAAAGCCGACGCGCTTGACCGCTTGTCAGTTGATCGACGGTCGACGCTCTTTCCGCCGCTATCAGTGTATTGCTGTAGCGTTCAGTTTCTCGGCCACAAGTTCGGCCTAATAAAGAGTTTCATCTCGACTTGCTGACTGCTGCCTTTGTCGACGTCACGACCACGTGACAATATATATATATATATATATATATATATATATATATATATATATATATATATATATATATATATATATATATATATATATATATATATCCAAGCTTGCTGCGGTCCAGGGAGGCGGCAGCCGGGAGACTATATAGCTATAGTGCCTAGGATATACTGTATATTCTAGGCACTATAATATAGCTCTACAATGACGCCACAAATAAGTTGCGCCTCCAACAGGCAGAGACATTTACAGCAGAAGCTTGCCAGATCAAAACCATGTGTATCAGCCGAAGAACAGACATATGGTGTATATCTTTTCCACGAGTACCTTGCCACAAGGTTCGAAACTATAAAATGAAAGGGGTTTTGGCTTTCATAATGTGCGTTGTATTTGGTTTTCGGCTCCTCCACTGAAAATATATAGGTCCGTTCTTTAATGACACTGTTGCATGCCGAAATGAACGGGAAATAGGCTCGATGCGCAGCACAAGAAAGACTCATTCGCGGCACAAGAAATATTCAACCAGATGTGTCGTTCAATGTCAGTTTGTCGACTGCTCTCCCACCGCACATGTTTTGTACTCACTGTCACGTTCTGTAATAAAAGCAAACACCGCAGGCCTTCGACGTGAAAAGGTAAGCAAACGAGAGAGCGCGGTTGTAAATGGCTCCGCCAGCCCACCCGTAAGCGAGAGTCGCGGGCGGGGCGTCTGCTCAAGGAACTCCGATTGCGCGCAGCGCCACCGCCGCAGGCATCCCCGAGAGGACGCGGCGGAGAGCGGAGACGGCAGACTAGCCAGTATATTCTAGGGACCCTGCCGTCTCCGCGCCGTTCCCATGCAAGGCCGCGTCCGCGCCGCGAATGCTTGCGTAGGGGGCGCTGCGATCCATCGGAGCGCCTGCACGGTGCATGTCGCGCAGGAGGAATTGGTGGAGTATCGCGCCTTGCCGTTTATTTTGCGCTCCCGCATGAACTCCACGTTTTCGTTCTGTTTGTGTGGGCAGAGACTGGAACGTCTTGAACCGACCAAACACTGCATTCAACGTCGTCTCTTGTCTGGACACTGCCGTGATCACACTAAGATCAGTGGTGGATCCAGACACTCATTTAAGAGCGCGCAGTTACTCGAAGCAAAACCAAAGGGCGAAAAATAGACCTTAATTTTTTTTCTTAAGGAGTTACTGTTATCACAAGACTGCCATAATAATATATATGCTGTTAAATTGTCCTTCGAAGGTACCAAACATTTCTAAGATCAGTTTTTAATAAGCAAACAATTCTGAGAGTAAAAACGTTACTTCAGATATATTTAGTGTGCTAAGTCTCGTAATCATAAAGGTTGGTTCTCGATGTGTTACGGAGACAATAAACGCAATGCAGTTCTCAGAATGGGTGCGAGTATATTAATTACAGACATTGTAATGTTGGAGAAGATTTTTTTTTTCAACGATAAGCAAGGTTCATACGATTTCGCTCAAAGTATTATTAGATCTATATATTTACCGTCCTACAATATATATATATATATATATAGAGAGAGAGAGAGAGAGAGAGAGAGAGAGAGAGAGAGAGACAAAACTTTATTGTTGTCCTTGCTGCGGTCCAGCTTGGCGGCAGCCAGGAGACTATATAGCTATGACGCGCCACAAATAAGTTGCGCCTCCAACGGGCTGAAACATTTACAGCAGCAGCTTGGCACATCAGAACCATGTGTATCAGCCGAAGAACACACATATGGGATCTTTTCCACGAGTATCTTGCCACAAGGTTCAAAATTATAAAATGAAAGAGGTGTTGGCTTTCATAATGTGCGTTGTATTTGGTTTTTGGCTCCTCCACTGAAAATATATAGCTTCGTTCTTTAATGACACTGTTGCATGCCGGAATAACACATTCGCGGCACAAGAAATACTCAGATGTGTCGTTCAATATGTCAGTTCGTCGACTGCTCGCCCACCGCACATGTTTCGCGCTGCTTATTTCTTTTTGCTTTTTTTTTAGGTATAGGGATAGCTGACCGTTCTCTCGCATCGTAATACAAGGCAATATTCAAAATCGGTTACATTTCCAAAACAGAGAACACACATGACAGAGTCGCGCTGCTTTTCGCCTTTCGGCTATTCACGTTTAGGTTGTTCTTTGGTATAGGTCTCCCTTTCGCAAGCGGGTAGCGAGCACACTCCTCATGAAAGTATAAAAATAGAAATACTATTTTTTATACGCTTTAGACCACCGAAAAAGAGCCTAAAGTATCCCTCCAACAAGCGACGAGGATTCGTCCCTGTACAATGTCATTAGGGGGTTATTAGGGGGTCATTAGGGGGTTATTTTTGTATTCCGACAAGGTCGAGAAAGCTTGTGGTCCCGTGGAGCGAATTCAAAGCTTTATTAAAAATATGAACAGGTTAATTAGAATAATGACCTCCCGAACGCCAAAAAACCCAAATTCGCCTAACTGTGCATTTCTGAAAGAATTTCTGGGTTATTTAAAAGAATGGGAGACACATGCCACGAACACAATTGGCGGTTTCCTTTCATCGAGCACAGCAGAAGGGCTCCGTGTCACAATTGAGAGCACAGTGCAGCTGCTCGAATTCCTCAGGTCTGCTGGTTTTAGATATTTGATGACCTTAAATTTAAGGACAAGCTGGAAAATATATTTGGAATTGTTCGGCAGTCTTCTGGCACAAATGATCATCCCACTGCTGCTCAGTATTTGATTACTATAAGTGCCCTTGCATTTTATAACCTCGCAAGACCACCGAAGTCGGGGAACTGTTCGCCGCAAGTAATCAGCTCTCTTTTATCTGGGAATGACAAAGTCACAGACGCCTGCCACCCCTAGCAAAAATCACCCATAGAAAAACCAATAGCCTATCGGATTATTGAACATATTGGTCTATTGGTATCATATGGGTCTATAGGTGGCGTGCTGGTCTATTCGACCTCTATTTGGTTATTGGTGTATTGTCTATTGGCACTCTATTTGTCTATTGTGTTTGTCTATTGGCGTACTCGTAGTATATTTGTCTATTGGCATTCTATTTGCCTATTAGTACTGTATTTGTGTATTGGAAATCTACTGGCCTATTTCTCTGCCGGGAACTCGTAATTTTGGCATATCAAATAATGGCCATTTCAGGACTGCAACATAGCAGCGCCTGTATAAAATGAACAAATTCTATTTGAACGGATGCATGTGCTATATTTATCATTATTACAGGATAACTTCATCAAATCGGCGATCTTCCCCGCAACAAGCTTTCCAGGCATGCTGTGCTTCCTTGTCGAATATATGCCACAGCACCGCTTCTCTAGGTAGTGCCTGAAAAAAAGAAACAAACATAAAATACCAGGAAGTAAGAAAGAAAATATTTAGATGTGCTACTGAAAGAAAACAAGCATTAGAATAAAAAAAATATATGCAGATACAACACACTGTAGAATCGGCATAAGGGGAATTCCGGTGAGCTGGCTGTAGGTAGCAGCTTAACATGACAGGGACGGATCTTTTGTCAAATTCGTACAGCAGATTAGATTATGCTTGTGTCCCAGAAGCATAACCGCAGTCACGTGTGTGGACTTCGGACACTTGTGGGAAAGGCCAAACAGCCCTAGCACCAAACCGATCGCAGCGTGTGAACTTGGGGACTTCACACAAACATCTTCATTAAATATAGTGCCTCTCTACTGCAACCATGTGTTTAATAGAATGGGGTTCAGTGAACATGACTAGTAATTGATGATGGGACAGCCACACAGGATTTTTATTGCCAATAAACTTCTTCCCTCTCCCATAAGTGTATTATTGAGGGTGAACGAAGGCATGATTACGTATTCTAGTCTCTTTAGATTATCGCGAAAACAATGCGCAAGTCGATAACGTGCGTCTATGCCAGCGTCTGTATATGCGAACAGCCCACACTATGTTCAAAACTATTGTACTGTGGAGCGGAAAAACTAGAACAAACGAAGGGGCTAACTTTTTTTAAAAAACTACGCCAAGTTCTCAGACTTATTCCATACCAGTTACAATGCTAGGGCCGTGAGAGCAAGGCACATGCAGCGACAAAATCATTTTACGTGTTCAATACATCTGCAAAGAACCGTAAGTGAACACTGATTTATCGCTCTTGTCCTCGCTGTCCGGTGGGCACGCTGGCAGATGCGCGAATTAGTAGCACAGCAAGAGCAACTTTTACTGACTAGCAAATATATAAAAAACAGTTCACTTACCTAACATCGGCAGGGTATGCGCACCGAAGCAACCACCTTTGCGAGCAGCATCCTGTCAGCACACTCGGTACCACTTACTGCTGTTGCAAGTCCGAGACGCTTTTAGCGCTGAAACGTTTAACTTTTTTGACGCTCATGGCCGACCTTGCATTGTCGTCGCGATTACACACGTGCGTTTTCGTGCAACCTTCAATAGACACAAGCATACAACATTTCTAAGCCTGACCTTCGACCACGAACATGCCGCACCACACACTCGAGTTACGGTCCCTAGAATATACTGGCTAGTCTGCCGTCTCCGCTCTCCGCCGCGGCCTCTCGGGGATGCCTGCGGCGGTGGCGCTGCGCGCAATCGGAGTTCCTTGAGCAGACGCCCCGCCCGCGACTCTCGCTTACGGGTGGGCTGGCGGAGCCGTTTACAACCGCGCTCTCGCGTTTGCTTACCTTTTCACATCGAAGGCCTGCGGTGTTTGCTTTTATTACAGAACGTGACATTGAGTACAAATAAGTAAGGAATACCTTAGCGGTAGTTAATGTTGCAGAAGAGCACGAATTAGTCTGGCGTCACACAAGTTTCCCAGTGATGACCACCATCCCTTACATCCGTCGTGCTTATCACTTCACGAGACAGAATTGAAAGCATCAGAATTTTTAATCTTTATTGGTTCCTTGACATGGGTTTCGTCAGCATCATTTAATTGCATCTTCTCAACTTTAGCTGCTTCATTCTTTGCCGCTTTACTTCTCTTTCGCTGTTCAGTGATTTCGTGAAGAAGCGGAATCTAAGTAAAATGTAGAACTTCATGAGGCTTTTTGTGATGAAATTTGAATGTTGTTCACAACCCAGATGAGGCAAATCTGTTTTTTTTTTCAAGAAAGCGCTGAAATCCACAATGCTCTTTTCATGCAGCTTACATCACGCTGAAATAAGTGGTAGAACTATTTTCAAGTTTTGCAATAGCTGCTTTGAATAGTCCGGAGGGGTATGTCAGGCCTCCGTTATCAATGTGCGCTGTGAATAGGGAGGCCTGATCACTCCCCGTAGCTGTGTTTCTGTCTGATGTGAGACATGTTACGCAAGTCTCGCACTGTGTCTTCTTTATAGTGTCTTACGCGCCACATAACCAGTAATGTAGTAAGTCAGCATATCGTGGCTTTTTTTCCCCACGTATGCACTGTGGTCTGTGCCTGACGCTAGCGCAGTCTCCGCGCCACTGAAGTCTCCACCATCAATGAGGCTGTCAACGACGTCAATTGTCCCTAGCAAAAATGCCAATAGAATTTTCTATTGGTCTTATAGAAAAATCTTATTTGTTGTATAAGTGCTCTATTGGAGCTTTATAGGACTTATTAGAATTCTATTGTCACCAATAGAGACCAATTGACGACATCTATTTGTCACCGATAGGACCAATAAATTTTTTGTTGGTGCCTATAGCTGGCAGCTATTTGTCACTTATAGAACCAATTGACACGTATTGGCACCAATAGGGTTTAATAGGAGACATCTATTTGTCACCAATGGAACCAATAGGTATACGTTGGTACCAATAGGTGGCAGCTATTTGTCACTTATAGAACCAGTAGGCACCAATAGGCTTTAATAGGCGACGTCTATTTGTCACCTATAGAACCAATAAATAGCAGCTATTTGTCATTTATAGAAGTAGCAGGTGTGAATTGCCACCAAAGTCACAGGGTTATGCATGGTATTAAAAGGCCACCTATATGTATTTAATTCACTTACAGGGTCATGCAGTAGCGAATTCAGCCAAAAGGCAGTTTTTGATTTGTTCAGTATTTGATCAAAGTGGCAGCTGTTTTACATAACAGTGTTCCAAAATATCGCAGCCATATTTTTCATAAATCTCACCAACTTAATTACACAGACGCCGTAGCCAGGGGGGGGGGGGCGCCCCCCCCCTCCCGAAATCTTTATTATACATGGTGTTTTACCGAAAATAAATATTGAAAATAGGCGTTTTTCTCAAATAGTCAAGGCTTTCAGCAAGTGCCCCCCCCCCCCCCCCCGAAATAATTCCTGGCCACGGGCCTGCACAGACGCCTGTATATTTGTGCAATTTCTTTCTGTACTCAAGGTTATGGCTATGCATTATATTTGTGGGATAAACCCGCAAAAAGACAGGTTTACAGAAATAGAAAGTTATCATAGTTGAAAAGGGAACGCCACAGTAGGTAATGTTTTAACTGGGTACTTAATGTTCTTGTAAAGGCAGCAATTTGTATTCTGCTATCCTTGCATGGTGCAAACGGGGTGGGAAAATAAGCTGCTAATAAAATAAGCGAAGTCAGCATGTAAGGTAGAAGTCGTCACTTCCTGCTTGAATGTGTGCACATAATGTATACATCGTTCTTTTCAGTCAGTGGGCTATTGCGATTCTTCGACAGCACGCTATGGAAACAAGCGCGAACAGTACGGCATCTACCAGCTCCGCTGGTCGCATTACTTTTCGAAACAGTTGTAGCCTGGCTGGTAATAAGACAAGTTATCCATGATACATTCACGAGACTAGCGTCTTTTTATTGTCGCCAAGCTAACAGCGCGGAGAAGACAAATGCGAACAGCGCTGTTCGCGTTTTTTTCGTCGCCTTTGTAAGTAGTAGGTGGTAGGTTGCAAGCAGAGTTCTTCAATCATACCAGTTGCGAAACTCCCCATAGGCCCCATGTATCAAAATCCGGACACGCCATTGGCCGAAACTGCGGGAGTGAGCTGATTGTCGCGTCATCTATCGACCAAAACACTAACTAATAAACGCCATATTTTGTGTTTTATGTTGCGCAGAGTCGTGAGCGCCGCCGCATTCTGCCAAACAACATGGCAGCGCGCAGAGCAGCTGTAGAGCAGCGGCGTGTTCGTGTGGTGGACGTTTTTTTTTTTCTGTTACACCGCAGCCGTCGCCGCTGCATAGCGTAATGGACGGTGCAGCAAAGTCCGGAGGTTACAGAATTCATTTGAAGAGCACACGATGCTTACATTTTGGCAGAATAGCGAGCGGTAAGGCGGATGCAACCGGGATGCAGCGTTGATCCAGGGGAATCGAAATTGTTTCGGTAAGTCTAACTTACATTGCTTCGCTTAACTTGGTCTTGTTGCCAAAAAAAGAAGAGCCTTTTTGCTATTTTTGAGTGTGGTTTTGCATTAAAGACACCGTCCTTGGCGCGAAAAGTTGGGCGGACACTATGGACAGAGGTCAAAAAAATATCTTTTTTTTTGCTTTGTTTTTACTAGAATCGCCATGTGCATCATTGTTCTACATTGTGACGCGCGGACGTTGCGCTGTAAGAAATTCACGAGCTCAGTTTCTTAGAAAGATGACAGGGCTGCGGTGCGCTTCCTTCAGTTTTTTGCAAGGCTGCTACCGTGCTCTATCGAAACTAACAACTGATTAGGTGTCTGTTGCATGCGTGTTCCTACATGTACCATATGCACGGCTTCTGTTGGCACTTCGTTGTAGCCTAAGCGGTGGTAAAACGCATGGCCAATTGTGCGATGCTCGGCAAAATTGAAATGAGGACTTGCATATAAACATCGCTTATGGTGAAGGAGGGAGGCTATCGGGCGTGCGATGTGACAGCTAGCTTACAGCTGCTGAAAAAATGACGAGCGGTGTATTCGCTACCCGAATTAATTAGGCCATACACTAAGACATTGTAGACTGTTAAAAAAAATCAGCGGTGCTCTTACTTTAGTTGCAGTGAGCGTCGTACATGTTTCGTAATCTTTCCGAAATCTTGAGTGTTAGAGTTCTACAGAATGACCCCATCGCTATTTCTTCTTGCTGTTATGCTCCGTAATGTCAGACGTGTAAGCACCAAACTTTATTGTTGTCGAAGTGCTATGCGTCACTCTGCCATATATTTTCTCAAGTGCTGAGGTTTAAAATAATATTCGTTAGTTGTGCTCATTGGACTCATTATTATTACTTTTGTCGCAGGCGTCGGCATGTTTTCTTAAAGCATTGCAGAGATGATCTGAAGTGTTTTAGCACGAATGCCCAGCTTCAACAGCAGCATCTTTCAACTGAGGTGGGTTTTATCACATGCGAATTCTGTGATGTTTCTTGTGTTAGTTGCAGAATGTATGCAGCAGTATATCTATATAATATAGATGACATTATCTGACATTACTTGAATGTTCTGCTTTAGACAAAGTAGCCACTGGCCTGCACCTTTGTTTGATTCATGCATGCATTCATTGCCTTCCTCACTGGCCTAAGGTTTTTTATTATTCAGATTTTAGCACAAAATACCAGAAATAAAGCTGATTTTTTACCCATTGTTATCACCATTGGAGGCCTTGTTTATTGCCAACTCGCACCCACTGCTGCTTTTTTCTTAAGTATCAGTAAACATGCAAAGTGATACGTAGTAGCGGCACTTCTTACCTTTCCAGGGTAGCCTTTGTTAGAATGTAAACAGAAGGATGGAAGAGGGCAACGCAGAAGTTCAAAGGATTCACCGTCGCAAAGTAAATTCTGCTGCTACAGACATCAGTACTGAGTGATACCATTAAAGTTGACACATTAAGGCATGCTAGCTTGCTTGGGCCTGAATCATCCGCTGATCTGTCTCCTTCCATATCAGTTACCCTTTTTTAAATGTTCTGTTAACGTGCCTGTGATCTCAGCAGTATGAAGGTTAATGACAGTGGTAACAATTGCTTCACTGAAATGATTCTATTTAAGGCGAGCATTGCCTTCACTGCATGAGAATCAAATGTAAGATACCTAACTGCGGCAATCAAATGTAAGATACCTAACAGGGGCCTTTGGCTTATATCTTGTTCAAAAGGTAACTGAATGTGGTTGAGACTGTTGAAGCGAAAGTGTTACTTGCAACAAAGTTTGTTGTAGGCGTTTATAGACAGTATACCTAAAGGCTTGCAGTACCTAAGGTACGTGTTTGCAGACAATAATTTGAGATATTTTGATAAAAGAGACCTAATTTTGCACAGAAAGCAAATGCAGCTGTCAAAGAATTTATTTAGAGTGACCATTCAATATTAGAGGATAGAGTTTAAAGCTGGAAGCACCCCAGCATTCGACTTCATCCCAGCAGTTGCAAATGTGACACGCTGATGTGTATAATGTATTCCTTGCACACCATGCTAAATAAAGCAAGCCAATGAAAAACATGACATTGCAAGGGTCAGTGCTATGATGGGCCAGCGCTGAACTGGTCTCCTTATCATAAGTGAGCCAGTCACACTTCTGTTGCCATGTGGAACAAGTTTATTCCAGGCCCCTATATGCATTCCATAAGGGGAGATGTACAAGAGCATTTGCAAAGACTTTATTATGCAACACAACACAAGCATGGTTTGCAGCACTAATTCAATACAGATAATAAAGCAGAAGCAAGCAACACAATATTGCATATGAAATTGCATTATTATAAGTACAAGAAACAAACAGAAGTTCTCCGGGCAAAACATGCACTGGTGAACGCGTTACATTATCTAGGAAAACGTGGAGCAGTGAATGCAAGGCAACAAAAAATTCTTTCTCAGGAAACAAAAAACAGCGAATAAAAAATCAACGTATTATACTGCTACAGAAGAGTGCCTAGCTTGCAACTACTTATGAAGGACATCGTGTAAGTTGCAAATCTTAGCCTACACTTTTGCTGTGTTGCCATGGAAGTGCACACAGTTCTACCAGTCAACACACTTTTGCAGTAGCCACCTTATGTATATAGGGCAGCAGCCTCCCCAAGGTGTGAAGCATTTTTCATGTTCCAGGTGATGTCATGACTAATGCATGAATGAAACTGTGTTCTTGTATCATTTCAAAGGATGTCGTGACACAACATTGCTCCTTTTCTTAAGTGCTTTCATCAGCTTCGTCGATTAGTACAAGTATTACATCTGTGAAACTCTCATCTGAACCTTCAACTTGAAGTGCTCGCACATAACTGCCTTGTGTAGTGTGCCAGAGCATCCTTCTTTGGTTTGGTTAGCCTTGCATCCTCTCAAGTTTTGAGGAAAGAGAGCACGTCATGGTGACGTGGCTAGAATTGCCTTCTTTTTTTTGTTTGTTCTCTTTCTAATTTGCTTCTTGGTACACTTTCAGTGCTGGCATTGAGTGCTTCACTTCAGATGAAAAACTAAAGCCACATCCCAGGGTCAGTGGCTTTCCCAGGAATGCCTAGGACGTAGGAATGCATACTTATCATCCTTCACGCTCACACAGCATGGCTCCCAGAAATGGAAAGGTGTGCAGCTTTTTGTTTCCGATTTTTATAATTTTCAGGCCTTGCAAACACATTTCACTTTGCCGATGCAATTGCTGCCAAGTGATGTAGGTGCCTCACTTGTTTGTTTGCAGTTCACAAAGCTGCTGAAGGGCCCTTTAATGAAGATTACAAACACTACAATATGGAAGAGGAAAGTAGCACTATCAAAGCCAGCTGTTGCACAGCTACAGCACAGGTTTTGCTTGTCAATCACTTGGTGGCTGAGTAAGCGCGGCATTTCGCTGCTAAGCACACGTGCAGGGGTTCCATTCCTGGCTATGTTGGGCACAGTTGGACTGGGGGAACAAAATTCTTGTATTTCGATACAGGTTTGCTCATTCAAAATTACATGAGCTTTGCTCTTTTGCGTGCATGCGCAGTCTCTACTGACTTGCTCAGCTTCTTTGACATGTCTCTAGCAAAAAAATGCATTCGTAGCATTGTGTATGTCCTAAGCACGGTTGCTGTAAAGTTGTCCTTGTGTTCTGCACACCCGAGTTTTGGAAACTTTGTTAACTCTAGAGCATCGAGAAGTTCCCAAAAAATGTCACTGCACAGTTGAAAGCGGTTAAGTGCGCTTGAGACAGTGCTTTCTATGCTTCTCAGTGACAGGAACATCTTCTCTGTGGGGTGCTTCAGGCTCATTTCTTTAAATGACCTAGCAAATGTTACCCATGCTGCCGGCATATGTGGAGCGTCAGTTTGAATGTCAGCTAAGCAGTTTAAACAGCCTTTTTTCTTTGAGATTTTGTGCACAATGTAGCCAGCAAGATAATATACTACACAGTCTTCTGCAGTTGCCTTGCTGTATGGGTGGTCCTTGCTTGTGCTGGGAAGCGCAGCCATTGTGCTCGTGTCTTGCAGATCAAAGCAGAGCTCTTCAAGCTTTTTCTCTAAGCGTGCGTGGAGCTTTTCTTTGTGGCACTCATTGTCTTTGACACCAGCCTCGAGCACACCTGAAAGAACTGGCAAGATATCCTCCTGGGCTTCTACATTGCCTTTGATTGCTGCTTTCATTGGGGCATAGATGGTCAAGAGCCGAAAGATGTAGGAGAAGTTCACTATGGTGGGGTGATCTTCATGTCCTCCAAATGAACGGATGTTGCCGAAGAACCTCTGAAGTGAAAGAGACATTTGTACAAATATTGTATAAATCAAAGCACTTGTAAGCGTATTGTTTACTTTAATATTTAATGTGCACTTATGCAAGGCTAAAATTGGAAGTGAAAGCATGACAATAAGGTTGCTTGTGTATATACAGTCGCCGACCATTTTTTCAAACGTCCTATTATTTGGACCACCCTAAATATCTGGTCTCTGCCATGTCACAGTTGCATGCTCCATAGAGTCAGTGTATAACATCAACCAAAATTCTGGGTATTTGAAACCCTTCTCATTTGATTTTCCTAACTTTTTCTTTCAATCGTAAGCGTACAGCTACCAAAAACCACTGAAAACGCAAACAGTATTGCTGCCATTTTGTTTTTCTGTAGCCCTGAACCCACGTTAGCCACCCTACCCGCACTGCATGTGTATCATCAGCTCATCTCGCATGCAGCCTTGACAGCAGGCACTGCTTGCTGCACAGTGCCGCGAGGCAGGCAGTTGGTCATCAGTCGCCTGCAGTTTCGCATATGGTCGGTCATGGAAGTGACACTGGCACAGTTCACTAATGGTGACAGTGAGACCAAGCTAATGGTGACAGTGAGACCAAGCTCTTGCCGGACTTACTGAGGTCAAAATAGTTCACCAGGTGCTGGAAGATGATGACTCGGGCTCCCACAATGAGCAACCAGTGACTGTGCTGCCAACAACCTATGAACTAATGCAAGCCCTCGTGGTGCTTTCTGCTGTTTACAGCGAGAACATCACCATCACCGACGTGCAAGCTGAGCTTTTGGATGGAAGCGTAGAGCACCCGAGAAACTGATTGGCCAGCTTTTCAAGCCGCTTGGTAAATGAAGTGACTTTTTTTACGTGAATTCGTTTTGTCGGACACTATCTCGCCCCTGCAGCGTTCAATAAATTGGTGGGCGACTGTAGAGACTTGTTAATATTGCTTAGGCAAATTACATGTGTGTTTACATGGCCATGTGTCAAGAATGGATGTTTGCAGTCGTTGAGGCTTGTTACAAATTACCACAGCAGGCACGCTGCCCGCTGAATGGAATACCAATTATAAATGAAGAGTTGACATGTATTAGCAAATTTGCATGGGCCAGAGAATAAAGGCTTCTGATGGAATGGGTGGAAGCTTCGAAAGTCATTAAAACACTACAGATGAAAGCTGAGCTATATCGCAACCATTGTTGCTATATTTGACTATCAACCCTTCAGGCTACGCTACCCAGACATAAAACAGGGGATCTTAAAAAGTGTTCAAGGGTGCATTCACTTTTCAGGGATCATTTTCTTTACTATATCGTTGAACCTATAGTTAAAAAAATGCTAGTATTACCTTAGTCTTATGTCAAATTCGTTTCATTTTTAGTGTGCCCTCGCTTTGACACAGGCCGTACTTTTTAAAAACAAATCGTTCATTTTAATTAGCTAACTGAATGCTCATTTTAGCAAGATATTGCATAAGTTTGTTTGGAAACATGGCAATCAGAAATTTGACAAAGTATTTCGCTGCTAACCTTCCAACTAATTCATGTAATCATTACAATCATGAAATTGAAAAGTAAGGAAGTGGCTTTGGCATGTTAGCGTTGCTGTAAACTTGAGAGTCATGCCAGATTCTGTGTGTTGATCTTCTGTCTCTGTCATGAAACTAAATTTATTTGAGTTATTTGCTCATTTTGTTAATGAAGTCTCAAATTGAACTACTGAAATACAATATACCACTCCACCCTACATCATCACACATGTTTATTTTGAAACGGATTATTGTCCGGGTGCAGGATGCCTAACGTATGTACAGATGTCAGCACACTGCCCTGGTGGCGTGTATAGCGATAACAAGTAGTTTGAGATAGCCCACACTTGAGATTCATCCTTAGCGGCCACGCATGATATAATTCGGGCTCTTTCAAACCAGGTGTTATCAGCAAACGTCGTTTGTATAGGCTGGAGTGCTCCATTACAGTGCTCTAGACAAGCCTGTTGGCTCTTGAATAGCCTATTTCTGTGAATTGCGTCATGTAGCCTAAATTAATAAGAGGTTGATGACAAGCAATTGCTACCTAGTTAACTGCTTGTCACAGATTTAGCAGTGTGTGTAGCCACTAACAATCAATCACTATTGTAAAAAAACACCACTGTATGGTCTTACTAAATTCACCTCATCATTGTGAAGGATGTGGACAGTATGACAAAATGCTGCTTATGTACTGTGTTCTGCTGATAGCAGTGATTATGGTCACTGTTTCTCATAAATTTCTCGAAGAGTTACTTGTTGGCAAGGAATGCAACCCCTAAAGGTAAACTGAACAAAAATTGAGAGAACTGATGAAAATATCAAAATTCTACTTGGAGGACACGACTGTTCCGATAAACCGAGTCTATTTCACATGTTCTTGAACAGTTGGCTAAATTTTTAAAGAATCCTAAGCGCGTGGCGGCTGCATGACAGCGTGAGCTGTGATGGTTAAGTTACTGCAGCGGATGCAGAATGCGTGTTTTGCTGCCTGCTACTGCCCTTTCTCCACCTCTCCTTTACATCGCACTCTCCCCCTTCCACAAAGGCGCTAAAATGTGCCCCACCATTTAGGGGCTTCACCCCACCCGGGAGCATTTTTCGCTGCCAGTGCTCATCATACCAGTTCTGGGAACCGTAGTCTGAGCTAAGCATGCTGAGAGGCTCGAGTGCCAGCTGGCATTGTTGGTATGCTTGTCTCCGGTGCATTAAACATCGCCAAACGTCACCTCCTCTAGTTCACAGCACTGCCGCCGGATGCGGCAGTTTGTAAACACATTAAATTCATTATTTTCCTCAAGTTGCTGCCTTAAATGAAGTTTGCGTCTATTGATTTTAACACACAATCTTTCAGTTTGGCTGAAAATCATGACGTCAACATTTTTGTTCACTTTCCCTTTAAGCTAGGATATTGTAATATGGAAAACTGGATGCAGTTCAAGAAATGTTTAGAAAGCATTTGCTGTGTTCGTTATTGGTAGGCGGCATTCCAAAGTGCATTTTATTTAGCCAAAAGAATATTACAATTTTCACTCACCTCCAGTGGGTCTTGATTCAACTTGCTGGTTAGCACATAGCTGACACCTTCGCTGAAAAGGCTTGAAAGGATGTCTTGCATCGACATCAGTGATACACGGAGTGACTGAATTGTCTGTGCTGAGGCAAACATGGTTTCTCGTGTTCTGAAGAATCTTTCTTCTGTTTGGTCCAGGGTAACCAAGAAGGCATCAATGATCTGTGAATGAGGAATGTATAGTGCAATACTGCCTGGTTATAATATAGCAATATGTTGGCAGTATTGCTGAAGTGAATCTCATAATCCGGTATTTATTGCAAAGGCTACTCTTTCTACAGGGTAAGGAACACTCATTTTACACTTCAAAATTATCTTACAATGTGAGATGCTCAAAATGTGTGATGTCTGTGCCTTATTTCTTTTAATTTGGGGCTGCAGTCGTGTTCCACAAGGGAGTATTAAATTGGCCATGAACAACACACACAATTAGTTCTTTTGAAATAGCAAGCTATTACTAAAGTTCCATTGGCATTGTATTTTTTTTTTCAAATAAAAAGAAAACATCTTCCAGAAAATAGGAAAGTTTCAACGAAAGAGAGCCCCTGCAGTTTTAGACTACAGCACCTATCATTACATTGTGTACAGTTGTGTGTTAGTCATGTGTGTGTAACCATTCATGCTGCTTTGACCCTAACATTTTTGTCGTCTTTCTTTTCCATTCCACCTGGTGTCATTTTGCGTAAACAGCTGAGCAGACAACACTTTTATGTCTCATTGGCTGTTGTCTCTAAATATTTTGTCATTGCTCTCATGCTATGCTTACATTTCACCAACACACTTAGATCAACGTTTATGGTTTGACACCAAGGTTAGGGAACATTTTCTTATGTGAGCAGCATGAATAAACAATAATTGCATAATTTTAAAAAATGATTCTTCTGCACAGGTTAAAGGAACACTAAAGGCAAACAACAATTCATGTCAGAGTGAAAGGTCAATGGGTGAGAACGTCTAAAACGTCAACAGTATCAACAGCAGTGCTCTAGTAATCGAGAAATTAAGGTAAAGGTAGGACACGATGTGCGCCACGAGTGGGACATTTTCGAAGTGATCCCGATGACGTCAAAGAGTCCCGAGTACAATTAACCACTAGTAGTCAAACTAGTTGCGATAAAAAAGAACCTTCCGTGCATCACAAGACGTAATAAAATGCTGCTTGTTCGTTTCTCTTTGATTCATGGGGAAAAAAACCTCTTGGCGTTACCATGGGGAACGGCGCGAGTGGTTCAAAAGTTCCGTTTTCACCGTGCTGCTTGTCTCAGTGGTAGTTTCGGTATCGCATACTTCTGCGTCTGTTTGGCTCTCGCTATTTTCGCACTGTTGATACTCTACTTCTGCTGCTGGCCAAGCTAAGCTCCGTTACAGTGAACTATACAGTTTCGGAGTGGCCCATGGCTGCCTCTTGGTAAGGTTGGGCATGGAAACTGCTACGTCAGAGTTCAGGCGGGTGATTTGAAGTGCGCTAAAGCCGCGATTTTCTTCCAAAATAAGCATTTCCTTGGCACAAATCAAGCACTACGAGGGTTCTGAAACGCTATTCCAACAATCAACGTCGACTTAATATTTTCCTTTAGTGTCCCTTTAAAGCATTATAAGTAAGTAAAGCTGGCGTAAACTATGTTGAAATTTTTTTTAATGTAACCAATTAGTGTGTGTCGACTCTGCGCTATATATCGCCAAGCCTCGACGTTATAGAGTTTTGGTGCACTTCTGAATGATTCTTTATGGCATCCATTTTGTATTGGGACTTGTGTTAGAGGTTCCCAGCGATATTTTCTCTTACTTTTACCATTTCTGTTTCACCACATTGGAGTTATCAGAGTTTTTTTTTTTAAATGTATGTATTCTCTTTTGTATACAGTATTTCTTCTTTGAGATGTTCTTGTATTTACTGCATATCCGACTTGGTAAAAACAAACATTGCCATTTTTTACGAGGTATGGTGTCTGGCCAAAAAGAAAAAAAACGCTGGTGTATTGACTTATTAAGCGGCCACACATTCTGTGCACAGACTGCACACATTTCACCTTTTGTTTCGATGACCCAGGCCTGATTCCTTCTTTTGGCAGCTTTGCATTGAGAACGTCAAACAAGTCGTTCAGCTCCTTAGTGAAAACTTCGGTGCCTTCGCTGTTTTCCAGTCCTGGGAGCCCCTGGTTCCTGTAAAATTCCAAGCCTATGGCTGTTCCACGGCTGAAAAGCTGAAAATAAGGGTACAACGGTAAGACAAGTTAGCACTGTTGCACTATGCGCGCCTCATAATCATATTGTGCTTTTGACACAACAAACGCAACAGTAATAATGTTAACTAATATTGTTGACATTGCTTGCTTGTATCATTTCAATTGTGCCTTCTCACCTGTGCAGCAAGGCGTACATTCATCTTGCGCAAGCAGTCTGGTTCAATGTGTGCTTGCGTCAGCTTTGGCACAATACGAAGCTGCTGGTTCTCCTCGGCTTTGTACAGCAACCGGTAGTGATCGTAGGCAACTTCACAGTTTCCAGCCTAGAAAAACACATGCAAATGAATTGCACGGTATGTCTAAATTCTCTCTTTTTAGAGCTTACCTGTGCAACATTGTGCTTGTGCAAGTGGTTGCGTATGCACTTTATCATGTGTGGCGCATCACACAAGAAGTGCAGATGCTTCCCTGGCAGGCAGGGATGTTGCACTTTGTTCACAGCAACCTTCCATCTTCCAGATATCCTGAATTGCGCCCACATGGCCTTGTTGCTCCCGGCACCATCACTGACGACTGCTATCACTACTGCATTTTGCTTGAAAAGTTCGAGAACAGCCTCAAGCACAAGCCTGGCAAGGACATCACCTGGTGCAGCTCCCTTGCTGGCGAAGCTGGCGATTGGCTGTACCCAGTTACTGAATAAAGGCACATACATGAACACAAGGGCATGGTCTGCAAGGTCTTTTTGAGTGCTGTCTTTGCCATAGTCAACAAAGCCTCCAAGTTTCAAATTGCTCTGATCAAATTCAACTGTTTGTCGCACTTTCATTTCATCCAATATTAATGTTCCGTAGCAGTTGAACCCTTTTTTGTTTTTCATGTGGCTAGCAATGCTCTCTAGAGCTGTCTTGTTAAATCCAAATTGGCATGGCATGCCTTTCAGAATTTGACGCAGCCTGTTCATTGATGGGAGGGGAAGCATTTTCATGTTGTTGATCAAGCGATAGGCTTTCGGGCTTGAAATTCTGAGCAGAAGACAATTCATTAGCCATTCCTTTTCGTAGCGCATCCCTTTTTTGGATTTTCTTCTGAGTGATTGTAGTGCTGTTCGTAACGCCGCACGTTGGGCATGTGGCAGGTCCTCGGCACTTCTTATGTTTAGTTCTTTCTTCAATCGCCTGTTCTGTTTTTTCAGTGCTTGCCTCTCGTGCTGCATGTTTCTTTTTGCCACATAACTGCGGGTCAGTTTTTTTCCAAGGGCAACATTTGCTTTCTTCAGTGTGGTCTTCTGGGAGATATTGAATTTCACTGACACAGCCCTGTCTCTCTCTCTCCTGCACATCATGCATACTGCATTGTGTGCAAGTATGGCACATTTCTTACTGTGCACTTGTGCTTTGCTAGCCATTCTGCTTGTGTATCCTTGGCAGAGCTTCAATTTTTCTAGCCGTTCCGCAAGTGCCACCAGACTGCTTGCATCTTGTGCATCCGTAGCGCATTGGAAGGTCCTAGGCGCCACTACCTTTCCGGAAGCATTTATTGTGATGCGTCCTTTTTTTTCCACAATAATTGCCTTGTCAATGAAGAGGACCGAATTGAGCACAGATGGCTTGTATAGGGCGAATGTATCTTCATTAATGCTTTGAATGGTCCAACTATAGAGCTGCTTAATGCTTAATAATTCTTGAACTTCAGTAACTGGGCAACAGCCATTGAAGTCTTGTGTAGAAGCACCCTCTGCTGTGTCGGTGCTTGGGTCAGTGTGCAATTCTGCCTCATGCGAATGTATGGGAACTGCATGCTCCCTCAGGTCCCACCGCTCTCTCCTTATTTCCACAATTTTCCCCTGAATGTTATGTGTCCAGCACTTAATGATGTCCTCGGGGGCGAAGTGTTTTTCGCAGATGAGACTGCGGTCACGGAATGCTTCGCCCCTTCCTAAAAGCACTTGCTCCCATTTCTCTCGTAGCTCCTGCGTCTTCGGCACCTCAAAAAAATGCACTGACCTTGTGCTTGTGCCGCCGCTGCGTAGGGTGCTGTTGCCGCTTGATGGACAACCGGGTACCGAGCATTTCCTAGGCATATTTCATCGTGTTGAACGAGCGCGCAAAAGTGCAAAACTGCAGGGAGTCTGGTAAGCTGCCGAGTGCCGCCGGCGAAACACACGATGCAGACGATATGCTTTAGGCAGTACCATTTCCACTTTATTCGGTATTTAAATGTCGACACAGTAACTACATCAATTCGTACGCTGCGCGTTGCAAAATTATCTCTAAAGTACGGGTAAGTCTGTCAACGGCAGCAGACGACGTTGCCCGAGCAGCAAACGTGTCGTCTGCAAGTAAAATGCGCCGGTACCTTCGGAAAGACTCCACGAACATATTACCAGAAAAGAAAACAGCGCTTGGAGCGTTACTTGCAAGTACATAGCATTGTTCAATGTTTCCGCTTTTTTATCATCGTAATTTCATTACTATATGATATCCCACCCTGTGTCCCATTGGTTTCGCGGTTACTGGAAGCGACCGCTGAGCGCAAGACATAGCGGCCAATTTATGGTATGTACTGGTCGGTTCTGATGTGCTTTGGTTTTCACTCCACCGTATCAGTGTCTAGTTTGTGCGACCATCGTTCACATCATGTTTGTGAGACACAACGTAACCGCAGAGCGGAACACTTCAAAGATTCGTCATCTCAAATTTCCCGCGAGTAGCCTGTCCTCGAGCACAGCACACATTTTCAGGTGAGCAAACGAGGAGTAACAAAAATAATTAGGGCGCAGTGAAATAATCAGAAGCATCGTAGCACGAAATTGCAAACAGCTCCTTCGACCAAATTAAACTAGACGCTTTGACACGCCTTTTATTACTACCTGTGCAAAGCGAAAACAGCTGACAGCGGCGCCGTTCAAGCCAAGGGCATGGCCAGCATGGCGGTGACAACGCCAGCGTTGCGTGCGGCGTTGAGCAGCCTGCGAAGAGCGCACGCAAGAGGGGCAATTTAGTGTTTTGTATTGTAGCTCCCAGATGGCGCGACAATCTGCTAACTCCCGCAGAATTGGCCAATGGCATGTCCGGGTTTCGGAACGCAGTTTCGCAACTGGTATGATTGAAGAACTCTGTCATGCGATTATGGGCTTCCTTGGCAACCAATACAAGTGCACTTCGAGGAACCCACTAACGCTATAATCATTGTAATTTTGAGAGTAGGGCAGCAGGCACTGCGCCATTTTTCGTCATTTTCGGAGAGCTGGTACCTTGCTAAACGCATGTAAGGCATTATGCGCACTTTGTTGATGCTGTGCCTGATGACGATGAGAATTATGGCAGAGCCCTTTGTAATGGGTTGGAAGCATTCAACAACCTACTCGTTGCGCAATTCGCATTGTGTGACGCCTGGTTACAGAATTCGCGTTGTGCGACGCTTGGTGCTTATTTTACTCTTCTACCATGCTATATTGCATGTGCTAATGTGGTTCCTTCCCGACATGAAGCCTGTATAGGACCTTTTTGCAAAGCAGTTTCAAGCACCGGCATGGCTCAGACACCACTTACAGTACATGTGACGTTAATAAACCGGCAATAAAGAAAAGAAAACCGGCATGGCTCAGAGGTTGAATACTGGGCTCCCACGCTGAGGGCCCAGGTTCGAACCCGTTTCATCCTGGAATTTTTTCTTATTTCGAGCAATACTGATTACGGACACCGGCGGCTGCGGCGGCTGCGGCGGACAATACGGCGCCGAAAACGCCGGTGAAAGATCTCATAACAGCTTTCGCTGCAAAAGTACACGTGCAAATCTTTGGCCGCGAAAGCCAATACCGTTTTCAGGCCGAATGAACGAGGGCCGCTGTCAGTCATCGCTCAGGTCTCTCCTCAATCCACGTATAATCTTTCGCCTTTTACTAAAGATTACCGTGGAAGGGACACTCCAATGAGCCTATAGGCCTTTTGGGAGGCCTTACCCGTTGGGTGAGGCCTAATACTGAAATCGAAGGAAAGATTGTGTAGACATGCTGTTTTTCTATCCTCGGCGCTTTTTCGCGAGACGCTTCGGCGTTCGTCTAAGGATGAAAGCAGGGTCTGCGAGGCGAGCCCACTTCGTTCACTGCGTGATATGATGAGTTCTGTTCATGGTTGCAGTAGGGAACGCTTTGGGCTGGTTGGTTCATGGTAACGAGTGAAAAACAGCGCTAAAGAGACTTCGTCTTTCGTCTCTTTAGCGCTGTTTTCTGGTGTCCTTTCTTGTCCCTTCTTTTCGCACGCTGTGTTTCACTCGTTATCATTCACATGTTTCCGACGCCGGATTTATCGACACACTGGCCATGCTTGTTTATGATGCGCGGTTATGTAGACCGTTATGATTCGAGCATTTGAGGGTTGCGGTCTTGAGACCCCTTTGGATTGGGCCTCTTGCCTGTTGCGTTTTGTACTCGCAGTGGTACGGTGCCCAGCTGCTGACTCAAAAGACGCGGGTTCGATTCCCAGCCGCGGCGGTCGCACTTGGATAGGGGCGAAGTGCTGAAGGCCAGTGTACTTACTGTGCGATGTGAGCGCGCATTAAAGAACCTCAGGTAGTTTAAATTATCCGGATCTCTTGACTACGGTGTCCCTCATATCCTGAGTTTGCCAGGAGAGTACACTAGCTGTGCCAGACACGGTACCTGAGTTGTTTTGGAACGTCAAACCGATCAGTCCCATAAACCAAAGTGGAGAGCAGTTACTGCACCTTCATGAAATGCGTAGTTTTCTAGTGAGAAACTCAAATTGCACCGGGCGCCCTGGTTCGCCGTTTCGCACAATCCTTGTAGCAACTGGGAGCCCCGGTGTTATTTGTCGAAAGTGGCACAAAAATTGGCAGAAACGGCGCACCAGGGTAACACCAGGGCGCCCCAGTGCACTCCTTTGCGATTTCATGAAGATGTCATTGGTTTCGAGCTTGGTTTCGATCACCCCCCAGGGTTTCGATTCTGAAGCAATATGCAATATGTTTAGTACAGTACCACAGTTGCTAGGTGTGCAGAGGCTACAGAAGAGTAAATCATTGTACTGTATATACACGCCGCTGCATTTTTTTTTTCGGGCAATTTCTTGCTTCTCGTTATTATCAGCAACTGTTATTCCGCCGCTGCGCCGACAGACGGCCGGTCAGTCAAACTTTATTAAACTGTGTCACATATCTTTTCTCGTGCAGTATAGCTGTTTGTCGGTGCGTGCATTTAGTAATCATTATTATAATATTTTTCTACCCCACCAAAAGCAAGTAAGCCTATATATGCCAGTGATTATAAAGTGCCGACTCCAATACGGACTACAAATGGCTGTTGCATTGCTTGAAGAAGTATATAGTAACCGTAAAATGCAGTGCAACAGCGCGGCAGTGCAGACCTCTTCAAAGGAAAAGAAGAGAAACTCCTTTCTGGACTGTGGGAGTGCAAAGGCTGACCAATGCTGACGCTGCTTCCGCAGTGCATTTTCGGGGTGTCGCGCATATTTACCACCGCGGTAATACCCTCTGCATACTGCCGCTCACCTGGAAGGCATCAACTCTGCCGGAGTTGATGCCTCAGGCAGTATGCGACACTCCCAGGGTTTTCGTGCGCATAAATACCCGATAAGTGGTCGAGGGTACGACCGCTGCTCTATAGCTGAGTTGGCAAGAGCACCGGGCACGTAATCCCAATTAAGGTCGCAGGTTCGGTCCCTGCCAGCGGCAAGCTGTCTTTTCGTCCACTTCAGTTTCTTCGCATCTATATCACAACTGTTACAATACACTTAAAACAGCACAATCAACGACCCGTATACACCTTCCTTGGCTTCTGCTGGTTTTCATTATCGATGTACAGTAATTACACATAGTCACATACCCAGTTATTTAATGTTGCCACGGAGGATAGATAGCCGCTTGGCATGTTCGGGAAACAGCGCCACCGTTGTGCATGCCACGTGCAGACGATGAAAACAGCCGCTTACTGAAGACCCAAGTGCTGATGTGCTAATACTGTCGTCATAGTTTAATCATCGAAGCATGCTTTCTGGATTGGGAGGAGCAATGACAACTGATCAACGCAATGTTCACTGCAGGCGCTTCATCTAGAATAACCCAGGATAATTCTGGGCTTCCTTATTTTTAGACATTTATTCTTAATTTTCAATGGCTTTAAATTGTTTCGGTAGTTTTGTTAAGCATAATTTCTGGCCTCATACACAATGGCATGCTCTGGCCACTACGCTTCAATACTGGCACAACATTTGCAAAAGCACATTAGTGGGACGGGGGCAAAGTGGCAACCGAAATTATAATTTGTCTATTCGTGCATCAAAATTTGCGAAATTTAGCACATCAGGTATGTAATTCTTTGTGCTAAGGCTCACACTTGTTATAAACCTTTGTGGGGTTCGGATATTCCGTAGAGTAAGGGTGCCTTTTGCGAATCGAATTGAATACCGAACTATATCCGAATCGAAATATTTGAAGTTTCGAATATTCCGGCAAATGCCCATTATTTTTATTGTTGGAGATCGCGTTCAATTGTGAAGGTCGCTTAATTGTGAGTTCATGCTTGTCACACATAACCTTCTTAAAGCCGCGTTGATTTGAGGAGAATAAGTAATTTGGTTCCGCTTGACAGAAGGTGTAAGTTATAATTGCTGTAATAAATGACTTCATATAATTAGCGGAAAATGCACATTGCAGACGTCAGTCAGTAGTTTCCACGCAATTTGTAGCTTAAATGAAAGTGTATACAGACTAAGCCCAGGGAAAAGGAAATAACAAACTTAATTGCCGCTCTTGGGCAATTAAGTTGAACCCACAAGCTCTGCATCACGCGTGTGTTGCACAGTCTACCACTTTTCGCAACAGGGTCGTCCCTTTTGCAATGTCGTCTGTTTTATCGAACAAGGCATGAGCGATACAGAATGAAATACATTTTATCTACGTTGTGTTTTCTAAAAGATAAGTTGTGGGACTTGACGAAAGCCAGCAAAGAACGGGACACGAGAAAGAGGCAGACACACACGCGTGTCCCGTGTCTTTCTCGTGTCCCGTTCTTTTGCTGGCTTTCGTCAAGTATCATGAACCAACTGGCCCAGATCTCAATATGGATATGTGGCGTTTCGTGTAGTGATACACTGCAGAAAATAAGCAGTCCATTTGGTAACATTGAGGAGAACCGAAAGCCCGTGTTCTCACGTGACACTCACTGAAGTATCTTGACGTTTTTAGCCGATTGCATTTATACTTATTTTATTATTTATCAGTACCTTACGGGGCCATGGGGCGTTGTGTAAGGGGGATAGTGCAGCGCAGATACAAAACCGAGATATAAATGTACAATAATACGCGTAACTTCCTATTAATTGTCTTAATTGTCCTCTTTCGCTCACCCAGGCGTCACCATGTGATTGTGACACTAGGTCGCCGAGGGTTAGTTCACATTTGATTCAGATTTAATTCACTTTAACTTGAATTCACGCGTCTTCACATTTGACTCGCATTATGCACTATCACTGCGTGCAAGGCTGCATCCAAGGAGGATTTAATCATCCTTCATCATATCAGTAATTCAGACGATCTACAATGCCACCACCCACTGTGCCGTGTATGCAGGCATGTTGCAGCCAATTTTCCTCCTTGGATGCAGCCTTGCACGCAGTGATAGTGCATAATAATGCGAGTCAAATGTGAAGACGCGTGAATTCAAGTTAAAGCGAATTACATCTGAATCAAATGTGAACTAACACCTCGGTGACCTAGTGTTAGAATCACATGGTGTCGCCTGGGTGAGCGAAAAAGGACAATGAAAACATTAACAGGAAGTTACGCGTATTATTGTATATTTATATCTCGGTTATGTATCTGCGCTGCACTATCCCCCTTACACAACGCCCCACGAGGGCCCCGTAAGGTAATGATAAATAATAAAATAAGTATAAATGCAATCGACTAAAAACGTCTGGCTCTCCCCGGTTTGGCTCGAAACCGGATATGACGTGAACTTCATCAAGCGCGTGACATACTGCCAACTGGGCACTCCGTGGCGACACGGAGAAAACTGGGGAAAATTCAAAACTTACTTAGGGAAAAAGCAGCAAGCAGACGTAATCAACGTTACTAGACGTAATAGCATTAGGTCACGTGTCAGTGACGTCATTCATTGTTCGCGGTGGGAGCCGGACTGCGGCGATACGCGTGTCTCTAGTGGGCCGTGGCTGCACCCAGAATGGAAGCCGTGCGGAGTCGTCGTGCAATTTATATCAACAATTTTAGCTTTTAAACGAAAACGTAGTAAGACATGACATTAGTTCATTAAGAAGTGTACGTTGAAACGGGAAGGAAAGCAATAAGGTCTATTGACGAACTGAAACATTGAGCATTAAAACCCCAAACTTGAAAAAGTACTTGGTGAAACCTTGGCCACGAAGCCAAGTCCGTATTCAGGCGGACTGAACGAGGGCCACTGTCAGCCATCGCTCAGGTCTCTCCTCAAATCCACGTATTAATCTTTCGCCTTTTACTAAAGATTACCGTGGGGAGGGACACTCCAATGAGCCTATAGGCCAATTTTTGGGAGGCCTTACCCGTTTGGGTGAGGCCTAACATTGAAGTCAAAAGAAAGGTTTTAATCTGTGTGAGTTTGCAGTTTACGCTCACCTTCGGACCTTTACTTATCCTTAACTGACTTTGGAATTCACCTAGTGCACCACATTTCTAATCACATACACGCCCTTACTAGGCCAGGTCCCTAGAGTTACTGTATAGCATGTACAGCGGTGAGCACTCTTAGGGTGAACACGCGAGCGCGTGAACACGCGACGGCTCTGTCGGCGCCGCGCGGTCACGGTGGAAACTTCGGCGCCGCGAAACGGTCATCGGTGGAACATTGCGCATACGAAATATGCGTTCTCCACCGCGCGCACGCAAGCGTATCCCCCGCGCGCACGCATATCTATCCCCGACAAGCAAGTGCGCGTGGTGGAAAGAGTGTATGACGCTGCGCGTGGTGGTTTTCAACGATGGCTGTTACGCGGCGCACCTCGGCCAAGCGCTCGCGTGTTTTCACGATGGCACGCGGCGCACCGCTGTGCCGTCGGCCAAGCGCTCTCACCGCAAGGTCCCGAGTGCTCACCGCCCCCTGCAGCTTTACATCGGGCCGCCCTCCCTTGGAGACCGCCCCCTGCGAGCTTTCCGTTCAACCAGGCCCTCCTTTTGGAGATTCGAAGTTTAAATATGTATGGCTCCGCGTTCAACCTTAGTTAGCGCGCGAAGTTTAAATATGTCGCCAGTAACAGAATAGCACTTACGAGTAAATGAAAAAGAATTAAACTACGGAGCACAGAATTAAAAAGTCAAATTACAAATGAGGAATTAAATTCTACGGAGTTCAGCTTCGTCTGGGCTTGCACGTGTTCTGGTTCAGCTTCGTCTGGGCTTGTCCCGAATCGTTCTATGATTCTTACACGCGCATTCTTACAGCATAAAAAAAAACCAACACCAACTTTGATTGCACTTCTCCGTAAAAAAAAACCAACACCAACAGGCCACCTTTTACCGCCACTTTTACCGGCCCTACGATGGGGGGAGGGGGGGGGGGTGGGGGGAGGGGGGGGGGTTTTATCAAGAGATTAAATAATGTTGAACAATAGATCCCTAGCAAAAATTCCCAATAAAAAACCAATAGCCTATTGGGTTATTGACACCTATTGGTCTATTGGTTCTATAGGTCTATTGGAACTGTATTTGGCTATTGGTCTATTGGTTCTATATCAGCCTACTGGACCCTATATTGGTGTATTGGTTCTCTATTCGCCAACTGGAATTATATTGGCCTATTGGTTCTGTATTTGCCTGCTGGCATTGTATTAGTTTTGTATTTGCCCACTTCTCAGCCCCATTAGCCCCATTAGTCTTGCGCAAGTGTTTTATGGGTGTCTTGTCGTCAAGTGTTTTATGGGTGTGCAGAAGGCCCACACTTGTGGCAGCGCCCCTTGCAGAAGGCCCACAGTGGATGAACTGTGGCAGCGATATCACAGTGGATGAATGAGAATCACATATGTTCAAATATATTCTCATAATCAAACTACAGTGCTTCTTCAGTGGATGAATGAGCATGTTGGCGATCTTGTTCAAATATATTCTCATAATCGAAACTAGTGCTTCTTCTGGCGAGGAAGTGCCTGAAAGATGTTGGCTGTAAATAAATCTTGCGGGCCTCAGCATCAGAAAACAGTAACACTGAAAGATTCTGTAAATAAACAAAGCAATGTATAGAAAGTCAGAAACGTAACACATGTTTAATTAAAGTCAAAGAAATTATCTAGACCTTATTCACTGCACATGTTCACAATGTTGCACGGAGTGAAATTATCTGAGTGAAATATTACACACCCAACTGTGGCTTATTGCGTGGAAGAAAACAGTATATGCAGGAGCTGCAAAAAAGGAAGGAAAAGAAAGGGGCAAAATTTTTTTTAAAATAAGCAGTGAAATATTACACACCCACGCTTGCGTCCTGTGTTTTTTGAGCTGTACCCAAGTGGAAGAAAAACAGTGCAAACTTCGGCTTAAAATTTTGCGGCAAAAAAGGAAGGAAAAGAAAGGGGCAAACTCAATAATCACTTACTATCTGTAAGCAGCTGCTCTTTTTCACGATGGTGGTGCGACTATCATACTGTGTTTTTTGGCCACTAAATCTCAACTTAAAGATGAGAAATAAATTAAGCTAGGGTGATGCAAACTCGTCCTTAAATTGCAAACTCAATAATCACTTACGGTAATATGTAAGACAGTAGTAAAGGCGCCTTGATTCCATATCTTTTTCAAGCGACTATCATACTCAGGCATGCCACTAAATCTCAACTTAAAGATGTGAAATAAATTAACACTAGGGTAGACCGATGAGGCAACGGTAATATGTAAGCCAACAACATTAATAAACCCACTCCTAAAGGCAGCCATAATTGGGCTGATTCCATATCAGTATGTAAAAATAAAAAATATGCAAGCCCAACACAGCAGAAATAAAAAATCGCACCAGGCTGCAGTACATATGCTACGTGCTGCACATTTTTATAATGAATTACGTGCATGTGGCCTTCTGTGGCCAACAACATTAATAACCCACTCCATTATGTCGATACAAGTATGATAAGCCAGTATGTAAAAATAAAAAATATGAAATGGCGCGCACTACAACACACACCAGTGCAGTACATATGCTAGAGCGTTTTAACATTTGTATAATGAATTATCATGTGGCCTTCTGTGGCTTTAACATTATGTCGCACAAGTATGATAACGATTGGCGCGCACTACAACACACAAACAGCATCGACTAGACTCCAACTACAGCGTTTTCACGAGCGGGCCGCGTTTTCCTCTAATCTGTAAATACTTACAAACGTTTTTTGCGAGACTCCAACTACACTCACGAGCAGGGCGACAAACACAAAAACAAACTGTCCTTTACCTCTAATCTAGTGCGCTCAATCATTCACGTTTTTTTTGAGAGCTAGTGACAAACACAAAAACAAACTTGCAATAATATATGGCTCTTCGCGTGTGGTTACCGGAGACAAAGGACAAGGGAGGCGTTGCTGGTCTCGCCTTACCGGAGACAAAGGACAAGGGAGTTTTCCCGCCAAGTTTGAATACAAAAAAAAGATATCAAATAAATACTAAATAGGAGTAACTACCAGTTTGCCCACTCAACTCACCAAACAATCAAAAAAAGGGTGATATCAAATAAATACTAAATATCGAGGCGTTGCTGGTCTCGTTACCATGCCCAAATACCGGAGACAAAGGACAAGGGATCGGAGACCTTTCGAGGCGTTGCTGGTCGCAAGTTTGAATACAAAAAAAATACCGGAGACAAAGGACAAGGGATTCCCGACCTTCTAAATAGGAGTAACTACCATGTCCCAAGTTTGAATACAAAAAAAGGGTGATATCAACTCACCAAACATCTAAATAGGAGTAACTACCATGGGCCTTGTTGCTCGCCCACTCAACTCACAAACAATCGGAGCACATGGGCCTTGTTGCTCGTCTTGCCTTATCTTGGTGCCACTTTGTAGAGTCGAAATCAGTCGAAATCCAAGTCATTTATGGCTCAGAACGTCTCCATCTGGTGCACGCTGAACACAGTCTTCACGTTATCGTCGCGTCGCGGAAGCACACTAAATCGTGTAAAGGCTTATCGTGTAAGCATCGAGATCACACAAAGCGCGCGCTCGAGATCACACAAAGCGCGCGCTGGCGACAGACACAACGTTTTGGAGCTTGGCCGCACGTTTTGGCTTGGGCTTGCAGGCTGGGCTTGTCTTCGGCCGAGCGCGGTATGGCGCGCCAAACGCACGGTCGGTCGCGTTTGGCGCGATCCACAATTCTTTCTCCTGTACGGTCGGTCGCGTTTGCACTACTTAGATCCACAATTCTTTCTCCTGCTTTACAGCAAATATTTATAAACTTACATATTATCCAAAGTTCTTAAAGCATAAATATTATAAACTTTACATATTAGCACATCAAAGCTTATCTTAAAGCTTAACCAAGGAACGCACATGTAAAAAAAAATGCTGCAGCGTCGCCACGCCGCGCACGTCTCACTTTTTTTTTTGTTCTGCATCGCCACGCCGCGCACCGTCTCACTTTTTTTTTGTTCGATCTCACCTGGCTGGTTCTTTATTATTATTCTGTGGTGTCTGTGATCTCATGTCAATTCTTTATTATTATTCTGTGTGTCGAGTTCTTCTTTAGCGTTTTTCTATAGTTCTTCTTTCGTTTACCGCACGGCAGTGCCCGTTACGGAGACACCGTACCGCACGGCATGGTACGGAGACAGCCTTTTTATATAACCGCCTTTTAGTCGACACGCAGCCTTTTTATAACTCGTGAGTTTCGCGTGACGGTGTCTCACGGTGCACAGTCTCATGATTAAGCTCAATCGGGATATAAAAAAATGATCCCGTCTGCAGCTTGCGTATAATATAGCCAATCATGATCAAGAAATTTGATCGGGATCGGGTCCGACGCGCTCAATCAGTCATAAGATGTTATAAACAGCTACCAATAGGCGGTAGCTGTTTGAACAATAAAACTCCTGTTGGCCTTATACATCTTCTGTTAGTACATTAAGAAACCAATAGGAGATACTTATTTGACCAATACAACTCCTATTGGCCCATAAGTCCCGATAGGCAGCACCGATTTGACCAATACAACTCCTATTGGTCCAATAAGACACCAAAAGGCAGTCCCTATTTGACCAATACAACTTCTATTGGGGACCAATAGGTGGTGGCTGTTGGTGTCTATTGGTACCCATAGAGTCTTATACAACCAATACAGCTCCAATAGATGTCCTATAGAACCAATAGTGATTTCCTATTGGACCAATAGGAAATCCTATTGGCATTTTTGCTAGGGATGCTATGTCAATTCTTCGGCATGCAGTGCCATTTAATGTAACATTACTTTCATTGAGCCAAATACACCCAGTGCACAAACAAAAGCTGCACACTCCGCTAATAAAAGTACCCGTAATTGGAACGACGCTTCGCTTATAACTCTGAATGTGCTGCACTGAAAAGGGACGACAATGCTTCTTCCATAAAAAAGCTCTTTGCGTCTGAATCCAACAGGCCAGTGGCATTATAGACACAAAGGAACGTTAAAATGTGCATATGCCACAAAAATGGCGGATAGTCATGTACCATACACGCGCAATAATATGCTCTATTCCAATGATCGCGCTAGACTTGAAGGGATCCCGGAAAGTGGTTGACTAATAGCGTAAGAGTTTTGGTGATTGACGATAAATATTTACCGTTGTAGTTGTTGAACTGACGCTTATAAAACACCCAAAAATAAGTAATCGCGATATTATGACAAAAGAAAAAAAAAAAAAACCGGCCAATGGCGGCCGGTGCGGACCGGCAACCGGCCCGCCATCTGAAAAACCGGCCTGGCCGGTCTAAAACCAGACAGGTGGCACCCCTACAGTAATTCGAAGTTACGCGACCAAACACGCCCCATGAAACACAAAACCTCTATGAAACGTTTTATAGAGGTTTTAAACGCGTTAAAGACGTTTTATAGAGGTTTCGCGTTTCGTGGGACGGTCCGGAAGGATCACACTAACAGCGTCAAGAGCTCCCCTCACCTGCATCAGCCAGAAGAGCGGTAGCTGCAGGTTTTTCTAAACAAAGAAATAACACTCAATGATGATTCCTGCTGCATTTATTTCGGCATTTTACTCCTCAAAGGGGCACCAAAGTGCAGGAGAGCGACAAAATGTTGCCGCGATGAGTTGGGTATGTTGTGTCCGATCACAAGCCCGCTTTCTAACCAATCTGCAAGAAAAACAATGCATCAGGCTTCCGCAAACACAGAGTGTACCGTGCACACGCAAAAATTAGTCAATGCTGCGTGAAAAACAGCAGCGAGGAATCGAGTTTCCCACGAACATCAACAAGAGCCGCCACTGCAACTCCCAATCTCGGAGGCTTAGCTAATCTTGGTGGTGTTGGCTTAGCCCGCGATGTTCAACAATAGATGGCGACTGCTACGCTTCAACGGGTCTTCAAAATGGGAGGCCGTGCGGTGTAATAAGTCACAAAATGTTTATCAACATTTTTAGCTTTTAAACTAGAATGCAGCAACAATTGACATTAATTTATTAAGAAGTGTATGTTGAAACGGGAAGAAAAGCAATAAAGTGTATTGAGGAACTGAAACATTGAGCATTAAAACCCCAAACTTCAAAAAGTACTTGTGCGAAACCTTGGCCACGAAGCCAAGTCCGTATTCAGGCGGACGGAACGAGGGCACTGTCAGTTATCGCTCAGGTCTCTCCTCAAATCCACGTATTAATCTTTCGCCTTTTACTAAAGATTACCGTGGGGAGGGACACTCCAATGAGCCTATAGGCCAATTTTTGGGAGGCCTTACCCGTTTGGGTGAGGCCTAGCATTGAAGTCAAAAGAAAGGTTTTAATGTGAACATATTTGACAGAGATCTGTCTGGCTGGGTGAAAAATTCATACGACAAATAATAAACTCTCCAGCCACTTTGCTAAAGTTAAACTTTAAAAGCTATAAAACTGACCCGACGTTTCGGGTCCCTGGATACATTCGCAAGAAACGTCGCCGCAACCACAGACCAAACTTTAGCAAAGTGGCTGGAGAGTTTATTATTTGTCGTATGAATTTTTCACCCAGCCAGACAGATCTCTGTCAAATATGTTCACATTTAAATCGTTACGCGCTGACTACGGCCAAAAAGCAACCCTGCTAGCGAAACGGTACGTCAACTTAACCGGGATGTGCCAGGACCTGAACGTGCCAGGACCTGAACGACGTGCCAGGACCTGAACGTGATACCACGCAGCCTACGCCTCAAGCGCCTGGTCCACACGCCGGAAGGAAACAACGTCGTGGCACAAGCCGAACGCCGCCTCGTGAAAGCCCGAGTACACGAATGCCACAACATCATCAGGAAGAAGGAACTGGACTTATACTTCCTCCGCAGACAACTGGAATACCAGATGCCCGACGTATTCGGGTCCCTGGATACATTCGCAAGAAACGTCGCCGCAACCACAGACCAAATCAAACAAACAGCCCTAAAGAGTAAACTCGCAGCACTGAAGAACAGCAAGGAGCCCCGGAACGACAGCAAGACCACCAAAAAGCGTCGTCAATCTGTCATCAAGACAACTATCCGAGCATGAGGCAAGCGTTCTGTCTAAAGGACACAATTTCAATACAACTACTCCGCCACCTCTGCCACAGATCATCGCAGCTGTTGAAGATGGCATACAACACATAGACAGCGATTCAAGAGACAACGTAAGACTCAAAGCCATTGGAATCCTCTCGAAGCTACCAGCTCGACCGCGAGGGAACCTTACAAAACCTGAAAAAGAAGCACTTCAAGAACTCCGAAAAGACTCAACCATAACCATCCTACCAGCAGACAAAGGTAACTCGACAGTTATACTTGATCGGAAATCCTATGAGGACAAGATAAAAAACCTGCTGAACAACCCTGAATACGTGAAACTCACGAAAGACCCCACACCCAGGATTCAACGAGAGCTAAACAAGCTATTGGCTGACATTTCCAAAGACCACCCAGAATCAAGAACGCTGTACTTGCGCCTCATATGCAGAAACGGTTCCGCGCCGGGATTCTACGGCCTTCCAAAGATACACAAACCGGGGATACCGCTACGTCCGATAGTTGACTTTAGAACATCCCCACTTCGCATGCTGTCCGAACATCTACACAGGACCCTGTCACCACTAGTGGGGAAGACAGCCAGGCATGTAAAGAACGCCACCCATTTTGTTCAGCGCATGTCGGAGGTGACAATCGGCAGTGACGAAAGCCTCGTGTCTTTCCGATGTAGTTTCGCTGTTCACGAGCGTGCCCGTACCCCTCGGGTCGCAGCTGCCCGAGCCGCCCTGGAGAAGGATGAGAACCTCAGCGAAAGGACGAACTCAGCACGGACGAAACTGTGGCCGTCTGATGGGGTTCTGCCTCAACCGCACATATTTTCTGTCGGAGGTGAATTCTACCAACAACAGGGAACCGCCATGGGAGCCGCCATTTCAGCCACAGCGGCAAACCTGACGATGGAACACATCGAAACACGAGCTTTGGACACGTTCGCCGAACCACCAGAAATATTTTTGAGGTCTGTGGATGACGGCTTTGCGTGATCAAGGAGTCTAACATCGACGGTTTCCTGGCACACCTAAATTCGATGGAACCGGCGATTCAATCACCGTGGAACATGAGAAGAACAACGTTCTTCCTTTTTCTGGATGTGCTAGTTGAAACGGCAAAAAAACGGGGCTGAAAGGACGTTTGAGCTTCTCGGTGTACCGAAAACCTACACACACCGGACGATACCTGCAGTTCAGCTCTAACCACACGACCGCCCACAAAACATAGTGGTCAACACACTCCTGAATCGCGCAGAGGCCGTCTGCAGCTCCAAGGAAATACGGAGAAAGAAGAAAAAGCGATCACCGCCGACCCTCCTGGACAATGGATACACGAAGAGCTTTATTCGCCGAGTGCGCCAGCGACGCCGGGAAAGCGTCCCCATCCGCATTCTTCGCAATGGGTGACACTAACAATGAGCTTCCCCAAACGTTCCTACCGCATCTCGGTCCCATACGTTCCGGGAATCAGCGAGCAACTGTCCAGCTGCTGGGAAGAGAAGGCATCCAGGTAGCGCACAAGCCCGTGTCAACATCGGGCGTCTCCTGCCACGGCCAAAAGACCGATGCCAAAGAAAAGATGCCCCGGTTTGTCTACGCGGTTCCATGCAGCGGACTGTAACGCCACTTACATCGGTTGAGACAAAAACTTCCCCGAAAGGATACGGCAACATCGAAACGACGTGGCGTAGCTTCAACGCCGCGCGAAACGCCCTCGCTGAACACAGCGAAAAGATGGACCACCGCATCAATTTGACGACGACCCGGGTCATCGACACGGAAGGCAACCCACAAAAAGGCAGTTGTGGAATCCCTGGCATATACAAACAACACCGGAAATGTCAACCGCTCAACGGAACCCTTGGCCGAATGTATACGTGCACGGTCTATGGAACCAGTGGAAGAAACACGCGGCCAGAAGAAGAACGGCGGGAAAGAAGGGACGAGGGAGGGGGACACCACCAAAGAAACTCGCTAGCTCGGAGCCGGCCGAACAGTCACCCCTGAGGACGGGACCGAATCGGTCCCGAAACGTCGGGTCAGTTTTATAGCTTTTAAAGTTTAACTTTAGCAAAGTGGCTGGAGAGTTTATTATTTGTCGTATGAAGGTTTTAATCTGTGTGAGTTTGCAGTTTACGCTCACCTTCGGTTAGACACTATTTGCTCTCCGAAGTCAGTAACTGCGTATTTGAATTCACCTAGTGCACCACATTTCTAATACACGTCTTTGCTAGGCCAGGTCCCCCCCCCCCCCTTTCAGCTTTCCGCACTTCGGATCGGGCCGGCCCTCCTGACTTTTGGAGATTCTTGCGATGGCTCCGCGTTCAACCTTAGTGCCTAGCGCGCGAAGTTTAAATATGTAGTGCGATATTTTGGGCATTTATTGAGTATTAAATCGCCGCCATAACAGAATGAGGAAGTCAAGTTATGTGAAAAAAAAAATTAAATTCTACGGAGCATTTGCATGTATTACAAATGAGGCTGGTTCAGCGTCGTCTGGGCTTGCACGTGTTCTATCGCAGATCAGTGTCCCGAATCGTCTGCATTCTTACTGCTTTGATTGCAGACGGCATTAAATAAACACACACACACTTCTCCGTTCAATCCATGTATATGTACTACGCCTGTCAGGTTATCACAGTAATTCAAGTTACGCGACCAAACACGCCCAATGAAACACAAAACCTCTATGAAACGTTTTTAGAGGTCTCGTGTTTCGTGGAACGGTCCGGAAGGATCACACTAACAGCGTCAAGAGCTCCTCTCACCTGCATCAGCCAGAAGAGCGGTAGCGGCAGGTTTTTCTAAACAAAGAATTAACACTCAATGACGATTCCTGCTGCATTTATTGAGGCATTTTACTCCTCAAAGGGGCACCAAAGTGCACGAAGGCGACAAAATGTTGCTTCGATGAGTTGGGTATGTTGTGTCCGATCACAAGCCCGCATTTCTAACCAATCTGCAAGAAAAACAACGCATCAGGCTTCCGCAAACACAGAGTGTACCGTGCACACGCAAAAATTAGTGAATGCTGCGTGAAAAACAGCAGCGAACAATCGAGTTTCCCACAAACATCCACAAGAGCCGCAACTGCCACTCCCAATCTCGGAGGCTTAGCTAAGCTTGGTGGCGTTGGCCCAGCCCGCGATGTTCAACAATAGATGGCGACTGCTACGCTTCAACTGGTCTTCAAAATGGGAGGCCGTGCGGTGTAATAAGTCACAAAATCTTTATCAACATTTTCAGCTTTTAAACTAGAATGCCGCAACGATTGACATTAATTTATTAAGAAGTGTATGTTGAAACGGGAAGAAAAGCAATAAAATGTATTGAGGAACTGAAACATTGAGCATTAAAACCCCAAACTTCAAAAAGTTTTTGTGCGAAACCTTGGCCACGAAGCCAAGTCCGTATTCATGCGGACTGAACAAGGGCCACTGAAAGTCGTCGCTCAGGTCTCTCCTCAAATCCACGTAATAATCTTTCGCCTTTTACTAAAGATTATCGTGGGGAGGGACACTCCAATGAGCCTATAGGCCAATTTTTGGGAGGCCTTACCCGTTTGGGTGAGGCCTAATACTGAAATCGAAAGTGAGATTGTTTAGACCTGCTGGGTTTCTATCCTCGGCGCTTCTTCGCGAGTACTTCGGCGTTCGCCTAAGGAAGAAAGCGTGGTTGGCGTGGTCTAGTGGAGATCAGTGGGCGAGCCCACTTCGTTCACTGCGTGATGTCTCTTTAGCGCTGTTTTCTCGTGTCCTTTCTTCTCCCTTCTTTTCGCACGCTGTGTTTCACTCGTTATCGTTCACATGTTGCCGACGCCGGATTTATCGACACCAGGCCCGTACGTAGCCAGGAATGTTTTTCGGGGTGGGGTGGGGGCACTTGCTTAAAGTCTTTGACTATTTGAGAAAAACGCCTATTTTCATTATTTTCTTTTATTTTCGGTAAAACACCATTTATCATAAAAAAATTATGATACATGGTTACGGGGCTGATCGACACACTGGCCACTGCTTGGTTATGATGCGGGTTATGTAGGCCGTCATGATTCGAGCATTTGAGGGTTGCGGTCTTGAGAGACCGCTTTGGATTGGGCCCCTTGTCTGTTGTACTCGCTGTGTTTTGTACTCGCGCAGTGGTTACGGTACTCAGCTGCTGACTCAAAAGACGCGGGTTCGATTCCCAGCCGCGGCCGTCGCCCTTCGATAGGGGCGAAGTGCTGAAGGCCAGTGTACTTACTGTGCGATGTGAGCGCGCATTAAAGAACCTCAGGTAGTTTTAAATTATCCGGTTCTCTTCACTACGGCGTCTCTCATAGCCTGAGTTAGCCAGAGAGAGTACACTAGCTCTGCCAGACACGGTACCTAAGTTGTTTGGGACGTCAAACCGATCAGTCCATAAACAAAAACTGGAGAGCAGTTACTGCACCTTCATGAAATGCATAGTTTCCTAGCGAGCAACTCAATTGCCCCGGGGTGCCCTGGTTCGCCGTTTCGCACAATCCTTGTAGCAACGGGGAGTCCCGGTGTTGTTTGTCGAATTGGCACAAAATTTTGCCATTCACACGGGTCGCAGGCGCTGCGATGAATGGGAGAAACGGCGCACCAGGGTAACACCAGGGGCCCCTTTGCGATTTTATGAAATGATTGTTTCGATCTTGGTTTCGACCCCCCCCCCGGGTTTCGATTCTGAAGCAAAATGCAATATGTTTATTACAGTTACCACAGTTGCTAGGTGTGCAGAGGCTACAAAAGAATAAATCATTGTACTGTTATGTATACGCAGCTGCATTTTTTTCGGGCAAGTTCTTGCTTCTCGTCATTATTAGCAACTGTTATTCCGCCGCTGCGCCGACAGACGGCGCGTTTAGTTTTTATCAGTCACATGTGCGAGCATGTGCGCGAGTCACATTGGCGGCTGTTTCGGCATCAGTTTTCAGCGCTGTCAACGTCTTTTGTTTTGTCCCTTTCGTAGCCCTTTTGTCGAACACCCACGAATATGCCTCACCGTGTAGTCCAAGCAGCACTTTGCTTGGTTTCAGGTACCGTGGTTTCAGACGCTTCACTTATTGCTGACTTGACCACTTTGACTGCTTTGGACATTCTAGTGCGCACTGTTCCAGCATCTCGCGGGCCAATTTCCCGGCAAGGTTCTGCCTGGCCATGCGTAAGTATCGCTACTAGGCGCTGTCAGTGGTTGGCCCGTGTGAGTTTTCCTCGTTCGTTGTCAGGCTGAATATGTGACAGACGAGCATTTAGGTAAAGAAGTGTGTGGGGCCATACCACGCTGGGGACCCTGCTACTCCGCCGCGTCACCGCCATGTTTTTGTTTCAGTCGTGCGGCTTTCGCGCTGTTGCAGTGGTGTGCGCTCGCTTTCCAACTCTTTATGGCTTTTAATTCCAGCAACTTGTAGTGCGGCTTTGGCATATATCGCGACAGCAATGCTGTCATGCTCCGGGGTCAGTTATGAGCAAGCCGGGCAAGTTTCGCTTCAAAGCCCCTCTACGTAGCTCGTGCAGCTGTTGTGAAGCTGTTGAAAGTTGGTAGGCCGCATGCTCTTCAGTGCTTGAACAATAGGCAGTTTTAGAATAGCGTACGCAAAGCTTCGCGTTGGCTTTTCGCGCAACTGCGCATGCGTCGTACGCTAACCGCTTGCGGGCTCCCGTTAAGTGACGGAAATAGCGGGCCGCTAACGCTAACTTAGCGTACGCTATTCTAAAACTGCCTAATAACGTCACCGGTAACCGTTGCAACCATAGGAAAGGAGATTTTTAAGAGTAGGTACGCAAAGCTTTGGCGTTAGCGTTTGCCGCCACTGTGCGCGAGTCGTATGCTATCCTCTCTAATACTCACGTTAAGTTTCGGATAGAGCGTATCCTGCCCACGAATGCTGTCGCTGCGTACGCTGTTCCAAAACTACCTAGTTAGGAGTTTCGAATAGAGGCTCCAAAGCCCTGTGCGTGTGCTGGCTTTGGGTCTAGCAGGAGCAAGAGTTTTCGATAGGTCTGCGGCGCTTTGGACACTCCCCCGGGGTCTAGGTCGCTCTAGTTTTGGCCAAGAGCCGTCGTTTGAGTCGAAGAGACTTGACATAACGAGTTTGCGGAAATTTCGTCGAGCCAGTGGCGTCAAAATACGTTAAATGCTCATTGAAGTCTTTTACGTCACGAATTACAAAGTACGGCGCGAAATTAAAAATGAAACTTTGAACTTGGTTTTCTCCTCTAATAATAAACCTATGGTGGTGAAATAAACTACACAAGAGTTCTCCGAGCACACTTTATCAATCTAAACACATTCATTGTTTCTCTTTAGTGTCCCTTTAACGGGAGTATTCAAAAGGATAGCACACGACTCATGCGCAGTGGCAACAAACGCTAACGCAAAGCTTGGTGCATTCTGCTAAAAACATGCCTATTACTTGTAATGTTGGGAGTTTTCGAATAGGGGCCCCAAGACATAGCATTGAGGCCACTGTGCATGCGCCGAGACCCAAACAGTGTGGGGTTTTGCATTAGGGGATGCTATTTCGCAATTTAGCGGGAGCCCCAAAAGCCTGCCCAAGCTTTGCATCAAACAACATGACGGCCCCCACTCAACGACGGGCTCTGGCCAAGACTAGAGCGACCTAGACCCCTGGGGAGTGTCCAAAGCGCCGCAGACCCTATTAGAAATGCTTAGCTCCTGCTTGACCCAAAGCGAGCACACGCAAAGGGCTTTGGGGCCCTATGGGAAACTCCCTGTTGTCATAATAGGGTTTCTGATTAGGGGTCCCGAAAGTTAGGGGCCCCAAAGCGCTTTGCATGTGCTGGCTTTGGGTCAAGCAGGAGCTAAGAGTTTTCGAATAGGGTCTGCGGTGCTTTGGACACTCCCCCTATTCTATAGGTCACTCCAGTCTTGGCCAAGAGCCGTTGCTTCAGTGGGTGCCGTCATGTTGTTTGATGCAAAGCTTTTGGGGAAGCATCGGGGCTCCCGCTAAATTCAAGAAATAGCGTCCCACGCAAACCCTAATGCTGTTTGGGTCTCGCACATGCGCAGTGGCCTTTACGCTATTTCGGAGCCCCTATTCAAAAACTCCCTAATGTTGATGCCCATATGCTATGCATCACGGTAGGCAATAGCAACAGCGAAAGGTGCCTACATTGTGAAGTAGCTGTATTGCTGGAGTAGTAGTGGTTGAGGACAGAGATAATAATAATTGTTGGGTTTTACGTCCTAAAACTACAATATGATGAGACGCTAAGGACGAAAAGATGATTATTTCTGCAAACACAGAGAGTATGGCTCAGCATCGTTGGGGCCGGGTAGTGAAAGAGAGCAGGAAAGCAGGTGCCACGTTTCGAGAAATGAGTGCCACAACACCGAGCGCCAGGCCAGGGTACTCTCTCCACTAGGAAAACTGGTGGGTACACGTTGGCACTGCGAGTCGAACTCAGTACCTCCCACATTGTAGGCGGAAGCTGTAAATACTGCCAGCGCTGCGGTTCTAGCCATAAAGCATACGTGCGGTCCGTGGCCATCTCGAAAACA